>NC_139563.1:651892-1251892 GCF_965112155.1 Podarcis liolepis
CCCGGCCTGGACTGGGGGGGGGGCCGAAACGATGCGAAGTAGCATTAAAAGAATCCCAGATTGGACGCTCTGCAGGATGTGGTTATTTGTAGGGCGGGCCCTATACGCTCAGTCCCTCCACCCCCAATTCAGGAAGGAGGGGGGCCTTGCGGAAAAGACCCTGTAGTCTCCCTCCCGCCAGGTGGGGAATCTCTAGGTCAGGGACGGCTCACCTGCATGAACACCTGTCTGTCCGTCGGCTCCTGTATCTGTGTCTGAGTGTCGTCTGCGCTTGCTGCCCCCCATCCTACGCTGCTGAGACCCCCCGACCTCTCTTGTACCTCCGTGTGACCCCCCCAACCCCACCTTTTTGCCCTGTGTACCATTAAAGAGCCTCTTGGCTGTGCCACCTTGCTGCGTCAAATGGGGGGGGCACTTTGTGTCTGTGTTGCGCTTTGGGGATAGGTGTGTGGACTGAGAGGGGCCACAGGGGAAAGGGGGCACTGGGAGGTGGGAGTTGGGGGGGTTAGCTGAGAGAAAAGGCAAGGGAATCAAATTGTAGGGTCAGAAGGGACCCCCAAAGGACATCTAGTCCAACCCCCTGCAAGGAAGGAATCTCAGTTGAAGAATCTCTGCTGAAAAACCCCCCAGGGAGGAGAATCCACCGGATGTTTGTGAAATTATACACAGCAAGGAGAAAAGCTTCCCTCCCTCTCTTGTCACACGAAAACTCGTGGGAATCCCATCAAGGTGGAAGATTGGGGAGAGAAAAGGCAGTCGCCCCTCACACAACGGCAGAGTTAATCTGTGGAACTCCCTCCTACAGGAGGCAGGGATGCCCCCCAAACCTGGAGGCCATTAGAAGAGGGTTGGACACCTTCATGGGGAATTTGTGGTGAGAGTCTGGCGCATCCGGTCCAGCCTCGTCTTCTCCCAGGGGCCACCCAGGGGCTCACGATGGGAAACCTGCAAGCGAGATTCGAACACAGGGGCAGCTTTCTCCTCCTTGGGTTTCCAGCACAGCATTTGCTCCTTCCAACTTTGGAGGCAGAGCACAGGTGAAGGGTGGAACAACAATAATGGTGGCTAGTCCATAGCCGCCTCCTTCTCCATGAATTTGTTCCATTGAAGCCATGTTGGTGGAGGAGATGGCAATCAGAGGCTTCTGGCCCGGAGTTGGTCTTGTGTTCGAATCCTGCTTGCTGGCTTCCCAGAAGAGGCACCTGGTCTGTCTGAGAGCAGGCAGGAGGCTGGACCAGATGGCCCCCTTTGGCCTGATCCTGTGCTCAGGCGCTTCTGATGCTTGTGTGGACCCTCCAGGGCCAGGGGCAGTCTATCTGGACCCCGAGGTTCTGACTGGACCTGATAAGCCACCAGCCTTTCTTCTGTTCCCCCCTCCCCTTGAACGCTGCCCTGAGCCCCTCCAGGCAGAACACCCAAGGGTGGCACTAGAGAGGGGAGGGGCAAAGCAAGTCTCCCCCCACCCAGGGGGAACATGCAGCCCCCTCTTCTGGCTGCCCCTCCACTGGGGCCCCGGGAAGGAGGGGAGGGAGGCCCCCTGCCCAGAGAGTGGGGCTGGGGGGGTCGCGATACAGATGAGAGAAAGAGAAAGAGAAGAAGAGCTTTATAGGAGTCATCCAAGAGTCACAGGGTGAGACGGGGGTCAGAGTCCTCCAGGGCTGCCCAGGGCCCCCACTAGAGGGTGCTGGGGGGCAGGCAAAGGGGGCGGGAAGGGAAGAGGGGGGAACCAGGCCAGCCCCCCCTGCCCCAATATCCCAAATGGTCCCGTGAGGATTGCAGCACCAGCAGTTCCAGCAGGGGGACTGGTACACTGGCAAGGGGGCGGGAGGCTGCATGCACCCCCCACCCTTGGGCCACACCAGACACACGCAGACGCCGGCCCCTTAGGGGGGGCAGAAATCCGTGAAGTAGGGGTGCTGGAGGGCATCCTCTGCTGAGATCCGGTGCACCGGGTTGCACTTCAGCAGGTTCTGGAGAGACAAAGAAAGCGGGGGAGCTCAGTCATGGCACCCCCAGAGATCATCCATTCCAGCCCCCTGCAATGCGGGAATCTTGGCTGAAGGATCCCCAAGGGACAGCCGCCCAACTGCTGTGGGAAGCCCTAGATGGAAGGAGAGGCCGGCGCCACCCTCTGAGGAATCGTGGAATTGGAAAGGGGGTCCCCCCAAGGTCATCCAGTCCAACCCCCTCAAAGCAGGAGCTCAAGGGTCCCCGATGGAGGGCCCTTGGCAGAAAAACCTGCAAGGAAGGTGAACGGAGATGCCAGTGGGAGAGACCCCCTTCCAGCCCCCTGCAGGGAGCTCCCCTCATGGGGGGGAAGGGGGAAGGGGGAGAGAAGCACTCACCTGGAGCAGGTCCCGTCCAGTTGTGTTCAGCTTGGGAACCACGTTGACGAGGGAAGTTGTCGCAGGATACATGGGGTATGGCTGGGGGGGGGAGAGAAGGTGGGTGAGGTGTGCAAGGGGGTGTGGACCCCCACCCAGGAGGGCGATGGAGCAGGGGTCTCGTTCTGGGAGAGGGGAAGGGTCTTCTCACCTTGTAGTCTGGGAGCTTGGTCATCCCTGGCCACTGCTCCTCAGTCGGAGTCCCCAGCAGCGTGGAGGGAGAGTTAAGGACCCCTTGCCAACTGGGAGACCCCTCTGCATCTCCCCCCAGCCAACTCAGCCATGTACCCCTCCCAACGCCAAATCACAGAATGGTAGAACTGAAAGGGACCCTGGGGTCATCTAGTCCAACCCACTGCGGTGCAGCAACCTCAGCGCTAAGGCCTGCGTGTCCAGCACTCTGCGTTTGCTCAAAGGAAAGGAAGAGGGGCGGGGCTTCTGTTTGAGGCCTGTCCCAGATGGGAGGAGGTTGCAGGGGGTTGGACTAGATGACCCTCAGAGGCCCTCCCAACTCCAGGATTCTGCAAAACCCTCCCCTGCTTGCTCCTGAGGCCAAGAAACAGGCGCCCAGGGCAAGAGGGCTGGACCCACACCTTCTCCACCCCCCACCCCAGTAGAGCCACACGTCCTCAGCTGGCCAATCACAGCTTTGCTGGGCTTTCCCCTTTATTTTATTTTCCGATCCCTCGTAGCTGAGTAAGATTGTCTTCCATGAACACAGTTTTAACATTGAGACCACAAGTGACTGTGGAGGCCAATTCTGGATCCACAAGTTCTTCCACAGTGGGGACATTGGTTTCCGGGCGGGAGTTGAACATGGTGTGGATCTGCCAAGTGTGCCTTCTTCTTAGCGCGTTTCTCCCTTGCGTCCTGAGTTTGAGAGTCTTCAAAGTCCATTACACCTGTGGTAAAGGCTGTTCTTCAAATGGAGCGCTTGCAGGCCAGTGTTTTCCAGTTGTCGGTGTTTATACTACATTTTTAAAGATTTGCCTTAAGAGAGTTTTTAAACCTCTTTTGTTGAACACCAACATTACGCTTTCCATTTTGAAGTTTGGGATGGAGTAGTTGTTTTGCAAGACAATAACCAGGCATCTGATCAACATGACCAGTCCAACAAAATTGATGTTGAAGAATTGTTGCTTTGACATTGGTGATCTTTGCTTCTTCCAGGACACTGGCATTACCATATTTTTTGCTCTATAAGACACACCAGACCATAAGACGCACCTAGTTTTTGGAAGAGGAAAAGAAAAGAAAATATTATGAATCACAGAAGCCAGAACAGCAAGCAGGATCGCAGCGCAGCGAACCCGCTGGCTCTCCTGGCTTATAGGATATCCGCGGGCAGCCTCTCCCGGGCAAGAGGAGCCTTCATCCCCTGCCCGGGAGAGGGTGTGCATGGCTGAGGCTCCCTCAAGAGCCGCGCTCCCTTTAAAGAGTGTGCGGAGTGTGTGTGCAGCTCTTGGGGGCTTTTCCCCGGGGAGGGAGAAGAGCCGCACCCATGCTCCACGCAGCTCTTTAAAGGGAGCGCTGATCAGAGCCTCCCGCCTGCATTTGCTCCATAAGATGCACACACATTTCCCCTTACTTTTTAGGAGGTGAAAAGTGCGTCTTATAGAGCAAAAAATACAGTAATTCGCCTGTCTTCCCAAGTGATGTGTAACATTTTTCAGAGACACCGTTGATGGAATCTTTCAAGGAGTTGGAGATGGCATTTATAAGTGGTCCATGTTTCACAAGCAGAAAGCAAGGTTGGTAGTACAATAGCTTTGTAAACAAGCATTTTGGTTTCCCTGCGAATGTCCCAGTCCTCAAACACTCTGCACTTCAATCAGGAGAAAGCCGCACTCGCAGAGCTCAGGCGATGCTGGATTTTGGCATCAATGTTGGCCCTTGTGGAAAGGTATCTGCCAAGGTGGGAGAAGTGATCAACGATTTCCAACGTTACACCATTGAGTTGGATTTGTGGCGCTGCAGAGGGGATGCTTTGTACTTGTTGGTGCAGCAGCACTTTGGTTTTTTGGATGTTGAGCGATAGGCCAAGCATTTCATAAGCTTCTGCGAAGATATTTAGGCTGGTTTGGAGGTCATCCTCTGAGCGTGCGCACACTACGTTGTCCTCTGCATCCTGAAGCTCCATGACGGAAGTTACGGTAACCTCACTCTTTGATTTCAGCCTGCTCAGATTGAAGAGCTTTCCATCTGTTCCATGTATGATTTCTACTCTGGTGAGGAATTTCCCTAATCATAGAATCACAGATTTGGAAGGGATCCCCAGGGGTCATCTAGTCCAACCCCCTGAATTCAGTCTCAACTGGCCTCCCCCCAAGCCCTTGCAATGCCCAGTGCCAAGGATATCGGAAGATCCGCTTCAGCTGGTCATCCACGTCATTTCCTGGGAAGAGGGGGCGCCCAGCATTGGCCAGCTCTGGGTTGTGGGGGGGGGAGAGAGGAAGAGGTCAGTGGCACCCCAGAGCCCTTGCCCACCCCCTCTGCCCACCCCCAGTGCCAAAGCACCCCCCTTACCTGCAAAGATGCAGCCAGCAGACCACATGTCTATGGAGGTGGAGTAGAGTTTGGCCCCGAAGAGGACGTCTGGGGGGCGGTACCAGAGCGTCACCACCTGTGGGGCAGCAGGGAGAATTAAAGGATTGGAAGGGACCCCCAAGTGACATTTAGTCCAACCCCCTGCAATGCAGGAATCTGGGGTGGAAGGAAAATCAGGGAAGACTGGGAGCGGCCGCTGAGACCACATAACACCAGTCTTGAAAGACCTACATTGGCTCCCAGTATGTTTCCGAGCACAATTCAAAGTGTTGGTGCTGAACTTGAAAGCCCTAAACGGCCTCTAAGACCCAGTAGACCTGAAGGAGCGTCTCCCCCTCCCCATCATTCAGCCCAGACACTGAGGTCCAGCTCCGAGGGCCTTCTGGCGGTTCCCTCCCTGCAAGAAGTGAGGTTACAGGGAACCAGGCAGAGGGCCTTCTTGGTGGTGGCACCCGTCCTGTAGAACGCCTTCCCACCAGATGACAAAGAAAATAAAAAACTATCTGACTTATAGAAGACAGCCCTGTTTAGGGAAGCTTTTAATATCTAAGGACTATTATATTTTAATATTGTGTTGGAAGCCGCCCAGAGTGGCTGGGGAAACCCAGCCAGATGGGTGGGGTATAAATAATAAGTTATTATTACTATAATTATTATTAGGCCGCAGGTTAATTGGTTTCTGCAGGCTGGGTTGGGGAAGAACGACCAGAGCCATACCTTCCAACATTTCTCTGATGAAAATAGGGACATCCCGTTCCATAATGATAATTTTACTATTTATACCCCACACGTCTTACTGGGTTTCTCCAGCCACTCTGAGCGTCTTCCAACATATATAAAAACATAATAAAACATTAAACACGAAATAAATTTCCCTACACAGGACTGCCTTCAGATGGCTTGGGGGTCAGATAACTCCCTCCCCTCCAACATTTCTCCAATGAAAACATGGGTGTCCTAAGGGAAAGTGGGACATTCTGGGATCAGATCAGAAACCGGGACGGCTTCTCTAAATGAGGGACGTCCCCAGAAAAGAGGGAGAATAGGAGGCTCTGCAGAGCGAGTGCCCCAGAGGAGGGGCGAGGAAGGGAGGGAAGGGGGCAGGTCCCACAGTTCCCCGTGCCCGCCCAGCCCTGCTCCTCACCTCGGCCGAGTAGCAGCGCACAGGGATCCCAAAGGCCCTCGCCAGCCCAAAGTCTGCCAGCTTCAGCTCCCCGTTCTGTTGGCAAAGGCAGGTGGTCAGCGGAGGAAAAAGAGCCAGCCCAGGGGCAACGTTGCCCACGCCCCAGGGAAGGAAGCGGAAATCCCCATGGGGTCCACACTGGCAATGTTCCCTAGACCTGTAGACTCCCTGGAAGTCCCTTGCAGCTTGATGCCCGCCCCCCCCCCACGCTGTGTACCCTGACACCCCCCTAAATCAAGTGGGATCGCGGGCAGATCTGGCCCCTTCGCTGCTCATCCCAAACCTCCTATTTTTTATGAGCACATTAGAAAGCACCAGTCCTGGGGCTTTTTGCTTTCTTCCCTTGGAAGAAGTGGAAGGGACCCCAGGGGGTCATCTAGCCCAACCCCCTGCCGTGCAGGGAAAACAGCTAAGGTGGCAACCCATAATAAGCAGACCGAGGGAGACCTTTGGGCAATCCAAGGGCACAGCCCCTCCCAGGTCTCCCCCATCTCTGGAAAGGTGAAACAGGCAGGTCTTTGCAGGAGCCACACTGGGTCTTGGCCCCCTAAACTCCCCCCGCCTGCCCAATGTGGCCCCCCAGCACTCACCCGGTTGATCAGGAGGTTCTGGGGCTTGAGGTCCCTGTGCAGGACGTTCCGACTGTGGCAGAACCCCAAACCTTTCAGAAGCTGGTACATGAAGGACTGCGGAGGGGGGGGGAGGCTGGTGTGAGAACCCCAAGCCTGGCCATGGGGGATGGGCGGAGCACCAGCTGCCCCCCACAAGGACGCCTGTCCCCACCCCTCCTCCCAGCCCCTCGCCAGGGCAACCTGTGCCCTCCTCACCTTAACAATCTCGGGGTCCAGATCCCCATTGCAGCTGTCGAAGTACTTCTTCAGGTCCTGGGGGGAGCAGAAAGCAGGAGGGGGAGGCAGGGGGTCAGCAGCAGGGCCAGGAGACCCCCAAAGAGCCTGGTCTCCCAGGAGGAGGCACCCCCACATTTTCAGGATGCAGAGGGGACCCCCAGATGCCCAGGTCCAGCTCCCCCTGCTGCCCCTCTCTCGCCACACAGGAGAACCACGGGAGAGCTCACAGGATCCTGCCCCCTGCTCCTGGGCTTCCCGGGGGGGGGGCACCTGGCCAGCCCTGCAGGGCTCCTCCTGCAAAATCTGAGCACAGCCACCCGCTCCTTCCCTCCTTACCTGGTCACAGAACTCAAAGACCAGAGTGAGCTTCTTGTCACTGTGGAGGACGTCGTGCAACCTGGGGGGGGGGGGGCAGAGAAAACAGGGGCTCCAGTGAATGGTGGGACCTCAGCCGACTCACTTACTCTCAGCCTGACCTACCTCACAGGATTGTGGTGGGGGTTAAATGAGGAGGGGGAGCAGAACCACCGACACCACCTGCAGCTGCTTGGATGAAAAGGGTGGGGAATAAATGCAGAATGGAGGACTCCTGGCTCGTTGTTGTTTGTTGTTTAGTCGTGTCCGACTCTTCGTGACCCCATGGACCAGAGCACGCCAGGCACTCCTGTCTTCCACTGCCTCCCGCAGTTTGGTCAGACTCATGTTTGTAGCTTCGAGAACACTGTCCCACCATCTCGTCCTCTGTCATCCCTTCTCCTTGTGCCCTCCATCTTTCCCAACATCAGAGTCTTTTCCAGGGAGTCTTCTCTTCTCATGAGGGGGCCAAAGTATTGGAGCCTCAGCTTCAGGATCTGTCCTTCCAGTGAGCACTCAGGGCTGATTTCCCTAAGAATGGAGACGTTTGATCTTCTTGCAGTCCATGGGACGCTCAAGAGTCTCCTCCAGCACCAAAATTCAAAAGCATCCATTCTTTGGCGATCAGCCTTCTTGATGGTCCAGCTCTCACTTCCATACATCACTACTGGGAAAACCATGGCTTTCACTATACAGACCTTGCCACCTGGCTTATCACCTGTGAAAACGATCTAGGGGGTCTTAGTGGACCACAAGTTTAACTTGAGTCCACAGTGTGATGCAGCAGCAGCAAAAGAAAAAAAAAAAAAACCCTAATGCTATTCTGGGCTGCATCCACAGAAGTCTAGTGTCCAGATCAAGGGAAGTCATAGTCTGGCTCTCTTCTGCCTTGGTCAGACCCCACCTGGAGTCCTGGGTTCAGTTCTGGGCATCACAATTTAAGAAGGATGCTGACCAGCTGGAAGTGGGCAGAGGAGGGTGACCAAGATGATCAAGGGTCTGGAAACTAAGCCTGATGAGGAACGGTTGAAGGAGTTGGGTGTGTTAAGCCTGGAAAAGAGGAGACTGACAGGAGGTATGGGAGCCATCTTCAAATATCTCAAGGGCTGTCACGTGGAAGAGGGAGCAAGCTTGTTTTCTCCTGCTCTGGAGGGCAGGACTCGAACCCAAGGCTTCCAGTTGCAGGAAAGGAGATTCTGACTAGACATACAGAAAGACTTTCTGACAGTCAGAGCTGTTTGTCAGGGAAATGGTCTCCCTGGGGAAGTGGTGGACTCTGCTTCCTTGGAGGTTTCTAAGCACCTGTCCTCATGGAGGCTTCAGCTGAGAGTCCTGCCTTGCAGGGGGTGGACTAGATGAGCCCTGGAGTCCCTTCCAACAAGTCAGTGCTTCTCTTTGTGACTGGCGTAAGTGACACAGGCAGGATTCCATGTGGGATATGTGTGGGAAATGATCAGCTCACCCCCTCTAAGAGACACAGCTGGGGTCTCAGGCCCCACGTTCGCCCCCCACCCACCCACAGACACCCAGAGCTTCAAGCCCAGAGTTGAGTCAGCCCTGGAAGCTGAGCCCAGAATGAGGGAGCACCCCAGGGGGTGGATTATTTCAGAGCCAGTGTGGTGCAATGGTTAGAGCATTTTACTGGGACCCCAGGGTTCAGATCCCCTCACTCAGCCATGAAGCTCAGTGGGTCACTTGGGGGGCCAGCCCCTGTCTCTCTGTTTTGGGGATAACGGTATTTTTTGCTCCATAAGACGCACTTTTTTCTTCCTAAAAAGTATGGGAAATGTCTGTGCGTCTTATGGAGTGAATGTGTGGTCCCTGGTGCCGAATTGCCCAGGGGAGAAAAGCATATCATGCTCTTTTTTTTGAAAGAGGGAAGGGGGTGTTGAAACAAAGCCGCTGATCAGCAAGCGATTGGAAGCGAGATAAGGGACGCTAGCAAGAAAGGAGGCTGTCTGGGAGGGGGGAGGGAAAGACAGAAAACTTGCAAGGAGAGGAGTCAAGAAGACTAAATCAATGAGGAGAGAAATTAGAAGAAAAGGAGGAGCAAAAAACTGCTCCAGCTAAGAAAAAGACACTAAGGCAAACAAGAGGGAAGGGGTGCTGAAAGGAAGCAGCTGAGCAGCTGGTCAGCAAGCGATTGGGAGGGAGATAAGGGACTCTAGAGATAAAGGAGGCTGCCTGGGAGGGGGGAGGTAAAAGCCCATGGATCCTCAGGATTTTTGCATTGGGCTACCCCAAACTCACCGTCAAATCACATATCATGTCTGTGGCCACAGCATGAACCACAAAAATCATACATCCACTGTTTAGTTCAGAATTTTTTTTTCTTGTTTTCCTCCTCTAAAAACTAGGTGCGTCTTATAGTCAGGTGCGTCTTACGGAGCGAAAAATACAGTAAATGAGCAGGAGATCCATTTGCACCACCCGGGGGCTTTTGGGAGAGGAAAAGGTGGTATTTAAGTGCGAGGAATAAGCTCTGAAACGCCCCCCTGCCCTTCTCCACCCCACGACGTGCCCCAGAGCTGAGCCTCAGCCCCCCAAGCGGCTCACCTGACGATGTTCTTGTGTTTCAGCTCCTTCAGGAGGCAGATCTCCCGCAGGGCAGAGCTGGGGACCCCCTGAAAGAGGAGGAGGAGGGGGGAGGGGAAAGGGTCAGGGGGCCACTGCCGGCCTCAACCCCCACCCCCAATTCATTCACAATGGGCAAGCAAGCGGGGGGGGGGGGAGGACTCGCTGGAAGACAGGGAATCCCCCCACCCACCAGAAGTGGCTAAGGAACATCTTACTTCCCTTTCCTATTGATCCCAACCAGGGGAGTTTGGGAACTAACAAGGGAACAGAAACCTGCTCCAAACCTGGGAGGGCAAGGCTGCTCTGCCAAGGGCAATGTGTGGGGTCGCCTGCCAAACAGCAGCAGGCTATGCCCCCCCAGCCCCCCCCCCACATCCTTTCTGGTGAGCATTTGGGATGCTATTGGGGTACTCAAACGTGACCCCCAAGCCCAGTGCTGTTTGCCTTCTTGGTAGTGGTGCCCGCCCTGTGGAACTCCCTCCCACCAGATGTCAAAGAGAACAACAACTGCCAGACATTTGGAAGACATCTGAAGGCAGCCCTGTTTAGGGAAGCTTTTAATGTTTAATAGGTTATTGTATTTTAGTGTTCTGTTGGAAGCTGCCCAGAGTGGCTGGGGAAGCCCAGCCAGATGGGCGGGGTATAAATAATAATAACAATAATAATAATAATTTATTAATTATTATTATTATTATTATTATTATTATTATTATTATTATTATTATTATTATTGCTCCTGCAAATATTCTGGGGTTCTGCTTCCTTTCCAGTCAAGGAACTTCCTGCAACTGACTGCAGAGGCTCCGTTTTATTCTCCCTTGCCCCCCCCCCCCCGGCTGTCATTGGGCTAAGGGGCAAAGCACCAGCGAACCACCAGCAAAGCAGAAGGATGTGCGGGCAGCCCAGGCTAAACCCACCGCGGAGGCCCCATTATTGCAGAATGCCGCTGCCCAGGGGGGGGTCGCTTAGCATGCAAATCCCAGGAGTCGGGGGCGCTTTGCCCCCACCCAGCACCCCACTCTCCTTTCAGGGGGGAGAGCAGCTGCTCGGCATGCAGAAGGACCGAGGCGCCGCCCCCCCCCGCCAGCACCTGCAAGGAGGGCGCAGAGCATCCCCTGCCGAAAGGGGCGGCGGGACTACAACTCCCACAATCCCCCGCCCTTGGCCAGGCGGGCCGGGGATGATGGGAGCTGTGGTCCCGGCTTCCAGGGGCGGCGCAGGCGAGACGGAGCCGGGGGGGGGGTCGCGGGGGTCCCCACCTCGTCGTCGTCGTCCAGCCGCACCCTCTTCAGCGCCACGATCTCGTGCGTCTCCCGGTTCTTGGCCTTGAACACCGTCCCGTAGGTGCCTTTTTTCGGCGGGGGGGGGGGGAGAGAGAAACACAAAAGGGTCTCGCTGATTCCTGGGGCCAAGCGCTTTGCAGGCCCCCCCCCACCCCAGCCCTGCAGAGGAGTCCCCCTGGCCAGGACGGGGGCGCAGCTGCCACGCCTTCCTGCCGCCGGACCCCCAGCCTGCACCAGACACCCCCCAATTCCCTCCAGGTTTTTTTCCGGGGGGGGGCTGCATTGCATGCATGCAGAGGCCGCCACCTCCAGGCTCAAAGCAGGCCTCTCCTCGCCCCACCCGGACCAGCAGCACAGATCGCGGGGTGGGGGGGGGGAGAAGCAGCCCCCCACCCAAACCTCCAAGGAGAAGCCCCCAGCATCGCCATCTCCTGCTCCCGGTTGCACGCCCCCCCTCCCGCTTGCATGCATGCATCCTCCCCCCCCCCCGGCTGCGCGCCCCCTGCGCCATTGCGCACCCTCTCCGATCTTCTCCAGCTTCTCGTATTTCTGCATGGCGCTCCGTCTGGGACCCCGGCGGGGCTGGAGGCGGCAGCAGCCGCCCTCCTTCCTCTCCCGGCCGGGCTGGGACTACAGCTCCCAGAATCCCCCCTGCAAGCGCGCGCCCGCCCGCGCCTCCCCGCTCGTGCCCGCAGACGGACTGCAGTTCCCGGCTGGCGCCGCTCCGTGCGCAAGAGCGCGGGCAGAAAGGGGAGTCTGCAGAAGCGCAGGCTTGGAAGGGACCCCCGGGGGTCATCTAGCCCAACCCGCTCCTTCGGACAGCAGGAGGGGCAAGCGCAAGAGCAGCTGCCATCCTGCGCCGGGCAGCAGCGAGTGTGGCTCAGGAGCGGGAAGAGAGTGCCTCTAGGCGCGGGCAAAGCGCCTTCGCGTGGCTGCTGGGCAAAGCTGGACAGCCTTGCCCAACCGGGCGCCCTCCCCCTGCGGCAGATTCCCAACTCCAGGGATGGGGTGGTGGCTGGAGCCCAGCTACCAGGAGGGCACCTGGTTCCCCACCCGCAGGGCCAGTGGGGATCGAGGGGTGGGTGAAAAGGCTCCGCACTCTGCACATGCTCCGGAGCCGCCCTTCGCTGTGCATTGTTATTTTTTCTGGGTTTAAGCGTTTGGTCTTTTCCCCGGGGGTCCCAGGTAGGGGGAAGCTGCCAGGTAACCCAGGGCAGGTGAGTGGACGAGGGTCCTTCTTCTCCCTCTCCAAGCACCCTCAGCCGCCTGCCTGCCCTTGGCACCCAGCTGAAGTGGGCACGCAGCTTCCCCACCTCTGCCTGGCACGAGGAGCTGCTGCCAAGGGGGCCGGGGGGGGGAATCTGAAGTTTTTACATGGGTGATGATTCCTGTGGCTGGCATCATTTGATGCCCAAGGAGGCTGAACTGCTTGCCAGTCTTTCTCTTGACCCAAAATGAATGCCCTCCTCTGGCTGCGCGCCCGGGAGGGAGAGGCGGGTGAACTGAGGGCGCACGGCTTGGCAAGGGTTAAGAGGAACGGAGCTGCCTTCCTAGAGGGGACAGGAAGTCAAGGCGGGGGGGCAGGTCCTCCAAAGCAACAGCCCCTCCCTCCCAGCCAAGTCCTTTTTTGTAAGGGGGGGGGCGGTTGGTTTGTCTCCTCTGCAAAGGAGGCGCCTCCGGTGAGTCTTCTCTCTGCTCCCCCTTTGGGTGCATTGGGGAGAAGGGAGGGGGGTCCCTGGGGAAGATGCATGGCGGGGGGGCGTCCATCTCATGGATGGGGAGACCCCCCAAGTCAGGGGCAGCAGATCTGCAGCAGATCGGTCAGCCTCGTCTTCCAGGGAACCGAGAAAGAGGCTGCTTCTGGCCCCTTTGGGGAGGGGTCTTGGGGGGGGAGGATAACGGCAGGCAAAGGAAGCCCATTCAGAAATAGGCTGGGGAAACTCAGCCAGGTGGGCGGGGTATAAATAAATTATTATTGTTATTATTATTATTATTATTATTATTATTATTATTAGCATTAGCATTATTATTATTAGCATTGTCACGTTAATGAACGGCATTTGAAGCCGGAGAGAAACAGCTGGACATAAAATATAAAAAATAAAAAATAAAATATATGCAAATATATAAAATATACGCAAGAATAAAACCCCCTGTGCAGTCAGTTGAGAAAGGCTGTTGGAAGATGGAGGGCAGAGAACAGAAAGAGCTGCTTCCTTTAGGGCAGAGTTAAACCTTTGGAACTCCCTCCCACAGGAGGCAGGGAGATGGAGGGGGAAAGGGCGACTTGGGGGTCTGCTAGGCACAAGGGCCAGGCTCTGCCAGGGGCTGGGAAGGAAGCGCGGGGGGGGGGAGGAGAGGGGGGCTCTTGCACTCCAGTCCTGGGGGGGGGGGCTTCCCAGAAGAGGCCCTTGTGGGAACAGGAGGGGTCACTCAAGAGAACCACCAGAGGTCTCCCCACCCAAGGAATCCAAGCCCTGCTGGGAAGGGAGGGAACCTTGGGAGGGATGGGGGTGAAAGAGGCAGCCCCCCCCCCAGTGCTGAGAGTTACTGGGAGACCCTCTCCCCACCATCTGTAATTCCTGAGTTCCCTGAGTTTTATTGCAAGGTTCATGGGAATAATGACAAGTGGAGGATACAAAGAAATCTTGTCATTTGTACATCACAAAAATAGCACAATAGGTTTATGGGAATATCTACAACATATAGTTCATTATTAGAGGTCAGTATCTGAGTTCCTGGTTCATGAATATGTTTAAGCAAAAGCGGAAAAAGGGCCAACAGGACAGAGCAATTAACAGATAACACTGAGCATTGCAGAACCAAACACCTGGGGCTTTATTTATTTTCTTCCATGCTTGAGGCTTTATGTTATTATTATTATTGTTGTTGTTTGTTGGTATTTTTACTACTATCACCGCTGTTCCAGAGCAGAGTGCAACTATTTTTAATTATTTTATAAAGTCAAAACAAATAACAATCAGAGGAATAGGCTGGGTCCTGAAAACACACGTCTCCGTTGTCAGAGGCCTTGGGAAAGAGGGGGAGGGGCCTGGGGGGCCTCTGTGGGGAGGGAATCCCCCAATGGGCCCTCTGCCCCCAGGGTGCCCTCTCTTGGGCCACCCCTACCCAAGACTCTCAAGGGGGTGAAGCTACCAAGAGGGCCCCCTCTGCCAAATTTCACAGCCAGGAGGGTCTGTGGGGAAGAAGGTGGTTCTTCACATATTGGGGGGGGCATGTTCAGGGCAGTTTTAATGTTTAATGCTGTATTGTGTTTTTAATATTTGGTTGGGAGCCTCCCAGAGGGGCTGGGGAAACCCAGCCAGATGGGTGGGGGGTAAATAATAAATTCCTATTATTATATTATACTCCTGTGAGAACTTTGAATTGGACCTGGAAATGAAGGGACCACCAATGCAGCTGTTTTAAAACAGGAATTACTGTATTTTTCGCACCATAGGACGCACTTTTTCCCTCCTAAAAAGCAAGGAAAAATGTGTGTGCATCCTATGGAGCGAATGCAGGGGGGAGGCAGGCGGGAAAAGCCCCCAAGAGCCGCACACAAGCTTCGTGCGCTCTTGCGGGCTTTTCTCCAGGAGGGAGAAGGGACTGACTGGCCGCATCAGTCCCTTCTCCCTCCTGGGGGAAAAGCCCCCAAGAGCGGCGCCCTCTTTAAAGGCTGTGCGGCTCCTGCAGGCTTTTCTACGAGGTGGGGGAATCCCCCCACCTCCTAGAAAAGCCAGGAGAAGCCGTGCAGCCCCTTTAAAGAGCATGCGGCTTCTGCGGGAGGTGGGGGAAGCTGCAGCGGATTCCCTCCTCCCGGGCTCCCTTTGAAGCGGCAATGTGGGAGGGGAGCAGCTTACACTCGTGTAAGCAGCTCCTCTCCCACTTTCCTGCTTCAAAGCAACTACGGAGGAGGGAAGGAAGGGGACCATCGATCCTCCACTGCTAGAGGCTGCAGCGGATTCCCTCCTCCGTGATTGCTTTGAAGCAGGAAAGTGGGAGGGGAGCAGCTCCTCTCCCACTTTCCTGCTTCAGAGTGGAGGGAATCCACTGCAGTTGCGAGCAGAGGATCCATGGCTCCGCTTCCTTCCCTCGAAGCAGGGTGCGGGGGTGCAGGGGGGAAAGAGGGCAGGAAATAGATGCCGGGGAGGAAGACACAACCACACTTTGACTACTGAAAGTCCACCCCAGCCTCCCCAGATTTCCACTGAGACGGCCAGGCTAATCTCGATGGCCATAAGTCAGGCTCAGCAATATTAACTGGACTTAGATAAGCCATGGTTCCCCTTCCTACCCTCCCCTGAGGCTCAGTTTAAAGCAGCAAAGCGGACAGGAGCCGCCCGCTTTGCTCCTTTAAATAGTTTAGTGCAACATTTGATTCAGAATATTTTTTTCCGTATTTTCCTCCTCTAAAAACTAGGTGCGCCCTATGGTCAGGTGCGCCCTATGGAGCGAAAAATACGGTAAATGTGTTCTTAGGGGTTGTAATGGGGGAGGGATTCAGTGAGGAGGGGGAGACCCATGGATGCTCCTTGGAGAAAAAGATGGGAAAGACATGCCCTTCATAAAGAAAGGGAACCCAGCCAAGGGGACTGGCTGGCAAAGGAGCCGGAGTTGGAATGGGCACTTGCAACCCCAGTGGGAAGGTGAGCCCCTTCTGCGCTCGCTTTTTGGCCTGGCCCACGTGGCCCTCGGGGGCTTGTTATCTGGCCCTCAGAGTAGGGATGCCACACCAGTAGTGTGTCTTGAATGTGCTGGAGATTCCCAGGGCTAGAAAATGAGACGGAAGCAGGAAAGAAATGAGCCTTCAAGATCCCCCTGTGGATCTCACCTGCAGAAGCATTGGCAGTTAAGAAAAAGAATATGGAAGGAGAATGGCCCACATATTATTATTAGAAGGACAGCAGGACGAGCCCACGTTGAAAAAACATGAAGAAATTAAAGGGTATCTGACGAATTGGCTGCAATATTTTCAAATACATCAAAGATTAATCATGGATAAATAAACAGGTCTTACAAAAGAAACATCAAAATTTGAAAAAGAATTGATACCAAGTAAAGATAGATACATCTCACAGATATATGATCTACTATTAGAATGGGAGGTAAAGGAAGAACAAGTGAAAGCAGTAATGGTGAGATGGGCACAAGACCTGGGTTATAACATGTACATGGAACAATGGGTAAAATTATAGGGGGGAGATATAAAATTTACGGCTTGTTATAATCTCAGGGAGAATATAACGAAGATGATGTACAGATGGCACCAAACTCCAGAAAAACTTGCTAAAATCTACAAGAATAGATCACCTATACATTGGAGATGTAATAGAGAAATTGGGTCTTACTTGCATATGTGGTGGAAGTGTACAGACATCTGCGTATTTTGGAATAATATATATGAAGAACTTTAAAAATTATTCAAATTTACATTTTAAAAAATGCCAGAAATATTTCTGTTAAGTATATTGCCAAAAGAAATAGGGAAATCGAAAAGAACTTTGTTCATGTATGGGATAACAGTGGCCAGAATCTTAGTAGCAAGAAATTGGAAGAATACAGCAATACCGAACATGGCGGATTGGCAAATCCTAATGGGAGAATACCTGCAGCTGGCAAAGATGACAGGAAGGATAAGAGGCCAAACAAAACAAATAGTCTATAAGGATTGGAGAATTTTTAAAGAATACTTAATTACGGTATAAAAGGAAACTTCTTGGCAGAATTAGACTGAAGCTTGCATTGTATAAATATACCGTAAGTTTGTAGGGAAGTTAACAAAAACTACATAAGAAATATATACATAACTGTGCAATATAAGATAATCAACAGACAAAGTACAGCAAGACTAAAGTCATTTTCAATTTTTTGTTTTACAAGCTTTACAATCGTTCACATCATTAGGAGTACAAAGGATGTTAGTTATAAGAATTGTGTTGTTTCATATATTGCTACTGTCTGTCAATTTATAGTTTGTTTATTTGATTGTATGTTTGATTGTTGGTTTGTTTGCTTTCCTGGCATAAATGCATCTGTTTTAAAACAATAAAGATATATATTTAAAAGAAAAGAAAAGAAATGAGTCTCCAAGTGGGAGTGGGAGGGAGAGCAACCCTAGAGGACTCCAGGGTTAGGACCCCCACTCTTGCCTAGTGCCCAGTGTCCTGTACATCCTGTACAAATGACTCACTTGTCAATCACAGTTCTGACCTCTTTCATTGACAGAAAACACTGAAAGGCAGGAGCAACCAGGCGGATTCATCTGACAGAAATTCCCTATGTTTGCTGGACATTTTGCATAGTAACTTTCCTTCTAAGAGAGCTAGATGCTGGCTTCTCCCTTTTTAAAAAGGAAAGCTCAGAGTCTGGCTTGTGTTGCAGCCCAGCCCTGGTTCCTAGCGAGACTCATCCACGCTTGCTCAAAGAACCTCTTTTTTCCTCCTGACCGTGTTTCAATTTCACGTGTATTTGCTTTGTAGGATTTGCAGACGCCTCTACTTAGGAAAGACAGAACTGGGCAGAAGAACAAGGGCTTTCTTCTGATCTCTTGGAGGCTTCCTGAGAGCCAGGATGGATGAGCAAGACTCAGCTGGTCCTGAAGCAGGAAGGGGCCATGTCATCAACACTGGGAGCAGTGAGGGATTCTGGGAAAGCTCTGTGAAGAAGATCCTGGGTGAGGAGGACACCTTCAGCTCAGATGCGCAGAGAAAAAAGTTCAGGCAGTTCTGCTACCAGGAGGCCAAAGGACCCCGAGAGGTTTGCAGTCGCCTCTACTGCCTTGACTGTCAGTGGCTGAAGCCAGAAAGGTATACGAAAGATCAGATGCTGGACCTGGTGATCTTGGAGCAGTTCCTGGCTGTCCTTCCACCGCAGATGGAGAGCTGGGTGAGGGAATGTGGAGCGGAGACCAGTTCCCAGGCGGTGGCCCTGGCCGAAGGATTCCTCCTGAGTCAGGCAGAGGAGAGGAAGCAGGCAGAGAGAAAGCAGGTGAGAGAGACTGTCCTCTGGATACTCCCAAGGGGGTCTGAACAAGATGTGAATATCCCAAAATCCTCTACTAATTTTTTGGAAAGCATCCAAGGAATGATATCTGATAACTCTAAAGTGCTTGCCTCTGCCATTCCTTTTCTCATCTTTCTCCCTGTTCTCTGTTTTGCATCCTTGTTTCTCTTTCAGGGAAAGGATCTGTTTGCAGAATTGGGCCTGGATTCCTCTGAGGCAGAGAAGACTCTGTTGGATGCCAGAGAGAGGCCACTTGGTAAGGAGGAAGGAGGGTTTTTTCTCGGTTTGGTCACATTCTGTGGATTTGGAAACTAATCCCTGGATTACTCTTTGGTGGGAAAACCCTTGGGGCCAGGAGCCCAGAGGAATCCCACAAGATGTACTTTTGCACAACTATAATGTGGCTGGCTGGTGCATCTGCTCCCGTTCAGACATGCAGCCTGGCAGGTGTCCAGAGGATCTTCTGAAAGTGAGCAGAAAGCCCCTCTGAGAACCCCTGGAGGCCTCACCATCCAAGGGGAGTCCCTGGTGGGTGGGAAGGAAGCAAAGCTGTACTGCAGGGGGGGGGAGAGGCAGCCCCCGCCCGGTGCTAGGTTACTGGGAGACCCTCTCCCACCAGCCCCCTCTGCCCAGAGTTCCCTGACAAGGAGGATGGATTGCTCACCCACTCGGGGGGGGGGGGAATTCTCCTGGAGTTGTTTGCATCCTTAGGTAAAGGTAAAGGGACCCCTGACCATTAGCTCCAGTCATGACCAACTCTGGGGTCGCAGCGCTCATCTCGCTTTATTGGCCGAGGGAGGCAGCGTACAGCTTCCGGATCATGTGGCCAGCAGGACTAAGCCGCTTCTGGCGAACCAGAGCAGCGCACAGAAACGCCATTTACCTTCCCGCCGGAGCGGTACCTATTTATCTACTTGCACTTTGAGGTGCTTTTGAACTGCTAGGTTGGCAGGAGCAGGGACCAAGCAACAGGAGATTCGAACCGCCGACCTTCTGATCGGGAAGCCCAGGAGGCTCAGTGGTTTAGACCACAGCGCCACCTGCGTCCCTTGTTTGCATCCTTAACGAGCTACAATTCCGTGGCTCGTTAAAGCGAGTGGATCCTGCTTTGCAGATGCAGGGCAGATGTGGCCTGGGGGGGGGGTGTCTGTCTTCTCTTTTTCTTTTCGGAAAACCCCCCCACACTTTTTACTGGGTTTTATAAACAAGGGTCATAAGACGAATAAAGCATACCAATAAATAGACTGAGTCTTCTCGTGTCATTTGTAGATCACTAGAAGAGCATAATAATTTGGTTATTATGCTAAAGCCAATTTGGTTGCCAGTAAAGGAAGGCGACTCATACTGTACTTGCTTTGGAGTATTGTCCTTTAGCCCCGCCCACTTGGCCCTCAGGGGGTTGGCCAGATATTGAATATATAGCCCTCAGAATAAAGAAAAAGAGGCCTCACCCCAGTAGTGTATATTGAGAATGTTGGGGGTTCCAAGTGCGAGGAAATGAAACGGAAGCAGGAAAGAAATGGTCCTTGGAGTGGGGTGGGGGGTGGGGTGGGAGGGAGAGCACAATCGGTGCAAATGTCTAACTTGTCAATCACTGTTCTGACTTCATTCACTGATTGAAAACACCGAAAGCAGGAGCAATGAGATTGTGTCACCTCACAGAAATCCCTTCAGTTGCCTCTACGTTTTGCATTATAAATTCCCTTCTAAGTCTCCTCCTCTTCTTCTTGGCTGTGGTGCAGTCCAGCCCTGGTTCCTCAAGACTCATCCATGCTTCTTGAGAGAACACTTTTCTTCTCCTGACCATGTACCGATTTTATAACAGAACAATGTATTTGCTTTGTAGGATTTGGTAGCACATCTCCTTTGGACAAGCAGAACTTGGCAGAAGACGAAAGGGATTCCTTCCGATCTCTTGGAGGCTTCATGGATGAGCAAGACTCAGCTGGCCCTGAAGCAGGAAGAGGCCAGGCCATCCAAAATGGGGGATTCTGGAAAACCTCAGTGCAGAAGATCCTGGATGAGGAGGACCCCCACAGCTCAGATTTCCAGAGCCAGCAGTTCAGGCAGTTCTGCTACCAGGAGACTGAAGGACCCCAAGAAGTTTGCAAAAGACTCTACCGCCTTTACCATCAGTGGCTGAAGCCAGAAAGGCACACAAAAGCTGAGATGCTGGACCTGGTGATCTTGGAGCAGTTCCTGGCTGTCCTTCCACCGGAGATGGAGAGCTGGGTGAGGGAATGTGGAGCGGAGACCAGTTCCCAGGCGGTGGCCCTGGCCGAAGGATTCCTCCTGAGTCAGGCAGAGGAGAGGAAGCAGGTGCAGAAGCAGGTGAGAGAGACTTTCCTCTGGATATTCCAAAGGGGCTCCAAACAGGATGGAGGACATCGCAACACTCTCTACTATTGGCTCATCCATTTTTTGGAAAGCACCCAATGAGTGTTATTGGGTACCCCTAAAAGATTTTGCCTCTGCTGTTCCTTTTCTAATCCTTCTCCCCATTCTCTGTTTTGAACCCTTGTTGCTCTTTCAGGGAAAGGACTCGTCTGAGGTAGAGAGGACTCCATCTGACGACAGAGAGAGGCCATTGGGTAAGGAGAAATCAGGGTGTCCCAGCCCCCCAGTTTGGTCACATTCTGTGGCTTTTGAAACTAATCTGTGGGTTCTTTTAATCTTTTGTGGAAGACGCTTGGGACCAAGAGCCCAAAGGAGGCGAGAGCTAGTTTTGCCCAACTAAAATATGAAGTGGGTGCAAACGTCACAATGCACTCAACAGGGGAGACTTTTTCTAAGGCGCATCTGGAGTGAGAGAGATTCAGGGCTCTCCACTTACCTTGCTCTCTCGCAGGTGACAGAAGGATGCCAGCAAGACCGCCAAGTCCGTCTTCTCATGGCAGCAGAGAGGAGGCAGCGGCTGTGGAAACAGATCAGGTAGCGGGAAGGAGCCTTGCGGGGAAAGAGGCCGAGGGGGGGGGCTGCCAGGGGGAACGAATCTCTCTCCTCCTCTTGGCTTCTGTCAAAAATGCCCCCAATGAAGGAGGAAAACGCCATTTGAGAAGGTTTCTGTGCTGAGAATAAGGAAGAGAATTGGGATTCCAGATTCCCCTCACGGGGCTTCCCCCGCTCTCCGCCCTCTCCCTGTGTCCCCGTGATTCCTTGGAAGTTGGCTTTAGGGAATTGGGAGGGTCCCCCCCCCCTTCCAAAAACAGAGGATCTTTCTGCCCAGCAATGCTTCCGCAGGCAGAATGATTTGAAGAAGGCAATGTGGAGTTGCACCCATTTACACAAAGGTTAGTAAAGGTAAAGGGACCCCTGACCGTTAGGTCCAGTCGTGACTAACTCTGGGGTTGCAGCACTCATCTCGCTTTATCGGCCGAGGGAGCCGGCGTGCAGCTTCTGGGTCATGTGGCCAGCATGACCAAGCCGCTTCTGGCGGACCAGAGCAGCGCACGGAAACGCCGTTTACCTTCCCACTGGAGTGGTACCTATTTATCTACTTGCGCTTTGATGTGCTTTCGAACTGCTAGGTTGGCAGGAGCAGGGACCGAGCAACGGGAGCTCAGCCTGTCACGGGGATTTGAACAGCCGACCTTCTGATCAGCAAGTCTTAGGCTCTGTGGTTTGATCCACAGTGCCACCCGCGTCCCACAAAGGTTAATACCCATCATTAAAACACACAGTAAATGAATTCCATTAAGACAGCAAGAGCTGATGGACAGCGGACTGCTTTCCCTCAGGAAGTTTTCCAGCAGAGGTTGGGTGGCCGTCTGTCATGGATGCTTCAGCTGAGATGCCTGCATTGCAGGGGGTTGGACTAGATGACCCCTGGGGGTCGCTTCTGACTCTATGATTTTATAATTCTAAGACGGGTCGGCAACATGCAGCCCACGGGCCGGATGCGGCTCATGAAGACTGTTTTACCAGCCTATGAGCCGCCCCTAAACAGAGCTGCCTGCTTGGTGAGTCCACCGCACACTGCACTAAACCAGCGCGGCACAGGGACTCGCCAAGCACACTGGAAATTGCGTCTGCGCACATGTAGATACTAGATATCACATCTGCACATGTCCAGACGCCGAAAATCACTTCTGCGCAGGCGCAATGTCTGGCGTTGTGCTGCGCCAGTCCAGCCCACAGACGATCTCTGTGGGAGTGATCCAGCCCCTGGCCGGTGGACCTTGCCGACCCCTGTTCTAAGACATTGAGCATAACTGAAATGCGAAGCAATCCCATGAAAACAACAGAGCAATAATCAGGCAGAAAACAGCCATATGTAGTCGATAATTGGTGTGCTGCTAAGAGGAAGATACTTTTCCTTTTCCTAGAAGGGTCCGGTGTGCTTTGAAGACGTAGCTGTCCATTTCACAGAGGAGGAGTGGGCGTTGCTGGATCCTGACCAGAGAGCTCTGCATGAGGAAGTCATGGAGGAACATCATGGGATCCTGGACTCTCTGGGTAAGGCCCCCTCACGGATCACAATACCTGTTTTGAAATTCCATACATATCTCTAGGTGATGAACTCCCCAGATTTTGCTGGAGCTCCACAGTGCCCCCCTGTGAGAATCTGGGATGCTGACACCCCCACATCAAACCTTGAATGGAGGGGTATCCACTCTTTGGTCTGTGCAGATTCTTCCTCCAGTTTTGCCTTTTTAAACCATGGTCAGGCTGGTCTTTACTTCCCAGGACTTTTTAAAGATAGGCTTCAGTGCGGTGAAGGAACTTGAAGCAGCTTCTGTCTGGTTTTCTGGGTTTGCTGCTTCTTCTGCCAGTTTTTTGGTTGGCCAAAGACATGATTGATATTGGAGATGGCTTGGATTCCATGACTGGGCCAAACAAAATCCATCCCCAATAAGAGCCAGGCTTTTCAAATCTCAGTTTCCCATAGATATGCCTGTTAATGCCAGTCAGCAAAGGCCGTCAACCCTCTGGAAAGACTCTGCATCTGACTTCTTTGTTCTTCCTCTATCACAATTCATGTTAATAAGCATCGTTCAGTGATATGGGGCTCCATGTTTTCCTCTTTTTAAATGGTATTTTTTATAATTTCCATTTTTCGGTTTTTCAAAAATTCACAGACATACAGATTACAAAAACACAAATCACATACATTTCCAATACGCATATATTTGACTTCCCTCCTCCCCTTTTGTGGTTCCTTTTTAATTTTAATTTTCATCTTGCATTTTCTATGTTACTCCATTTTTTGTTATTCTTTATTTTCTCTTAATATGTTTAACTGCTTGTATTGCGATAACCCTGCTAGTGAGCTTATTTGCATAGATGAGTTTTCCAGATATTCCACAAATTTTCCCCAATCTTTAATAAAAACCTTGCCATTTTGGCATAATCCATTAATTCAGCCAGCCCGTCTTTCTTGGTTAGCACTTCATCTTCTTTCCATCTCTGGGCAAAAACCATTCAAGCTACAGAAACAATTTTTTTTGGTCTTTTGGAATCTCAGTACCTACTACCCCTAGAAGAAAAGCAGCTGGAATTTTACTAAAAGTTATCTTAAACATTTTTTTCAATTTAAACTTTTACTCTCTTACAAGACCCCCACATATGGTAAAGGTCCCTTCTTTTTCTTTACATTTCCAGCATATGTTTTTTTATTTATACATTTTTGCCAATCTACTAGGACTTAAATACCATCTATACATCAATTTCATGTAGTTTTCTTACAGTGTATAACATGCTGTGAACTTAAGATCTACATTCCACAACTTCTCCCATGCAGCCATTTCAATATTATGGTCTACATTTCTTGCCCAGTGAATTATGACTGACTTCACCTGCTTGCCTTTCATCTCCCATTCCAATAATAATTTATACATTTTGGAAATCACTTTGTCATTATTCCCTAGTAACTCTTTCAAATTGCGAGGTTTGATTAAAAAAACCCAATCTTTTTATCCGCCTTGAAAACTTCATTAAGTTGAAAATATTGTAACCAATCTGGTACTTGTTGATCTACTTCTTCAAACCTCTTTAAGGTTATTTCCCAGTCCTTTTCTGTTAATAAATCCCTACATGTTGCCCAGTCCCACTTCAGACTCCTTTGTCCCCACTGATATCGCTTCCAAAATCCAAAACCTGTGTAGTATGCAATGTCAACCATTCCTTTAACCAGCAAAGACAGGATGCCTCATAATATAATCTTAAATCTGGCAGGGAGAATCCAACTCTCTCCTTCAAATCCACTAGTAATTTATATTTTGTTCTTGGTTTCCTCCTCTGCCAGATAAAACTCATATCTCTTTGCCATTCCTTGAAGCATCCTGTGTTGCCGATCATTGGAATTGTTTGAAATAAAAATAACATTTTTGGTAGCACGTTCATATTTATGGTCGATATTCTTCCTAACTAATTAATAATAATAACAATTATAGTAAGAAGAAGTAGTAGTAGTAGTAGTAGTAGTAGTGGTGGTGGTGGTGGTTGCCCCAGTCACTCTGGGCAGCTTCCAACACACATAAAAATAAACTGATCCAAGTCTCACAACCTCCTAAAAAAATAAATTCATGTTCTTAATTTAGTCATTAGCAGTTATGCGTTATATTCCAAAGTCTGTTTCCCCCCACAAATTAGTCCCATGCAGATCAAAACCCCACAGCCAGAGCTGACCTCTATTTACACTCCAACCTTGTGCCAAAGTAATTCTGAATTTCTTTAAATTTCTTTAAATTAAATTAAAACATCTTTGGCTTTTACCATTTCATGGAAGATTTACTGCTGCTGCATGGAGCTCATGGCTTCTCACCACAGAGTTTTGTTGCTGCCTTGTGTCTGTGGCTTGATCTCAGTCCACCCCTGACTTCTTTCAGAGCTGAGAAACAGGAGAGAGAGCTCCCACCCAATGCTGCTGGACCCTTCGGAACCCAAATAAATCCTTTGCGTGTTTATGGGATGCACAGTGCCCCAGTGCGTTTCCCAACACTCTCGCGGCAAGTGAGCTGCTTAGGAGAAAGCGAATTCGCCATCCACTGCCATTACGCAGTAAACCGGAAGTTCAGGGCTCCTTGTCTTCCTGAAGTTCTAATCCATTTCTCTCTTCGTTGCAGGTGGTGATGAATTAGAAATTAAGAACGAGGAAGACGATGACAAAGTCCACACAGTGGAGGAGACATATCAATATTCAGAGTGTGAAGTCAGCTTCAGTCAGAGCTCCGATTCCACTTCCCATCAAAATCTCATTGAGAATAAACCCTACCAGTGCTTCGAATGTGGAAAGAGCTTCAGTCACAGCCACCATCTCACTTCCCATCAAAGAATTCATACCGGGGAGAAACCATATCAGTGCTTGGAATGTGGAAAGAGCTTTGGTCAGTGTGCCCACCTCGCTGCCCATCAAAGAATTCATACGGGGGAGAAATCGTATCAGTGTTCAGCATGTGGAAAGAACTTCAGTCAGAGTTCCCATCTCACTGCCCATCAAAGAATTCATACAGGAGAGAGACCGTATCAGTGCCTGGAATGTGGAAAGAGCTTCAGTCACAGCACCCATCTCACTGCCCATCAAATAATTCATACAGGGGAGAAACCATATCAGTGCTTGGTATGTGGAAAGAGCTTCAGTCAAAGCGGCCATCTCACTGCCCATCAAAGAATTCATACTGGGGAGAAACCATATCAGTGTTTGGAATGTGGGAAGAACTTTGGTCAGAAAGCCCATCTTCTTTCCCACCAAAGAATTCATACAGGGGGGAAACCATATCAGTGCGTGGAATGTGGAAAGAGCTTCGGTCAGAGGTCCAATCTCGCTGCCCATCAGATAATCCATACAGGGGAGAAACCCTACAAGTGCTTAGAATGTGGAAAGAGCTTCAATCGCAGTGCCACTCTCTCTGACCATCAAAGAACTCACAGCAGGGACGAATTGTATAAATGCTTGGAATGTGGAAGGACCTTCACCTGGAAGCAAAGTCTCATTACCCATCAAAGAATTCATACAGGAGAGAAACCGTATCAGTGCTTGGAATGTGGAAAGAGCTTCAGTCACAGCACCGGACTCTCTTTCCACCAAAGAATTCATACAGGGGAGAAACCCTATCAGTGCTCCGTTTGCGAAAAGAGCTTCAGTCAGAGCAGCCATCTCACTTCCCATCAAAGAATTCATACAGGGGGGAGACCCTACCAGTGCTCCGTTTGTGAAAAGAGCTTCAGTCAGAGCAGCCAACTCACTTCCCATCAAAGAATTCATACAGGGGAGAAGCCCTATCAGTGTTCGGAATGTGGAAAGAGCTTCAATCGCAGTCACCATCTTGCTTGCCATCAAACCATTCATACCGGAGAGAAACCATATCAATGCCTCGAATGTGGAAAGAGCTTTAATACAAGCACGGGCTTCAATAGTCATCAACGTATTCATGGCGGGGAGAAACCATTTCAGTGCCAAGAGTGTGGAAAGAGATTCGCCTGGAAGCAAAGTCTCATGGCCCATCAAAAAATTCATACAGGGGAGAAACCGTACGAGTGCTTGGAATGTGGAAAGAGCTTCCGTCGGAAGTCGCATCTCACTGCTCACCAGATAACTCACAGCAGGGAGAAAACCAACGATGGCTGTGTATGAAATTAATTCTAAGAAACTTTCATTAGTATGCAGTTGAGGATTGCAGCAGTGTTCTTGTCCTTCGGCAAATAAGTCAGCCTTGGCTCAGTACCAGGGAGCCCACCTTCAGTGCCAATATTTCTTCATACTATATACGCAAGGTACAAGGCATTGGCATAGATGTTCAATAGCTTTTCCATGACACGTCTGGGAGGAGAGTCAATAGCAATTTGGAAACCGTGATGAGGTTGCTATTGATGCTGGGAAGACGTTGGCAAGCAATTCATATACTTCCACTTCAAAAGCCTCCAAGTTGCAAATTGGTGGTGCTCCTTGTTTTCTCTTGCTCCACAGGGTTCGACCCAAAGATATAAGAAAGGAGATTTTGACACCAGGAAGAACTTTCTTGTAACTTGAAGCCATTGGTTTGAGTCCTACCCTCTAGAGCAGGAGAAAACAAGCTTGTTCCCTTTCCCATTAGATAGCCCTGTAGATATTGGAAGATGGCTATCACTCTCCTCTTTTCCAGGCTAAACATACCGAGTTTCTTCCACCATTCCTCGTAAGACTTAGTTCCAAACCGTTCATCATCTTGGTTGCCCTCTGCACGCCTTCCAGTTTGTCAACATCCTTCTTAAATCATGGTGCCCAGAATTGAACACAATATTCCAGGTGTGGTCTGACCAAGGCAGAATAGAGTGGGGCTTTCCTTGATCTGGACAGTAGATCTCGACTGATGCAGTGTAGAATAGCGTTAATCTTTTTTGCTGCTGCATCACCCTGTTGACTCACATTAAGCTTGTGGTTCACCAAGAACCCTAGATCCTGGACTGCTTGTAAGCCAGGGGTCCCCCGTCTTATATTTCTGCATCTGGTTCTTCCTGCCGAAGTACAGAACCTTACATTGATCCTTCTTGAATTTTTTTTTGTTAGCTTGGTCCCAATTCTCCAATCTGTTACGGTCATTTTGAATCCGAGTACTGTCTTCTGTGTTATCAGCTTGTTGTTGTTGTTTAGTCGTTTAGTCGTGTCCAACTCTTCATGACCCCCTGGACCAGAGCACGCCAGGCACTCCTGTCTTCCACTGTCTCCTGCAGTTTGGTCAAACGCATGTTGGCAGCTTCGAGAACACTGTCCAACCATCCCATCCTCTGTCGTCCCCTTCTCCTTGTGCCCTCCATCTTTCCCAACATCAGAGTCTTTTCCAGGGAGTCTTCTCTTCTCATGAGGTGGCCAAAGTCTTGGAGCCTCAGCTTCAGGATCTGTCCTTCCAGTGAGCACTCAGGGCTGATTTCCTTCAGAATGGAGAGGTTTGATCTTCTTGCAGTCCATGGGACTCTCAAGAGTCTCCTCCAGCACCAGAATTCAAAAGCATCCATTCTTCGGCGATCAGCCTTCTTGATGGTCCAGCTCTCACTTCCATACATCACTACTGGGAAAACCATAGCTTTAACTATACGGACCTTTGTTGGCAAGGTGATGTCTCTGCTTTTTAAGATGCTGTCTAGGTTTGCCATCGCCTTTCTCCCAAGGAGCAGGCGTCTTAATTTCGTGACTGCTGTCACCATCTGGTGTTATCAGCTATCACTCGCAATTTGGTATCATCGGCAAATTTCATAAGCATCTCAGTTTCTTCATCCAAGTTATTTAAAAATACATTGAACAAGAATAGGCCTAGGACAGAAGCCTGTGTTACCCCACCAGTCACTCTTTTCCAGGATGATGAGGAACCATTAGCGAGAACTCTTTGGGTTCGGTCAGTCAACCAACTACAAATCCACCTAACAGTTACCTCGTTCAACCCATATTTTAACAGTTCCCTCGCAAGAATATCATGGGGGACTTTGTCAGAAACCTTACTGAAATCAAGATACACTATGTCCACAGCATTCCCCTGATCCACCAAGTTTGTAAGTCTTTATCAAAAAGAAAGAAAAGAGATTCATCTGGCATGACTTATTTTTTGAGAAAGCCGTGTTGGGTCTTAATAATAACACCATCCTTTTCTAAGTGTTCAAAGACTGATTGTTTAATTATATTTTCCAGGGCCTTTCCAGGCATCAGTGTCAAGCTCACCAGTCTGAGCTTCACCCTTGAACTGCTGGCTACTCATCTATACACCTCCTTTGTGATTTTCCCTTTATTCCATTTCTTATGCATGCCCTTCTTAAATATCAGCACATCTGTAAGCTCCTTATGCAATCACACCAGTTTCCTTAGATGCCTCCCACTTTTCTTTCTTGTTGGAATTGTCTGCATTTGGGCCTTCAGTATTTCTCCTTTTAGAAACTCCCATCCATCTTGGACACCCTTCCCTGAATATTTCTGACAATGGGATCTCACCCAGTATCCTTAAGCTTTTTGAAATTGGCATTCTTAAAGTCCAGAGTGCATGGACTACTGCAATGCGCTCTCCATGGGGCTACGTTTGAAGGTGTCCTATTAACTGCAACTAATCCAGAATGCGACAACTAGACGGAGGACTGGGAGTGGCTGCTGAGACCATATTACACCGGTCCTGAAAGACCTACATTGGTTCCCTGTACATTTCCGAACACAATTCAAAGTGTTGGTGCTGACCTTTAAAGCCCTAAACGGCCTTGGTCCAGTAGACCTGAAGGAGCGTCTCCACCACCACCGTTCTGCCCGGACACTGAGGTCCAGCACCGAGGGCCTTCTGGTGGTTCCCTCACTGCGAGAAGCCAAGTTACAGGGACCCAGGCAGAGGGCCTTCTAGGTGGTGGTCCCTGCCCTGTAGAACGCCCTCCCATCAGATGTCAAGGAGATAAAGAACTACAGAACTTTTAGAAGACATCTGAAGGCAGCCCTGTTTAGGGAAGTTTTTGATGTTTGATGTTTGATTGCTTTTTATTAATATTCTGCTGAGAGCTGCCCAGAGTGGCTGGGGAAACCCAGACAGATGGGCGGGGTATAAAAAATGATGATGACGTCTGACTACACTCCGCTTTCCCTTGCCTCTGTATCATGAAACCCAGGAGATGATCACTTTCTCCCAAGTTTCCAAGTACTTCGACTTCATCAATCAGTTCCTTGCTATTGATGAGGAACAGGTCCAAGAAAGATTACCCCCTTGTTGCTTCTTCCACCGTCTTGGAAATGAAATCATCAGCAAGGCAATAGAGGAATTTGTCAGACCTTCCATTCATGGCCAGATTTGAGTTCCAACAGATGACGACTGTATCTTTTTCAAATGTGGCAATCTTCTATTGCAAGGCACCATCCAAGTCTTCAGTCTGGCTTGGAGGTCTATAGGAGACCCTCACAGTTAGGTCACTGTTGTATCTCTCTCCTACAAGTTTACCCATTGTCACAAGGCTGACAGGGAAATGCCGTGTCTCCACAGGTCAGGAAAAGGCTGGAGGCTAGGAATGCAATTGACTTTGATACACAGAAAGTAACAGTGGGGTCTCCCTGACTTGACTCCTTCAGCTTGAGATGTTGCTGGAAACTGACCTCTGGTCGTGCCTTCCCCCTCCAGCCTCTCACTCTGGAGCCCTCCCCAACAGATGGAGACTGTGACGTGGGCGTGAGCTCCTTTTCTGGACCTGTCTGGTCTTTTGCTGAGCAACATGAAGGACTCTCCGGGAGCGAGGTGTGAGAGGAGGAGAGCCAGCAGGACTGAGACTCTGATTCCTCCCCATCTGCGATTTATCTGGCAGGGGAAGAAGCCAATAATTAAATATAAAAAACTGATGGATAGTAAAGAAAGATGCGGATTCGCACTGCCAGACCTTAGATTATATTATGAAGCCTCCTGTTTGTGTTGGCTAACAGAATGGGTAACATCTAAAAATATCAGACTATTAGACTTGGAAGGATACAGTAGGCGATTTGGATGACGTGTAACTGGTATGCTGAAATAAAAGTTCATAAAGACTTGAATCATAGTATAAGAAAGAGTCTATATCAGGGGTCAGCAAACTTTTTCAGCAGGGGGCCAGTCCACTGTCCCTCAGACCTTGTGCGGGACTATATTTTGAAGGGAAAAAAAGAACTAATTCCTATGCCCCACAGATAACTCAAGAGTGCATTTTAAATATAAGCACACATTCTACTCATGTAAAAACACCAGGCACGCCCCACAAATAACCCAGAGATTCATTTTCAATAAAAGGACACATTCTACTCATCTAAAAACACACTGATTCCCGGATCGTCTGCAGGCTGGATTTAGAAAGCAATTGGGCTGGATCCGGCCCCCGGGCCTTAGTTTGCCTACCCATGGTCTCTATGGTGTTTGGGTGAGAATTTGTTGGGAAGGAAAACACTGTCATGGCTCTCCCCCGTCAAAGCAAGTACCCAAAAGGAAACTCATATGGAAAGGAAACGGGGTACTTTTAGAGATATATTGACTTTTGCTGGTTTTAAACTCAAAAAACTAGAAGATATCAAGGACTGAGTACAAGAGTGCTTCCAATATTATCAAGTTAACAAAATATTTAAGAAAGGTATTGTGAATGGCTTGAAAGGAGTCCATTGGAAGATAATGAGAAGTTAATTTCAAAAATGTATAAATACTTTTAGAATGGGAATCCAAGGATGACTTGGTTAAAGCAGTAATGATACATTGGGCAAGAGACTTAAGACGTAATATAGAACTGGCTTTGTGGGAAATTCACAGCTTGCTATATTTCTAAGAGAAAATGATATGAAGATTTATAGATGGTATACAACAGCAAATAAATTAGCCAAAATGTATAAAACAAAGTCAAGTGTGTGTTGGAAATGTAAAACAACAGAAAGAACATTCCATATGTGTTGGACTTGCAAAAAAGCTTTTCTTTTAGGGATTATAGAAACTGTTAGGATATACCAAAACAGTTGGTTAATTTGTTTCTGTATGCAATGACATACATTTTTATGCTCAAAAATGGAAAGAGAAAGTTGTTCCAACAAAGGAAGAATGGCTTATTAGAATGATGGGAGTGTGCAGAACTGGCAAAGCCAACAGCAAAACTTAAAAGATAAAAATGATGAAACATTCTTTGAGGATGGGGAATCTTTCATAGAATAGCTAAAGAACCATTATAATTGCATGAAAACGTGAGTAGGATTTGAAATATGAGCAACAGTAGAAAGACATTAAGGCTAATAACTCAGGATGTACATGAGGAGTGTTATAAGTTAAAATATGCAGCATTAAAGGATAAACATGGAACTTCATGGAGGAGGGGAGAGCAGGTCAATGGATAAATTAAAAGTATTGTTGATAGTAAAGTATGTAACCTTTTGAAAACTAAATAAAACAAAATTTAATGGACAGCTGGCCAATCACATATGAGATCTGCCTACAGAAGTGTGGCCACGATTGGAGACTAATTTTAGCAGGCTCTGCAACCCTTGCATCTGCAAAACCTGAGCTGAGACCTTGCAAATCCCAGGCAAGTGGCTCCCCACTGAGGTGATAATTGCCGCCATGGCCTAAAGCGAACTAAGGGAAAATACCAGTTCACAATATCACCCAATACTGTACAAGATTAGTCTACAGGGAAATTGAATAAATTAACACAAAAACCCGTTTGACCGATTCACCTCATTCCAGTGGTGGAGGGGACAAGAACCATGACATGGGCAGCTTACAATTTGCCATAATCTCTGAGATGGACCACCGCATACTCAGGATACCCCTCCCAGTTGCCAAACCAGGTGTACTGGTCCCAACAGAGGGACCAGATTACACTTTGTCGAAGGGATACTTCCCACTTGAGTAGAAATCATATATCAAACAGATGGAAAGCTCTTTAATCTGAGCAGGCTGAACGCCCTCCCATCAGATGTCAAATAAATTTACCTGATTTTTTCAAGGCAGCCCTGTTTAGGGAAGTTTTTAATGTTTGATCTATTATTATTATTATTATTATTATTATTATTATTATTATTATTATGATGATGTTGGGAGTCACCCAGAGTAGCTTGGGAAACCCAGCCAGATGGGTGGGGTATAATTATAATTATTATCATTATCATTAACTTCCATCATGGAGCTTCAGGATGCGGAGAACAACGTAGTATGCGCACACTTGGAGGATGACCTCCAAACCATCCTAAATATCTTCGCAGAAGCTTACGAAAAGCTTGTCCTATCGCTCAACATCCAAAAAACCAAAGTGCTGCACCAACAAGTACAAAGCATCCCCTCTTCAGCGCCACAAATTCAACTCAATGGTGTAACGCTGGAAAATGTCAATCACTTCTCCTACTTGGCAGTTATCTTTCCACAAGGGCTGACATTGAGGCTGAAATCCAGCATCACCTGAGCTCTGCAAGTGTGGCTTTCTACCGATTGAAGTGCAGAGTGTTTGAGGACCGGGACATTGGCAGGGAAACCAAAATGCTTGTTTACAAAGCTATTGTACTGCCAACCTTACTGTCTGCTTGTGAAACGTAGACCACTTACAAATGCCATCTCCAACTCTGAAAGATTCCATCAACGGTGCCTCTGAAAAATGTTACACATCACTTGGGAAGACAGGCGAAGTAATGCCAGTGTACTGGAAGAAGCAAAGATCACCAGTGTCTAAGCAATAATTCTTCAACATCAACTTTGTTGGACTGGTCATGTTGATCAGATGCCTGGTTACTGTCTTCCAAAGCAACTCCTCTATTCCGAACTTAAAAATGGAAAGTGTAATGCTGGTGGTTAACAAAAGAGGTTTAAAGACTCTCTCAAGGCAGGTAGGGAGCTGTGTTGGTCTGCCATAGTCAAAACAAAATAAAAAAATTCCTTCCAGTAGCACCTTAGAGACCAACTAAGTTTGTTATTGATACAGTGGTGCCCCGCAAGACGAACGCCTCGCAAGACGGAAAACCCGCTAGACGAAAGGGTTTTCCGTTTTGCAGGCGCTTCGCAAAACGAATTTGCCTATGGGGTTGCTTCGCAAGACGAAAAAATCTTGCGAGTCCCCGCGGGTTTTTTTCGCTCCCCCCCTCTCCCTAAGCCGCCTATCAGCTGTTCCGCTGAAAAACCCGCTTAACAGCTGATCAGGGAAAGCCGCTAGACCGCTGTAGCGCTAGTCAATGGGCTTGCTTCGCAAGACGAAAAAATCGCTAGACGACAAGAATCGCGGAACGGATTCTTTTCGTCTTGCGAGGCACCACTGTATGAGCTTTTGTGCGCATGCACACTTCTTCCAAGTTTGAAGGTCAAAGGGACATGTAAGTTAGAGCTGCCATATGTCCAAAATTTATTGGAGATAGCCAGAATTGGTATTCGGTAACAGCGTCCGGGCAGAAATTGCTAAAATGTCCAGGAAAATTTGGACATATGGCAACCCGTGTCAGTAGTGTAGATTTTGGCAAATTTCCTTAAAAATCGCTCACAACTTCCATTTTTTGAGATTTTGCAGAACAAACTCAACGGCTTTTGCGTCCAGATTTTTACTTATTGAGATATGGCAATCCTAATGTAAATACTTTAATTTGTCTTTGTGAGATACATGTTGTAACAATGTATGGTTGAGAAGGGCATGTCTGCATCTCAGATTTCTGCCTGACATCACTCCTCTTCTGTGACATATCCATGATGTTTTGATGACACTATGTGAAATGTATTATGGGAAATTGGGGGAACTTAAAAAACCTCATGTAATCTTTGTTTTGGGCTTCTTCTTTGCTCGCCTTCAAGGTTGAGACCTTTGTTGCAACAAATAAAGGTTGAGGCCTTTGGCTGCTGCAGATCTGCTTCATCGGCTTGGTTGAAATCTCTTGTTTTCTGACCGATCCAGGAATCTGCAGGTCTAGACTCTGGCAAAGTTGGGAAATGCTTTAAGTAGCAGACCCCAAGATTTGTCCTCTTCAGAGGGCAATTTCCCAGCTGAGCCCAAAGAGCAGGAAGCCAAACCAGAGTCGTCCTGTCCTGTTCCCACCCCAACAAAGGCAGAGGGTGCTCTACCACCGTAGCTCTATGGGTCAGAAATTTCCAATCGGGCTAAATCAGCATCTCAAGAAATGGGAGGTTTTAGGAAAGGAACGGGAATAGCGATCAAGGGGAGAGGATCCTGGGGTCTAGATGCCGTGTGGTGATCAGAAGGGCAAGGGGGAAGAAAAGGGAAATAGACCCCACCCCACACAAAGAGCTCCTTTCCTGGGACCCATTGGCAGGGGTCTGGATCCATGCAATCCACCTGCAAGGGGGCCCCCAAGACCGGCAGGGTTTCCATGGTGTCATCTGCCCTCATCTCTGCACACACCAATGCTTGTCCTCTGAGGACCAAGAGAATCTCAACTTCCCTGCACTCCTTTTTTTAGCCCCCCACCCCCGTGGTTCCATGGTGGGTCAAGCACTGGACCTTCAAGGCGATTCAGAAACTTCACCAGAAAGAGACCGTATTTTTCGCTCCATAAGACGCACCTAGTTTTTAAAGGGGGAATGCAAGGAAAAAATATTATTTAAAGGGAGCGCTGAGCAGAGCCTGTCTGCATCCCAGGCTCTGCTCGGCGCTCCCTTTCACGAGCTGCATGGAGTGTGTGTGCGGCTCTTGGGGGCTTTTCCCCGAGGAGGGAGAAGGGAAAAGCCCCCATGCGGCTCATGAAAGGGAGCACAGCTCTTGGGGGCTTTTCCGGGAGGTGGGGGAAGGGACTGAGGGGCTAAACCAGAAGCTAGAACAGCAAGAGGGATCACTGCTTTCACGATTCCTCTTGCTGTTCTGCCTTCTGGGATAGATGTGCAGCCTGAATTCACTCCATAAGACGCACACACATTTCCCCTTACTTTTTAGGAGGGAAAAAGTGCGTCTTATAGAGCAAAAAATATGGTGCCATATATTGCTTCTTTCCCCATCTGCCAGGAGCCTAAGCTCTATTTGGGGTTCCCCATTCCGCACCCCCAGGTTCCTCAGAGGTCTTGGGGAAGGAAACTGAGGCAGGCTTAGCCATTGTGGCAGGAAGAGCTTACGAGGTTTTTCTTTCAAGGGCCCTGCAGGAGATGGGGGGGGGGCTGTCTCTTCCTCAGGCCATTTCAGCACCCAGCAAGCCTAAAAAAGAAAGAAAACACCGTCATTCACTCCCTCTTCCAAGAGCTCCCTCTATATCTTGTCTGGATTGGACTAGAAGGACCCCAGTTCAGCCAGTTCCCCAGAGTCCCCCCACTGGGCTGCTGTGGCCCCCTGAGACCTGGAGGGATTACATACCCTCCAACATTTCTCCGATGAAAATAGGGATGTCCCATTTCCTAATGATAACTTTACTATTTATACCCCACCCATTTTACTGGTTGCTGCAGCCACTCTGGGTGGCTTCCAACATCTATAAAAGCAATAAAGCATAAAACATTTTAAAAATTCCCTATACAGGATTCTGATGCTTAGGCAATCTCCAGCAATATCTCTTGAGCTTTGAGGAGAAGAAATCACTATGATTATGAGCATTATAAGTGGAAGATGGTTCAAGATCTCAATAACTTTCTAGCCTCTTGTCTGGCTCAAGCGGCGGGTGCAGAGCTGGAGAAAAACATGTTTGCAATATGTTTCTCCCAAGTTTGGCATAGGTCAATGTTTGTGTTTGGGAGGGGTGGGGGAGTTTGAACATTGCTCACAAGTACCTAAGGAGAGCCCTGCAGCTGTATCGGACCAAGGGTCCAACTAGAACAGCAGTTCTCCACCTGTGGGTCCCCAGATGTTGTTGGACTACAACTCCCATCATCCCTGAGCTCTGGTGTGGGTGATGGGAGTTGTAGTTCAACAACATCTGGGGACCCACAGGTTGAGAAAGGCTGAATTAGAACAACTGTGCACCTCACAGTTGCAAATGTGGCAAGCAGGACAGGAGCCTCCCCAGAGCTGCTCACAATTTCTCACGGGGCTGGGGGGTTGTTAAAGCTTTAAAAGGCTACTAGCCAGGATGGCTGTGCTCTGCCTCCCCAGGGGAGAAGTCCGCTGCGCTCAGGTCCAGCCAGGACTTTCAGTTGAGGCATCGGTTGGCCACTGTGAGCTCAGGGTGCAGGATGATGATGAAGAAGAAGAGTTTGGATTTGATATCCCGCTTTATCACTACCCAAAGGAGTCTCAAAGCGGCTAACATTCTCCTTTCCCTTCCTCCCCCACAACAAACACTCTGTGAGGTGAGTGGGGCTGAGAGACTTCAGAGAAGTGTGACTAGCCCAAGGTCACCCAGCAGCTGCATGTGGAGGAGTGGGGAAGCGAACCCGGTTCACCAGATTACGAGTCTACCGCTCTTAACCACTACACCACACTGGTAGGACTCCACTTCCTTGAGGTAGGACTTCTAGAAAGAGATGGGCTGCGCCTCACAGCAGTTGGCAAGAATGTGTTTGCTAAGAGTCTTGCAGACCTGTTCAGGAAAGGTTCCAACTAGAACTTATAGAATCATAGAATCATAGAGTTGGAAGAGACCACAAGGGCCATCGAGTCCAACCCCCTGCCAAGCAGGAAACACCATCAGAGCACTCCTGACATATGGTTGTCAAGCCTCTGCTTAAAGACCTCCAAAGTAGGAGACTCCACCACACTCCTTGGCAGCAAATTCCACTGTCAAACAGCTCTTACTGTCAGGAAGTTCTTCCTAATGTTTAGGTGGAATCTTCTTTCTTGTCGTTTGGATCCATTGCTCCGTGTCCGCTTCTCTGGAGCAGCAGAAAATAACCTTTCTCCCTCTTCTATGTGACATCCTTTTATATATTTGAACATGGCTATCATATCACCCCTTAACCTCCTCTTCTCCAGGCTAAACATGCCCAGCTCCCTTAGCCGTTCCTCGTAAGGCATGAGCAGAATACAGTGGCACGATTACTTCCCTTGATCTAGATGCTATACTCCTATTGATGCAGCCCAGAATTGCATTGGCATTTTTAGCTGCCGCGTCACACTGTTGGCTCATGTCAAGTTTGTGGTCAACCAAGACTCCTAGATCCTTTTCACATGTACTGCTCTCAAGCCAGGTGTCCCCCATCTTGTATTTGTGCCTCTCATTTTTTTTTGCCCAAGTGCAATACTTTACATTTCTCCCTGTTAAAATTCATCTTGTTTTTGCCCAGTTCTCTAATCTGTCAAGGTCGTTTTGAAGTGTGATCCTGTCCTCTGGGGTGTTAGCCACCCCTCCCAGTTTGGTGTCATCTGCAAATTTCATCAGGATGCCCTTGAGTCCATCATCCAAGTCGTTGATAAAGATGTTGAAGAAGACCGGGCCCAAGACAGAACCCTGTGGCCCCCCACTAGTCACTCTTCTCCAGGATGAAGAGATACTCTTTAATACTCTTGGATGCAGTTCATCTGGCCCTGGAGACTTGAATACATTTAAACTAGCCAAGTATTCTTGTACTATCTCCTTAGTTATTCTGGGCTGTGTTTCCTTTGCTGAATCATTTGCTCCAAATTCTTCAGGTCGGGCATTGTTTTCTTTATCGGAGAAGACTGAGGCAAAGAAGGCATTGAGGAGTTCAGCCCTTTCTGTGTCCCCTGTTTGCATTTCACCATCTTCTCCTCTGAGTGACCCCACTGTTTCTTTGTTCTTCCTTTTGCTACGAACATACCCATAAAAGCCTTTTTTGTTGCTTTTAACCTCTCTAGCAAGCCTGAGTTCATTCTGTGTTTTAGCTTTTCTGACTTTGTGTCTACACGTGCTGGCTATTTGTTTGAATTCCTCTTTGGTGGTTTCCCCCCTTTTCCATTTTTTGTACACATCCTTTTTTAATCTTAACTCAGTTAAAAGTTCTTTAGATAGCCACCCTGGCTTCTTTAAGCACCTTCCATGTTTCCGTCTCATTGGTATTGCCTGACGTTGTGCTTTTACTATCTCCCTCTTAACAAACTCCCAGCCATCATGAACTCCCTTTCCTTTTAGTATTACTGTCCATGGGATCTCACCCAGCACTTCCCTAAGTTTTATGAAGTCGGCTTTCTTAAAGTCAAGAAACTGAGTCCTAGTATGCTTGGCTGCTCCTTTCCGCTGTATAGTAAACTTCAGAAGAGCATGATCACTCGCGCCTAATGATCCTTCCACTTCTACCCCACTAACCAGGTCATCAACATTGGTTAGGACCAGATCTAAAATGGCTGTTCCTCTTGTTGCTTCTCCCACTTTCTGGACAATGAAGTTGTCTGCAAGGCCAGTGAGGAATCTGTTTGACCTTATGCTCTTGGCTGAGTCTGACATCCAACAAATATCCGGGTAATTAAAGTCCCCCATTACTACTATCTCCCTGCCTTTTGCATGCTTGGCCATCTGTTCCAGGAAGGCATCATCTATGTCCTCCGTTTGGCTTGGGGATCTATAGTAAACTCCCACAATGAGGTCACTGTTATTCTTCTCTCCCTTAATTTTGACCCAAATGCTCTCACTTTGGCTTTGAGGTTCTAAATCTTGGATCTCTTCACAGGTATACACATCCCTGACATATAACGCCACTCCTCCTCCCTTCTTGTCTGGTCTGTTTCTCTGAAATAGATTGTATCCCCCCATTATTACATTCCAATCATGGGACTTATCCCACCAGGTTTCAGTGATGCCTATTATGTCATATTTAGTTTGCTGTACCAAGAGCTCAAGCTCATCTTGTTTATTTCCCATGCTTTGCGCATTAGTGTAGAGACATTGAAGTCCATTAATCATTCCCCCGTGTCTCTTATTTAAGGATTTTTTCCTCCCACCACTAGGTCTGCGTGCTGTTTGCTCCATTTGGTCTATGACATTTGGATGATCATCTTCATCAATTGATAGACTCCTACTTTCAGGAGCACTGTCTCCCTCCCCCACATTAGTCAGTTTAAAGCCCTCCTGATGAGGTTTCTGAGATTTTTGGCAAAAACATTTCTCCCAACCACTGTGAGGTGCAGCCCATCGCTTGCCAGAAGTCCATCTTCAAGAAACTGCACTCCTTGAAAGGGTTTGCACAGAACAAAAAGGGGTGGTGGTGACAAAAAGCCTCGGGGGGGGGGCATTTTAAAAGGAGACCAGAGGGTCTTGGCTGATCTGAGGGAAATGGCGTCTTTTAAGGATCCCGTGACCAATTAAATCTCATTTGAAACCTGACCTCAGATAGACTTTTACTGCCCCTGGAAGTTCTCCTTTGGACAAACATTTTGCTTGGCCTGGAAGGGAGGCTCACGTCCCCTTTGCTCCTGGGCTTCCTTTCTACTCAGATGATATACGTCCTTTTTACGCCCTTGGCGGATAAACGTGTTGCGGGGTGTTTGTTTGCGTGTGTGGGGGCACAAAGACGCACCCGGGGGTGCCCATCTGGGCCTTGGACCCCGGGGAGAGAAAGCCCCCTTTCGGCCCTGGCTTGCCTTGACTGGTGGGACGAAGGAAGCTGGTCGGGGGGTCAAACTCCCCTGAGGGAACCCTCCGCCTCTGAGGAGAAAAAGGCCCTATTATTATTATTATAATTATTATTATGATTCCTCTTAGGCCTCAGAGAGGGTCTTTCCCTCCTTGCTGCCCCAGGCCTGGCATCTCCAAGGGTCTCGGGCCTCCTCCGTTGTGCCAACATGGTGAGGAGAGAGGTGCCCCCTGAGGCAAAGCCACCCTGGGCACAGATGCCGAGGGAGGGTGGCCAGGCGGCCAAGGACACCCCAGGAGCGCTGGCACCCAAAGGGGCCGCCATCATTCAGCCGGGAGGAGAGAGCACAGAGGAGCCACGAGGCCCGCAGGGGCCGCCATCACATCTCTAGAAGAAACAAAATGGCGTTTCCCACCTTTTTCGGAAAAGGGCGGGAAAGGCCACCTCCTAGCCCTGCCGCCTCCCTGGGCTCCTCCTGGGCCGGCCTGGCCAGGGGGGGAGAGAAAGAGGGAGGGAAGGAAGGAGAAATGAAGGAGAAGCTGGGAGGAAGGGAGCAGCCAAGAGGGAAACTCAAGGGGGAAACTCCCTCAGGAAACCGGGCGCAGGAGAGGCCCAGGCCCAGGGGAGGGTTAGAATTCCTGCTCCGTGTTTGCAGTCATGGGATTGTTGCCTTTCACATGACATTATATGTTTTGACTCCACAGAGTGGGAAGTGACGGAAACAGTGTTCCTGTGTTCCGTGAAGTGGACTGTTGTCCTTTGATGCTAGAGAGAGGGGGAGCCATGTTGCAGTGCTCCCTGTGTGTTCATATGTAGATAAAGTAGATTAGCCAAAATGCTGAGTTGCTGAGGTCTGTTACCCAAACTACGCAGACTCTGCGGATCCCTAAGTGTGCCAGTGTCTGTTGGCATCGGTCGCTGTGATGTTCGGGCAGAAGAAAGCTTCTGAAGCTCCCGAACGATCGACCAGGAGGGAGGGAACATGCCAGTCGGGCAGGTGTCTCTGCCAGGGTCCTACTCGAGTGTAGGCCGAACTCCTGACAGGGAGCTCCTCACCAAACTGGCCCCCCAGGAAGGCTTTCTCCACCTCAGACAGAGAGAGACACAAAGACCCCGCCAGGTGGGAGAGCCTGCCTGCCCCCCTCAGGAATGGCGGACACCTGGCAGTGGACCGGGCAAATCTTTCAGAGACAACGTTGGCGAGATCTCTCAGAGTTGGAGATGGCCTTCAGAAGTGCTTCACGTTTCCCAAGCAGACACTCAGGTTGGTAGTAGAATAGCTTGGTAAAGGTGCATTGCGCTTTCCCTGCAAATGTCCTCAAACGCTCTGCGCTCCAGTCAGGGCCAGATTGAGGTTGGATGCGGCCCTCAGGAGCTCCTGAAGGGAAGGGAGCCCTTTCTATGTCCACCTGTCCTTTGCCCACAACAAATTGCCGCTGTTTTGTGTGTTGAATATATGCTAGATGGTCATTGATGGACCTAATGAATGGGGAGGCAACCTAAGGCCCGGGGGCCGGATCCGGCCCAATCGCCTTCTCAGTCCGGCCCGCAGACAGTCCAGGAATCAGCGTGTTTTTACATGAGTAGAATGTTTCCTTTTATTGAAAATGCATCTCTGGGTTATTTGTGGGGCAAAGGAATTCGTTCATTCCCCCCCCCCCAAAAAAAATATTGTCCGGCCCCCCACAAGGTCTGAGGGACAGTGGACTGGCCCCCGGCTGAAAAAGGTTGCTGACCCCTGGCCTAATGGGTATCTAAAGCACATCACAAAACATGTATTTTATCAAAGTCATCGTTGAACTGAAATACAACTAAGAAGTATATTAAGAGTGAAATACAATTAAGAAGTATATTAAGAGTCAAATAATTATGAAGCTCTAACTTAAAATGGTTTTTTTATTCATAACAAACTTAATAATGCAAACACATTGGCATTTGGCAATAACAAACGTTCCTTTAGAAACACCATTTGCAAAGACTCATCGTCTAGTCTCTAGAACAGGCATCCCCAATCTTCGGCCCTCCAGATGTTTTGGACTCCAGTTCCCATCATCCCTGACCACTGGTCCTGTTAGCTAGGGATCATGGGAGTTGTAGGCCAAAACATCTGGAGGGCCTCAGGTTGGGGATGCCTGCTCTAGAAATTTGCTATATCATGAAACAATCATATGATGCAAACTACTAATAATTATAAAGAGCAGAATGTAGGCACCCTATATCTAGAAAGGAGCAAACCAGTGATATTTTAGGGAGCAGGCGGAGCCCATTATTTACCATATTTTTTGCTCAATAAGACTCACTTTTTCCCTCCTAAAAAGTAAGGGGAAATGTGTGTGCGTCTTATGGAGCGAATGCAGGCTGCGCAGCTATCCCAGAAGCCAGAACAGCAAGAGGGATTGCTGCTTTCGCTGCGCAGCGATCCCTCTTGCTGTTCTTGCTTCTGGGATTCAAATTTTTTTTTTCTTGTTTTCCTCCTCCAAAAACAAGGTGTGTCTTATGGTCTGGTGCGTCTTATAGAGCAAAAAATATGGTGCCTCATAGGAGCCTACACAACACCCACCACTGTTGCTGTATGTAGGTTTTATTACATTTGTTTTTTATCTTATATTTTGGAAATGTACATCCAGGTTTTTTCCTTTAAATTTTTTGAGTGGGGCCCTAAGCTATAGCTTGTGTATCTTATATGTAAATCCAGCACTGACGTCAGTCGGGAGAAAGCTGCACTCGCAGAGCTCAGGTGATGCTGGATTTTGGCAACCGTGTCGGCCCTTGTGGAAAGGTATCTGCCCAGGTGGAAGAAGTGATCAACATTTCCCAACGTTACACCACTGAGTTGGATTTGTGGTGCTGCAGAGATGTTATTTTGGACTTGTTGGTGCAGCACTTTGGTTTTTTGGATGTTGAGCGATAGGCCAAGCATTTCATAAGCTTCTGTGAAGATATTTAGGATGGTTTGGAGGTCATCCTCTGAGCGTGCGCATACTACATTGTCCTCCGCATCCTGAAGCTCTAGGACGGAAGTTACTTTACTTTCTGCCTGCTCCGATTGAAGAGCTTTCCATCTGTTCCACATATGATTTCTACTCCAGTGGGGAGTTTCCCTTCGACAAAGTGCAGGATCATGGCAATGAAAATAGTAAATACAGTTGGGGCGATAACACAACCCTGTTTAACACCTGATCCCACTTTGAATGGTTCACTTTGAGAGCCATTGTTATCTGTGATTGTTGCTGTCATGTTATCACGGGGGAGCCGAATGATGTCCACAATTTATCTGGGCAGCCAGTTTTCAGAAGGACAGTCCACAGGGCATTACGCTTTACAGTGTCAAAAGCCTTACTCAGGTCAATAAACGCCATATACATGGGTTGGTTTTGCTCTCTGCATTTTTCTTGAAGCTGTCGAGCAGTAAAAATCATGTCCACTGTCCCCCTAGAAGGCCGAAAACCATTTTGGGGTTCAGCAAGGCTTGCCTCGGGTATTCTTAAGATACTGTTTGCTAAGATCCTTGCAAGAATTTTGCTGGCCGCAGCTAATAGAGAGATGCCTAGATAGTTTCCACAATCACTTCTGTCACCTTTTTAAAAGAGATTGAGAATTTTGGCATCCCTGAAATCTGCTGGGATCTTCTCTCTCCCAGATTTTTTCGATGAGCTTGTGAAGTTGTTGTGCAAGTTCAATTCCACCCACTTTGAAGACCTCAGCAGGTATCCCATCAGGTCCACTGATTTTGTTGTTTTTCATTTGGTTAATAGATGTGCACAACTCTCCCAGATTTGGAGATATTGCAAGCTCATCTCTAACTTGTTTTTACTGGAATTTGTGAGTGGACCTCAGCAGCTGTGGGGGAATTGCAGTTACGGAGATGTTGGTAATGTTCTTTCCAGCACAGTGCAATAGCTTCTTTATCTTTATCCCAGGAGTAATAAATGATGCAAATATATAGACCACATCTTCTCATGCCATTTCTGCATCCCAGAAAGAGCACAATAAGTTTGCGGGAATATCTGCAACATATTGTTCCTTATTAGTGGTCAGAATATGAGTTATTGGTTTGTGAATTGGCTTAAAGAGAAACCAAGGGGGAACAGGACAGAGCAGAGTTAGCGTATCAGTCAGAGTCCTTGTCCCTCTTCTGTTACCAAGGGAAGCATAGAAAGTGTGGGTCTGTGGATGGACATGGGGGGGGGCTGTTCAAAGCAAAGGTCATCGTTGGTCTTTGGATTCAAATGTAGATCCACCAGATTGAGCCCAGTGCTGCTGGTGGGGCTAGCAGGGGGGAGTTCTGGAGCCTTATTTCTTCTCTCACCCTGCTGTAAAGTGTATGCTCTTAGTTATGCCAAAATCTCAAGGGGGGGGGGAGTGCCAGTACCAACAGGCTCCTCCTACCGTTTAATGAGGCTCCCCCCCCCCCCCACGCTTGAGGCTTTGTATTATTACATATTTAATTTGTATACTGCACTTCATCCGAAGATCGCAGGGCATAGCATAACATAAAAATATGAAACAAGAACACAAAATCATAAGAAAACCAGACCCATAACCCCCCTCCCACAAACACAGGTGGCAGCAAAAGTTGCAAGGTTTTTAGCTGGGGCAATTAGAATAAGATCCACTATATGACTGTTGATTCAAAACCCCACAATGTACTTTATATAATCAACTTTTTATTTTTATTTCAATTCTTTGTATGTCGTATTGTTGTTTTATTGCTATGGCCAATGGCTGATGCAAATGAAGATTCATTCATTCATTCATTCAGCCTCATTCTGCCCCCCCCCCCCACAAACACGTTAAAGAGGCCAGAGAAAGTAAATCAGCCAAGGCCTGGTTAGAGAGGAACATTTTTGTTGTGGAGGGTGGGGTTTGTGCGAACAAAACCAATCTCCTGGCAAACTGGGAATATCCCCTCGCCCACCCAAGTTTAGGGTGTCCCACACCTTTCCTCAGCGGTTTCTTTTTCTTTGAGAAAAATAAGTGACTCACGCAAGCTAATCTTTAAAATAAAGAAAAATGTAACAATATAGTCGAAATAAAAAATTTAAAAAATCCTTCCAGTAGCACCTTAGAGACCAACTAAGCTTGTTATAGGTATGAGCTTTCATGTGCATGTACACTTTTTCAGTCTATCTATTTCAGAAGTCTGTTTCAGTGTATCTGAAGAAGTGTACATGCACATGAAAGCTCATACCTATAACAAACTTAGTTGGTCTCTAAGGTGCTACTGGAAGGAATTTTTTTATTTTGTTTTGACTACGGCAGGCTAACACGGCTTCCTACCTGTAGCTGTAACAATATAGCATACAGAGAGAAACTAAATACAACAGGAAGCCAGTCTGAGGCAAGAAGCAAGTGGCTGCTGGTCCCTCTTAATGGACATTTTTAAGGGAACAGACCCTGAAGGGAGAGGCTGATCCTGGAGCAAAACACACAAGCCCCGCCCACCAGGGATCTTCTGGATCCCCAAGTGCAGGAAAGTTGTTGTCTGCCAGGGGAATCTCAGAGATCCCAGGTGCCCTTTCCAGCAAGCGAGAACCATCCGTTGTCCTCTCCTTAACTCCCCCAAAGAAAAAGTAGAGTTTCCTGCTGTGTCCCTCCATGGCCTCTGTCCAGTTCATACCATTTTGTAGATGCCTGACATGGTGCAAATCTCCTCTGAGGTGTCAGAATCACTCCTTCCAGCCAGAGGAGGATTTTCTTCTCCACAGTGATAATTGGGAATGTTCCTTCCACTGCCTGCAGGCAGCTCTCTGTAAACAAACAATAACCGTCCATAAAAATGGCAAAAGTAGTTCTTTCCCAAATAGGCTTAATCTTAATTGCAAACGCAGTAATAAAGAGTCCACTTGTTGTTCATTGTTTTAAATTATTTTTATTAATTTCCCAAATTAATACAAATCAAACCACATTAAATTAATACAATTTCTTAAAATCAGGTTTCCGGCTCCTGTTCCAAACATAGGATCATCATCATTTCCTCACATTGCTGCATCCTTTCTTATTTAGAGTCGCATTGAAATCCTTCACTTGCCCTTACACCATTCTTCCAGCTGGCTGCTTTTCCCACCATCTTATAAATGGCCAATGCATTTTGCATGTATAGTCCTTGATGTACACTGTTGTTCCAGACCTGGTCTGCTGGGAGAGATCATTATGATCTTCCATTGCTCAGTTCTTTGCAGTGTTTATCTGGGCGGCACAAGGTCACATTCCGTTCCTTCTGCTGTTTACTGACTAGGGTATGAGCTGCAGCCGTAAATAACTCACAGAATGCATATCCATACTCCGCCATTAAAATTCCTCTCTGGAGTTCTTTCTCGGCACACAGTTAAAGACAAGATCTGTTCTCAAATTCAGCCTCTTTGCCAGATACATTCAGCAGCAGGTCCTTCTTTTTCAGTGCACCAACAGCATTCCTAGTCTAGTCCAGGAATAATTTTAAATAAAGTCCATTCAGCCTTGGTCAAGGGGGGAGAGCAAAGTAAAACCTTGTTCAATTCCTTGTTGATCATAAATCAAAAGCCTCCCTCTTCTTTTCCGAAGTAGCAAACAGAAAACATAACAACAGCTACACACGTCTCTTTCATTTTGAGGGGACGGCAAGAAGAAAGAAGAGCATTTGAAAACCACAAAAGAGTACAAAGCACCTTGTCTGTCCCCCCCCCCCCCGCCTTCCTTTCCTGGCTTTTCTTAGTGTTCTCAAGCTTCAAAGAAAACATTCATATGCCTTCAAAGAGCCAAGCCCAGGTCTTTTGGCAGCTGACTGATTGTATCAGAATTGCACTGAATCAACAAGTAGAATAAGGAAAATTAAAAATACATTGAGAAAGCATAATTAAGACATACATTTGTAGTAAACAATATACAAGACAGTATGTAAACTGCTATTCCCAATCGAATGAAAACAACATAATATTATCCACAAAAATTAGTATTTATTTAATTATCTTATTGCATTTATATCCAATCCTTTTCTGTCAATTACACTATAAAGATTAAAATAAAAAAATTCCTTCCAGTAGCACCTTAAAGACCAACTAAGTTAGTTCTTGGTATGAGCTTTCGTGTGCATGCACACTTCTTCAGATACACTGTGTATTTGTGTATTCTTCAGTGTATCTGAAGAAGTGTGCATGCACACGAAAGCTCATACCAAGAACTAACTTAGTTGGTCCTTAAGGTGCTACTGGAAGGAATTTTTTTTATTTTGACTATGGCAGACCAACACGGCTACCTATCTGTAACTATAAAGATTGGGAGATTCATGCTCCGTTACAGGAGTGTAAATGAACACAGTCTCTATCCAGAGAATAAAACAGTAAAAAATGAATCTCCTATCCTCAAAGTTCCTGAATTGTTTTGCCTTTGCTTTTGGCTCAGTGGTTTGGCTCCTTCAATCCGATGACATCTTAAGTCCTTGTGGTCAGGTGCTCCTTTGTATTCAGATCAGGCCTCAGCACAATAACGTAGCACTTGGGAAGGAAGATGCAGCCCAGGAGCCCAGCACTGGAGGCCAACATAGAGAAGATCTGCACGGCCACCATGTACTTCCCCTTGGTGCTCAGGTAGGTGGGCACAAAAGACACCCAAACACTGCAGAAGACCAGCATGCTGAAGGTGATCAGCTTGGCTTCGTTGAAGGAGCCAGGCAGCTTCCTGGCTAGGAAAGCCACCGTGAAGCAGATGGCAGCCAGGAAGCCCAGGTAGCCGAGGGCAACATAAAACATGGCCACAGAGCCTTCGTTGCATTGCAAGATGATCTCTTCCGCCTGGGAGTGCATGTCGGGCTCTGGGAATGGGGGAGAAGAGCCCAGCCAGATGGTGCAGATGAGAACTTGCACACCAGAACAGGAGATGACAATGGAGTTGGCCAGACTCTTTCCTAGCCATCTCCTCACCCTGTTCCCTGGCCTTGTGGCCAGGAAGGCCAGCACCACCGTGATGGTCTTGGCCAAGAGAGAAGAAACAGCAACGGAGAAGACGATGCTGAAGGCCGTTTGTCGGAGAAGGCAGGTCGCTATTCTTGGTTGCCCAATGAAGAGGAAGGAGGACAAACAGGAAAGCAGAAGGGAGGCGAGCAGGATGTAGGAGAGGTCCCGGTTGTTGGCTTTGACTATTGGGGTTTCTTTGTATTTAATGAAGATTCCTAACACAATGCCTGCTGTAGAAGATAAGAAGAGGACAGTGGAAGCTAAGGTGATCCCCAGATGGTCTTCATAAGCCAGGAAGGTGATAATCTTGGAGACACATTGATCTCTGACCTTGTTTGGATGCTGATCTTCTGGGCATTTGGTGCAACGTTCTGCATCTGAGGAAGAGGAAAAGAGTGGCTTCAGCATCCCTTACATCCATGACCACCTGCGCTCCAGAAATAAGAATGTGTAAAGAGGTAAAGAGTGGCAAGAAATTCTTTGTTCCTTTTTTGCAAAGGGCAAAAATGCTTCCTCTCTTGTAATCCTTCTCACCCACCTTCTTGGTTGGACATGGTTCCTTCCGCACATGGATCACAAGCATAGCAGCAAACAGGCTTTCCTTCTGGAACCACCTTTGCAAATCCAGGTTGACATATTTTGCTACACCTGGAACGAGGCACGGCCTAACCATGAAGATAAGAAGGTGCATGGAGAATCAATAAACATGATACAGGGAGAGGGAAAGTAGGTGTATTAGGGGTATTTGTGTGTCTGGATTTCACCCACATGGTTTGGAAATGACCCAACAGGATCTCTTGTCCCCCTGACCCTGTCCACCTACTGCACAGAAGGTTTGTTCATTCAAATTTAATATCACACATTTATATACAATTCAAAGTGTTGGTGCTAACCTTTAAAGCCCTCAATGAACTTGGCCCAGTATGCCAGAAGGATGTCTCCATCCCCTTTATCCAGCCCTGACCCTGAGGTCCTCCTCCGAGGGCCTTTTGCTAGTTCCCGCCCTACAAGAAGTGAGGATACAGGGAACCAAGCAGAGGGTCTTCTCGGTGGTGGCACTCTCCCTGTGGAACGACCTCCCATTAGATGTCTAGGAAATAAATAAATAACTTACTTTTAGAAGGCAGCCCTGTACAGAGAAATATTAAATATTTGAGGTTTTATTGTGCATTTTTGGGAGGAACTGCCTGCTCCTCTTGTACCAATTGTCTGTCCAGGTGTCAGGTGCTGGTCTGGAGAGGAGAGCTGGAAGGGTCCCCACAGTCTGCTTAGCTCCGCTTGGAAGAAGAGAAGGAGCGGGAAGTCTGTCCTTCTGGGCCCCCCCCCCAGCAGTTTAAGAAGGAGTAAGAGCTGCTTTAGAGCTGCGTGAAGAAATGCCTAGTTATGAGATGGGGGGGGAGTTAGAGAGCAGCCAGCAGAGATCTCCCTGGAGAGTCCAGAGCAGGCATCCCCAACCTGCAGCCCTCCAGATGTTTTGGGACTACGAATCCCATCACCCCTAGCTAACAGCACCAGTGGTCAGGGATGATGGGAATTGTAGTCCCAAAACTTCTGGAGGGCTGAGTTTGCCTATGCCTTGTCTGGAAGATCATCCCTCACCAAGGGCTCATAGGTCCCTACACATTCATGGATAAAGGATGCGAAGGAATATGACTCCTGGGACTTCCTGCAGAATTTCAGGATGTTGTTGGGGACAGAAGAAGAGGGACTCAGAGTAGCCAATGTCTCCTATGCGTGAAGACATGGATCTTTTGTCGTGCAACAAGATGACTAAATAAAAAGCCATAAAATATGTACTATTTGTTCTTCTTGCCTCTGAGGATTCTGCACACCTGAAACCAGCTCTCTAATGTGGTTTTGCCAAACTTTAGGATTCGGGTAATCTACCACATGCCAAACCACAGGGTGCAAACTCCTGGGTGTAAGATTTGGGGTTTACAATAAACCAGCCTACTTTGATGCTCCCCCACAGACACACATATAAGACAATGATTTCACTCCCTAATAGAAAACGCCAGAGAAACGCAAGAAAACTTGGATGCAATTATCTAAGGTGAGAAAACACTGAACTGATGTCCGTTTTTCACAAATAATTTGACTGGAAATAATAACTCTTGGAAATCCTTATTTCTAGACGCATGTCGAAAAAGAAACATAAAAGAACTAAATGATACAGACTTCCAACAGATTTATAGTCGTCAAAAAACCGAGGTATGGAACCAAATATCATGATATGTGTTAACATACTTTAGAATGTATATAATTTATTATATTTATGATCTATGGATTGAAGCACCTTGATCCATCTTGACATATTTTTTGATATTACCAGCTGAAGAAGGCGTGTACTCCGAAACAGGGCCCTGTCCTGGTTACCACTACTGAGTCGTACATCTGATTCACACTCCGGATACTCCTTTTTGGCCCCATTTGATCCTTTATTCTTTATTCTTTATTCCTTATTCTGATTTCATATATGTGGACTCTTTTTGACTGCTATTGAGACTCGTATAAAACAATTGTTGTTCATGTACCTTTGTACTATATCACTGTATATTTGAAACTACATTATTTTTGTACTTCAACGTTGTATCCAAACTTACCATTACTTTAAAACTATCGTATTTACACGTAGTGTTTAAATTTACTACTAGCCTCAAACTGTTATTCTTAGCATAATACACACGTTTTTCATTTCAACTCTTGAGTAGGAATTACTCCTTATATTGAAACTTTTGGCCAGAGTTCTTGATATATCCTTTTCAGTGGCGGAAGTGAGGACAGTGCAGAGAGGGGGAGAAGAGTTCCGGTTGCTGCTTTCTTTCCTTCCCAGGTGAACAGACAGGGACCTGGCTGGGAAACATAGTCTGCCTTTTCTCAGGATGCCTGGGCGCTAGCGCATTCTTGAGCCTCTAGATTCCTCTCCCCTCTCAGCTGCTGTGGCAAGAAGGAGCAGCGCTGGCAGCTGAAACTGGGTGGAAAGGACACCATTGGTCCCCCTTTGGCAGGAGTGGCTCCAGGAAGAGCATGAGCAGGATCTCCTAGCCTTCTTCCTCGGTAACATCCCCTACCTTGTGAAACTTCTCAGGCCACTCAATGGCTTCTGGGTTGATGGTGAACTTGATGCCAGTAGATGCCTCTCTACTTGCACTGCCAATCTTCACTAGAGCACGAGACTCATTGGGAAACATCACCCAATTCAGAATATCAAAGTCAGGAGGCAGCTCCCAATTCTCATCCAAACACATTGTGCCCCTGGAAGTATTCAAACACTGGATTTCTTTTAAGAAAAGGTGGAGCTGGAATGACAAGGAAAACAGCAGCATTTCATTGTTTCTCACTTGGAGCAAGTGGCTCTCCAAAATAAGATTAATGCAAAAGATAATAAAATCACCTGCCATGGCTGAAGCCTTCCCTGTTCCCGTTCGGCTCCTTCTCCCACCACCATCATCCGCCGTGGTCTAGATGAAAACGCAGCATTTAAGGCCTGGGCTGCCGCTTGAACATTGATGTAAGTGCCATAGCTGTCTGCAGACAGGACTCTCTCAATCTCCCCTTGGGGCAAAGCCCCCCATTCCTCTTTCTCTCTGCATCTTATCCGGCCTTTCGGGGATAACACATGCTTGGAATATGAACAGTGAAATGCTTCCCACAAAAAATAGAAAAGAAGATTGGACAGTGGTCCATCATCACCACGTTTGGTGCTCCCTATTCTGGTCTTAATTGCAAAAGAGAGAGAACCATGAATGTACTGGAAGAATGTACAAGGGAAAGTCAAGCTAACACTGATGTCCTGGAAAGCTGTTGTGATCCAGACTTTGGCCCCTATTTCCTTCTCATAATACATACATATTTCCATTATTAATATGATTCTCACTGTATCAGTTACATAGCAAACAAATACCCTGGCTTGTCTCCAGTTGAAAAGATCATCACTTGGGTTCAGCAGTTGCTTTAAATCCTCTTCTGCTAATATTTTTGACAAGGCAATGCAGATCCCTCTTCTGATCATCAGAGGTGTCATAGTCCTCACAAACTTTTCTCCACTGTCATTGTCTGGAGCCAAGAGACCAATCCAGTTCCATCCGAAATGGAGGAGCAACTCCACGATCCCCTGGAACAGACTTTCCTCTTTGGGGAGCATCTGGTAGAGGAAAGGGAACTGTGTTTTATCTTCAAGAACCTGGGCTGTGAAGCCATAACTGAGCTGGTGAAGAAAGGAAAGAGTAATTGTTTAGCTTTCAGGAAGGGAATAGATATTTAGTAATCCGAAATGATTAATATCTAACCACAGTTGTGCTGGTGGGGCTAATGGGAGTTTTATTCCAAAATATCTGGTGGTTTCAGGAACTGTTCAGATGAGAAGAGGAGGTGGAGACCCTCAAGAGTCTTCAGGGAGGGGGCAGAGGAAGACAGCATGGAGCCAGGTTTGTGATGGTGGGAAAAGGACACAGCCCAGAAGACAAAAAGAGCTGGGGAATGTTGGAAGGTGAGGAACAAGGGCAAGGTAGCAGATTCACCAGCCCTGAAGAGAGACAGGAGTCAGATGCAGTGGAGACAAGATCTGAGCCAGTTGAGACTAGGTCCCTTGGGAGCCTGCTAGATCTTCCTCCTTCCTCTAAAACCAGGCGTTTCACCCACATCACTGAGCAGAAAACGACCCAGAGGCAGAAGGGGTCCCTTGGCCGCCACCGTAGGCAGCAGGAGGGGTCTGATATGCAGAAAGCAAGTTGGGCAAGGAGGAGGGGGCACACTGGGCAACAGCTCCAGCCTGGAGGGAACATACATTGTGGTTCTCTGTCTGTTTTGCTTGATACTAAGAAGTGAAGGGTTAAAGATGCTCCCTGCCTGCCTGGTTCCCCTTGCCAGTACTTTGCCTGTCAGGTGGGGGCCAAGGAGGAAAAGGCTCTGTACGTTCAAAAAAGAGTGTTGGATTTCACTTCATTTATTATATTTCTGTGCTGCTTTTCATTTACAAAATCGCAGAGCGGCTCATGAACAGCAAAAACGTAATAGAACATCACAAATGCAACATAAATTGTATAGAATAATTTACAAACCATCAGTTAAGCATTTACGCTCTGTAAAAAAACTATTAACAAAACAACTCATAAGCTAAACAGCACAATTTCAACAAAAGTAACCTTATAAGATTAACAAAATAGTACCGTATGTATAATCTATGGAACAATATTAATACCCTCAGCAAACCAGCAACCAGAAATGAACTGAGCACTCTTGAATTCATGCACCCAGTCTCCCCACCGCAGGACTCATGATCTTTCTCTTGATTCAGTTCGCTAAAAGACACATGCAGATCATGTCCATGGCAGCAGCTCAGGGCTGGAAGGTGGGGCAAGGCAGGTGGGAGAAGCCTTGGCCGGGTGGCCAGCACATAGCTCAGGGTTTCCCCCCTTAACTCCCCCCAGGAGAAAGTAGAGTTTCCTCCTGTGTCCCTCCATGCCCCCTGTGCCATTCATACCTGTGGGATTTTGTAGATGCCTGACATGGTGGAAATCTCCTTTGAGATGTCAGAATCACTCCTTCCAAGTACAGCCAGAAGGGGATTCTCTTCTCCGCAGTGATAATTGGGAATGTTTCTTCCGCTGCTTGCAAGCAGCTCTAGCATGGCATCTGAAGTCATCCTGGCATCAAAATAGTTCTCATAGAGATTGTAGCCAAGGGTGATGTTGGGTAAGAGCCTGAGATCCCGGTTGATCTCCTGGATGGTGAACAGGAAGGACAGGGTGTGCCAGTAGTACCTAGGGGACTCACTGGAATAAATGGATCAAGTTTAAAGACTGAAACACTATTTGGAGGCGAATGGAAACAAAAATAATATTATCCCAAAAGATTAGTATCTATTTAATCATCTTATTGCATTTATATCCAACCCTTTTCTGTCCATTATACAATACAGATTTGAAGATTTGTTCTCCAAACCAGGAGTGTAGATGCACACAGTCTCTCTCCGGACAATAAAGCAGAGTAAGAAAATGAATCTCCCTCCCCCCAAATTTGTGAAATACTGGGAAATTGATGCAAATGTTTTGCCTCTGCTTTTGCCTCAAGGGTTTGGCTCCTTCAAAGGGGGGCTGTACACATTCCCCAGCTGTTATTCAGAAGGAAAAATGGGGGTCAAGTAGGGGGGTGTTTTGTCCAGGGTGACCAGTGGGTTAGTTAGGAGCAATTTGAGTTCAGGTGGGGAAGCACCAAACAACTCAAAATATCTGTACATAGAAATTACAATGAGAGAATGGGAATGGGAATGGGAATGGGAATGGGAAGAAGAAGAAGAAGAAGAAGAAGAAGAAGAAGAAGAAGAAGAAGAAGAAGAAGAAGAGGGGGAGGGGGAGGAAGAGGAAGAAGAGGAAGAGGAAGAAGGAGGAGGAGGAGGAGGAGGGGGGAGGAGGAAGAAGAAGAAGAGGAAGAGGAAGAGGAAGAGGAAGAGGAAGAAGAAGAAGAAGAAGAAGAAGAAGAAGAAGAAGAAGAAGAAGAAGAAGAATTACTTACTCCACAATCCTGGTGATTGGTGTCTGGGAAAAGACATATGGATCACGTTCATAAAAGCGTTTTGGTGATATGATTCCACCAATGAGAAAGTCTCCAGGTTGGTAGTAATTGTGAGCATCAGTTTGATCTCTGATCAGATTCAAGGAGCATTTTGCCTTCTGATTCACACAGACTCCTTGGGAGCAAATTAGCAGCAGGAGCAGCAGGGATCTCATCCTGGCTCTGCCTCCTTCACATCTGCTACGTGTGGCTCCTCTTACCTCCTGACCCAGCCAAGCAGGAGAATCACAAGACTCTCGCAAGACCAAAGCTGCAGTGGCTTTCCTGGGGTGGGTGGGGCTCAGCTCTGGCTTCCCTCTTCCCCCCAGCCCTTCACCTGCTCCAAATCTTGACTCACTCTGTCTCCAACACAGGATCTATCATCTGCAACAACTTTTCTTTTCCAGTCTTGGTACAATTAATAATGTCATGCTGTTGGTGCTTCAGATGCAATCTCCAGAAATATCTCTTGGGCTTTTAGAAGATGAAATCACTATGATTTTGATAATTATAAGTGGAAGAAATCTCACCTAGACAACTTTCTGGTGTCTTGAATCCTCAAGCAGCAGCTGCAGAGCTGGAGGAAAACATGTTTGCAATGCTGCTCTAACATTTGGCATAAATCAAGTGGGGGGCAGAGTTTGGCCTGAAATTTGTGCACAGGACCTCTGGAGAGAGACCTGCACCTGGATCCGACCAAAGGCCCAACTAGTCCAACACCCTGTAGCTCACAGTGGGAAACTAGAGAAGAAGGACCGGAGGGTCCCAAGGGAGCTGCTCACACAGTAGACTTGTAATCTGGGGAACCGGGTTCGCTTCCCCGCTCCTCCATCTGCAGCTGCTGGATGACCTTGGGCTACTCACACTTCTCTGAAGTCTCTCAGCCTCACTCACCTCACAGAGTGTTTGTTGTGGGGGAGGAAGCGAAAGGAGAACGTTAGCTGCTTTGAGACTCTTTCAGGTAGTGATAAAACGGGATATCAAATCCAAACTCCTCCTCCTCCTCCTCCTCCTCCTCCTCCTCCTCCTCCTCCTCTTCTTCTTATTCTATAGCCCCCATGGTCCTGCTCTGCCTCCACAGGGGAGAGGGCCGTTGTGCTCAGGTCCAGTCAGGGCTTTCGATGGAGACATTGGGTTGTCATCTGTGAGAACAGGATGAGGAATGACGATGAGCCGTTGGCCTAAATAAGCCAGCAGACTCCTCAAATTCCCAGGGCTGTTATTTCCTAGTTGCACTCCTGATATGTGAGTGCCATCAGAAGCACTATGCTGCCCCCCCCTTCAGACCCTTTCATGGTGCCACCGATGGAGGAGGAAGGCACACTTGGCAAACCCTCACCATGATCACCTCCCACCCATAAAGCTATGTCCCCACGGTGGAAGGACGTGTGGATCCAGAATTGGCCTCCACAGTCCCGTTAAGGCTGTGTTCATGGATGACCATCTTACTTGGCTATGAGTGATCACCAAAGAAGAAGAAAGATCAGACTCACCATAGCCAGATGGGAAGCCCACCTCCAAAGTGGAATGTGACCCAGGCTGAACAGATAAACTGCCAACCAACGTATAAATTATGGCTGCTATATGCCCATAATTTTGTGGACATAGTCTCCATAGAGACTCCATCGTCTCTTACAGACTCACTCTCCCATAGATTTCTGGAACTGGCATCTCCTTGTCCAGTGCTCATTAATGGTTCCTTCTCATCCTGGGGAAAGGGACACGTGGGGCGCTGAGGTTCTGTGACCTTGAGAAGCGTCTCCACCTCCATTGTTCAGCCCAGAAACTGAGGTTCAGCTCCAAGGGCTTTCTGGCAGTTCCATCATTGCAATATGTGAAGAAACAGGGAACCAGGCAGAGGGCCTTCTTGGTAGTGGTGCCCACCCTGTGGAATGCCCTCCCAGCAGAGGTCAAGAAAATGTAACCTTCAGAAGACGTCAGAAGGCAGCCGGGTATAGGGAAGCTTTTTCATGTGTAATGTTTTGTTGCGTTTTTATATAGGCTGGAAGCCGCCCAGAGTGGTTGGGGCAACCCAGTTAGTTGGGAGGGGGGGGTACAAAGGGTACCTGGGTCTTGAGGCCCTCAAAATAAATTTTAAGCAAACTGGTGAAACAGCAAAGAGTTTATTGACTGCATACGTTCTTGCAAGAAGTGGGTGTCCAAAAGCAGGCATACCCGAAATTAGCAAAACACAAGCTTATACCCCCTTTTCCCAAGCTCAGGGTCCCTCCCCTGTTTCCCCATTGGCTGGGGACAGGCAGGGTTTACAGGCTATCGCGACCGCCTGATTAAAATACTAAAATGGCCGCCTCTATTAACATTGCCCATTACCCTTAATTCTGACGATTTCTAGTATTTGTCTTTCCCCTTATATGGTCTATGCTTTCAGCCTTTTACACATTGCCTCAAGTGATAAAGCCACATCCTGAGCACTAGTGGGTGTAGCTGAGTTGTAATAATAATAATAATAATAATAATAATAATAATAATAATAATAATAATAATTTTATTTTTACCGGCTCCCAGCCATTCTACATCTACATCTGCTGACGCATGCAGATAAGTTGCAAGCTGCCTTGTTTTTCTGTCGTTCTAACCATAACACTGGGCAACAATTTTTCACTTTTTGAATGTTGTCTAGATTTCTACAACTGATTTAGGGTATTTTTGCACTGCTGAATCAGGAAATGGCATCCGTTTCTTTCCATCAGGTCAGGTTTACTGTAAACTGAATGGTGGGCATTGATAAAGGTAAGTACACGTAAATTGCATGTTGCTTCACAATTTTTCAAACTTCAGGGCTTGAACTTGGAACTCCAGGAATGCTCAGTGGCAGGGAGGTCTCTCTTCAGAGTCCAACAGTAGTCAGCCATCATGACTGCGTCCCAGTGACCCTGATACCTGGTCTCCATCTCTTTCATGTCCTGATGGAATCTCTCCCCCTGCTCGTCACTCATTGAACCCAGGTTCTCAGGAAACCGGTCCATATGTGAAAATAGGTAGTGCATCTTGACGCTCATGTTGCAGCCCAGGTTTCTGAAAGCAGCATGTTGTTGACAAGTTCTGCGTAGTTTCTGGCCTTATTGTTGCCAAGAAAGTTCTTCACTACCAGAACAAATGCCTTCCACACTTCCAGTTCTACTTCGTTCATTGAGTTTCCGAACTCTGGATCTCTGATGAGCTGACGGATCTGAGGACCGTCAAAGATGCCAGCTTTGAACTTCTGCATGGTCAATCCTGGAAAAGCCTGGCACAAGTAAGTGAAGCAGTCACCATCCTTGTCCAGAGCCTTGGTGAACTGCTTGATTAAGCCGAGCTTGATGTGCAGCGGTGGGAAGAGTATTCTGTCTCTGTCCACCAGAGGGTTGTTGATGACGTTCCTTTTTCTGCAAGGCACCAATTCCTCCTGCACAAGCCAGTCCTTCTTTGTGTAATGCTGAGCACGGTCCCTACTATCCCACATGACTTCAAACTGATCCCTTTTCGACATAATCACCCAGAACTATCGGACCTGAATACTTCTTGTCATTAAAATAATTATTTCCAATCAAAACAATTATTCGACATGGCATTTTACCCCCACCAACTTCTTCTAAAATGCTCCACACAAGCGTACATGTGAACAAAAACGTAAAAAAATGACATGTGGCCATAGCTCAAAAACATGACCTGATTGAGCAAAGCCAATGTGATTTTTGGATTTAGAGCATCAGATTCGTCCTAAATCAACTGAAAAAACACAGACAACAAATTTGTTGTTGACCAGTGAATCCATTCTAAACATAAATTTTAATCCAAAAACAACTGTGTGTGTTTCCTTTCTGCAGTGTTGGGTAGAATCAACATGGAATACTATACAAATCCGATGCCATCTTAAGTCCTTGTTCCCAGGTGCTCCTTTGTATTCAGATCAGGCCTCAGCACAATAATGTAGCACTTGGGAAGGAAGATGCAGCCCAGGAGCCCAGCACTGGAGGCCAACATAGAGAAGATCTGCACGGCCACCATGTACTTCCCCTTGGTGCTCAGGTAGGTGGGCACAAAGGACACCCAAACACTGCAGAAGACCAGCATGCTGAAGGTGATCAGCTTGGCTTCGTTGAAGGAGCCAGGCAGCTTCCTGGCTAGGAAAGCCACCGTGAAGCAGATGGCAGCCAGGAAGCCCAGGTAGCCGAGGGCAACATAAAACATGGCCACAGAGCCTTCGTTGCATTGCAAGATGATCTCTTCCGCCTGGGAATGCATGTCGGGCTCTGGGAATGGGGGAGAAGAGCCCAGCCAGATGGTGCAGATGAGAACTTGCACACCAGAACAGGAGATGACAATGGAGTTGGCCAGACTCTTCCCTAGCCATCTCCTCACCCTGTTCCCTGGCCTTGTGGCCAGGAAGGCCAGCACCACCGTGATGGTCTTGGCCAAGACAGAAGAAACAGCAATGGAGAAGATGATGCTGAAGGCCGTTTGTCGGAGAAGGCAGGTCGCTATTCTTGGTTGCCCAATGAAGAGGAAGGAGGACAAACAGGAAAGCAGAAGGGAGGCGAGCAGCATGTAGGAGAGGTCCCGGTTGTTGGCTTTGACTATTGGGGTTTCTTTGTATTTAATGAAGATTCCTAACACAATGCCTGCTGTAGAAGATAAGAAGAGGACAATGGAAGCTAAGGTGATCCCCAGATGTTCTTCATAAGCCAGGAAGGTGATAATCTTGGAGACACATTGGTCTCTGTCGTTGTTTGGATGCTGATCTTCTGGGCATTTGGTGCAACGTTCTGCATCTGAGGAAGAGGAAAAGAGTGGCTTCAGCATCCCTTACATCTATGACCACCTGTGCTCTGGAAATAAGAATGTGTAAAGAGTGGCAAGCAATTCTTTGTTCCTTTTTTGCAAAGGGCAAAAATGCTTCCTCTCTTGTAATCCTTCTCACCCACCTTCTTGGTTGGACATGGTTCCTTCCGCACATGGATCACAAGCATAGCAGCAAACAGGCTTTCCTTCTGGAACCACCTTTGCAAATCCAGGTTGACATATTTTGCTGCACCTGGAACGAGGCACGGCCTAACCATGAAGATAAGAAGGTGCATGGAGAATCAATAAACATGATAGGGCGGGGGGGGGGGGAGGGGGAGGTGAATTTTGACAGTTTGGAAATGACCGAATAGGATCTCTTTTCCCCCTGACCCTGTCCACTTTTTGCACAGAAGCATCTCTTTGTTCGTTTGTTCATGCAAGTTTTATATCACACGTTTATATACAATTCAAAATGTTGGTGCTGATCTTTAAAGCCCTAAACAAACTTGGACCTGAGCGCTTGAAGGTGTGTCTCCTTCCCCTTTATCCAGCCCTGACCCTGAGGTCCAGCTCTGAGGGCCTTCTGGCGGTTTCCTCCCTGTGAGAAGTCAGGTTACAGGGAACCAGACACAGGGCCTTCTCAGTGGTGGCACACTCTCTGTGGAACAACCTCCAATCAGATGTCAAGGAAGTAAATAATTAGCTGACTTTTAGAAGGCAGTCCTAGACAGAGAAGTATTAAATATTTGAGGTTTTATTGTGTGTTTTTAGGAGGAATTAGCTGCTCTTCTTGTACCAACTCGCTGTTCAGGTCTCTAATGTGGTTTTGCCAAACTTTAGGATTCGGGTAATCTCCCACATGCCAAACCACAAGGTGCACACACCTGGTTTTAAGATTTGGGGTTTAGAGAAAAACAGCCTATTTTGACAGGAGAGAGAGCGAGAGAGAGAGGAGGAAAGAGAGCTGGGTGCTGCTTTCTTTCCTCCCCAGGTGGACTGAGAGGGACCTGGCTGGGAAACATAGTCTGCCTTTTCTCAGGATGCCTGGGCGCTAGCGCATTCTTGAGCCTCCAGATTCCTCTCCCCTCTCAGCTGCTGTGGCAAGAAGGAGCAGCGCTGGCAGCTGAAACTGGGTGGAAAGGACACCATTGGTCCCCCTTCTAAGGTCATTTGGCAGGAGTGGCTCCAGGAAGAGCATGAGCAGGATCTCCTAGCCTTCTTCCTGGGTAACATCCTCTACCTTGTGAAACTTCTCAGGCCACTCAATGGCTTCTGGGTTGATGGTGAACTTGATGCCAGTAGATGCCTCTCTCCTTATAGTGCCAATCTTCACCAAAGTATGAGACTCATTGGGAAACATCACCCAATTCATAATATCAAAGTCAGGAGGCAGTTCCCAATTCTCATCCAAACACATTGTGCCCCTGGAAGTATTCAAACACTGGATTTCTTGTAAGAAAGGGTGGAGCTGGAATGACAGGGAAAACAGCAACATTTTATTTTTCCTCACTTGCAGCAAGCGACTTTCCAAAATAAGATTAATACAAATAATAAATAAGATTAATACAAAAGTCAAAATTCCTAACAGACGCATCGGTCTACTGGAACTAGCTGAGAGAACATCATTTCCACAGGTGATGTCATGAATGAGCCAGCTCCCAGGGAAGGGTTGCAGCCAACTGAAGAAAGCAGCCAGGAAGAGAGAGGGTTAACTGCCTTGCAGGATGAGCATTGGCTAGTGCCTACTCCCCCACCCCCTTGGAATGCCAGCTGATGAGGGAATGGTGGAGAGCTGACAGGAACGTAGTCAAAGCTCGCCGGAAGCACAAACCAGCAGGAAAGAGTTAAGGGACAGCCTCTCAGAGAATGAGGAAGAGGAGGGAGCTGACTCACTCTCTCCAAGGTCTCGATGAATGGGAAGGCTTGAAGATGAGAAGGAAAACAAAAGACGTATGAAATGAAAGTTCAGTTGCTTCTGGTTGCGCCGGAAGCATTCTTCAGAAGGGTCCTCTTGACTGATGATGGCAGAGGCTGTGTTGGAGCCGTCCGGAGTTATCTGTTTGTTTTGACCATAAATCATCCTTTTTAATAAACTACGCTCACTGTGTTATCAAGCCGGGGACTGGATTCCTGACTGGTGACCCCTTTATTTCTAGTGAAGATTGAGCAGATCAGAAGAATTTTTATTTGCATCAACCACAAGTCATAGCAATAAAATTGTCAGCATCGCCCTTGAGCCAGTGCCACCAACTGGACTCATCCACTTCAGCCCTGACTGGGCCAGGCGAGCTGGGTAGCACTTCCAGAGACCACCTTCTGCACAGGAACAGGTCAAAGTGCTGTGGACTCACAGCTTAGAGTTGTGAGCACCGGATTCACTTCCACAAGACAGTCGTCGCACACAGCGGAGTATAGCAGAGCATAAACAACTCGGAGAGCAGCTCTGTAGAATATCTTCTTTATTCTGTCTACAACTATTATACAACTATATACAGAGCTAAATGAGCTCTAAACGAAAATGCTGCACTGCACTGAGTGTCTGCAGCTGCTCTTAGCAGCAACCTTATCTATACACACGATCTCTCTCTAACACTCAGTCTCTCTCTCTCTCTCTCTCTTTGATGTGAGGCTGGAGCGGAATAAGTAGAGAGCAAAAACCGCCCCCTCCTCTCTGGAGAATCAGCAGAGAACATCAGCAGATTCTTGGATATGGGAGGGGTGAAATCTCCTCAAAAATAACAATATATACTGAAGATAGAGGTAAAAGCTTTAACTAAAATAGAATGCATTTTGGGGTTTACATCAAATAATAGATCTTATTCTAATTGCCGCCCATTAAAATCCTTGCAGTTTTTGCTGTCACTTGATCATCTTGATCTGCTAAAAGAAAGGACACAGTAACAATGGTTGAGCGACCCGGCATGGAAAATAAAAGAGGGGTAATAACCTCACTCCTCAAATCTTTATAAAGAGTGCACACCAGAAGGACATGAGCCGCTGACTCAATACTGCCATCTCCCCAGGGGCAGAACCATTTTTCCACTGGAATTTTTTGAAATCGACCCTCAAGTACAGCCAAAGGCAGTATGTTCAACCTTGCAAAAGTGCATCTATATTTTGGGATTGTTAAATTTTGCAAATAGCGTGCCAAATGTCAAGATGACCATGTGGAAAGTAGTCATACCATGGACAAAATTTCCTCATTGTGGCCAGATTATTCTGTCGCTCGATATCATGTAGGTCAGTAGTGGCGAACCTATGGCACGTGTGCCAGAGGGGGCACTCAGAGCCCTCTCTTTGGGCACGCACACCGTTGCGCCAGCACAGGGCCAGCAGAAGGTGAGGGTGGCACATCAAGTTCTCAGCTCAACTTGGGCAGCCAGAGCACCATGTGTGCGGCTGGTTGGCGTGGAAAACTGCACAGCAGGAGTGGAATGCGATGCCCATCAAGGCAGTGGCTCTCTCTAAAGCAGAGGTCGCAGCTCTTCTCTGGCCCTAGTTCATTGCGCCCAATTGTGTGGAGGCTTCCAGAACATATTGTGGCAATTAGTATTTTGCGCGAGCAGGTTGCAAAATAGCACCAGCAATGCTTACGGTGGGGCCTCAGTTTCGGATGCTGCCCAAGTAGGACAACATAGAGCCCGTCTGCTGCAGCACCTTTAGGGCTCCTTTTGCTCAGCCGCTCTGCACAGGATGCCCAGACCGAGAAGGCACCTTTGTGGCCAGGAAGGGGCAAAGGGAAGGGGCGATTGGGGCATCGGTCCCATTCAGATACTTGATGCTGTCCCCACACAGGTGCTCATGTTTTCAGAGGCTGAGCGTGGATTCTGGGACTTGTGTCTGAGTAGAAGTGCCTCAGATGGGGCGTCGGGGGGTGCAAAACAGAGCCACAACCCCCAGGGCGCATGTTTTCCCTTGGGGAGCCTCTGCTGTGGGTGGGGAGGGTGCAGCAGTCTACACGCGCTCAGAGGTGCGCTGCCGCTTTGGTGAGCCACTGAGAGTTCTGGATGGGCCTTTTCTGTGGGGGTTTGTGTTATTTGGTTATATTTTTTCTTCTCATTTTGTGTCTTTATGCTGTGAACTGCCCTGTGATCTTTCAACCAAGGATGGGATCATGGTGGACTGAAGGTCTTTCAATGACTCCTTGCCCACAGAGATAGTAGCCTGGTGCTGGATGATAGCCAGACACAAGCTTGGCTCCAGTAGTAGATAGGTAGCCGTGTTGGTCTGCCATAGTCAAAATAAAAAAATTCCTTCCAGTAGCACCTTAAAGACCAACTAAGTTAGTTCTTGGTATGAGCTTTCGTGTGCATGCACACTTCTTCAGATACCAAGCTTGGCTGTCAGATTTCACTTCTGAAAAGAAGTTGAAATGAAGCAATTAACCTCCGGTTGCTTTGAAAAGCTGGATTGTTGTTTTCCTGACCTGTGACTCAAGTGACTACAAACCAAGGACCATCCTCTTGCCCAAACCACGCTGCTGCCCCATTATTATGGACCACAAAGACCTCCCTTTCTTAATGATCTTTGGAATGGAAGACCATATTACACCGGTCCTGAAAGACCTGCATTGGCTCCCAGGACGTTTCCGAGCACAAGTCAAAGTGTTGGTGCTGACCTTGAAAGCCCTAAGCGACCTCGGCCCAACGGACCTGAAGGAGCATCTCCACCCCCATCATTCAGCCGGGACACTGAGGTCCAGCGCCGAGGGTTTTATGGCAGTTCCTTCCCTGCAAGAAGTGAGGTTGCAGGGAACCAGGCAGAGGGCCTTCTCGGTGGTGGCGCCTGCCCTGTGGAACGCCCTCCCAACAGATGTCAAGGAAATAAACAAATATCTGACTTTTAGATGACATCAGAAGGTAGCCCTATTTAGGGAAGTTTTTAAGGATTGCTGTTTTATCACGTTTTTGATATCCTGTTGTAAGCCGCCAAGAGTGGGCAGGGTGTAGTTTTTTTTTTAAATTATTTTATTTTATATTTTATTTCATTTACAAGTGTTTCTGAGTCTGTCAGAAAAGACCAAACCTTGTGAGTTTACTGTTTTCCGCACTAAAGAAGAAGCATTGAGTAAAAGCAACAAAGAGCTGGATTCACTGTGAGAAACTTTTGTCTCACTCCTACTTTTATTCCACAGTTAGGACAATGGATTGCAGTTTGCACAAGGGGGAAGGAAATACCTGCCATGGCTGAAGCCTTCCTTCTTCCCGTTCGGCTCCTTCTCCCACCATCAGCATCCGCCGTGGCCTAGATGAAAACGCAGCATTTAAGGCCTGGGCTGCCGCTTGAACATTGATGTAAGTGCCATAGCTGTCTGCAGACAGGACTCTCTCAATCTCCCCTTGGGGCAAAGCCCCCCGTTCCTCCTTCTCTCTGCATCTTATCCGGCCTTTCGGGGATAACACATGCTTGGAATATGAACAGTCAAATGCTTCCCACAAAAAATAGAAAAGGTGATTGGACAGGGATTCATCGTAACCATGTTTGGTGCTCCTTATTCTGGTCTTAATTGCGAAAGAGAGAGAACCTTGAATGTACTGGATGTACAGAGGAGGGAAAGCCAAGCTAGCGCTCATGTCCTGGAAAGCTGTTGTGATCCAGACTTTGGCCCCTATTTCCATCTCATAATACATAGATAGCTGTATTATTATTAGCATTCCCACTGTATCAGTTACATAGCAAACAAATACCCCAACTTGTCTCCAGTTGAAAAAAGCTTCACTTGGGTACCTCTGTTGATATACATCATCTTCTGTTAATATTTCTGACAAGACTACGCAGATCCCTCTTCTGATCATCAGAGGTGTCATAATGCTCTCAAACCTTTCTCCACTGTCATGGTCTGAAGCCAAGAGGCCAACCCACGTCCATCCGAAATGGAGGAGCAACTCCACGATCCCCTGGTACTGACTTTCCTCTTTGGGGAGCATCTGGTAGACGAAAGGGAACTGTGTTTTATCTTCAAGAACCTGGGCTCTGAAGCCATAACTGAGCTGGTGAGAAAAGGAAAGAGTAATTGTTTAGCTTTTAGGGTAGGGAGTAGATATTTAGTAATCTAAAATGATTGATATAAGTTGTGCTGGTGGGGCCAATGGGCATTTTATTCCGAAACATCTGGTGGTGCCAGGAACTGTTCAGATGAGAAGAAGAGGTGGAGACCCTCAAGGGAGGGGGCAGAGGAAGACAGCATGGAGCCAGGTTTGTGGTGGTGGGAAAAGGACGCAGCCCAGAAGACGAAAAGAGCTGGGGAATGTTGGAAGGTGAGGAAGAAGGGCAAGGTAGCAGATTCACCAGCCCTGAAGAGAGACAGGAGTCAGATGCAGTGGAGACAAGATCTGAGCCAGTTGAGACTAGGTCCCTTGGGAGCCTGCTAGATCTTCCTCCTTCCTCCAAAACCCGGTGTTTCACCCACATCACAGAGCAGAAAACGACCCAGAGGCAGAAGGGGTCCCTTGGCCGCCACCGTAGGCAGCAGGAGGGGTCTGATATGCAGACAGCAAGCTGGTGCAAGGGAGATTTAATTTAATTTATTATATTATATTACATTACTGTGCTGCTTTTCATTCGCAAAAATCACAAAGCGGCTCATGAACAGCAAAAACCTAATAGAACAACACTAATACAACATAAATCGTATAGAATAATTTACAAATCATCAGTAGAACAATTTTGTTCTATTAACCACTATTAGCAAAACTACTCATAAGCTAACCTGTACAGTTTCAACAAAAGTGGTATTATAAGATTAACAAAATAATACGCTATGGAAAAATATTAACACCCTTAACAAAACAGCAACTAGAAATGAACCCAGCCTGATGGCCAGCACATAGCTCAGGGTTTCCCCACTTAACTCCCCCCAGGAGAAAGTAGAGTTTCCTCCTGTGTCCCTCCATGCCCCCTGTCCCATCCATACCTGTGGGATTTTGTAGATGCCTGACATGGTGGAAATCTCCTTTGAGATGTCAGAATCACTCCTTCCAAGAACAGCCAGAAGGGGATTCTCTTCTCCGCAGTGATAATTGGGAATGTTTCTTCCACTGCCTGCAAGCAGCTCTAGCATGGCATCTGAAGTCATCCTGGCATCAAAATAGTTCTCATAGAGGCTGTAGCCAAGGGTGATGTTGGGTAAGAGCCTGAGATCCCAGTTGATCTCCTGGATGGTGAACAGGAAGGACAGGGTGGGCCAGTAGTACCTAGGTGTCTCACTGGAATAAATGGATCAATTAAAAAGAGTGAAACCGCTACTCACACTTGAATGAAAACAAACATGATATGATACACAAAGATTAGTCTCTATTTAATTAACTTATTGCATTTATATCCGACACTTTTCTATCCATTATACAATAAAGATTAGGAGATCCGTGCTCTAATCCAGAAGTGTAGATGTACATAGTCTCTCTGCAGAGAATAAAACAGAGTAAGAAAATGAATCTCCCTACTCCAAAATTTGTGAAATATTGGGAAGTTGCTGCAAATGTTTTGCCTCTGCTCTTGCCTCAGGGGTTTGGGTCCTTCAAGGGGGGGCTGTACAAATTTACCAGCTGTTATTCAGAAGGAAAAATGGGGGTCAAGTCGGGGAAATGTTTTATGAAGGGTGACCAGTGGGTTAGTTAGGAGCAGTATGAGTCCAGGATCTCAAAACATCTTTACTTAGAAGGAGGATGAGAGAGGAGGAGGAGGAGGAGGAGGAGGAGGAGGAGGAGAATTGCTCATGTTTAAGAGATCTGACACCATAGCATGGAAGTTTCTTGGCTTTTTTGTTTTATTTATTCATTTTGTAGAAAGCATATATTTCCTCTAATAAACGTCACCCAGAGGATCTTAACATTTCATTCTCAAAACTGCTGCATCTCTTAAAGGCAATTCTGGCTAGGCAGTTTATAAATTGTACCAATAGAATAGTAATAAATCAATTCTTGGAACCTTGGAAACTGCCTGAGTTTCATGCCAGCCTCACCTCCTTCCTGCAGGTGGGAAACTTCAGGGGATCCCTTTGATCCCTGACCAGATTCTCTTGCATTCTTCTGTCACCAACCTTTAAGATGCAGGGAACTAGGAGAGGCTTTGGGAGAAATCTTTTCCTGGACTCCAACTCCCATCAGCCCCAACCATCAAGGCCAAAGGTCAGTCAGGCAAGAGGGGAGCTGTAGTCCAGCGATCTCTGGAGGACCCCAGACTCCCCAGCCTTGAGATAGGAATCTCTCCTTCAGAGATAGGGACCTGGGGTGCTTAAGGACTTTGACATGCCCCTGTAAAGAATTACTTACTACGAAATCATGGTGAAGGGTGTCTGACGAAAATCAAATGGATGACGTTGCAAAATACGTTTTGGTGATATAATCCCACCAACGAGAAAGTCTCCAGGCCGGAAGTAATTGCGAGCATCAATTTTATCTCTGATCAGATTCAAGGAGCATTTTGCCTTCTGCTTCGCACAAATTCCATTGGAGCAAATTAGCAGCAGGAGCAGCAGGGATCTCATCCTGGCTCTTCCTCCTTCACGTCTGTTACTCATGTCTCCTCTTACCTCCTGACCCAGCCAAGCAGGAGAATCACAAGACTCTCGCAAGACCAAAGCTGCAGTGGCTTTCCTGGGGGGGGGGGCTCAGCTCTGGCTTCCCTCTTCCCCCCAGCCCTTCACCTGCTCCAAATCCCGACTCACTCTGTCTCCAACTCTTTTTCTTTTCCAGTCCTGGTACAATTAATAATGTCATGCTGTTGGTGCTTCTGATGCAATCTCCAGAAATATCTCTTGAGCTTTGAGGAGAAGAAATCACTATGATTTTGATAATTATAAGTGGAAGAAATCTCACCTAGATAACTTTCTGGTGCCTTGAATCCTCAAGCGGCAACTGCAGAGCTGGAGGAAAACATGTTTGCAATGCTGCTCTAACATTTGGCATAAATCAAGGGGGGGGCAGAGTTTGGCCTGAAATTTGTTCACAGGACCTCCGGAGAGAGACCTGCGCCTGGATCCGACCAAAGGCCCAACTAGTCCAACACCCTGTAGCTCACGGTGGGAAACTAGAGAAGCAGGACCGGAAGGGTCCCAAGGGAGCTGCTGACACCTTCTCAAAGGATTGGGGTGCTGAAAGCTTTAAAAGCTCCCATGGTCCTGCTCTGCCTCCACAGGGGAGAGGGCGGTTGTGCTCAGGTCCAGTCAGGGCTTTCGATGGAGACATTGGGTTGTCCACTGTGAGAATAGGATGAGGAATGGCAATGAGCCATTGGCCTAAATGAGCCAGCAGACTCCTCAGATTCCCAGGGCTGTTATTTCATAGTTGCATTGCTGATCATAAGCACTGTGCCGCCCCGCCCCCCCATCAGACCCTTTCATGGAACCATGGATGGTAAGACGAAGGAATTTTGGCCCGTCCTCACCGGGATCAACTCCCGCCCAGAAACCTATCTCCCCACTTTGGAAGGACGTGTGGATCCAGAATTGGCCTCCACAGTCACTTATGGACTCACTGTTAAGACTATGTTCATGGATGACCCATCTTACATAGTTACTGTTGGGATACTGCCAGGGAGACAAAGGCCATCATGCCCCGTGCCGTCTCCGGATGATCCAGCGATCTCTCGTAGAAACGCAGTATCAGTTAATTAGCAACATGAGCCCCAGAAATAGCTTCCCACATTCCAGAGCTCTTGCACGCTCTATCAGCAGAGTTCGCACAGCGAAAGATGCACGCAGGAGAGCATTATTTACAATTTTATTCAGCGTTGGTCAGAACAAAGAAAACATGACTACCTGCGTTGATGTCTCAGGCACACAGAGAGAAACGAAAGCAATAGACAAACAGAAACTTCCTGTGAGCAGGAAATACGTAGGCTGTGACTCACAACAGCCTGTCCCCTTTTAAGGTGGAACGGAAATATCCTAACAGTTACAACGGATCTCCAAAGAGAGAACAGAGAAGACGCCTGCCCATGTTTGCATCGATATGTCCTCTCAAAGTACTGCATCCTGCAACAATAGCCCCCCCCCCATGTGAGTTCTCTCCCAACAGAGGCTCGCTTCCAGGGGATATTTAGAGTTGTAAGGGCCAACATGCCATAACCACTGCTGTCAAAAGATGGTTGCAGCACAGCCCCCCCCCCCCCCCGTACCTGCTCAGGGCACTTCTCAGGCCATTGTGCTGCTTTTGTGAGTGAGTTTTTCGTCATGGTGGCAATTGACAATGGGCATAGCAATGTTTTCCCATCCTATTGGTTACCGTATTTTTCCCTCTATAAGACACACTTTTTCTTTCCTAAAAAGTAAGGGGAAATGTGTGTGCGTCTTATGGAGTGAATGCAGGCTGCGCAGCTATGGCTGAAGGCAGAAGAAAAAGAGGGATTGCTGTGCAGCGATCCCTCTTGCTGTTCTGGCTTCAGGGATAGCTGTGCAAAGCCTCTTCAGGGCAGTGGGAGGCTTTGCGTTGCTTTCACTGAAGCCAGAAGAGCAAGAGGGATCGCTGTACAGCAATCTCTCTTGCTGTTCTGGCTTCTGGGATTCAGAATATATTTTTTTCTTGTTTTCCTCCTCCAAAAACTAGGTGCGTCTTATGGTCGGGTGCGTCTTATAGAGCAAAAAATACGGTACTTGTGTTGTCATTCAAATGGAGCTCGTGATAACTGTTCAGAACCTCAATGCATTACGAAAACTCTGTCTGGAAAGATGTAAGCCCTGCAATTCACAACTGACTTGACTGACATGTAAATTCTAACCTGTCTGACCTGCTGCAGCCCCTCCTAACGTGTGATGTTCTTTTTCTGTTTGCATACACATCGCTGACATTTGTGGGATGGGACTTCTTACCATTTTTGTGCCAAATGTAAATTTTTAAAAAGCTAAACATGCATTGTCTGGGGGTTCGCCTTTCTTTATTTTCAGAGAGGTCAAGTCTTTCTCGTAACAAATAAATGACCAACGTACAGGAAGCACGGGAATGGCTATGATCAGTCCAATTAGTCTTGATTTAGAAGCATATTTGTGCAGCGGTGTTGTTATTATTATTATTCTTATTATTCTTATTATTCTTATTCTTATTCTTATTCTTATTCTTATTCTTATTCTTATTCTTATTCTTATTATTTATTATTTGTACCCCGCCCATCTGGCTGGGTTTCCCCAGCCACTCTGGGCGGCTTCCATAGAAACCAAAAAACACTAAAATATCATACATTAAAAACTTCCCTGAACAGGGCTGCCTTAAGATGTCTTCTGAATGTCAGGTAGTTGTTTATTGTTTTGACATCTGATGGGAGGGCATTCCACAGGGTGGGCGCCACTACCGAAAAGGCCCTCTGCCTGGTTCCCTGTAGCTTTGCTTCTCGCAATGAGGGAACCGCCAGAAAGCCCTCGGCGCTGGACCTCAGCGTCCGGGCAGAATGATGAGGGTGGAGACGCTCCTTCAGGTATACTGGGCCGAGGCCGTTTAGGGCTTTAAAGGTCAACACCAGCACTTTGAATTGTGCTCGGAAATGTACTGGGAGCCAATGTAGGTCTTTCAAGACCGGTGTTATGTGGTCTCGGTGGCCGCCCCCAGTCACCAGTCTAGCTGCCGCATCCTGGATTAGTTGTAGTTTCTGGGTCACCTTCAAAGGTAGCCCCACATAGAGCGCATTGCAGTAGTCCAAGCGGGAGATAACTAGAGCATGCACCACTCTGGCGAGACAGTCCGCGGGCAGGTAGGGTCTCAGCCTGCGTACCAGGTTAGTATTTTCATTCTCCTGTTGCTGGGTCACATGATCCCATGTTTACATTCCTTACCATTGTATGTGTGGGAATGGAAGTATGACTGAAAAACTTCTGCTCTTTGTTCTTCTCTCTCTGAGGATGTTTGTGTGAGACGGTGCTCACACTGCTAGTCATGTTTGTTTACTTAATTTGCTGTAAATAATAAAATACTCAATGCCACATATCTGGACAGTCTGGCTTTTCACGGACTCTGCTGTTAGCGTGCACACAGGTCCATTGGATGTGTGTCACTGGATGTATGGGACCGCTGCTGAATTTGTGTCCTGATAAGCAGTTCTCACACACAACCATTACACATAAAAGATGTCCTAATCTGACTCCTGGTGCTGGAGGAGACTCTTGAGAGTCCCATGGACTGCAAGAAGATCAAACCTCTCAATTCTGAAGGAAATTAGCCCTGAGTGCTCACTGGAAGGACAGGTCCTGAAGCTGAGGCTCCAATACTTTGGCCACCTCATGAGAAGAGAAGACTCCCTGGAAAAGACCCTGAGGTAGGGAAAGATGGAGGGCACAAGGAGAAGGGGACAACAGAGGATGAGATGGTTGGACAGTGTTTTCGAAGCTACCAGCCCGAGTTTGCCAAACTGCGGGAGGCAGTGGAAGACAGGAGGGCCTGGCATGCTCTGGTCCAGGGGGTCACGAAGAGGCGGACACGACTAGACAACAACAACATGTTTTTTAGCCACATGTGTTTCTTGTAAACAAATTATATCAAAAATTTTCTGAATTAACAAATGTTCAATTTTATTTCTTTTTACTTTATTATTAAGTCCATTCACATTCCATGATAGTACTTTCACTGCCATTTCAAATTCCAATTAAAATAATATATTTTTATTTTTAAGATTGGGATTCTTCTTCCTCCACTTCTTCCTCCTCTTTTCCCTCATCTATTTGTGGTCTGTCCTCTCAAATCTTCCATTCTTGGGCAAGGTGATTGAGCGGGTGGTTGCTGAACAACTCCAGGCACGCCTGGAGGATGCAGACCATTTGGATCCCTTCCGGTCAGGATTCAGGCCTCACCATGGGACTGAAACTGCCTTGGTCGCTGTGATGGCCTGGGATTCCGATTCAGAGGCTGAACCGGAGGAATCCCAGCCTGCACAGGAGTCCCCGCCTCCAGGGCCGTCTGAACTGGGGCACGGCCTTGATTCTGAAGCGGCTACACCTGTGCCGGATCCTCAGGAGCAGACACCAGATGTATCTACTCTGGCTCCGGAGGGGGTTGAGGACACAGTGCCTGCAGGTGCATCTCTCCCAGCCCTGTCAGGGGAAGGTGAGTCTCCCCCTGGGTCCAGTAACCCTCCAGCCTCTCCTGAGCTGCAGAGGCTCAGGGCAGAGAGGCGGAGGGAACTGGTTTCTCCCAGGAGGAGTGCTCGCCTTAAGGCCAGGAGAGGCGGGTCACCTGGGGGTCGGGACCACCCCTGGCCTCAGATAAGATAAAGGCCAGTCAGCCCAGTCCCAGGTTGCGGGAGCAACGTCGTTGAAGAGCTGTTTTGGCCAGCATCCAGTCCTGTTCCTCCAGAGTTCCTGTCCTTGCCCGGCTCCTCACTTTGGACCCTGCTTCGCCCGTGGAGGACTGTCTTCCGACCCTCGACTCAGGTCCTGGACCTCGCCCCACAGTAACCTCCCCCCAAGACCAGCACAGTCGCACTGGTCAATGATCTCTGGTTGGCTAGGGATAAAGGAGAGAGCTGTTTCCTAGTTCTGCTGGATCTCTCAGCGGCATTTGATACCATCGACCATAACATCCTTCTGGAACATCTAGAGGAGTTGGGAGCTGGGGGCACTGTTATACAGTAGTTCCGCTCCTTCCTCCTGGGCCGTGTTCAGAAAGTGGTGGTGGGGGATGAGTGTTCAGACCCCTGGGCTCTCACTTGTGGGGTGCCTCAGGGTTCTGTCCTCTCCCCCATGCTTTTTAACATCTACATGAAGCCACTGGGAGAGATCATCAGGGAGTTTGGGCTGGGTGTTCATCAGTATGCGGATGATAACCAGCTCTACCTCTCTTTTATTCAGAGCCAGTGAAAGTGGTGAAGGTCCTGTGTGAGTGCCTGGAGGCAGTTGGATGGATAGTGGCTAATGGATTGAGATTGAATCCTGACAAGACAGAAGTACTGTTTGGGGGGGACAGGGGGTGGGCAGGTATGGAGGACTCCCTGGTAATGAATGGGATAACTATGCCTCTGAAGGACCAGGTGCACAGCCTGGGAGTCATTTTGGACTCACAGATGTCTATGAAGGCACAGGTTAATTCTGTGTCCAGGGCAGCTGTCTACTAGCTCCATCTGGTACACAGGCTAAGACCCTCCCTGCCCGCGGACTGTCTTGCCAGAGAGGTGCATGCTCTAGTTATCTCCCACTTGAACTACTGCAATGTGCTCTATGTGGGGCTACCTTTGAAGGTGACCTGGAAACTACAACTAATCCATAATTCGACAGCCAAACTGGTGACTGGGAGTGGCCACTGAGACCACATAACACTGGTCCTAAAAGACCTACATTGGGCCCCAGTGCATTTCTGGGCACAATTCAAAGTGTTGGTTCTGACCTTGAAAGCCCCAAATAGCCTCGGTCCAGTAGACCTGAAGGAGCATCTCCACTCCCATCGTTCTACCCAGACACTGAGGTCCACCGCTGAGGGGCTTCTGGCAGTTCCCTCATTGCGAGAAGCAAAGTTACAGGGAACCAGGCCTTCTCGGTGGTGGCACCCACCCTGTGGAATGCCCTCCCACGTGAAGCCCGTTCTGGATCCACATGTCCTTCCACAGTGGGGACATAGGTTTCCAGGCAGGAGCTGATCACGGTGAGGGTTTGCCAAGCGTTCCTTACTCTTACCCAGCCAGATTGGCGGGGTATAAATAATAAATTATCATTGTTATTATTATTACCACTTGTGGCTCCATGAAAGGGTCTGATGGGGGGGCGGGGCGGCACAGTGCTTATGATCAGCAATGCAACTATGAAATAACAGCCCTGGGAATCTGAGGAGTCTGCTGGCTTATTTAGGCCAATGGCTCGTTGTCATTCCTCATCCTATTCTCACAGTGGACAACCCAATGTCTCCATCAAAAGCCTTGACTGGACCTGAGCACAACAGCCTTCTCCCCTGTGGAGGCAGAGCAGGACTTTGGGGCCCTGTAGCCTTTTCAAGCTTTCAGCACCCCAATCCTTTGAGAAGGTGTCAGCAGCTCCCTTGGGACCCTCCGGTCCTGCTTCTCTAGTTTCCCACCGTGAGCTACAGGGTGTTGGACTAGTTGGGCCTTTGGTCGGATCCAGGTGCAGGTCTCTCTCCGGAGGTCCTGTGAACAAATTTCAGGCCAAACTCTGCCCCACCCTTGGTTTATGCCAAATGTTAGAGCAGCATTGCAAACATGTTTTCCTCCAGCTCTGCAGTTGCCGCTTGAGGATTCAAGACGCCAGAAAGTTATCTAGGTGAGATTTCTTCCACTTATAATTATCAAAATCATAGTGATTTCTTCTCCTCAAAGCTCAAGAGATATTTCTGGAGATTGCATCAGAAGCACCAACAGCATGACATTATTAATTGTACCAGGACTGGAAAAGAAAAAGAGTTGGAGACAGAGTGAGTCGGGATTTGGAGCAGGTGAAGGGCTGGGGGGAAGAGGGAAGCCAGAGCTGAGCCCCACCCACCCCAGGAAAGCTACTGCAGCTTTGGTCTTGCGAGAGTCTTGTGATTCTCCTGCTTGGCTGGGTCAGGAAGGGAGAGGAGCCACACGTAGCAGATGTGAAGGAGGCAGAGCCAGGATGAGATCCCTGCTGCTCCTGCTGCTAATTTGCTCCCATCGAGTTTGTGTGAAGCAGAAGGCAAAATGCTCCTTGAATCTGATCAGAGATAAAATTGATGCTCGCAGTTACTACTGGCCTGGAGACTTTCTCATTGGTGGAATCGTATCTCCAAAAGATTTCTTAGAATATGATCCCTATGTCTTCTCCCAGACACCCTTCACCAGGATTGTGGGGTAAGTAATTCTTTACAGAGGGATGTCAAAGTCCTTAAGGGCCCCTGGTCCCTATCTCTGAAGGAGAGAGCCCCTTTCTCAAGGCTGGGGAGTCTGGGGTCCTCCAGAGATTGCTGGATTACAACTCCCCTCTTGCCTGACCGACCCTTGGCCTTGATGGTTGGGGCTGATGGGAGTTGGAGTCCAGGAAAAGATTTCCCCCAAAGCCTCTCCCAGTTCCTTGCATCTTCCCAAGTAAAATACTCTCCTTCTCCTGCTCCTGGGTTGCTTTTGGAGGCTGGTGACACAAAAATGCAAGAGAATCTGGTCAGGGATCAAAGGGATCCCGTGAATTATCCCACCTGCAGGAAGGAGGTGAGGCTGGCATGAAACTCAGGCAGTTTCCAAGGTTCCAAGATTAGATTTATTACTATTCTATTGGTACAATTTATAAACTGCCTAGTCAGAATTGCCTTTAAGAGATGCAGCAGTTTTGAGAATGAAATGTTAAGATCCTCTGGGTGACGTTTGTTGGCTGAAGAGAGAGAGAGGTATGCTTTCTAGAAAATGAAGAAATAAAACAATAAAGGCCAGGAGACTCCCTTGCTATGGAGTCAGATCTCTTAAACATGAGCAATTCTTCTTCTTCTTCTTCTTCTTCTTCTTCTTCTTCTTCTTCTTCTTCTTCTTCTTCTCATTCTTCTCCTCCTACTTCTCCTTCTTGTTGTCTCTCATTCTCTCATCCTCATTTCTAAGTAAAGATGTTTTGAGATCCTGGTCTCATATCCTGGACTAAGCCACTGGTCACCCTGGACAACCCCCCCCCTACTTGACCCCCATTTTTCCTTCTGAATAAGAGCTGGGAAATGTGTACAGCCCCCCTTTGAAGGAGCCAAACCCCTGAGGCAAAAGCACAGGCAAAACATTTGCAGTAACTTCCCAGTATTTCACAAATTTGGGGAGAAGGAGATTCATTTTCTTACTCTGTTTTATTCTCTGGAGTACCTCTACACTCCTGGATTGGAGAAGAAATCTCCAAATCTTTATTGCATAAAAGGGTTGGATATAAATGCAATAAGATAATTTAATAGAGACTAATCTTTGAGGATAATATTTAGTTATCATTCACCTGTGAACAGGGTTTGAGTCTTTTAAATTTGTCCATTCACTGCAGCGACACATTTGCGTTCTACTGGCACATCTTCTCCTTCCTGTTCACCATCCAGGAGATCAACCGGGATCTCAGGCTCTTACCCAACATCACCCTTGGCTACAACCTCTATGAGAACTATTTTGATGCCAGGATGACTTCAGATGCCATGCTAGAGCTGCTTGCAGGCAGCGGAAGAAACATTCCCAATTATCGCTGCGGAGAAGAGAATCCCCTTCTGGCTGTTCTTGGAAGGAGTGATTCTGACATCTCAAAGGAGATTTCCACCATGTCAGGCATCTACAAAATCCCACAGGTATGAATGGCACAGGGGGCATGGAGAGACACAGGAGGAAACTCTACTTTCTCCTGGGGGGAGTTAAGGGGGGAAACCCTGAGCTATGTGCTGGCCATCCGGCCAAGGCTTCTCCCACCTGCCTTGCCCCACCTTCCAGCCCTGAGCTGCTGCCATGGACATGATCTGCATGTGTCTTTTAGTGAACTGAATCAAGAGAAAGATCATCAGTCATGCGGTGGGGAGACTGGGTGCATGAATTCAAGAGTGCTCAGTTCATTTCTGGTTGCTGGTTTGTTGAGGGTGTTAATATTGTTCCATAGATTATACATACTGTGCTATTTTGTTAATCATATAAGGTTACTTTTGTTGAAATTGTGCTGTTTAGCTTATGAGTTGTTTTGTTAGTAGTTTTTTTACAGAGCGTAAATGCTTAACTGATGGTTTGTAAATTATTCTATACGATTTATGTTGCATTTGTGATGTTCTATTACGTTTTTCCTGTTCATGAGCCGCTTTGTGATTTTTGTGAATGAAAAGCAGCACAGAAATATAATAAATGAAGTGAAATCCAACACTCTTTTTTGAACGTACCGAGCCTTTTCCTACTTGGCCCCCACCTGACAGGCAAAGTACTGGCAAGGGGAACCAGGCAGGCAGGGAGCATCTTTAACCCTTCACTTCTTACTATCAAGTAAAACAGACAGAGAACCACAAAGTATGTTCCCTCCAGGCTGGAGCTGTTGCCCAGTGTGCCCCCTCCTCCTTGCCCAACTTGCTTTCTGCATAGCAGACCCCTCCTGCTGCCTACGGTGGCGGCCAAGGGACCCCTTCTGCCTCTGGGTCGTTTTCTGCTCTGTGATGTGGGTGAAACGCCTGGTTTTAGAGGAAGGAGGAAGGAGGACATAGTCTCAACTGGCTCTGATCTTGTCTCCACTGCATCTGACTCCTGTCTCTCTTCAGGGCTGGTGAAACTGCTACCTTGCCCTTGTTCCTCACCTTCCAACATTCCCCAGCTCTTTTTGTCTTCTGGGCTGTGTCCTTTTCCCACCATCACAAACCTGGCTCCATGCTGTCTTCCTTTTAAAAAAAATATAATATTTATTACTTTTAAACCTTACAAAAAGGAGAAAAGAAAAGAAGAAAGAGAAGAAAAGAAAAAGCAAAAAAGCAAAAAAACCCCAAAACAATACAGTACAATATATAAACAATACACAACACAACATTAACATTAACACATTAAACAAAACAAAAGCAAAAACAATTCAAAAAACACACATCATACCATCTCAATATCCTCTCTTTCATTCCCTTGTTTCATTGACCTCCTCTCACCTCCTTTTTTGTATTTCATTTCTATTAATTATTTCAGCAAATCCTTTCCATCTTTCTCTATTTTCTGTCATGTGATTATCTTAACATATTTTAACCTTATTTTCCATTAATACTATAATACTTATTTATGCTTAATTCCTTAAAACATTTCTACTAAAGCCATATAATTCCCTCCCAACATTTTTCTAACACTCATTAATTTTACATTATTTCCATATATAGATTTTAAACTTTTTCCAGTATTCTTCCACCATCTCTTCTCCCTGGTCTCGGATTCTGCCAGTCATTTCCGTCAATTCCATATAGTCCATCAACCTGGTGATCTTCTGTCCAAGGCTCTTAAATCTTTTCCAAGTCCCTTCTGCAAGTCTTCTTCATATTTATACATGCACTTTACTTTATCTTCTCCTGATCTTGTTCTTATTTTCCTTCCTTTGATGCTAAAAAGTAGGTCTCCGGGAAATTCCCATCTAGCAATGTTTTTATTCCTTCTCGACAAGTCAGCCAAATCTCCATAGTTAAAACTGAAATTCAAAAGATATTTCCAGTTGTATTTCAAAGTTCCTCCAAGTCTGGCGGTCCCCACAACTCCAGTCTCCTCCTGACCCAAGTCCAGGTCCCAAAGGTCAATAAATCCCTGCATGAAGGGATCTATCCAACTTTCCTTCTTCAGTCCAAGCGGGGCTCCAATCCTCAAAGTCTGACTTTCTCTAAATTCAGTCTTAAAAGGCATCAACTTATAGTCATCAAATTGCATCTGTAAGGCTGGGGCTCTCTCCCTCTCCACTTGTGCAGCTTTAGGTTCCACAACAACCACTTTCTCCCCCACCTTCTCCTCAATTTGCCATGTCAAAATAGATCCCTGTATCGATTCCTGAGTAGTTTCTGTATTAATATTCACTTTTTGTCCCAAATTAGTCACTTTTTGTTCCAAGTTATCAATTTTTATAGTCCTCGCATCCATCTTCTTATGGAGCTGTTCCAGTGAATCATTAATCTTACATAATGCAACCACTAAGGCTTCTTCTGTCAACATTCTTAACGATTCAAGGTCAATCCCAGATTCTCACAGTTTTATCTTGCAGGTGGAAATTTCCCCAGCTCAGCTCATGTAACAATTTCAAAAGCTTCCTCTAGGGGGAAACAATTTCTATTTGTATCAATCCTTTTAAGCACAGTTCAAACAATAAAGTTAGTTTCAATTTTCAATTACTTTTACTCCTTTTTAAACACAGAAGGAGACAATGGAAACAATGTATTTCTCGTCTTTAACTTACTGTCAACAAACGATCTATTCACAGTCAATGAGCATATCCAAAACTTCAGTCTTACTGGCAGCCCGTTTCCAGGTTCAGAGCGGCGGTAATTTAAGTTTCTTCACTCTCTCCTGCAGGCTTACGCGATCTAAAATTTCCCCCCTCTTCTCCTGCTTCCAAGGGGGGTTTGATGATTTTAGCTGCTGGAAGTTTAATCCTTTATGAGAGACTTTCCAAGGCTTTAGCTTGCAGCCTCTTTGCTTCAGTCTATATACAAAAGGGGAAGGCGGACTTCCTGTTTGAGACCTCCCCATTTCGGTGCCAAATTAAGACTTTAAAAATCCAATTTTCCGTTCTACTCATGGGTAGTTGTTTTAAGATCAAATTGTCCACAGGAAAAAGTCAGCGCTCTCCGGCAACAACAATGCGGCTTCACTCCGTGAAAGAAGCAGTCAATTCGAAGCACTGCGCCACTCACCCCACGTCGCTCCAGATCCCCGAAACCGGGTTTCCCCGCGAGTAGGGGAGGCGCAAAAGGTGCCAGCTGAATCCCACGTTCACAGGCTTCTCCCGCCTGTGATTTTTGGTGGGTCCCCGCCTTCGCCGTGGCGGCCAGACCCTAATTTCCACGAAGCAAATTCCTCCCGATCAGAGGAGTTCAGCCATTACCGGAGGCACTAACCCGGAAGTCCCCCAGCTCTTTTTGTCTTCTGGGCTGTGTCCTTTTCCCACCACCACAAAGCTGGCTCCATGCTGTCTTCCTCTGGTTTTTTTTTAATAATATTTTTATTGGGTTTTCACAAATTTTTAGACAAACATAAAAACACAAAACACAACACAAATAACAAATATACTTTCAGATCCTTATTTTCTAAACATCCTTCCCTGACTTCCCCACACCTCCCCTACTTATATTCCAATTCCAATAGTTAGCTCAGCAAGTTCTTATCCCTAAGTTTTACCTTATTTATTATTAAATTTAATTCATCTTAATTAACCAATTTTAACTTATAAACCTCAATTTAAACAACGATACTCACTATTTACCCCCTTTTCTAAAGTCGACCCTAATTCCCTTCCACCAAATTCCCAATTTTTATATTAATTACACAAGAAAATAACAAATAAACAAAGTATGATTATACACCCTTTGGATTCCAAAACTTCCACCCCCCTCCCCCGGTTTCGATCCCCAAAAAATGTCTCTCAATTGTCAACTATCAGCCTGGAGATCTCACGTCCGAGGCCCTCAAATCTCTCTCAGTTCCACTCTGCCGGTTTTTTTGATAGTCCTTTATATTAAACATCAAGTCTCGGAGAAGCTCTATAATAAGATCTAAGTTTCTTGCCACCAGACCTCCATATTCAAAGGTGGAGCCCAAATCTTGTTTCTTGTTGCTTTTAAGTCCAAATGTCCCAAATGTCCCAAAAGCTCCAACTTTCAGCTTGATCAGAGTTGTAATCCATAGGTCTTCAGATCTCCCCATAAGGAGATCCCTCCATTCTTCGTTCTCCGATTCAAACCAAATTCTAATCATCCAGGTCTTGTTATCTTTAATGTCCGTCTTAGCAGGCCTCTGGCTCTCCTTTGTCATCTGCGACATTTCAGCTCCTCCTTCCCCCTCCTCTGAAACAACACATATCTCTTCTTGTTCAGCTGCGTAGGTTCCTTGGGTCAAGTCCTTGGCAAATTCAGCAAGATTGTTTACTTTTAAGTTCAAAGTTGTAGCATTTGTAGCCAAAACTTCACTCTGACCTTGTAACTTTCCCAAGAGAAAAAACATTTTATCCAGCTCAGCCTGTATTTTTCCATCTGCAGCCATTGTAATGACTCAGAACCCCTCTAGAGGGATTCTAGTTTTACTTAGTGTTCCTTCCAACTCGAATCCAAAAGTCAAGTTAGTTTGTTTCTTTCTTCTTTGTTTCAACAGTTTAAAATCAGGTTATAACAGAAATAACCAGCAAAGATAACAGAAATCCACTTTCCTTTCTTTCCCGACTTTGACAGCTAATTTGACAGCTGTCAAACTCTTTATGTCTCCTCAACAGGCTCTCTCGCAGATCACTCCCGGGTCCCGGGGGGTTGCGCTTCAGCTCTTAAAATCGACTCTTATCCTCCAGAGAAATTACTTATACTGCCAAGTGATGAAATTAGTAACTTTTATCCAATAAAAGGAAGAATGTTCTCTCGACCTTAGCTGTATATTTCTTGCTTTAATTTATCTACAAGCCGGGGGGGGGCAGACTTCCTTTTAACACCTCCCCCGATCGTGCCTGATTCAAGAGAAAAAACTTTTTAAATTCCAATTTCCGTACTACTCACAGGTTGTTACTTTAAAAGTCCAAATGTTCAAGAAAAGTCAGCGCTCTCCAACCATGGCATGTGGCTTTGCTCCGTAGAAGTAGCGGTCCACTCTCAGCACCACGCCTCTCCCCGTCCCCCGCTCCGGAGCCTTTTAAAAGGCTCCTTCGCGGGTCGGGGGCGCAAATGGTGCCCGCCGAGTCACCAAGTCCACAGGCTTCAGCGCCTGCGGTTTCTAAGGGTCCCCGCGTCGCCGCCGCGGCAGAACCCATCTTCCACAGAGCCGATTCCCTCCGGAGCTTGGAGGGAATCCGCCATTAGCCGATCACGCTAACCCGGAAGTGATGCTGTCTTCCTCTGCCCCCTCCCTGGATGACTCTTGAGGGTCTCCACCTCTTCTTCTCATCTGAACAGTTCCTGACATCACCAGCTGTTTCAGAATAAAAAGTCCATTGATCCCAGCAGCACAACTGTGGTTAGATATTAATCATTTCAGATTACTAAATATCTACTCCATTCCTGAAAGCAAAACAATTACTCTTTCCTTTCCTCACCAGCTTAATTATGGCTTCACAGCCCAGGTTCTTGAAGATAAAACACAGTTCCCTTTCCTCTACCAGATGCTCCCCAAAGACGAAAGTCAGTACCAGGGGATCGTGGAGTTGCTCCTCCATTTCGGATGGACGTGGGTTGGCCTCTTGGCTGCAGACAATGACAGTGGAGAAAGGTTTGTGAGCATTATGACACCTCTGATGACCAGAAGAGGGATCTGCGTTGCCTTGTCAAAAATATTGGCAGAAGAGGATTTAATTCCACTGATGAACCCAAGTGAAGCTTATTTAAGATGGAGACAAGTTGGAGTATTTGTTTGCTATGTAACTGATACAGTGGAAATATTATTAATAATAGAAATATGTACGGATTATGAGAAAGAAATAGGGGGGAAAGTCTGGATCACAACAGCTTTTCTGGGCATCAGCACTGGCTTGACTTTCCCTCCTACACTCTTCCAGCACATTCATGGCTCTCTCTCTTTTGCAATTAAGACCAGAATAAGGAGCACCAAACGTGGTTACGATGAATCCCTGTCCAGTCTTCTTATCCATTTTTTGGATGAAGCATTTAACTGTTCATATGCAAAGCATGTTTTATCCCCGAAAGGCTGGATAAGATGCAGAGAGAAGGAGGAACGGGAGTCTTTGCCCCAAGGGGAGATTGAGAGAGTCCTGTCTGCAGACAGCTATGGCACTTACATCAATGTTCAAGCGGCAGCCCAGGCCTTAAATGCTGTGTTTTCATCTAGACCACGGCGGATGATGGTGGTGGGAGAAGGAGCCAAATGGGAACAGGGAAGGCTTCAGCCATGGCAGGTGATTTTATTATCTTTTGCATTAATCTTATTTTGGAGATCCACTTGCTTCAACTGAGGAACAATGAAATGCTGCTGTTTTCCCTGTCATTCCAGCTCCACCTTTTCTTAAAAGAAATCCAGTGTTTGAATACCTCCAGGGGCACAATATGTCTGGATGAGAATTGGGAGCTGCCTCCTGACTTTGATATTCTGAATTGGGTGATGTTTCCCAATCAGTCTCGTGCTCTAGTGAAGATTGGCAGTATAAGGAGAGAGGCATCTACTGGCATCAAGTTCACCATCAACCCAGAAGCCATTGAGTGGCCTGAGAAGTTTCACAAGGTAGGGGATGTTACCCAGGAAGAAGGCAAGGAGATCCTGCTCATGCTCTTCCTGGAGCCTCTTTTGCCAAATGACCTTTAAGGGGGGCCAATGGTGTCCTTTCCACCCAGTTTCAGCTGCCAGCGCTGAATCTTGGAGGCTCAAGAATGCGTTAGCACCCAGGCATCCTGAGAAAAGGTAGACTATGTTTCCCAGCCAGGTCCCTCTCAGTCCACCTGGGGAGGAAAGAAAGCAGCACCCAGCTCTCTTTCCTTCTCTTCTCTTTTCTCTTCTCCCTTCCTCTCTCTCTCTCTCTCTCCTTCCCACACCTTCCACACACCCCAGCATCAAAGGTGGCTGATTTTTTGTAACCCCCCAAGTCTTACACCCTGGCGTGTGCACCCTGTGGTTTGACATGTGGGAGAATCCTAAGTTTGGCAAAACCAATTGGTACAATAAAACCTCAGATATTTAATACTTCTCTGTGCCAGGCTGCCTTCTAAATGTCAGCTAGTTATTTATTTCCCTGACATCTTATGGGAGGTTGTTCCACATGGAAGTCGCCACCAATGAGAAGGCCCTCTGCCTGGTTCCTTGTAACCTCACTTCTGCCAGGGAGGGAACCATCAGCAGACCCTAGGAACTGGAACTCAGGGTCAGGGCTGGAGAATGGTGCTTCTATGCAGAAAGTGGATGAGGTCAGGGGGACAAGAGATCCTATTGGGTGATTACCAAACTATGTGGGTGAAATCCAGACACACAAATACCCCTATTGCACCTACTTTCCCTCTCCCTGTATCATTTTTATTGATTCTCCATGCACCTTCTTATCTTCATGGTTAGGCCGTGCCTCGTTCCAGGTGTAGCAAAATATGTCAACCTGGATTTGCAAAGGTGGTTCCAGAAGGAAAGCCTGTTTGCTGCTATGCTTGTGATCCTTGTGCAGAAGGAACCATGTCCAACCAAGAAGGTGGGTGAGAAGGATTACAAGAGAGGAAGCATTCTGACCTCACTACCGGAAGCATTGCATGGAAGCAACAGAAAAGTATTTGCCTTAACAAGGTCAAGGTGAAGTGACGTGTCTTCAGGATTATGCAGAAAACATAGAATGCAGTTGATGTGGAGAAGTCTTTGCCTCTCAGTAGATCCTAGATCACCATTTGTCAGGGCCTGGGCAGAGAAGGAATGGTGGAGACTGCCTCCCCCTTCTGACCAGAGAAGATGAAGACAGTTCAGAATTACAACAGGGGTTTGAGGGAGCTCAGAGGCAGATGAGGGGGAAAGCTGGGGAATAAGGGGAGAGGTGGAGGAAGGGGAAGCACCAGGAGGGTGACGGCTGAAGGACACAATGTTTTTAGAAAGCCTTCCTGAACCCAGCAAGCCTTGAAAGCCGGAGAGCAAAGAGCTCAAAGGCAGAGGGCAAACATCAGCACCTGTAGAGGTGCTGAGGATGAGGAATGACAAAGTGGGAGAGATGGGGGGGGGAGATTCACTTGGGATGACGCCATTATCCAAGAGGCTGGGTTCTATAGCCTCTCTCTGTATATGCTGAATAAAAAATGGGTGGTACGAACATCCCTTGTCTTTGTACATTTCTGAGCAGAAGGAGTTGCTGGCGGCCGCCTGACACAATGTTGCTGTGGTGATCATAATGAGAAAAGCCTTGTGCACCACCTCTGCCTCCTTCGAGGAAATGTAAGATATAAGGGTGCCCTTTGCAAAAAAGGAACAAAGAATTACTTGCCACTCTTTACCTCTTTACACATTCTTATTTCTGGAGGGCAGGTGGTCATGGATGTAAGGGATGCTGAAGCCACTCTTTTCCTCTTCCTCAGATGCAGAACGTTGCACCAAATGCCCAGAAGATCAGCATCCAAACAAGGTCAGAGATCAATGTCTCTCCAAGATTATCACCTTTCTGGCTTATGAAGACCATCTGGGGATCACCTTAGCTTCAATTGTCCTCTTCTTATCTTCTACAGCAGGAGTTGTGTTAGGAATCTTCATTAAATACAAAGAAACCCCAATAGTCAAAGCCAACAACCGGGACCTCTCCTACATCCTGCTCGCCTCCCTTCTGCTTTCCTGTTTGTCCTCCTTCCTCTTCATTGGGCAACCAAGAATAGCGACCTGCCTTCTCTGACAAACGGCCTTCAGCATCATCTTCTCCGTTGCTGTTTCTTCTGTCTTGGCCAAGACCATCACGGTGGTGCTGGCCTTCCTGGCCACAAGGCCAGGGAACAGGGTGAGGAGATGGCTAGGGAAGAGTCTGGCCACCTCCATTGTCATCTCCTGTTCTGCTGTGCAAGTTCTCATCTGCACCATCTGGCTGGGCTCTTCTCCCCCATTCCCAGAGCCCGACATGCACTCCCAGGTGGAAGAGATCATCTTGCAATGCAACGAAGGCTCTGTGGCCATGTTTTATGTTGCCCTTGGCTACCTGGGCTTCTTGGCTGCCACCTGCTTCACGGTGGCTTTCCTAGCCAGGAAGCTGCCTGGGTCCTTCAACGAAGCCAAGCTGATCACCTTCAGCATGCTGGTCTTCTGCAGTGTTTGGGTGTCTTTTGTGCCCACCTACCTGAGCACCAAGGGGAAGTACATGGTGGCCGTGCAGATCTTCTCTATGTTGGCCTCCAGTGCTGGGCTCCTGGGCTGCATCTTCCTGCCCAAGTGCTACGTTATTGTGCTGAGGCCTGATCTGAATACAAAGGAGCACCTGGGAACAAGGACTTAAGATGTCATCGGATTTGTATAGTATTCCATGTTGATTCTACCCAACACTGCAGAAAGGAAACACACACAGTTGTTTTTGGATTAAAGTTTATGTTTAGAACGGATTATGGTTAGAACGACAGAAAAACAAGGCAGCTTGCAACTTATCTGTATGCATCAGCAGATGTAGATGTAAAATGGCTGGGGGCCGGTAAAAATAAATTATTATTATTATTATTATTATTATTATTATTATTATTATTATTATTGCTATTATTATTGAACTCAGCTACACCCACTAGTGCTCAGGATGTGGCTTTATAGTTTGAGGTAATGTGTAAAAGGCTGAAAGCATAGACCATATAAGGGGAAAGACAAATATGAGAAGTCGTCAGAATTAAGGGTAATGGGCAATGTTAACAAAGGCGGGCGTCTTAGTATTTTAAACAGGCAGCCGTGATAGGCTGTAAACCCTCTGCGTCCCCAGCCAATGGGGAAAGAAGGGAGGGACCCTGAGCTTGGGAAAAGGGGGTATAAGCTTGTGTTTTGCTAATTTCGGGTGTGCCTGCTTTTGGACACCCACTTCTTGCAAGAACGTATGCAGTCAATAAACTCTTTGCTGCTTCACCAATTTGCTTAACATTTATTTTGAGGGCCTCAAGACCTAGGTACCCTTTGTATCACTCCCAACTGACTGGTTTCTCCAGCCACCCTGCGTGGCTTCCAGCATATATAAAAACCAGGCATCCTATTGGGAAGACCCAGTTCTCTGAGTGCATGTTCTGGAAGTTGGGCAATAGGGGCAGTACAGGATTCCTTTTGGTGTACCAACCTCCCTGCTGCACCAAGGATTCCCTGCCCGAGCTGCTTCAGGTCGTGGCGGATGTTCTCCTGGAGACACCTAGCTTGGTTGTCCTGGGGGATTTTAACATCCATGCCAACATGACCTTACAAGGGGCTGCTCGGGGAAGTACATGGTGGCCGTGCAGATCTTCTCTATGTTGGCCTCCAGTGCTGGGCTCCTGGGCTGCATCTTCCTCCCCAAGTGCTACGTTATTCTGCTGAGGCCTGATCTGAATACAAAGGAGCACCTGACAACAAGGACTTAAGATGGCATTGGATTCTTACAGTATTCCATGTTGCTTCTACCCAGCACTGCAGAAAGGAAACACACATATTAGTTTTTGGATTAATGCTCCATCGATATAAATCTCTCTTTATTTTGCATAAATCATGAATGATGAAAATGAACCTATAATAACTGCCACGACTACAAGCTCTTGGACTGAAAATCTTTTTCACAGGCTGATTCCAACAAGATACCTTAAACGTCATGTTGTTGTTTCTGCACCTGATCCTCATCTGGGTCATCCTGGCTGGTTCTGGAGGACAGTATGGATTTGGATCTGTTGTATGCAGAAGATCTGGCAAGGTTAGACACCAACAGACCAGTGCAATAACGCAGCAACGTAGAGCATCTGCATCTAGCCCTCCTGCACCACAAGGGGAAGGGATGATATCAGAAGAGGGATTCACTTCAGTTCTAAGTAAGATTTATGAAACTCTGGATAAATTAAGTAAACAAGTTACAGAAGCAACAAATAAAATTGACCAAAACACTACAAGTATTAACAATTTGAGCCAGAAGGTGAATTCGAATACAGAATCAATTGAAAAGCTGTTGCAAGAATCAGCATCAAATCAAAAGACAGCCCAGGAAGCAAAAGAAAAAGCAGTGGCAGTAGAAGAAAAGATAATTCCGATAAGTAAACAGCTTGGGGCCCACCAGTCGCAGCTTGGGGCCCACCAGGCGCTTTTGTCTATGGTTGAATTGAAGGAGAAGCAGAACAACTTAAGGGTCAGGGCGGTACCTGAACTCGAGAAAGATAATCTAAGTGACTTTTTGACACAGGAATTTGCAGGATTTTGGAAACTGGGTGATAAGCAAGACTTTAAGATACTAAAGGCCTTCAGACTTGGAAGAGGAGGGAGAAAGAACAGGGTGAGAGACTGTTTGATCACCCTTCGATCAAAAGAGGAGAGAGACAAAATATTGAACCTGCATTACCAGAATACCTTGATAATTCAGGACTCAAGAGTGGAGATATTTAAGGACATCCCGAAACAACTTCTGGATCTCAGGTCTAACTATACAGACCTGGTGACCTTGCAGAAAGGAAATAGAACCATATTTAGGTGGGAATTCCCTCAAGGCCTATCTTTTACCTTTAAAGGTAAAAAGTTCAAAATAAGATCAATGGAGGAGAAAGAAAAATTTCTGAGAGACCACAAAGAAGACCTGCAAAAAGGAGTGGAAGGAGAACCAGGAGCCTTACGGCCAGGAATATCAGGCAAAGCATTACCACCTTTGGGATTGCACAAACTACAGAAAGTGATACCACCGTTAGAACAAGAGGAGCTACTGGGAGCAGTTGGAGGGAAATAATTTAAATACATCATGTCTCTGCAACTATTAAGTTGGAATATTAATGGACTTAATTCCCCAGAGAAAAGGAAGAAAGTTTTTCATTTATTGAAAAAGGAGCAATTGGACCTGATTAGCCTGCAGGAAACACATGTGATAAGGCTACATAGGAAAATATTGATTAATAAGAGACTGGGTCAAAAATTTATTTTATCAGACAAGGTTAAAAAGCGAGGAGTAGTTATTTATGCAAAAGAGTGCCTATCACTGAAATTTATTTTCAAAGATGACCAAGGAAGATTTATTGCAATTGAAATTCAAACACAAGGAGAAAATTTTTTGATAATTGGAGTTTATGCACCAAATGAGGGGAAATCTGAATTTTATAAAAAGCTGCATGAGACTTTGTTGGACTATATGGACTATAACATTATTTTGATGGGAGATATGAATGGAGTGGTATCCACAAACATGGACAAGTCGCAGAGACAGGTAGTTACTAAAAATGGTAGACTACCAAAAACCTTTTTTGAATTGACTGACAATATGGATTTGACTGACATTTGGAGAATTAGGAATCCCTTAGCAAGAGAGGGAACCTTCTTTTCTGAAGCCCAAAAGACATGGACAAGAATTGACCAAATCTGGATTACTAGAGGACTGGCACCGAAGATTAGGAAAGTTGAGATCTGCCCTAAAACGTGCTCCGACCATAATACCGTGAAAATGGAGATGAAACTAACACCAACTGGTTCCTTCAGATGGAGGATGAATGACACCTTGTTTAGAGATCAAGAGGTGATTAAGAAGGCCCAAAAAACTCTGAGAGACTATTTTGAGATAAATTTAAAAACTAATGTGGAAAAAAGAGTAGTCTGGGACGCAAGTAAAGCAGTTATGAGGGGGTTTCTGATCCAACAGAATTCATTAAAGAAGAGAGCCCAAAATGAGAAAAAAGAAAAAAAATTGGAAAAAATAAAAGAGGGCAAGAAGAAACTGAGAGTGAAACCCAATTCACAAGAGATTCTGAGAGAAATAAAGTTACATCAAGTGCACTATATGAAGATGATAAATCAGGAAATCGAATGGAAAATTAAACAAATGAAACAAAGGACTTTTGAATCAGCAAATAAATGTGGGAAATTGTTAGCTTGGCAGATGAAGAAAAGAGAAAAACTCAACACTATTACCAACTTGGAAGTGGAAGGGAAAAACATTCAGAATCCAGCGGAAATTAGAAAATGCTTCCAGAGGTATTTTAAACAATTATATACACAAGGACCCCAGAAAGAGTTTGATATAGACCAGTTTTTGAAAACAAATGGATTGCAAGAAATCTCTCAAGAAAATAAGATAATGTTGAATCACAAAATTACGGAACAGGACGTAGAAGGTGCCATTCAGAATATGCAGTTGGGAAAATCTCCAGGGCCGGATGGTTTAACCTCAAAATACTATAGAACTTTGAAAGACTGGATAATTCAACCACTAAAGGAGGTCTGCAATGAAATTTTGGAGGGGAAAAAGCACCAGAGTCGTGGAAAGAAGCATTTATTACACTTATACCGAAAACTGAGTCTGAAAAGACAGAACTTAAGAACTACAGACCCATATCCCTGCTAAATGTGGATTACAAAATATTTGCTGATATTTTGGCTAAAAGGCTAAAAAAAGTATTAGGGGAAGAGATACACAAGGACCAAGCTGGCTTTCTCCCAGGTAGACACTTGTCTGACAATACGAGGAATATAATCAACATTTTGGAGAAGTTGCAAGAAGACATTAATACTAAAGCAGTTTTAATCTTTGTGGACGCCGAGAAAGCCTTTGACAATATTTCTTGGAGTTTTATGAAGAAAAATCTTCAGGGGATGGGGGTTGCTCAAGAGTTTGAAAATGGTATAAGTGCAATATATTCAGAACAAAAAGCTAAATTAATAGTTAATAATGTGGTGACAGAGGAATTTAAGATAGAGAAAGGGACACGACAAGGCTGCCCAATTTCCCCATTAATTTTTATTTCGGTCCTGGAGGTTCTGTTAAATATGATTAGAAGGGACCGTTTGATTAAAGGCATAATGGTCGGAGCTAAACAATACAAACTGAAAGCTTTTGCAGATGACCTAGTATTGACACTACAGGAGCCAGAATCTAGTACTAAAAGAGTATTAGAAGTGATCCATGAATTTGGTCATGTGGCAGGATTTAAGTTGAATAAGTTAAAAACTAAAGTCCTTGAGAAAAATTTAACAATGATTGAGAAAGAGAGGTTTCAGAATGAGACAGGTTTAACAGTGGTTAAGAAGGTTAAATACTTGGGGGTTAATATGACAGCTAAAAATGGGAACTTGTTTAAAGATAATTATGAAAAATGTTGGACGGAGGTTAAAAAGGATTTAGAAATATGGTCAAATCTGAAGCTTTCTTGTTGGGTCGAATTGCTGTTATAAAGATGAATGTATTGCCAAGAATGTTATTTTTGTTCCAATCATTACAAATTTTAGACAAGATGGATTGTTTCAAGAAGTGGCAGAGAGACATCTCTAGATTTGTCTGGCAGGGCAAGAAGCCCAGAATAAAATTTAAAATATTAACTGATGCAAAAGAAAGAGGGGGGTTTGCCCTGCCAGACCTTAAACTCTACTATGAATCAGCAGCTTTCTGCTGGTTGAAAGAATGGTTGCTTCTTGAAAACACTGACATTTTGGATTTAGAAGGTTTTAACAATGTATTTGGATGGCATGCATACTTGTGGTACGGCAAGGTTAAAGCGCATAAAGCATTTAAAAACCATATTGTCAGCAGAGCACTGTTTAATGTTTGGACAAGGTATAAGGAATTACTTGAAAATAAAACCCCAAGGTGGTTGTCACCAATGGAAGCAAAGGCTCAGAAAAGGCCCAATATGAAGGCCAAATGGCCAAAATATTGGGAGATTTTGGAGCAAGAAGGAGACAAATTGAAATTGCAGAGTTTTGAGAAACTAAAAGACAGAGTGCGAGATTGGCTTCATTATTACCAAATAAGAGAGGCATATAATTTGGATTAAAAAAATGGCTTCCAGGTGGAAAAATCAAAGTTGGAAACAGAACTGTTAGAACCCAAAACTAAGATTTTGTCAAAGATGTATAACTTGCTGTTGAAATGGAATACTCAGGATGAAACGGTGAAATCTGCTATGATTAAATGGGCACAGGACGTTGGACATAACATTATGTTTGCTGACTGGGAACAGTTGTGGACCACAGGTATAAAATTTACGGCATGTAATGTCCTAAGAGAGAATATTATGAAAATCATTTATAGGTGGTACATGACCCCAGTCAAGCTTGCAAAAATCTATCATTTGCCCGATAACAAATGTTGGAAATGTAAAGAAACTGAAGGTACATTCTTTCACCTTTGGTGGACGTGCCCAAGGATTAAGGCTTTCTGGGAGATGATCTATAACGAAATGAAAAAGGTATTTAAATATACCTTTCTGAAGAAACCAGAGGCCTTTCTCCTGGGCATAGTTGGCCAATTGGTGTTAAAGAAGGACAGAACTTTCTTTATGTATGCTACAACAGCAGCAAGAATACTTATTGCAAAGTATTGGAAGACACAAGATCTACCCACTCTGGAAGAATGGCAGATGAAGGTGATGGATTATATGGAATTGGCAGAAATGACTGGCAGAATCCGAGATCAGGGAGAAGAGGCAGTGGAAGAAGAATGGAAAAAATTGAAAGACTACTTGCAGAAATACTGTAAAATTAATGAATGTTAAAGGGATGTAGGATGGAAAACAAGCGGTATTGGTAAAAAGATTAATAAGAATATGTAAATATGGATTGATAATGGTGAAAAATATATATTTATAATAGGTTAAGATGCTGAGTAAGGATAAATGATAGTGGGTAAGGACTTGCTGAATTAAATATCTGAACTGGAATGCAAAAAGGGAGGTGTGAGGAGGTCAGGAAACTACTAAATGAAGTATAAGATATGAAAATATTGATTTTTTTTCTTTTTTCTTTTGTTAACTGCTTTCTATTTTGCATTTTTCATGTGTTTTGTTTTTGTATCTTTGTAGCTCTTTTTTCTTCTATTAGGGTTATTCTTTGTTCTGATTTTTTATGTTTAAACTTTGAAACTTTTTATTGTTTGTAAAATTTCAATAAATATTACTTTTTAAAAAAAGATGGCATTGGATTCTTACAGTATTCCATGTTGATTCAACCCAGCACTGCAGAAAGGAAACACACATAGTTGTTTTTGGATTAATGCTCCATCGATATAAATCTCTCTTCATTTTGCATAAATCATGAATGATGAAAATGAACCTATAATAACTGCCACGACTACAAGCTCTTGGACTGAAAATCTTTTTCACAGGCTGATTCCAACAAGATACCTTAAACGTCATGTTGTTGTTTCTGCACCTGATCCTCATCTGGGTCATCCTGGCTGGTTCTGGAGGACAGTATGGATTTGGATCAGTTGTATGCAGAAGGGCATAGTTCGGAGGCTGCAGAGGGTAGAAGCTGGGGAAGATTGGAAGAGGAAGAAGAAGAAGCACCAGGGGAGAGACAGCTGACAGACTCAGTGTCTTTGGAAATAATAATAATAATAATAATTTATTATTTGTACCCCGCCCATCTGGCTGGGTTTCCCCAGCCACTCTGGGCGGCTTCCACAGAAACCAAAAAACACTAAAATATCATATATTAAAAGCTTCCCTGAATAGGGCCGCCTTAAGATGTCTTCTGAATGTCAGGTAGTTGTCCATCACCTTGACATCCGATGGGAGGGCATTCCACAAGGCGGGCGCCACCACCGAAAAGGCCCTCTGCCTGGTTCCCTGTAGCTCCGCTTCTCGCAATGAGGGAACCGCCAGAAGGCCCTCGGCGCTGGACCTCAGTGTCCGGGCAGAACGATGGGGGTGGAGACGCTCCTTCAGGTATACTGGGCCGAAGCCGTTTAGGGCTTTAAAGGTCAACACCAACACTTTGAATTGTGCTCGGAAACGTACTGGGAGCCAATGTAGGTCTTTCAAGAACGGTGTTATGTGGTCTCGGCGGCCACTCCCAGTCACCAGTCTGGCTGCCGCATTGTGGATTAGTTGTAGTTTCCGAGTCACCTTCAAAGGTAGCCCAACGTAGAGCGCATTGCAGTAGTCCAAGCGGGAGATAACTAGAGCATGCACCACTCTGGCCAGACAGTCAGCGGGCAGGTAGGGTCTCATCCTGCGTACCAGGTGGAGTTGGTAGACAGCTGCCCTGGATACAGAATTGACCTGTGCCTCCATGGACAGCTGTGAGTCCAAAATGACTCCCAGGCTACGCACCTGGTCCTTCAGGGGCACAGTTACCCCATTCAGGACCAGGGAGTCCTCCACACCAGCCCGCCCCCTGTCCCCCAAAAACAGTACTTCTGTCTTGTCAGGATTCAACTTCAATCCATTAGCCGCCATCCATCCTCCAACCGCCTCCAGGCACTCACACAGGACCTTCACCGCCTTCACTGGTTCTGATTTGAAAGAAAGCATTCCTGACACACACACCCTTCTCACAAGCATTGAGGATAGTGGAACAGAGAGCTCAGCTGCAGACGGCCCGCCCTCCTCTGCTTTCTTCCCCCTCAAGAGAGTTCAATCCAAACTTCTTAGAGCCCTTCTACCAGTCCCCAGATGTGTTTCAAACGCCTGGGTCAGACTAGAAACGGGGATGATGAGAGTTGAGGTTCATATCAGCCTAACCTCAATATATAAATGGCTGGCACTGAAACTGCTCCCCCTTGGTATAGCTCCACTGATCCTTTGCGACCAGTTCCAGTCAGGCTGGCTGTCCTGAACATTCTTCAGAAACTGGGCTTTGCCCCTCAAGCCCTTTTAAGCCTGGGCTTGCGCCAATCAAAAGCCACGGTCAGGCAAAGAATTATAGACAGTGAGAGACAACAGGACTGCCTAAGGTGCTCCGACTACAAAACTCTAAAAACCGGCAGCATCTCTCTATTTTCTTGTATCCAAAAATGCAAGAAGGGCCTTTACACTTGCCAGAAGCTCAGCTCTGCCCTTCCCGGTCCTGGAAGGGTCCTTCAAAAAAGTCCCATATGCCCAGAGACTTTGTGCCTGCCCATTGGGGGAGATAGGAAGCCCCAAACATCTATTTTTTAGATGTCCTTTCTATAATGAGGCACGTAGAAATACTATGGACCACTTGCTGAAGAGGCTTGCTGACCTCCCGGAAAAACACAAAATTGATCTTCTCCTTTTAGCTAAAGATTATAAGACGACCTGGACGGTTGCCAGATTCTGTCTACAGATCTGTAGGTACAGACCATCCCCCGATACAACTAGTCCGTTAAGAAAATCCCCAGACTCGGATCCACGGGTGATTCTGGGCCAATTTTCTATGCTAGTTTTTCCCAAAGATTTTATGTGTTTACGTGTTTGGCGCATTTTTTAACATGTAAGCCATTGCTGTACATTGTTTTAAATGTCTGCTTTGCTTTTGGGAGTGCAGTCCCCTTATGTGTTTTACAAGCTGGTCATTCCTGACCCCCTTCTTCCAGGACCAGGCGAGCATTGAGAGCAGAAGAGAAAGCTCAGAAGCAGAAGGCTCAGATTAGCCGACACAGGGGTGGCGTAGAAGAGGAGAGATGGGGGGGACGGGGACGACTTGACTCGGAGCAATGCCACTATCTTAGGGAGACTGCATTCTTCCGTGTCTCTCTGTGAACTATGGAATAAATTACTCCTCTTGTTTACCTGCTTCTTGGCTGCCTCTGTGGGAGGGATCGGATTCCCTGACCCCTGACACCACTTGTCACTCCTTCCAGGATGACAAGGAACCATTAATGAGCACTGGACAAGGAGAGACCAACTGCAGAAGTTTATGTGGCAGCCCAAGGAAACACACTGGAAGGCAGATGTCAGGGGCTGGACAGGAAGGCAGTACAGTGGTGCCTCGCAAGACGAAAAGAATCCGTTCTGTGATTCTCTTCGTCTAGTGGTTTTTTCGTCTTGTGAAGCAAGCCCATTGATGGATTAGCGGATTAGCGCTATTAGCGCTATTTAGCGACTTTTAGCGGCTTATCTGCTGATCGGATCAGCTGATAAGTGGCTTAGCGGCTTAGAAAGGGGGGGGGAGGAAAAGAAACCCGCAGGAACTCGCAACACATTGTCGTCTTGCGAAGCAAGCCCATAGGAAATTCGTTTTGCAAAGCACCTCCAAAACGGAAAACTCTTTCGTCTAGCGAGTTTTCCGTCTTGCGAGGCATTCGTCTTGCGGGGCACCACTGTAGTAGTCGGATTCAAATTGGGAGTCTCCCTTGATCGTCTGCGGTGGGAAGTATTTCGGATGTTCGGTGGGTCGTTGTAGGTGGAGCTGGTCCGGTCTGCTGAACTGGTCCGGTCTGTTGGGCTCAATCCGTGCCCCGAACTGGTCCAGTCTGTGAGAGGTCTTCGGAATCGCTGTCGTCCTTGGGTTGTGGTGGGGTGGCGTAGATCGTAGGGATGTCGTCCTGGTCTGTGGCGTCAGTGGGTGGAAGGGCAGCTTTGCAGCGAGTGTGGTGAAGCCAAGCCAACTTTTCCGCTACCTTAAGAGAAGTGGGGGTAGTCTGTAATACCTGATAGGGTCCCTCCCAGGTGGGTTCCAACGGCACCTTGTGGTAGGTCTTTGTCAATACCCAGTCGCCCAGCTGGAAAGAGTGGATCTTCTCGTCCAGGGATATATTTTGACTCCCAGCTGCAAACCTGTGGAGAGTAATCAATTGCTTCTGGAGCTGGATTACATATTGAGTTAGTTCTGATTCTCCCACCTCTAGTTCAGAAGGGGGAAATTGGGTGTGGTACACAGGGGAAGGTCTCCCAAAGAGTAGCTCATATGAAGAAAGGTTCAGGTTTCCCCTGGGGCACCCTCTTATGTTATGTAGTACCAAGGGGAGAGCATTGACGTACTTCAATCCGGCGGTTTCACAAAGTTTCCCTAATTGTGACTTGAGCTGCTGGTTCATTCTTTCAACCTGGCCGGAGGACGGTGGGTGGTACGGGGTATGCACTTTCCATTAAATTCCCAATGCTTTGGCTATTTGTTGGACCACATCCGATGTAAAATGGGATCCTCTGTCGCTCTCTATGTGCCTTGGGACCCCGAAAGGTGGTATGATTTCATGTAACAAGGCTTTTGCCACAACCTGAAGTCCACTTGCAGACTTTCAAATGGAACAAAAGCCCATGGTCTAGCTCCCGGTGGGGTTCTGGCAGCGTGCTTTGGGTTGAAGGCATGACAGGTATGGCAATTTTAAACTGCAGCCTTTGCAGCGAGGGCTAGTCCTGGCGCATACCAGTAGCATTTCATACTATCCACAAGCTTGTCCCCTCCCCAACGAGTACATTGGTGTAATATTCTTAGATGCTTTGGCACACAGAGTCTCCGAATCAAGAGTCTTTTGTCGGGAAGGTATCAAATGCCGTCTTTTAAAGCAGCCCCCTATTCCCTCCATCCCTCTAGCTCTTCTGGAGTCGCTGTTTTATACATTAGTTCGAAATCAACATCAGAAGGTAATTGTGCTCCCTGGAATCCATTGTCCGGTGGTAGGGGCCATAAAGCCGCTTCCTGTGCTGCCTGATCAGCGCATTGGTTTCTGACTGGGATCAGATCCTTTCCCTTTGTGTGTGCTTTACAGTGCACCACCACCTTGGCATCGGGAAGGTGTGTAGAGTTCACCAGGCGCTCGACTAAAGTTGCATGGGCAATGTTTGTGCCTGCAGCTGTTAAGAAACCCTTCCAGAGTCAAATTTGACCTGAGGCATGCACCAGTCTGAAATAATATCTCGAGTCCATGTAGATCATAATTCTTTGTCCCGCCCCCATTTCACAGGCTCCGATAAGGGCAATTAGTTCTGCAGCCTGTGCACTATATCTGGCATGAATGGGGCGTGCTTCTAGAATGTCAGTATCAGTTACTACTGCATAACCACTTTTGCGCTCCTCTTCCACTACCTTGGAGCTCCCATCTGTATCTATGATGAGGTCCTGATCTTCCAAGGGAAGGTAGTCCAGATCCTCACATGGTTTTTCAGCATGGCGAACTACTTGGGAGCAATCTTGGTGTGGCGACCCATCATCAGGGAGAGGGGGGAGAGTCGCTGGGTTAAGGGAATTTACCCTTTTGATTGTTACGTCTGAGGGGCTCAGGAGCATGGCTTCATACCTATTTAGTCTCTGTATGGTGAAACATTGGCACCCCCGTAGGTTAAAGAGGGTGGCCACGGCATGGGGAACATTTATGGTCAGGTCGTGTCCTACTACAGTTTCTTGTGCCTTCTCTAAAAGTAGTGCAGCTGCTGCTACCGCTCTGAGGCACCCCACATTCCCCGTTGCAGTGGTATCTAACTGGAGGCTGTAATAGGCAACTGGTCTGTTCCTTCCTTGGAATGGCTGTGTGAGGACACCTGAGGCCACTCCTTTATTTTCATGTATGAACAAGGAGAAGGGCAACCGATAATCGGGGAGCCCGAGGGCAGGGGAGGACCTTAACTCCCGTTTGATGGATTCAAAGGATTCAAGTGCCTCTGCAGACCACATGAGTTGTTCTGGGGCATCATCATGAGTCATGGCGGTGAGGGGACGGGTGAATTCTCCATATCGGGGGATCCAGGCGCGGCAGAACGCACTCATTCCAATGAAGCCTCTAAGTTGCCTTTTTGTCTTGGTTTTGTTATGGCCTCTATCCTGTCTGTTGTTAAGGCATGACCAAGGTATTTTACTTCCCTTTGGCAATACTGTCTTTTCTTTGGGGATACCTTGTGTCCTTTATGCGCTCATGCCGTGAGAAGAGCTATGGTGTCCAGTTTACAAGATTCCAAGTCCCGCCCACATTGTAAGATGTCATCAACGTACAAAAGGAGGGCGGACCCTTTTGGGAGGGTGACGTCTAGCAGATCCTGGTATAGTATAGCGGAGAAGATTGCTGGAGATTCCTGCCCTGGGGCAGCCGCGTCCATGTTAATTGTCCGGCTTGCCAGATGAAGGCAAAGAGGAATTGGCTTTCTACATCCACTGGGAAGTTGAAGAAAGTGGAACACAAGTCAATAACGGAGTAAACTACAGTTCCCTCCGGAATTGAGCTCAGGAGGTGATGAGGATTTGCCACCACAGCGTGGCGGGGAATGACAAAGGAGTTCATACGTCTCAAGTTCTGAACCAAGTGCCATTTTACAGGGTTCATGTGGGGTTTGTGGATGGGGAGCAAAGGGGTGTTACAAGGGGAAGCGCAGGGAACTAGAACTCCCATTTTAAAGAATTCCTCTATCATCGGAGTAAGTCCTTCTATTGCTTCCTTTGGTAATGGGTATTGTTTGGTACAGGGAAAAGGCAGGACTTTCCTGTAGTTCACCTCTACTGGGGTGGCGGACTCCAACCGATGTGGATTCAGTTCCCCACAGCCGGGGGGGGACCCCATTTAGGAGCTCAGGGGGAAGATCCAGATCTTTATTATTCGTCTCTTGTAAGATTCCTTGGAAGTTGAAGATAGATTCATTGGGCATATACAGGTAAATCCCCTCCTCCACATTGGATGGTGGCATTTAGTTTGACGGGGCTAGAAGTTAATAAAAAAAAAGTGTGCTTAATGGACAAAGGTCCAACTGACACTTTGGCAGCCTTGGAAAGGGGGCAAACTCTAGGAATCCCGTCCAGTCCCATTACGGTCCTGGTTTCCTCTCCTGGGGTCAAGTGACTATTTGTGAGAGTAGAATAGGTGGCCCCCGTGTCTAGCAGACAGTCGTAAGATTGTAGGATCTGAGGGTGATAGTTGTAGAATAGGACAAAGGAAAGGAAAAGAGGCGGGATCTGCTTCTGATTGTCAATAATCATTGTATTGCTGCATTACCATTTCGTGGGAAGGGTTGCAGGGCGGTTTGGATGGTTGAAAGGATTGGTGTTCTTGGGGAGAGTCCTAGGTTGCGGTAAAGGAGGAGGAAGCGCCCTTTGGGGCTGCATTTAGGAGGACCCATAATCAGGGAGTTTCCCTGAGCCCGGGGTTAGCCGGTTCCCTGTAGTCCAGCCTCAGTTTCCTTGGCTCTCTATAGTCTGATCTCCCGGGCCTGGATTCTTGGTGCCCGGTTAATAATAGGCAGTTCCTTCTGATGTGTCCTTCCTCACTGCAATAGAAACAGACACGTCTGTCTGGCTGTTCATGTCGTCTTCCCTTCTCCCTCTCCCTAGGAGGGGGAACCCCGATTGTGTAAACTAGCACTCGTGGGGATTCTTCCCTCTGGTCCTTCCTTTTTCGTTCATCTCTTGAATTAAAAACTGACTTGGCAATAGAGAGGATCTCATTTATTGTTTTCCCGTTGTAGCTGAGGTGTGCATTTAATGCCTTCCGTATGTCGGCTGTGGCTTGGTCTTTAAAGAATCCCTTAACAATAACCTCATGTTGTGGACTATCAGGGTCTATCCCATCCCAGGTTTTGATTGCGGACACCAATCGGGTATAATATCGGAAGGGTGTTCATCGGGTCCTTGTAGGACGCCTTGGACTTTAGTCCAGTTCACTGTTTGCTGTCCTGCAGCTTGCAAGCCATCCAGGATAGCTTTCTTAAATATCTTCAAACCCCATATACCCCCAGTTGTGTTATAATCCCAGGCAGGGTCATTCAGGAGGTTTTGGGCTGTCAAAGGGGGCATATCAGTGGGTCTGTCTGCTTGATAGTCAGGTCTGCTCAAAGCTTCCCCTGCCTTTACCAGTATCTCCCTCTTCTCAGCTTCATTAAAAAGGGCTCCTATGGCAGAAATGACTGGCAGAATCCGAGACCAGGGAGAAGAGTCGGTGGAAGAAGATTGGAAGAAATTTAAAGACTATCTACAGAAATACTGCAAAATTAATGAATGTTAGAATGATGTCAGAATGAAGTTAAGTGATTTTAGCAGCAATGTTATTAAGGTGTATGTAAAAATGGATTGTTAACAGGTGAAAATCTAAAGTTATAATATATTAAGTTAAAGGATTAAGACAAAAACAAAGAGGGAAAGGAATTGCTGAATTAATTAATAGAACTGGAATACAAAAAGGGAGGTGTGAGGAGGCCAGGGAAGCAAGGAAATTAAATGTAAGGCATGGAAAGATTGATGTGTTTTTAAAGTGTTTTTTATCTTTTTTCTGTATTTTGTATTTTTTTATTTCTTTCTTTTTTCTTTTTTTCTTTTTATTTATGTAATCTTTTCTTTGAAACTTTAATAAATATCATTTAAAAAACAAAAAAGGGCTCCTAATAACATGTGCACGTCAGCCCACATCGGATTATGAGTGGAAAAGATAGTGGCTCCTTGTCAATGGCATTTATTGGGGTCATCTCGGAGGGAAGGCATTTTATCCGACCAGTTCATTAAATCGGAGGTGAGGAAAGGCTGGTGAGTGAAAACAATGTGAGGCGGGTCTCCTGCTCTTGCCGGGGGGATGGGTAGTGCTCTGAGGGGGAGCACGGCCTCTACTTCTCCATTGACTAAGTTATTTCCGTGGCAAGTTCTCCTAGAGAGCGGTTCTTCACCTTCCTCATCTGAAGGAGCCCCCGCAGGCAGAGCATTCGGGTCAGGATTAGCTGGCGCATTCTGGAGAAGGTTGTTTGAGCTGGGATTTGTAGGTTTTGGGAGAGATCAGGGGCAAGATTCCCCGGGCTGTCTATGGCTCCTGCCCCGGCTCCGGCTCTGGCTCTGGCTCCTGGTCCGGATGGCAGGGGTCCCATTGGTTCAGGGTAGTAAAAGGGGATGAGGGGCCTATCTAACTGTTCCTCTTGCATCCTGATTTCATCATAAGGAGGGGGTCTGGCGGTTCCCAGTACAGCCATCTGCCGAGCGATCTGTTCTTGCTTACATTTAAAGAGTTTGTGGGCTTCCACGAAGGCATTTAGGTAGTAAAGCTGTCGGGGGTTTTCATCAGCTAAGTAGGATCTAAGTGCTTGCATCTTCGTAACGTTAAAAGAGCCTTGAGGTGGCCATTGAGACCCTGCCCCTAGGTGATGGATAAAAGCCACCCATGAAAAGTTACAAAGGTCTCTCAATTTGGACTTGGAAAGACCCTTTCGCCCCTTTAAACTTTTCCAGGTGGAGATGACAAACTGGAGAGCCGTATCAGAATCCTCTATGGGGCAAAAAGGCTTCATGGAAGTCTTGTTGCCAGGAGGAGTCCAGCTATGGTGCTTAGAAGGTTGAGCTCCAATTTTCCTTTTATACCGAGGGGGGGTTGCTCAATAACAAACTATACAAGGAGATACACAAACAGATGCAAGAGAGGGACAAAGAGGTGGGGAGAGAAAAGAATGTCCTATCAGTATTCAGTCTAACACTCAGGTCCCCTCGTGGCCCTTTCTGGGCAAACTCCGACAGATTGGACCAGAGAAGGCTAGCAGAAATCTAAAACCAGGCAATCCCTGCATACAATTAAAACCACAGGCAACTGGCCTGCAAACCACAGGTCTCTTAACCCGGAAAAACCACAGATCCAGAATTCACTCAGAGCTGCTCATAAAACTAATCCTAGTGCGGGGCCCTGTCTTCTTCGGTGAACCTCCCGCTCTACCGTCCACAACAACCTTCTGCCTGAACTCAAATGCTAGATTCGGGTTTCTCTAGTGGACACTTGTACATCGCAATGCCAGATTGGTGTGGGAATGTTCTGGGATGCAGGAGAGGATATATTGACTAATTATATCCTTATCCAACTTGTGCTAACTAGTTCCCAAAATATCAGCAGAGTTTATAGACATTCCCCTTTAAGTTTGCAACGGTAATGTGTGCACAGGTTCGCTAGAACCTCTATAATAATTACTCTGGTAATTTCCCCTTTTGTTCCCTCTTAAAATACAAGACACGACACAGTCTTCATAAAAGCATAAAAGAGTTTACTCACGTTCTGTTCACAATATGATCCCAGAAGGCAGACAGCTTAAAAAGGTTATATACATTCAGAATCTATCTTGTAGCAAGATATAGTCCTTATCCCCTCTCTTGGTTGGGAGCCAAGAGAGCATCCTTAGATGTTTCCTCATCGAAGGAAGATGGCAGAGAGAGAGAGTGGCTGCCTGCCCTGTGCTTTTGTCATTACCTGCACAGGTGAGGCCACACCAACCTCTGGTCACATGCGGAGGAAGTCCGTCCCCAGGAAGTTTACCTGCTTGCTGGACAGACATCCCTCCCCATGTTGTAACATGTACACTCTAGGAATGTTGTCATTGACTGCTCCTGTGTTTACATCCCACAATTGGGACCTGAGAAAACAAAAGTTTGGAAAGGAACAAACAACCTTGCGTTCTCATGTACACGAGTCATCCCAACAAGGGTCATCGTGCCAGAGGTGCGGCTTCGTTTGATTTAAGGAGAAAAGAAGAGTATAGGAGTAGGTAAAGTCCCTTCGACCTTCTCTGGCCGTAGTCCGAAGGATGGGGTCGAAGGGTATCGTTCAGGAAAGTGGTGAGTTTTCCACAACCCTTTCTGGGCAAACTCTGATGGATCAGGTCGAGGAGAGAGAGAAAAAGGTTTCCCATGACCTTCTCTGGCCGTACTCCAAGGGATCAGGTCGGGGAGTGGGGAAAAAAGGAAAGCTTTGGTTGTCGTGGAGATGTTATCCTTCCACACACATCCCTCCCAGTGCACTAATTTCAAACCATACTCACGTCCTAGGAACATCCCTCGTGGATCCCGGGATCCTTAGTTGGCCAGCTTGACCTTGCCTTTGCTCCTCCTAGCTGAGCCTTTGGTGACAGTTGATTACCTCCCACAAAGGGAAGGCAGGGAGAGAAAAGGGATCCCTGGGCTAAGGTTGCCCAGTGGCGCCCGATCCCCTCTATCTCCCCCCTCGTCTTCATAGGAGAACCAAGAGTCCCTGAGCACAGCCGCCAAACTGTTAAGGGAGAAATCCCAGGGCTCCCTTGGACAAAAAGCAAGGATACCAACTAGGAAAATTGGAGCGAAACAGCAGCCAGTAGGCTTGGTCTTTATTGAGACTATCCTGACAGGACTCCAACTCACTGCAAGACAAAGCAAGATGGAAGTCCCAAACAAAAGAAGACCCCAACTTTTATTAGCTACTAATCCCCCATGCTACACACCTAACGCTACATCATGACTACATCATTGATACATCACAAAAAGGAGGGGCTGAGGGAGGGGTTGAGGTGGTAACCTGAGTGTCCTGTCACCTGTCCAGTTCCTCCTTTCCCCCTCCCCATGAGTACATTCCAGAGGACAAAGGGAGTTCACAGTTTCCTGCTCCCAGAGGGAAGGGCTGGTCACTGTCCTTTGTTTTGGTCTGTACTGAATCCACTTCCATATGCAAGTTCTTTGTAAGCAAAATGGTCCACTTTCGGGCACCATCAATGTGGGCACGCCCACTGGGGTGGGCTCGCTGCAGACGCTTGGGGGCTTATGGCTGCCCTATGTCAAGCCTCCCCCTTTGATAGTCCTTCTTCCAAGGTGCAGAACAAAAGTGGAACGGTACAGATCCGATGTACAGCTGAATTTCTTTGAATTTATAACAGAAACACTACAGAGGTAAAAACACTTTCACTCCAAGAGGAAACACTTGGATACATTCGGACAGGACAAGTCATGGTCAATTAAACCCAGATGCATAGCTGTCAATAGTTACTGAGAGGTAGACGTCGGCCCTGCAGTACCTGCTTGGTCGCCACAAGGGGCGCTATTCCGTTACACTCATTGGCTGGAGCGCAGCAGTTTATTTGCATAGGGAACTGGTCTACCTGTATTGAAAATAGCAAACAGGCTTCCGTGGGGATAGACTTACGATTCAAGTGCTTCCTTATTTACGGAAGGCTTTTCAAATAAAGTTTATTAAAGGAAGTGGTGTGTGTTTGTGTGTGTGTGTGTGTGTGTGTGTGTGTGTGTGTGTAGTGCTTGTGCAACTGAATGGTTGGGGGAGGGGTTCCTGCAACAGGCCAAACTCTGCCCCCCCCTTGATTTATGCCAAATGTTAGAGCAGCATTGCAAACATGTTTTCCTCCAGCTCTGCAGCTGCTGCTTGAGGATTCAAGGCACCAGAAAGTTATCTAGGTGAAATTTCTTCCACTTATAATTATCAAAATCATAGTGATTTCTTCTTCTAAAAGCCAAGAGATATTTCTGGAGATTGCATCTGAAGCACCAACAGCATGACATTATTAATTGTACCAGGACTGGAAAAGAAAAAGTTGTTGCAGATGATAGATCCTGTGTTGGAGACAGAGTGAGACAAGATTTGGAGCAGGTGAAGGGCTGGGGGGAAGAGGGAAGCCAGAGCTGAGCCCCACCCACCCCACCCCAGGAAAGCCACTGCAGCTTTGGTCTTGCGAGAGTCTTGTGATTCTCCTGCTTGGCTGGGTCAGGAAGGAAGAGGAGCCACACGTAGCAGATGTGAAGGAGGCAGAGCCAGGATGAGATCCCTGCTGCTCCTGCTGCTAATTTGCTCCCAAGGAGTCTGTGTGAATCAGAAGGCAAAATGCCCCTTGAATCTGATGAGAGATCAAACTGATGCTCACAATTACTACCAACCTGGAGACTTTCTCATTGGTGGAATCGTATCTCCACAATATATTTTGGAACATAATCCATATGTCTTTAACCAGACACCCTTCACCAACCATTTGATGTAAGTAATTCTTTACGTAGAAATGTAAAAGTCTTTAACCTCCCCTGGTCCCTATCTCTGAAGGAGAGAGCCCCTATCTCACGGCTGGGGAGTCTGAAACTGATGCTCGCAATTACTACCGGCCTGGAGACTTTCTCATTGGTGGAATCGTATCTCCAAAAGATTTCTTAGAATATGATCCCTATGTCTTCTCCCAGACACCCTTCACCAGGATTGTGGAGTAAGTAATTCTTTACAGAAGGATGTCAAAGTCCTTAAGGGACCCTGGTCCCTATCTCTGAAGGAGAGAGCCCCTTTCTCAAGAGTCTGGGGTCCTCCAGAGATCGCTGGATTACAACCCCCTCTTGCCTGACCAACCCTTGGCCTTGATGGTTGTTGGTGGTGGTGTTTGAATTTATAGATATCCCTATACCCGGGAGTCTCAGGGCAGTTCACAGAATAAAATCAAGATATAAAACCACAAAATACCTGAGAAAAATAAAAACAACAACCCAATTGCCGCCCCACCGGGGCTGATGGGAGGTGGGGTCCAGTAAAAGATTCCCCCCGAAGCCTCTCCCATTGCCTTGCATCTTGCAGGTTGGTGACACAAGAATGCAAGAGAATCTGGTCAGGGATCAAAGGGATCCCCTGGATTTTCCCACCTGCAGGAAGGAGGTGAGGATGGCATAAAACTCAGGCAGTTTCCAAGGTGCCAAGTTTGGATTTATCACTATTCTATTTGTACAATTTATAAACTGCTTCATCAGAATTGTCTTTAAGGAATGTAGCAGTTTTGAGAATGAAATGCTAAGATCTTCCAGGTGACATTTGTTAACTGAAGAGCGGGAAAGATATGCTTTCTACAAAATGAAGAAATAAACAATAGAAGTCAGAAGACTCCCATGCTATGGAGTCAGATCTCTAAAAAAAGAACAATTCTTCTTCTTCTTCTTCTTCTTCTTCTTCTTCTTCTTCTTCTTCTTCTTCTTCTTCTTCTTCTTCTTCTTCTTCTTCTTCTTCTTCTCTCATTCTCTCATCCTCATTTCTAAGTAAAGTTGTTTTGAGATCTTGGACTAACTAACCCACTGGTCACAAAACACCACCTCTACACTCCTGGATTGGAGAACAAATCTCCAAATCTTTATTGTATAATTGGCAGGAAAGGGTTGGATATAAATGCAATAAGATAATTTAATAGAGACTAATCTTTGTGGATAATATTTTGTTATCATTCAACTGTGAATAGGGTTTGAGTCTTTTAAATTGGTCCATTCATTGCAGCGACGCATCTCAGTTCTACTGGCACATCTTCTCCTTCCTGTTCACCATCCAGGAGATCAACCGGGATCTCAGGCTCTTACCCAACATCACCCTTGGCTACAACCTCTATGAGAACTATTTTGATGCCAGGATGACTTCAGATGCCATGCTAGAGCTGCTTGCAGGCAGCGGAAGAAACATTCCCAATTATCGCTGCGGAGAAGAGAATCCCCTTCTGGCTGTTCTTGGAAGGAGTGATTCTGACATCTCAAAGGAGATTTCCACCATGTCAGGCATCTACAAAATCCCACAGGTATGAATGGCACAGGGGGCATGGAGGGACACAGGAGGAAACTCTACTTTCTCCTGGGGGGAGTTAAGGGGGGAAACCCTGAGCTATGTGCTGGCCATCCGGCCAAGGCTTCTCCCACCTGCCTTGCCCCACCTTCCAGCCCTGAGCTGCTGCCATGGACATGATCTGCATGTGTCTTTTAGTGAACTGAAATGAGAGAGAGATCATGAGTCCTGCGGTGGGGAGACTGGGTGCATGAATTCAAGAGTGCACAGTTCATTTCTGGTTGCTGGTTTGTTGAGGGTATTAATATTGTTCCATAGATTATACATACTGTGCTATTTTGTTAATCATATAATGTTACTTTTGTTGAAATTGTACTGTTGTTTTGTTAAGAGTGTCTTATAGAACATAATTGTTTTACTGATGATTTGTAAATTATTCTATATGAATTATGTTGTATTTGTGATGTTCTATTACGTTTTTGCTGTTCATGAGCCACTTTGTGATTTTTGTGAATGAAAAGCAACACAGAAATATAATAAATGGAGTGAAAACCATATTCTTTTTTGAATGTACCGAGCCTTTTCCTACTTGGCCCCCACCTGACAGGGAGGGAGCTGACAGGCAAAGTACTGGCAAGTTGAACCAGGCAGGCAGAGAGCGTCTTTATCCCTTCACTTCTTAGTATCAAACGAAACAGACAGAGAACCACAAAGTATGTTCCCTCCAGGCTGAAGGTGTTGCCCAGTGTGCCCACTCCTCCTTGCCCAACTTGCTTTCTGCATATCAGACCCCTCCTGCTGCCTACGGTGGCGGCCAAGGGACCCCTTCTGCCTCGGGGTCGTTTTCTGCTCTGTGATGTGGGTGAAACGCCTGGTTTTAGAGGAAGGAGGAAGATCTAGCAGGCTCCCAAGGGACGTAGTCTCAACTGGCTCAGATCTTGTCTCCACTGCATCTGACTCCTGTCTCTCTTCAGGGCTGGTGAATCTGCTACCTTGCCCTTGTTCCTCACCTTCCAACATTCCCCAGCTCTTTTCGTCTTCTGGGCTGTGTCCTTTTCCCACCACCACAAAGCTGGCTCCATGCTGTCTTCCTCTGCCCCCTCCCTTGAGGGTCTCCACCTCTTCTTCTCATCTGAACAGTTCCTGACACCACCAGATGTTTCGGAATAAAATGCCCATTGGGCCCACCAGCACAACTTATATCAATCATTTTAGATTACTAAATATCTACTCCCTACCCTAAAAGCTAAACAATTACTCTTTCCTTTTCTCACCAGCTTAGTTATGGCTTCAGAACCCAGGTTCTTGAAGATAAAACACAGTTCCCTTTCCTCTACCAGATGCTCCCCAAAGAGGAAAGTCAGTACCAGGGGATCGTGGAGTTGCTCCTCCATTTCGGATGGAACTGGATTGGTCTCTTGGCTCCAGACAATGACAGTGGAGAAAAGTTCGTGAGGACTATGACACCTCTGATGATCAGAAGAGGGATCTGCATTGCCTTCTCAAAAATATATACAAAAGAGGATTTATATCAACTAATGGACCCAAGTGAAGCTGTTATCAACAGGAGACAAGTCGGGGTATTTGTTTGCTATGTAACTGATACAAAGGAAATTTTCTTAATAATGGAAACATGTATAAGTATTGAGGAATATTGGAAGAAGGAAATACCGGGAACAGTCTGGATCACAACTGCTTTCCAGGACATCAACGTTAGCTTGACTTTCCCTCCTAGGTACATCCAGTACATTCAAGGTTCTCTCTCTTTCGCAATTAAGACCAGGATAAGGAGCACCAAACAGGGTTATGATGAATCACTGTTCCGTAATTTTTTCCTTTTTTGGAGTGTAGCATTTCACTGTTCATATTCCAAGCATGTTTTATCCCCGAAAGGCTGGATAAGATGCAGAGAGGAGGAGGAACGGGAGTCTTTGCCCCAAGAGGAGATTGAGAGCGCTCTGTCTGGAGACAGCTATGGCACTTACATCAATGTTCAAGCAGCAGCCCAGGCCTTAAATGCTGCGTTTTCATCTAGACCACGGCGAATGCTGATGGTGGGAGAAGGAGCCAAATGGGAACAGGGAAGGCTTCAGCCATGGCAGGTATTTCCTTAGGCAATTTGTTTTTTAAAAGGAAAATGATTTTATTGCCTTTTGTATTAATCTTATTTATTATTTGTATTAATGTTATTTTGGAGATCCACTTGCTTCAACTGAGGAACAATAAAATGCTGCTGTTTTCCCTGTCATTCCAGCTCCACCCTTTCTTAAAAGAAATCCAGTGTTTGAATACTTCCAGGGGCACAATGTGTTTGGATGAGAATTGGGAGCTGCCTCCTGACTTTGATATCATGAATTGGGTGATGTTTCCCAATGAGTCTCGTGCTCTAGTGAAGATTGGCAGTATAAGGAGAGAGGCATCTACTGGCATCAAGTTCACCATCAACCCAGAAGCCATTGAGTGGCCTGAGAAGTTTCACAAGGTAGGGGATGTTACCCAGGAAGAAGGCTAGGAGATCCTGCTCATCCTCTTCCTGGAACCACTCCTGCAAAAGGGGGTCCAATGGTGTCCTTTCCACCCAGTTTCAGCTGCCAGCGCTGCTCCTTCTTGCCACAGCAGCTGAGAGGGGAGAGGAATCTGGAGGCTCAAGAATGCGCTAGCGCCCAGGCATCCTGAGAAAAGGCAGACTATGTTTCCCAGCCAGGTCCCTCTCAGTCCACCTGGGGAGGAAAGAACGCAGCACCCAGCTCTCTTCTTTTCTCCACTTCTCTCTTTCTCTCCTTCCCACACCTTCCACACACCCCAGTATCAAAGGAGGCTGCCTTTCTCTACCTCTTTCTCTAAGTCTTATACCCAGGCATGTGTACCTTGTGGTTTGGCATGTGGGACATTATCTGAATCCTAAAGTTTGGCAAAACCACATTAAAGCCCTGAACAGCCAATTGGTACAATAAAACCTCAAATATTTAATACTTCTCTGTCTAGGACTGCCTTCTAAAAGTCAGCTAGTTACTTATTTCCTTGACATCCCATGGGAGGTTGTTCCACAGAGAGTGTGCCACCACTGAGAAGGCCCTGTGTCTGGTTCCCTGTAACCTGACTTCTCACAGGGAGGGAACCGCCAGAAGGCCCTCGGAGCTGGACCTCAGGGTCAGGGCTGGATAAAGGGGAAGGAGACACAGCTTCAAGTGTACAGGGCCAGGTTCGTTTAGGGCTTTAAAGATCAGCACCAACATTTTGTTGTTGTTTTTTAAATGATATTTATTAAGTTTTCAAAGAAAAAAAATTACATAGATAAAAAGAATAGAAGAGAAAACAAAAATAAAAATACCAAAAAAGAAAAATACAAAATACAGAAAAAAGATTAAAAGACATTTAAAAAGAAAACACATCAATCTTTCCATATCATATATTCATATCCTTACTTCCCTGACCTCCTCACACCTCCCTTTTTTGTATTCCAATTCAATTAGTTAATTCAGCAATTTCTTTCCCTCTTTGTTTTTATCTTAATCCTTTAACTTAATATAACTTTGAGTTCTACCTGTTAATAATCCATTTTTCATACACCTTTATAACATTGCTGCTTAAACCACTTAACTTCACTCTGACATCATTCTAACATTCATTAATTTTGCAATATTTCTGTAAATAGTCTTTAAATTTCTTCCAATCTTCTTCCACCGACTCTTTTCCCTGGTCTCGGATTCTGCCAGTCATTTCAGCCAGTTCCATGTAGTCCATCACCTTCATCTGCCATTCTTCCAAGGTGGGTAGATCTTGCGTCTTCCAATACTTTGCAATAAGTATTCTTGCTGCTGTTGTGGCATACATAAAGAAAGTTCTGTCCTTCTTTGGCACCAATTGGCCGACCATGCCCAGGAGAAAGGCCTCTGGTTTCTTCAGAAAGGTATATTTAAATACCCTTTTCATTTCATTATAGATCATCTCCCAGAAAGCCCTAATCCTTGGGCACGTCCACCAAAGGTGAAAGAATGTACCTTCAGTTTCTTTACATTTCCAACACTTGTTATCGGGCAAATGATAGATTTTTGCAAGCTTGACTGGGGTCATGTACCACCTGTATATCATTTTCATAATATTCTCTCTTAAGGCATTGCATGCCGGAAACTTCATACCTGTGGTCCATAACTGTTCCCAGTCAGCCATCATTATGTTATGTCCAACATCTTGTGCCCATTTAATCATAGCAGATTTCACCGTTTCATCCTGAGTATTCCATTTCAACAGCAAGTTGTACATCTTTGACAAAATCTTAGTTTTGGGTTCTAACAATTCTGTTTCTAATTTTGATTTTTCCACCTGGAAGCCAATTTTCTTGTCCAAATTATATGCCTCCATTATCTGATAATAATGAAGCCAGTCTCGCACTTTGTTTTTTAATTTCTCAAAACTCTGCAATTTCAGTCTATCTCCCTCTTGTTCCAAAATTTCCCAATATTTCGGCCATCTGACCTCCATATTGAGCTTTTTCTGAGCTTTCGCTTCCATCAGTGACAGCCACCTTGGGGTTTTGTTTTCCAGTAAGTCCTTATATCTTACCCAAACATTAATGCTTTCCTGACAATGTGGTTTTTAAATGCTTTATGTGCTTTGACCTTGTCATACCACAAATATGCATGCCATCCAAATACATTATTAAAACCTTATAAATCCAAAATGTCTGAGTTTTCAAGAAGCAGCCATTCTTTCAACCAGCAAAAAGCTGCTGATTCATAATAAAGTTTAAGGTCTGGCAGGGCAAATCCACCTCTTTCCTTTGCATCCGTTAGTATTTTAAATTTTATTCTAGGCTTCTTGCCCTGCCAGACAAATCACAAGATATCTCTCTGCCACTTCTTGAAACAGTCCATTTTGTCCAAAATTTGCAAAGTTTGGAACAAAAACAACATTCTAGGCAATACATTCATTTTTATCGCAGCAATACGGCCTAGCAGTGAAAGCTTCAAATTTGACCAAATTTCTAAATCTTTTTTCACTTCAGCCCAACATTTTTCATAGTTGTCTTTGAATAGGTTCCCATTTTTTGCTGTCATGTTAATCCCCAGGTATTTCACTTTCTTAACCACTGTTAAACCTGTCTCATTCTGAAACCTCTCTCTCTCAATCGGTGTTAGATTTTTCTCTAAAACCTTAGTTTTTAACTTATTCAGTTTGAATCCTGCAGCCTGACCAAATTCTTGAATCAGTTCCAAAACCCTTTTAGTACTAGATTCTGGCTCCTGTAACGTCAATACTAAGTCATCTGCAAATGCTCTCAACTTGTACTGTTTAACTCCGACTTGTATACCTTTAACCAACTGGTCCCTTCTAATCATATTCAACAGGACCTCCAGAACCGATATAAAAAGCAATGGGGAGATTAGGCAGCCTTGTTGTGTCCCTTTTTCTATCTTGAATTCTTCCGTCACCACGTTATTTACAATTAATTCAGCCTTTTGTTCTGAATAAATTGCACTTATACCGTTTTCAAAGCCTTGGCCTACCCCCATCCCCTGTAGGTTCTTCTTCATAAAACTCCAAGAAATATTGTCAAAGGCTTTCTCTGCATCCACAAATATCAAAACTGCCTTAGTATTTATGTTCACTTGTAATTTTTCTAAAATGTTGATTATATTTCTCACATTATCAGACAAATGTCTACCCGGGAGAAAGCCTGCTTGGTCTTTATGGATCTCTTCCATTAACACTTTTTTTAGTCTTTTAGCCAAAATGTCTGCAAAGATTTTGTAATCCACATTGAGCAATGATATGGGGCGATAGTTCTTAAGCTGCGTCCTTTCAGTCTCTGTTTTCGGTACAAGTGTAATATACGCTTCTTTCCACGACTCTGGTGCCCTTTTCCCACCCATTATTTCATTACAGACTTCCTTCAAAGGTTGTACTAACCAAGTTGCTAAAAATTTTGGACATCGGGATGCAGAAAGGGGAGGTATGGGGGAGTCTGAGAAACAAGGTTTTATGAAAAAAGGTTATGAAACTATACGTGTTTGTATGTCTTTTTATATGTTTGTATTGTTTAAAAAAAGTTTGTAAAACTAATAAAAAATTTTATAAAAAAAACAACAACAAAGGTTGTACTAACCATTCTGAATTGTATATAAATGTGTGATATAAAACTTGCATGAACAAACGAACAAAGAGATGCTTCTGTGCAAAAAGTGGACAGGGTCAGGGGGAAAAGAGATCCTATTCGGTCATTTCCAAACTGTCAAAATTCATTGACAGTGCATTATATAGTGCTTTCCTAACAATATGATTTTTAAAAGCTTTATGAGCTTTAACCTTGTCATACCATATATATGCATGCCATCCGAATACATTATTAAAACCTTCCAAATCCAAGATATCAGTATTCTCAAGAAGTAGCCAGTCTTTCATCCAGCAGAAGGCTGCTGATTCATAGTACAGTTTTAAGTCCGGCAGGGCAAACCCCCCTCTTTCCTTTGCATCAGGAATTTTATTCTGCGTTTTTTGCCCTGCCAGACAAACTTCGAAATATCTTTCTGCCACCTCTTGAAGCAATCCATCTTATCCACAATTTGCAATGTTTGAAATAAAAATAACATTCTAGGCAATACATTCATCTTAATATCAGCAATTCGGCCTAACAAGGAAAGCTTCAAATTTGACCATATTTCTAGATCTTTTTTTACTTCTGTCCAGCATTTCTCATAGTTATCTTTAAATAGATTCACATTCTTAGATGTCATATTAATCCCCAAGTATTACACCTTCTTAACCACATTTAATCCTGTTTCATTCTGGAACCTCTCCCTTTCAATAACTGTTAGATTTTTCTCCAATACCTTAGTTTTTTGTTTGTTCAGCTTAAATCCTGCAACTTGACCAAATTCTTGAATTAATTCTAAAACCCTTTTCGTACTAGTGTCTGGCTCTTGTAAAGTAAGTACCAAGTCATCTGCAAAAGCCCTCAATTTGTACTGTTTAGCTCTGACCTGTATCCCTTTAACCAGCTGGTCCCTTCTAATCTGTACCTTCTTATCTTCATGGTTAGGCCGTGCCTCGTTCCAGGTGCAGCAAAATATGTCAACCTGGATTTGCAAAGGTGGTTCCAGAAGGAAAGCCTGTTTGCTGCTATGCTTGTGATCCTTGTGCGGAAGGAACCATGTCCAACCAAGAAGGTGGGTGAGAAGGATTACAAGAGAGGGAAGATTTTTGCCCCTTGCAAAAAAGGAACAAAGAATTGCTTGCCACTCTTTACACATTCTTATTTCTGGAGGGCAGGTGGTCATGGATGTAAGGGATGCTGAAGCCACTCTTTTCCTCTTCCTCAGATGCAGAACGTTGCACCAAATGCCCAGAAGATCAGCATCCAAACAAGGTCAGAGATCAATGTGTCCCCAAGATTATCACCTTCCTGGCTTATGAAGACCACCTGGGGATCACCTTAGCTTCCATTGTCCTCTTCTTATCTTCTACAGCAGGAATTGTGTTAGGAATCTTCATTAAATACAAAGAAACCCCAATAGTCAAAGCCAACAACCGGGACCTCTCCTACATCCTGCTCGCCTCCCTTCTGCTTTCCTGTTTTTCCTCCTTCCTCTTCATTGGGCAACCAAGAATAGCGACCTGCCTTCTCCGACAAACGGCCTTCAGCATCATCTTCTCCGTTGCTGTTTCTTCTCTCTTGGCCAAGACCATCACGGTGGTGCTGGCCTTCCTGGCCACAAGGCCAGGGAACAGGGTGAGGAGATGGCTAGGGAAGAGTCTGGCCACCTCCATTGTCATCTCCTGTTCTGGTGTGCAAGTTCTCATCTGCACCATCTGGCTGGGCTCTTCTCCCCCATTCCCAGAGCCCGACATGCACTCCCAGGTGGAAGAGATCATCTTGCAATGCAACGAAGGCTCTGTGGCCATGTTTTATGTTGCCCTTGGCTACCTGGGCTTCTTGGCTGCCACCTGCTTCACGGTGGCTTTCCTAGCCAGGAAGCTGCCTGGGTCCTTCAACGAAGCCAAGCTGATCACCTTCAGCATGCTGGTCTTCTGCAGTGTTTGGGTGTCTTTTGTGCCCACCTACCTGAGCACCAAGGGGAAGTACATGGTGGCCGTGCAGATCTTCTCTATGTTGGCCTCCAGTGCTGGGCTCCTGGGCTGCATCTTCCTTCCCAAGTGCTACGTTATTCTGCTGAGGCCTGATCTGAATACAAAGGAGCACCTGACCACAAGGACTTAAGACGGCATTGGATTCTTACAGTATTCCATGTTGATTCAACCCAGCACTGCAGAAAGGAAACACACATAGTAGTTTTTGGATTAACGCTCCATCGATATAAATCTCTCTTTATTTTGCATAAGTCATGAATGATGAAAATGAACCTATAATAACTGCCACGACTACAAGCTCTTGGACTGAAAATCTTTTTCACAGGCTGATTCCAACAAGATACCTTAAACGTCATGTTGTTGTTTCTGCTCCTGATCCTCATCTGGGTCATCCTGGCTGGTTCTGGAGGACAGTATGGATTTGGATCAGTTGTATGCAGAAGGGCATAGTGTTAGGATATTTCCGTTCCACCTTAAGAGGGAGCAGGCTTTGTGAGTCAGAGAGTCTGCGCATGTCCTGTTCACAGGATGCTTATGTTTCCTATTGCTTTCGTTTCTCTCTCTGTCGGAGACACTGACACAGGCAGTCATGTCTTTCTTTGTTCTGATCAACAGAGGCTGCAGAGGGTAGAAGCTGGGGAAGATTGGAAGAGGAAGAAGAAGAAGCACCAGCGAGAGACAGCTGACAGACTCAGTGTCTTTGGAAAGCATTCCTGACACACACACCCTTCTCACAAGACAAGGCAGGCATTGAGGATAGTGGAACAGAGAGATCAGCTGCTGAAGGCTCAGATTGGCCAACACAGGATAGGGGAGGCAAAGTTGGGGGGACTTTACTTTGAGCAGGGCCATTTCTAGAGAGAGACCACATTCCTTTGTCTCTCGTGATTATTGAATAAACTAATGGGTAAGAACTCTCCTTTTTTTAGCTGCTTCTTTGCTGCCGATGAATCTGATTCCCCAAAGCCTGACTCATTTTCATCTTCTGTCTGAAATGATGGGAGGAAGCAGCTGGGGAACCATCAAGGGCAGGAGGCTGAGAGCCTGGGGAGAGGCGGTGGGACAACGAAGGGAGGTCAGAGCGAGAAGACTGAGGAAAAGAGGGGTCAGAAGCTGAGAAGGTAACAGGGCTTAGTGAGCAGGGAGAGTATGTGGAGAGGGCAGTCCAGAATCAGAGGCCGAAGCTGAAGCCGGAGGGAGGGAAGAGGGAGGCCAAGAGGCAGAGGCGAGTCAGGCTCCCCCTCCTGCAGCCACAAACTCCCCTCCCTCCTGGTCTCTCAGAACCAGAAGAGGCAGGAAAAGGGTGGAGAAGAGAAGGACTTCACACAAGCGCAGTCTCTGCTTGCTTGGGGAAAACCCTGGAGAGGAGCGGACATGTGCAACTCCAGGACATGAGCTGCCCTGACCCGTTGCCAAGTCTGTGAAGATCTCCATTGCCTCAAGGACTTCTTCCTGAGAGATGGATTGGATATAAATGATTGGAGATGGATATAAATAAAATTATTATTATTATTATTATTATTATTATTATTATTATTATTATTTATTATTATAATGAAACCAAGAGGGGGAGGGAAGTCTACTAAAAAGAATATGGTTTTTAAAATTTCGCATATGATTCCCCACCCCCTTTATCTTCTGTTGTGTTGTTGCTGTTGTTTTTATTTTGGTTATTTATGAAAAATTTAAAAAGCTATCACAAAAAAGAGGATCACTGAGTACAGCACATTCCACTCTGCGATCTGGTGATCTTGGGAGGTCCTTTTGCCAGTCAGAACCATCCAAGAGACTGCAGCCAGGTATATGAAGCTATTAAGCCCCATCTTTATTGTTGCAACCCCCCCCCCAGCAAGCGAAAAGAAGAGACCCCGGGCAAAGGTGTGCAACCCCTTTAAAAGCTACAATTTCCCCAAAAACATTTCCATAAAACACAATTTAAATGCCATGCCATGTCACAAAATGGTTCTGTGATAGACAGAAACTTAAGTCCTTGGCTTGTCACCTTTCAGTCAAGATGTCAGTGTATTGCTCATCTTTCCTCCTTGAAGCAAGGATTCCTGTTTTCTTTTACATGACAGTCACGTTAGTTCATTTCTCTTGGCCCAGTCTCTTGTGCAAATAGTCCCTGATTGTGAGTGGGTGACTCTCTGCCTGTCCATCTGGTCCAGCCTTGCCCTCTGGCAGCCAAGAGGGAGAGGTCCGAGTTGGCACTCTTGTGCTTTGGGGATGATGGCTCCTCTCGCTTTGACCAGCCCAAGGGCTCAGGACCACTCCAGCCATGGCTTTGGAGGCTGAGTTTCTACTCTTTTGTACAAATAAAACGGTTTATTTGAACATTTACAGTGTTTTCCGTTGATAAGAGTTTCACGGGCTGATTGGATGATTTCCACAAGGCCCGTTTCTCCACTGGACCCGCTGATGTGTGATGGATGAAGTGTTGACAAGCTCTTTCTCGGCAGAATTTGCTCTTTACACAGCCACTCCTGTAGAGGCCGCTCTTCCTTAAGGGGATTTTAACTCTAAAGGGCCTGCTAGCGCTGTTTCGGATTGGATGGCTGACAAAAGGAGTGGCTTCTGAATGGTCACTTTTCGGGCTGTGTTGAAAATGAAGGTTTATTGCCTGATTTCAGCATGGTGGACTGAATGCACTTATGTAAATTGTTTGTTTGTTTGTTTGTTTGTTTGTTTGTTTGTTTGTTATGCCCCGCCCATCTGGCTGGGCATCCCCAGCCACTCTTGGTGGTTCCCAACAGAATATTAATAATAATAATAATAATAATAATAATAATAATAATAATAATAATAATAATAATTTATTTGTACCCCGCCCATCTGGCTGGGTTTCCCCAGCCACTCTGGGCGGCTTCCACAGAGACCAAAAATACACTAAAATGTCACACATTAAAAACTTCCCTAAACAGGGCTGCCTTAAGATGTCTTCTGAATGTCAGGTAGTTGTTTATCGCTTTGACATCTGATGAGAGGGCGTTCCACAGGGCAGGCGCCACCACCGAGAAGGCCCTCTGCCTGGTTCCCTGTAGCTTTGCTTCTCACAGTGAGGGAACCGCCAGAAGGCCCTTGGAGCTGGACCTCAGTGTCCAGGCTGAACGATGGGGGTGGAGATGCTCCTTCAGGTATACTGGGCCAAGGCCATTTAGGGCTTCAAAGGTCAGCACCAACACTCGGAAACTTACTGGGAGCCAATGTAGGTCTTTCAAGACCGGTGTTATGTGGTCTCGGCAGCCGCCCCCAGTCACCAGTCTAGCTGCCGCATTCTGGATTAATTGCAGTTTCCAAGTCACCTTCAAAGGTAGCCCCACGTAGAGCGCATTGCAGTAGTCCAAGCGGGAGATAACTAGAGCATGTACCACTCTGGAGAGACAGTCCGCGGGCAGGTAGGGTCACATCCTGCATACCAGATGGAGCCAGCAGACAGCTGCCCTGGACACAGAATTGACCTGTGCCTACATGGACAGCTGTGAGTCCAAAATATTAAAAACACAATAAAACATCAAATAGCAAAAGCTTCCCTAAACAGGGCTGCCTTCAGATGTCTTCTAAAAGTCAGAGAGTTGTTTATTTCCTTTTTTAAAAAAAATAATATTTATTAAAGTTTCAAAAGGTACAAAGAACAAAACAGAAAACAAAGAAAAACACACAAAACAAAAAAAAGATTCCACCTTTTAAGTCTCATTTTCAGTAACTTCCTTTCATGACTTCCCCACACCTCCCCTTCTTGTATTCCAGCTTCAATTATTTTTTCAGCAAGTTTTTATCCTTAGTGTCTTAACCATAATTTGTTAATATACTTCTTTATAATCGGTTTAACCCTTAGTTCATTATTGTATTTAGTTCAGTTTATTCAGTAACTTTTAAGTTATATACCTTAGTCATATGTAGAGAAAGAAAGAAAAAACAAAAAAGAAAATACTTTTCCTAAGGTTGACCCTAGTTCCCATCCACGAATTCCCCATGCTTATAATAATAAACAACATAAAATTTTTACACTGCAAAATAAAGATCAGGCCCCCTTTGGACTTCCAAACCCTACCCTTCTCTCCCCGGTTTCAATCCCAAACCAAAAGCCATTAGTCCATCTTTTTAGCCTGGTGACCTTACGTCCGAGGCTCTCAAATCCCTCTCAGTCCCTTTCAGACGGCTTCTTTGGAAGTCTCTTATGTTTAACACCCACACTCGAAAAGGTACTTTCTCAATACTGGCGATGATTCTTCCAGCCAGGTCTACTTGTTTAAAGGTGGAGCTCCAGCTCTGTTTCTTAAATCCGTATGTCCCAAATAGTCCAGCTTTCACCTTGGTCGAGCCTGAAGTCGTCTTGACAGGTCCCCAGCTCTCATTTGTCTTCTGTAGCATTTCGGCCAGCCCTCCTTTCTGCTCCTCCTGTTCAGCAAGTATCTTTTCCTCCTCTTCAATCTGAGAGTTGTTTATTTCCTTGACATCTGATGGGAGGGCATTCCACAGGGAGGGTGCCACCACCAAGAAGGCCCTCTACATGCATTCTATGGGTTTTATAAGGGGGTGCAATTATGTTCATCCATAACAGTATAAATACTGAGCTCAACGGACCAGTGTTGGGACTTGCTATAAGGCATGTTCTTACTGGAATCAGCTCTTTGTTCAGAGTTCTCCTTCCTTGGAGGTTTTTAGGCAGAGGTTGGAGGGCCACCTGTCATGGATGCTTGAGCTGAGATTCCTGCCTTGCAGGGGGTTGGCCTAGATGACCTTTGGGGGTCCCTTACAACTCTATGATTCTGTGACTCTTGGATGGAGTTTCCTGCTTTACAGAGCTTTCTCCCTGCAAGCTGCTGCTCCTGTTTCTGGCCAAGGGAGGGAACACCCCCCCCCCCACAAAAAATAAAACCTCTCTGGGTTCCTGGGCAGGAGGGAGCCTGGTGTGCTCAGCTTATCAGGATTGCAATCTTCCTGGCTCCCTGCACCTCATTTGCTGGTGCTTTCTAAAGACTGTTCCCTATTAGGAAAAAGGTTTCCAGACCATAAACCAGATGATGAAATCCCCAGTCCAATCAGATCCCCAAATAGCATGATTACCTTATTTTTCTTTAGAAGCCCAAGGAATGCCTAATAAAGATCTTATTACCCGTTTGTTAACTGCCGCCGGATTAATAAATGTCAGGCGCAGGAAGACTCTTGATGTAAATCTCTTTGAGGCTCGGCTGTCGCAAATGTAGGACTCTGCTTATACGCAAGATAAGAGCCTGGCACTGAGAGCCCCCTGCTGGAAAGGAAAGCGCAAACCTTCAGGGAACCAAATTCCTTTTGTGGAATATGCACGTCTACTGAGCATGGCTTCCGTCCACATGGAAATATTGCGGAACAGTCTCCCTCCGGAGGCTGTGGACTCTCCTTCCTTGGAGGTTTATAAATGAAGGTCAGAGCACCTGGAGCTATGATTCCTCCATCCCAGGGGCTTGGACTAGAGGTCCCGGGCCCTAAGGAAGTTAGACTGGCTTCAACCAGAGCCAGGGCCTTCTCAACTCTGGCTCCGGTCTGGTGGAACACTCTGCCTCATGAGACCAGGGCCCTGCAGGATCTGATTTCTTTCCGCAGGGCCTGTAAGTCAGAGTTGTTCCGCCTGGCCTTTGGCTTGGAGCCAATTTGATTCCCTCCCTCTTTCTTTTTCCTTTCACGTCCTGTGAAGAGGCTGCATCCTAATGTTTTAGTGTTGTATCGTAATCTTTTAAATTGTATTTTAATCAACTTGTTTTTATTATTGGTTGTTTGCCGCCCTGAGCCCGGTCTTGGCTGGGGAGGGCGGGGTATAAATAAAATTTTATTATTATTTATTATTATTAAAGCTCTGCAATTCTAGGATTCTACGATAAGGTTACCAGATTTTTTCTTTTCACCCCCCCCAATACATTTTTATTGTTTTCTTTTGTCGCCGGAAATCGCCCCCCCCCCACACTAACACGTGTTCGCACAAGCACCACACTCACACGTACACGCATCTTCCCTCCCCAGCCCAGAGGTGTCCCTTTAGAGGGCCATCCCTTAAAGGCCTTCCGTAAATAAGGAAGCGCCGGCTTGACAGCTTCACACCACAGCACTCCGCGAACGCCTATCCTTATTGTGAGTAGACCGGGCGGCCGAGATCTGCTGTCAATCGGCGGCCGCCTCAGCCAATCAGCATTATCGGACAGCGCCCCTTGCGGCGGCCACGCTGGTACTGCAGGCCGCGAGCGTCTGTTCCCTCACCTTTGACAGCTCCCGATTCATTGTTTCCGAGTTCAATGAACCATGACTGATCTAATCAAAATGTTGCAAGTTGTTTCCGAAAGAGGAAAGTACTTTGAACTTCAGTGACTATATTCTTTATAAATTCACCAAAAATCAGCCGTACAATGGATTTTCACCGGACCACTTTTATTTCACTGCATATTACAAGAACTATCAAAGGGGGGTGAGCTGGGATTGATCGGCCATAAGCCTTGAACCGTGCAGTCACGTACACAGCGGCCCTTCTCCGGATGGCGGGGCTGCCTTGATAACCATCGGGAAGGGCTCAGACGAAAAGCTATCAAGAACACAATAAACTGCATACGGTAGTGTATTCAATACGGACTCCAACAAAGGACCCCGACCGGATCCCCCTCAGGGGGCAGGGAAACTTCGCCCATTCCTTTGTTTTCGGAAATGACTCATGTGGGGAGGGGGAGAGGTGGTCTCCGCCAGGTGTCAGGATACTCGGATTACCTGGGAAGCTCCTCCTTGACTCCTCCTGTCCTTTAATAAAATCATGATGTATATATGATGTAATTCTGGGGGTGTAGTCAAGGGGATTAGTGGTCAATAAAAGTTAGGGTCTCCCATTGTTCGGGGCTTCCATTTTGCTTCACCTTGTGGGCGGTGGGAGTCCTGTCGCGACAGTCCTTCAAAATAAAGACCGAGCCTACTGGCTGCTGTTTTGCTCTGACTTGCTCTGGTCGGTGTCTTCATTTGCCCAAGAGGACCCTTGAATTTCCGCTAACAGTTGGCGACCGCGACTCAGGGACACTTGGTTCTCCTGTAAAGGTGAGAGGGGAGATAGAGGGGATCGGGCGCCACCGGGCTACCTTAGCCTGAGGATCCCTTTCTTCCTCTCCCTGCCTCCTCTTTGCGGGCGGTAATCAACCGTCACCAGAAGCCCGACCAGGGAGAGCAAAGGCGAGGTAAAAGCCGGCTAAAAGAAAAGGATCCCGGGATCTGCGGGGGACAACTTCGAACGTGAGTATGGTTTGAAGTAAAACACGTTGGGAGGGGGGTTGGAAAGTAACGACCCCACGACAGCCAGACTTTCCTTCTTTCATTTCTGGCGTAGCCCCTCGGAGTCGGCCGGGTGCGCTCTAACTTTACCCTTTTCTAACCCGATTCTCCCCTTCGGAAAGTGGCCAGGGAGGTCGCGGAACTTTACTGTATGGCGTTGCCTCTCGGAGTCGTCTAGGAACGCCAAAACCTTTCTCTTTCTCTCCCCTCAATTTCTTACGCGGTGTGTGACCGGGGAAATTGTGGTACCCTTTACTGTTTTCCGGCGTTACCCCTCGGAGTCGTCCAGGTACGCCTTAATCTACCTGTCCCTTTTCTCCCCCGTTTTCCGTCTTGGAATTGAATCCGGGAAAACGTGGCTCTAAATTATTTCTCTGACGTCCCTCTCTCGGAGTCGTCCAGAGGCGTCCATCCAAGCTCTCGCTCTCTCCCTCTCTCTCCTTTCTCGTCTATTATGCAAACGAAGCCGCCCCTCCTGCCTGGCGACCTTTGTTAGGGATGACCCGGGTACGTGAGAACGCAAGGTCGTTTGTTTCCTTTCCAAACTATCATTTTCTCGGACCTTGATCTGGCATTGCACTGCGCAAGCGTCCAGTAGGGGTTCCGATTTTAGTCTCAAAGACTAGGCAGGAGGCTGTCGTGGAGGGTAGAAGGGGTGGCTCATGAATTGGGACCCCACACTAGGACCAGTTGTGTAAGCAGTACTGCAGTGGAACTTTAGGAGTTGTGTCTGTATATCGGGTAGAGAGAGAGACCCGTGAGTTCAAGGCTGATATTTTGGAGTTACAGATGATAGGTTAGCTACAGATCAATGGTAGGTAGGACCGAAATTCAATAGATACAAACTGAGGTCCCTAAATTACTGAAAGAATACTATTTTTTTTCTCTGTTTCCCCTCTCCGTGTGTGTGTGTGTTCTCTTGTCTGTCCCTCTTTTCCCCTGTAGTGTACATCGCTAGCAAACCCCATATCTGTGGAATAGAGTAATGGGAGCCCACGCTTCTAAATACTCTGACTGGACTCCTCCTAGCGACAAGGCTTCTATGAAGCCTTCCCGCTCCGGAGAGGATTCCGATACCCCTCTGCAATTCGTCCTCCTCAACTGGAAGGAATTGAGAGGGAGAAAGGGACTCTCAAAGTCCAAACTGAGAGATCTCTGTAACATCTCGTGGGTCGCTTTTACCCACCACCTGGAACCACCTTCTCAATGGCCACCTCATGGTTCCTTTAATCTCATAAGAATGCAAGCACTTAAGTCTCATTTGGCTGACGAGAGACCCCGACAATTATACTACCTAAATGCCTTTGTTGAAGCCCGCGAGTTATTTCAACGGCAACAAGCTCAGATCGCCCGTCAGATGGCAGTTTTGAAACCAACTAGACCCCCTCCATATGATGAGATTAGAGCCCAGGAGGAACAATTGGATAGGACCCTCGTCCCTTTTTACTACCCCGAACCACGGGCTCCCCGATTGCCAGGACCAGGGGCAGGAGACAGGACAGGAACCGGCGGAAGGGGTGCGGGACCGGGAGAAAACGCAACAAATCCAACAACCGCTACCCTTCCCCAAGGTGCAGGATTGAGACCAAGTGTAGCGGACCCACTCGCTGCTGCTCCTTCACAAAATATGTCAAGTGCCCCGCCACCTACCCTTACCTCAAATGCTCCCGACTTGAGAGAAGACCAAGTAAACTTGGATCTTGGACCCTTGCTCAACGGGCAACTTCTAAACGAGGGAAGAGAGGGACCTGTCTCTAGCAGAACTAGAAACAGGGATGCTCTGCAAAATGGAGAAATAGAAGGTGCTTTCCCTCTGCGAGCATTGCCTATACCCCCAGCCAGGGCAGGAGACCCACCCCGTATGGTCTTTACTCATCAGCCCTTTCTTACTTCGGACTTGATGAATTGGTCCGACAAGATGCCTTCCTTAAGAGACGATCCTGACAAGTGTCACCGCCAGGTGGCCACCATTTTCTCCACTCACAATCCTACTTGGGCAGATGTACATATGTTGCTTGGAGCCCTTTTTAACGAGGCAGAGAAGAGGGAAATATTAGTAAAAGCGGGGGAGGCTCTAACCCGGGAAGGCTACCAACCAAATCGCCCCGCCTCGATGGACCCATTAACCGCCCAGACGATACTTAACGACCCGGACTGGGACTACAACACCGACGATGCCATCTGGGGTTTAAAAATTTTCAAGAAGGCCATCCTAGATGGAATAAAAGCTGCTGGCCAGCGAACTGTAAACTGGACAAAGGTCCAAGCCGTCCTTCAAGGACCCGAAGAACACCCGTCCGACTATTACTCCCGTTTAGTCTCTGCTATCAAAACTTGGGGTGGGATAGACCCGGAAAGTCCCCAGCATGAAGTCATTGTCAAGGGCTTCTTCAAAGACCAGGCAACGGCAGATATACGGAAAGCCCTAAACTCGCATCTGGGGTACGACGGGAAGACTATAACCGAAATTCTTTCCATCGCCAAGTCAGTCTTTAATTCTAGAGACGAGCGGAGAAAGAAAGATCAGAAGCCCGATTCCCCACGAGTATTAGCTTATGCTGGAGGGGCCCCCCCTTTTAAAGACAAAGGCAAACCGAGGGGAACCGACTCCCGAGACCGCCGTATTTGTTATAACTGTGAGGAAGTAGGGCACATAAAAAGATTTTGCCCCCTCTTACCGGAAATTGCAAAGCCTGACTATAGAGACTTTAAAACTTACAGGCCAGACTACCAAGAACCTCTCTACCCCAATCCCAGAGAGTCAAACCTTCCCTATGGACCCACTCAACCCATGACCCATGCACAGCATCGTGCGGGCCCTCCCCCTCCGCAACCGAGAACCAGGAACCTCGCTCAAGATCCTCAGAATCCCTTTAAGCCGGCCAGCCGCACCATCAACTCAGCACATGAAATGGTGATGGACGAGTATCAACCACATTGACAATTAGAAGCAGATCCCGCCTCTTTCTCCTTCCTCTGTCCCGTCTTACAACTGTCATCTTCCGACCCAATCTGCACCATGAAAATCGATGGACAGTCCTACGATTGTCTCTTGGATACGGGAGCCACTTACTCCACCCTCACTAACAGCCATTTGACACCCGGGGAAGAAACCAGAACCGTAATGGGACTGGATGGAATCCCTCGGAACTGCCCTCTTTCCCGACCGGCGAAGGTTTCCGTGGGACCGTTGTCTGTTAAACATACCTTCTTGTTGACATCTAGCCCCGTCAATCTATTGGGGAGGGATCTGCTCTGTAAATTAAACGCCACCATACAATGTGGCCAGGAAGGGATATATCTACACATGCCAAATGAATCCATCTTTAGTTTTCAGGGAGTCTTACAGGAAGCTCATAACACCACAATGGACCTTCCATCCGAATTGTTAAATAACGTCTCCCCTTCCTTATGGGGAACCGAGTCTACCTCCGTTGGTCTCTTAAAATCGGCAGTGCCAGTCAAGATCAATTATAGAAAAGACCTACCCTTTCCTTGTACTAAGCAATACCCCCTTCCTCCAGACGCAATAGACGGATTAACTCCAATGATCGACGAGTTTTTGAAGATGGGAGTTTTAGTCCCCTGCGCCTCTCCCTGCAACACCCCCCTTCTCCCCGTCAAAAAGCCCAACACAAACCCCGTCAAATGGCGCCTAGTCCAGGATCTTAGACTCATTAATTCTTTTGTCATTCCCCGGCACGCGGTAGTCGCTAACCCACATCACCTCCTAAGCACCATTCCGGAGGGAACTGTGGTTTACTCTGTTATAGACCTATGCTCCGCTTTCTTCAGCATTCCTGTAGACCCAGAAAGCCAATTCCTTTTCGCTTTCACCTGGCAGACTGGGCAGTTAACGTGGACCCGATTGCCCCAAGGATATGTGGAATCCCCAGCGATCTTTTCATCAATATTACACCAAGATCTATCAGACGTGACTCTGCCGGGCGGTTCCGCCCTCAGGCTTTACGTTGATGACATTTTACTCTGTGGACGGGATCTAGACTCCTGCAAAAATGACACCATAACTCTCTTAAACATACTGGCACAAAAGGGACACAAAGTATCCCCAAAAAAGATACAATACTGCAAAAAGGAAGTAAAATACCTCGGCCACATCCTAGGGGAGGGTACGCGAGCACTAACTACGGACCGAATTGAGGCCATAACCAAATTACCTTTACCAAAAACCAAAAGGCAACTCCGGGGGTTCATCGGAATGAGTGGGTTCTGCCGGGCATGGATTCCGCGCTACGGGGAATTCACCCGCCCCCTTACAGCAATGACCCACGACAATGCCCCAGACCAACTACAGTGGTCCGCAGAGGCGCTTGAAGCCTTTGAATCTATTAAGAAAGAACTGCGGTCCTCCCCTGCCCTCGGACTCCCGGATTATAGACTACCTTTTTCCCTATTCGTGCATGAGAATAAAGGAGTAGCTTCAGGCGTCCTTACACAACCCTTCCAGGGGAGGAACAGGCCTGTTGCTTATTATAGCCTTCAACTAGACACGACCGTACTAGGAAACGTAGGATGCCTTAGAGCCGTGGCAGCCGCAGCCCTGCTCCTAGAGAAGGCACAAGAAACTGTACTAGGACACGATCTAACAGTCAACGTTCCCCACGCTGTTGCTACCCTCCTCAGCTTGCAAGGCTGCCAGCGCTTTACAATACAACGTTTAAATAGATACGAGGCGATTCTCCTCAGTCCATCTAACGTCACCATAAAAAGGGTCAACTCACTTAACCCTGCAACCCTCCTACCTCTCCCTGATGATGGCACCCCACATCACGATTGCTCCCAGGTAGTCCGTCATGTAGAAAAACCACGGGAAGATCTTGATTACCTCCCTCTAACAGAACCTGACCTCATCCTGTATACGGACGGGAGCTCCAAAGTCGTGGGAGGTGAACGAAAGAGTGGATATGCCATAGTTACTGATACTGAGACTTTAGAAGCCCGACCCGTCCATGCCAAATACAGCGCACAGGCGGCTGAACTTATCGCTTTAATCAGAGCTTGTGAACAAAGGATAGGTAGGACAAAGGATCACCATCTACACAGACTCGAAATATTGCTTCGGATTAGTGCATGCTACCGGACAAATCTGGCTGCAGAGGGGTTTCTTAACCGCTGCAGGTACTCAGATCGCCCACGCATCCCTAGTACAACGCCTCATGAATTCTATCCATCTTCCAGAGGCTATTGCAGTGGTGCACTGCAAAGCACACACAAAAGGCAGGGACCCAGTGTCAACAGGGAACAGGCGCGCTGACAGTGCAGCACAAGAAGCCGCACTTCAGCCCCTCTCTGCAGATAATGAGTTCCAAGGACCACAAGTCCTATCAGATATAAACTTCACTGAGATGTACAAAACTGCGACCCCAGAGGAGATTGTAAGGTGGCAGGAACAGGGAGCCCACTTAGAAAATGGCGTCTGGTATTTTCCAGATAAAAGACTCATAATGCCCAGGCTATGGGTACCTAAACACCTAAGAGTTCTACACCAACGTACTCATTGGGGGAGAGACAAACTAATTGACACAATTCAACGTTGTTGGTATGCCCCAGGCCTTGCCCTTGCCGCTAAGGCTGCCGTTAAGAACTGTCATACTTGTCAAAGCTTCAACCCTAAACATACCGCCAGATGCCCACCAGGGGCCAGGCCATGGGCTTTCGTTCCTTTCGAAAGTCTTCAGATAGATTTCATAGATCTACCACCCTGCCAAGGATATAAGCATGCCCTAGTGATTATTGACCAGTTGACCGGGTGGGTGGAATGCTTCCCAACACGTAAAGCGACCGCACACATCGTTGCGAAGATCCTATTACAAGAGATTATACCCCGCTTCGGAATCCCACGACACATAGACAGCGACAGAGGCTCACACTTCACTTCGGATGTAATACAACAAGTAGCTACTGCCCTTGGCATTAAATGGAAACTACATACCCCATACCACCCCCCTTCCTCGGGACAGGTTGAAAGAATGAACCAGCAACTAAAATCGCAACTTGGGAAACTTTGTAAAGACTCTGACATCAAATGGGTTAATGCTCTTCCATTAGTCCTTCACAACCTTAGAGCATGCCCCCGTGGCAATCTCAAACTGTCCCCCTATGAACTATTGTTTGGGCGACCCTCTCCAGTGTATAATACCCAATACCCAACATCAGAACTAGAGGTGGGCGAGTCAGAATTAACAAAATATGTAATACAACTCCAGAGGCAGCTAATCCTTCTCCACAAATACGCTGCCTCAAGCCAAAACATCCCCCTCGACGAAAATGTCCACCCTTACCAACCAGGGGACTGGATACTAGTGAAAACCTATCATAAGATACCCCTACAGCCCACCTGGGAGGGCCCCTACCAAATACTTTTAACCACTCCGACTTCCGTTAAGGTAGCAGAAAAGACAGCCTGGTTACATCATACCCGCTGTAAACCTGCCTCCGTACCTGAACCCGCCGCGGACGACTCACCATACAGCACCCCGCACCGGCCGCCGGACAACGACTCCGATACAGAGGACGCCCAACAGACCGGACCAGATCGGGGCACGAATCGAGCCCAACAGACCGGACCAGATCGGGGCACGAATCGAGCCCAACAGACCGGACCAGCTCGGGGCACGAATCGAGCCCAACAGACCGGACCAGATCGGGGCACGAATCGAGCCCAACAGACCGGACCCGACCAACCGTCTTCATCAACCCATTGGACCTCCGAAATCATCCCAGCACCCGACCACAACAACCAACCCCCAATTCGCCTCAAACTCCGTAAAACACGTGCAGTTTGACAGCTCCAACGCTCCCCACTTGACAGCTCTCCGTTTGACAGCTCCACCGCTCCCCACTTGACAGCTCTCCGTTTGACAGCTCCATCGCTCCCCATTTGACAGCTCTCCGTTTGACAGCTCCACCGCTCCCCATTTGACAGCTCTCCGTTTGACAGCTCCACCGCTCCCCATTTGACAGCTCTCCGTTTGACAGCTCCACCGCTCCCCACTTGACAGCTCTCCGTTTGACAGCTCGACTACCTCTGCTACGATGTCGGCCATCACCATACTCACCTTGCCAATCCTTCTTCTCACCACCGTTTCCTCTCAAACCACCAAGATCACACATGCTTCTTGCCCTGGATTACAAACTGAACACAAATATCTAGACTTCGGAATAGTTGATATGGTAAAAAGAGGAACATTGGACCGCCTTGGAGATTTTGAGTTCTGCTTGCCTGAGACTCGAGTCCTCCTTCGACACTCCATATCACCGGTCCTTGCAGCACACCAAGCATGGGAACTTTTTATTCGCTCACCCTCTTACACGCCTCTTGGCAAACTCATTCTCACCAGAGACGGCCCTTGGAACCGTGCACACTGCCTCAATGGTTCCTATGTACTCTTCTCCGATGGTACACCACAGCAAACGCTTAACTGGACTCTCCTTGACAATGGTGGCGGTGAGTCAGTTTATACTGACCAGAACCACCAAACAGACCGCATAATCCACGGATTCTACTGTCAAAGGGTAGATTCCGCCCCCCGCCAAACCATCTTACAAGGAGTCTGCCTCCGACGATACTGCTGCATTTGGGATATTGGACTAGCCTCCAACTGGGACGGCAAGGCGTACCTGGAAGGCTGGCATTATTCCACTACACCCCCAACTGAATGGGACACCACCGGACCTCAACGTTGCGGCGGACTCACTACAAATCTCACTTATCTACTTCGTCAGGATCCACTACACCCCGCAGGCACCGCACCTCGACAAAGGGGGGAACTGTCAATATCCGAAAACCCCACAAATAATGACCTTTTGTCCACATGGCACTCCAACACCTATGTGAAACTAATTTCTCAGATCGCAAAGCAAACAGCCGCCAGTGAATGCTGGATCTGTGCCAATGCTCCTGCTCATCTCCACAGCGGCCTGCCCTTCCTCGGAGTGCCCCTTACCCTCCAACAACACCTCTCCGCTGATGTACAGTCCTGGAACCTGACTGCCGTCAATTTCACTCACCAGTACATCTACCTAACTGGACCTACAACAGGTGATCTCTGCCGGAGGTTCAGCGGCACTGACAAAGTCATCGGCGAGAGCACCTGTAAGTACACTATAGACATTACCTTGACCGGAAAAGTTACCCTATGGTACCAAGGCAACCCCTCCTCCCATCCCAACCTACTGTCTGCATGGAAACGTGTAATGGGCTTACCCGAACTCTGGGACCCGTCCCCAACTTCCCAATGTCTTTTCCGCACCTTCCTCACTGGTCGTATAGACCCGTGCCTCCAAGGGTTGTTCTGGATTTGCGGCCACCGTGGCTACGTATGGGCCAGCCCCCACTCCCAGGGCACCTGCTACCTTGGACTAATTCTTCCGGGGATCCGGGTAACCCAAAAACTTCCCCCCGGAAGGATGCGTAATAAGAGGGCAAAAGAGTTGTCAGAACTCTCCGATGTGGCGGCAAACGGAGAAACCTACGGGCGAGCCCTTTTCCCCGCGTACGGAGCAGGCTCCAACCATGTTGACATCCTCAAATTAACAGACATACTACTGAACTTTATGGAAGAATCAAATGCAGCCACTCAATCTATTCTGACGGAACTGACAGAGGTCAGGCAAAATTCGATACAGAACCGCCTTGCTTTGGACTACATCCTTGCGTCGACTGGAGGCGTATGTGCTCTTGTCGGAACCGAGTGCTGCACACACGTCTCCGACCAGACCTTGAACATCACAGGTCATCTCAATAACATCCATAAACTAACGGAAGGGCTTCGGGATATCCAGCATGAGGGCTTGTCTGACACACAATTCTGGAGCTGGCTACCCGGATCCGCTTGGATAAAACAACTATTAGGAAACGGCCTTCTAATACTAATCGCTGTCGCCATCTGCATTGCTTTCCTCTGCTGTGCAATCCACTGCTTCCCAATGTGCTGTCAAACTTGCGGCTCCTGTCTTCCTACCCTTCACCCGCGATCTACCGCCACCTACAGATCATCGACTCCAGGAATTTCACCGACTCCCATCGAAATGGGACCCTTGCAGGACTTCCAGAACCAGGACTCTAGGTACGGCATGTCAGATTTCTATTGATTTGTGCGGAGAGAAGGATTGCGCGGTTTTCCTACCTTCGCAATCTTATCTCCGAAGGGGGGAACTGTCGCCGGAAATCGCCCCCCCCCCCACACTAACACGTGTTCGCACAAGCACCACACTCACACGTACACGCATCTTCCCTCCCCAGCCCAGAGGTGTCCCTTTAGAGGGCCATCCCTTAAAGGCCTTCCGTAAATAAGGAAGCGCCGGCTTGACAGCTTCACACCACAGCACTCCGCGAACGCCTATCCTTATTGTGAGTAGACCGGGCGGCCGAGATCTGCTGTCAATCGGCGGCCGCCTCAGCCAATCAGCATTATCGGACAGCGCCCCTTGCGGCGGCCACGCTGGTACTGCAGGCCGCGAGCGTCTGTTCCCTCACCTTTGACAGCTCCCGATTCATTGTTTCCGAGTTCAATGAACCATGACTGATCTAATCAAAATGTTGCAAGTTGTTTCCGAAAGAGGAAAGTACTTTGAACTTCAGTGACTATATTCTTTATAAATTCACCAAAAATCAGCCGTACAATGGATTTTCACCGGACCACTTTTATTTCACTGCATATTACAAGAACTATCAAAGGGGGGTGAGCTGGGATTGATCGGCCATAAGCCTTGAACCGTGCAGTCACGTACACAGCGGCCCTTCTCCGGATGGCGGGGCTGCCTTGATAACCATCGGGAAGGGCTCAGACGAAAAGCTATCAAGAACACAATAAACTGCATACGGTAGTGTATTCAATACGGACTCCAACAAAGGACCCCGACCGGATCCCCCTCAGGGGGCAGGGAAACTTCGCCCATTCCTTTGTTTTCGGAAATGACTCATGTGGGGAGGGGGAGAGGTGGTCTCCGCCAGGTGTCAGGATACTCGGATTACCTGGGAAGCTCCTCCTTGACTCCTCCTGTCCTTTAATAAAATCATGATGTATATATGATGTAATTCTGGGGGTGTAGTCAAGGGGATTAGTGGTCAATAAAAGTTAGGGTCTCCCATTGTTCGGGGCTTCCATTTTGCTTCACCTTGTGGGCGGTGGGAGTCCTGTCGCGACAGTCCTTCAAAATAAAGACCGAGCCTACTGGCTGCTGTTTTGCTCTGACTTGCTCTGGTCGGTGTCTTCATTTGCCCAAGAGGACCCTTGAATTTCCGCTAACACTTTACATATTCTTTCTTACAATACTTTAATCAACACAAAACCATTTTAGCTCTGCCAAGCTTGTGACTTCCCTCCCTCTCTTCAGCTGGTATCCCATATCACATCCATTTACGTATTTTATCTTTTCACTTTTTTCATCTACATTGTAGGAGTTACTTCAGTCCTGCTAGTGTCCTTAAATTTGTACAGCTATCTTTTAAATATACAATAAATTTACTCCAATTTTCTTGGAATCTCTGATTGTCCTGATCCCAAATTCTTCCCGTCAGTTTGGCTAATTCCACATAGTCAATCACTTTCGTCTGGCATTCCGCAATCTTAGGAACTTCCTTTAATTTCCAGTTTGGGGCCAGCAAAGTCCTTGCAGCACCTGTGGTGTACATAAACAGTCTTTGATCTTTTGCCTTAATCTCCTTTCCCATCAAGCCGAGTAAAAAGTTGCCAGATTTTTTTCAATGAATCCAGGGACACTTTTCAACTTCAATGGGTTTTGTATGGGGACTGATTTGTAAATCCTGGGACTGTCCCTGGGAAACGGGGACGTCTGGTAACCTTATTCTACAAGTCTATGAATGATACTTTCATCTGGCTATTGTGCATTCAGAGAACCACAACTGGGGCTGCTTCTGTTATATTTTCCTCTTTGGAGGGACGGCTCTGCACCTGTTGTGATTGTTTAGATTACTATTCTTTTCTCTCCTTCATATGTTATTCATTTGTAACTGCTCTGCTTCAGGACAGAGGAAACCTTCCCTTTCCCTCTTTCTCTTTAGTGCCACACTCCCTTCTCCTTCTCTCGCTCCCTCCTTCGAGGTGCGCCTGTCCCGTGGGATCTGCAGCTTCGGGGAATAAGCCAACCTTTATTCCACTGGTGACTCAGCCTCTTGTGGGTTTCAGGTCAAGGGGAAGCACATTTCACAACGAGGCACCTTGCAAACTCTGGCTGCCTCCTCGGGGAAGGCACCGGCCCCTCCTTCTTGCCGGGATCTCCCCCGCGCGTCAAGCCTCGCCTGCTGCCTCTGAGCTGGGACGGGATGGAAGTGGAGATCCAGTTCCACCTGGCATGGAAGAAAGGGGAAAGAGGAGAGGTTTTCTCCCTTCCTCATCGCGCTGGAACTTGTGAGCATCCCAGGAAGGTCAAAGGAAGTTCTTCTCCCCCCCGCGCCTGCTTAGACTATGGAGGCCGGGATGGCCACCAGCCCGGACGGCTGCGTTGCGCGGGGCTGGACGAGATCCCTCCCACCTCTACAACTCTAGGATCCTGCGGAAAGAGGATTGCACAAATTCCTGGCGGAGGCGGAGGCTGTCTCTGGCCAGCAGCCAGGCTTCCTCCAGTCCCAGCGCCGGCTGCGGGGCGCGCGGAGCTCCCCCCTGGATCCGCGCGCTCCGGCGGTTCTTGCGCGCAAAGCAGGCATCCCGCGCGCGCCTTTTGCCTTCCTCCGACACTGGGGGTCTCTGCCGCCCATCTGTCCGCCTCTTTCTCCGCCTGGGCGGGGCCCCGGTTCTCCTCTCAGGGGGCGGGGGCTTTCCTGCCGTGCACGTGGCGGCGTCGGGAGCGCGCAGGGTCCAGCTGCGCATGCGTCCCCCCCTGCTTGGCGAGCCGAGGTTGCTTCCTCGGAGCTGGAGGGGCCGGGCTGGCGGGCGCGCGCCTGAGGCTGCTGCTGCTGCCGGGGCTCTTGGAGCGGGTGAGTGACGGGCGCGCGCGCGCGAGGCAGCGGCGGCGGCGCGGGAGGAGAAGGAGCGCGCGAGAGGCACCGGCGGGCCGGAGCTGGAGCCTCCCGGGGCCGGGAGACGAGCCGGGGGCGGACTGGGGTGGGGTGGCCCAGGAGGAGGGGGGGCGGACGGGCCTCCCGGGGCCGCGCCTGGGCTCCCTCCTGCTCCGAGGCAGGCGCGCTCTGCGTGTGCTCAGAGGCACGCGCTTGGCGGAGAAGCGAGGGAGCGCCCTCTCTGGGGAGAACCGGCTGAGGAGCCCCCGTCCAGCCCCCCGTCCAGGACTTGCGCTCCGCCAGGTGCCTTTGCTGGGAGATTCCCCGCAGGCGGGACTCGCTTTTGGAGAGCGCCGGCTCCAGCTTCGCGCATTGCGCTCTGCCGTGGCAACCTGGGCGGCGGGGGGGGTGTCTCCCTTTCCCTTGCTCAGCCCGCCATGCAGAGGTCTGCCCGGGGTCCACCCCAAAGGCCAGGCGAGCCACCCGCCGTGGGGCAGGGTCTGAATCCAGGCCCCGGGCACCGCGGGCAGAGGGCATCTGGGGCAGGCGCTGCGGGGGCACCCGGAAGCCTGGAGGCCGGGCGCGCAGGGGGGGGGGGATTTGCCAGGAGCCATTTCCCTGAGCAGGAGGGATGCAGATGTTTCTGGATGGGATGGAGCCGCCAGGGACACACCTTGCTGTGGGCGCGGGTGATGCCAACACCTTCCCTCGCTTTCTGGGCAGGGCTGGGCGCCCGCTAGGAAGGTGCTGCTCGCCGTTGCATAACCTTGGAGCTGGGGGGGGGCACTGCATTCCCAGGAAGGAAAGATCCAGCCTGCAGCCCACATCCTCACCAGGGAGGAATTCTCCAGGGGTGGCCCATTCCTGGCACTCCCTCCCGCCTCCCTGGAGGGCCTGCATTGCCTTGCAAGCCGTGCCAGCCTCTTCAGGCGGCACCCCTCTTGGGGGCGAGAGGGAGGGGTTCCTGGGTCCCTGCCCTGGGTCTGTCTGGGCGCTGGGCAGCGCCAGCACCTCAGCTCAGGCAGCGCTCACCTTTTGCTCCTGATAGGGGAAGGTTCAGGAAGGACGAAAGAAAGTCTGTCTTCACACAGCAGATAACTGGCCTGTGGAACTCCCTCCCACAGTGATGACCATCAGCTTGGATGGCTCTCAAAGAGGGTTAGGACAATTGATGGTGGGGGTGGCTGAGTGCCCCTGAATCCCAGTTGCGGGAGAGTTGCTCTGGCGTTCGGATCCTGCTCGTGGTTTCCCAATAAGGGCATCTCATTGGCCCCTGTGAGACCAGGAGGCTAAACTAGGTGGGCGACTGGCCTGATCCAGCTGCTCTTGCATTTGAGGCGGCTGCCACATCCCATGACACCAGTCCGGAAGACCCAACTGCTCTCTGCTTTTCCTTTCATTTGTGGACATGAAACCAGGAGCAAGGAAGGTGGCTGGGCCTCTGGTCAGGCCAGACTCTGGGTTGGCAGCCTGGCACTTCTGAGTGTTCCTGGCCTGCAGTTCCCATCACCATCATCCCTCCTGGTTTCCGCCTGCGGGCAGCCCCTTGGCCCTTCCTCCTCTGACCCAGAGCTCCTTCCATGGCCGCATCCTGGCTTGTGTGGACACCCCACTCTGCTGCTGCTGCCTTTGGGCCTGCCATTCTCTTCTCCTCACTCCACTGGGGACTGCATTGCAGGGGTTGGACTAGATGGTGCCTGGGGGTCCCTTACAATTCTGTGATTCACAGGAGGTTTCAAGCAGAGTTTGGATGGGCGTCTGGTGCATAGCTGTCAACTTTTCCCTTTTCTTGTGAGGAATCCTATTCAGAATAAGGGAATTTCCCTTTTAAAAAGGAAAACGTTGACAGCTATGGTCTGCTGGGGATTCTTCAGCTGCGATTCCTGCATTGCAGGGGGTTGGGCTACAATTCTTCATTTTTGTGGGTGCCTCTAAGCATGTGCAGAGTGGCGGCCTCTTGGCAGATGCCGTTGGCAGAGCCCCGTCCATTGTTTCAGAAACGAAGCTGCCCTTCCGTTTCCACTCAATTCTGCCCTTTCCGGCACCTCCTGAGTTCATTACCTGCTTTTCCCACACTCAGAAGGGGCAGCAGCCAAAACCCCAGTTGAAGCCGAGAGAGAGAGAGAGAGAGAGAGAGAGAGAGAGAGAGAGAGAGGCGAGGAAGAGCAGAAAGGGCACCAAACCAGAACCAGAGACAGGACAGAACCAAGCAGAGGCTGGCTGGGAAATCAAGTTGGTGCCAAACCCTTCTCCAAGCCCAGCAGCGAGGCAGATCTTTGCCCCTCCTCAGGTGGGAGAGCCTTGGGGTCTGCCACATCAGGCCGCCTGGTTTGCAGGCTCCGTTGTTTGTTTCTTGAGAAGGCAGGCCTTCAGGCGTGTGTGTTTTCCTGCTGCATTTCTGTCTCCCCCCTTTCTCCACGGAGCCCAAAGTAGCGTACGTGCTTCTCCTCTCCCTCCTCGTTTAATTCCCACAACCACCCCATGTTGGGCTGAGACTGAGCGACCGGCCCCCAAGGTCACCCTTCCGGGCTGAGTGGGCAGATTTGGACCCTCGTGTATCCTTGGTCACAGAACCATAGAATCATAGAGTTGGACGGTTCTGTAATGCAGAAATGTTTCCTGGGCTGACACTCCCGTAGAATTCTCTCTGTTATATTTCATCTACACCATCGGAATGAATTCTGGAACCAAAATGCTTTTTCTGTGAAGTCTGAGCCGGAGCAGCAAACAATTTTAACTGAGAGCTGCCGCTTGCCTCTGCTTCCCCCATTTCACAATTGTGAAGAATATTCGTGTGATATGAATGGTCTGCGTCACCATTAAGAAAAAGAGGTTGGAACTGGTTGATATACAGTGGTACCTCGGGTTAAGTACTTAATTCGTTCCGGAGGTCCGTTCTTAACCTGAAACTGTTCTTAACCTGAAGCACCACTTTAGCTAATGGGGCGTCCCGCTGCTACCGCGCCGCCGGAGCACAATTTCTGTTCTCATCCTGAAGCAAAGTTCTTACTTCTGGGTTAGCGGAGTCTGAAGCTTCTGTAACCACTGTATCAGTAGACTGTCCCTGGATCCAGGGACATTCCTTCTTTAAGTTTTCAAAATTCTTAACCCATCTCAAGGTTGTCCTCTGAACTAGCCAGATGTTTCCCTGAGAATCAATCACAGTCAGTCCAAAATTTGAAAAATAATACTTCAGAGCTGTCCGGCCCCAAAATGGCAACTAGACGTTCCATTTTGGCAACTTCAGCCTCAGTTTAAGGAGCCCTTTGGCCCCTAGCTTATACATCTGAGTTTCCAACACTGCTGGCAACCATCGACAGCCTTCTCCTCCTCTATCAACTTGCCCCCGTGTCCTCTTTAATGCCAAAGCACCTTCCTTCATTTGCCTATTTGCCGTGTTTGGGCTCTTTGGCCAAAATGGCCCCCAGAGCAGTTGGCATCCTATTAGGAGAAAGAAGAGACAGGTGCAGGCTGGCAGTATGAAGGACGTGGCACCCCAAAGAGGACTTTAGGGCCCCCAAATGGCAACCAGAACTAGACCTTCTGTTTTGGCGACAGCAGCATTGGTTTAAGGAGCCGTTTGGTGCCCAGCTGATGTGTCTGGGTCCAGTTCTCCTGTTCTCACAAGGCCTCTCTGGGAAATCGGCAAGCCAGGATCTGAGCACAAGAGCAACTCTCCCCTCCTGGGGTTTCCAGCAGCCCATATTCAGGGGAACAATGGTACCTTGAGTTACGAATGCCTCGGGTTACGAACGCCTCAGGTTACAAACTCTGCTAACCTGGAAGAGTTACCTCGAGCTGAAAACTTTGCCCCAGGATGAGAACGGAAATCGTGTGCCGGCGGCACAGCGGCAGCAAGAGGCCCCATTAGCAAAAAGATGCCTCTTATCAAGAACAGTTTCATGTTAAGAACGGACCTCCAGAAAGAATTAAGTTCATAAGTAGAGGTACCAGTGTATCTGTGGAGGCAGAGCAGAGCCCGGGTGGCCAGCAGCCAAGAGGCCAGAGGGGCTTGTCCTGGCTGGAAGAGTCCCGGCTTGGCAGCTAGATTTCCCTCTGCGGTGAAACAGGCCGGCAGTGGCTGTCAGCAGAGTTCCTGAGGCTCATTGTTTCGGAGTAATTAGTGGGTTTTGTTCTCGGCTCCTTGCGCTCCCCAGGGGGGGGGGCTGGGTGAACAGGTCCAGGGCTGCGTAATTGCAGGTGCTGCCCCACCCACCTGGGAAGCAGCCGAGGAGAACCTTTCGGGGCTTCCTTGGCGAGATCCTCATCTCTGCTTTCTCACGCTCAGGGGGAAGGGCCTGCCATCTCGGGAGGGGGCCGGGCGGCCGCTTATGGAACCGTCCGATTTGTAAGCGATGGAAGGGGACCCCCAAGGGCCATCTAGTTCAACTCCTTCAATTCTGGAGCCGCAGCCAAAGAATCCCTGCTTAAAAACCTCCAAGGAAGGAGAGAGCGTCTTTTGAGAGAGTCGCTCCACAGCCAAATAATAATAATAATAATAATAATAATAATAATAATAATAATAATAATAATTTATTATTTATACCCCGCCCATCTGGCTGGGTTTCCCCAGCCACTCTGGGCGGCTTCCAACAAAGTATTAAAATACAGTGGTCTGTTAAACATCAAAAGCTTCCCTAAACAGGGCTGCCTTCGGATGTCTTCTAAAAATCTGGTAGTTGTTTTTCTCTTTGACATCCGGTGGGAGGGCGTTCCACAGGGCGGGCGCCACCACCAAGAAGGCCCTCTGCCTGGTTCCCTGTAGCTTTGCTTCTCGCAGGGAGGGAACCGCCAGAAGGCCCTCGGCGCTGGACCTCAGTGTCTGGAAGCTGCCCAGAGTGGCTGGGGAGACCCAGCCAGATGGGCAGGGTACTAATAATAACAATAATAATATGTTCTTAAAGCAACAGGGAGGCTGCTTCTGTTTCTTTGGTTATTGAAGCTGGGTAGAAATGATTGCCCTGAAAATGAATAAAGCAGCAACAAAAGAGCAGCATTCTGGAAGAAGACATGGGGGGTGTCCTTGCAAGGGCTGCTCCTCTCTTCCACTGCCTTGGGAGGGGCTGCTGGGCAGAGCATCTTGACCAGGAGGTTGTACAGCTGGCGTCCCGCCCCTCCAGTTGCCCCCTCCCTGTGGGAATCCTGGGGGTGCCCCCTGGACCAGGAGCAGGCACAGAGAGGGGGGAAGCCGAGATTCCGTCCCTGGCTTGGCCTCAGTGTTAGCGGAAGCTGGGAGGGGGGAGCAGGCTGTAGTTCAATGGTCTAGCCAGTGTTAGAAACTCAGGTGTATAAGCTGGGGGCCAAAGGGCTCCTGAAACCGAGGCTGCAGGCACCAAAACGAAATGTCCAGTTGCCATTTGGGGGCCGGACACCTCTGAAGTCTTATTTTTCAAATGATGGACTGACTGTGATTGATAAGAATATATATATATATATATATATATATATATATATATATATATATATATGCAGGTTTTGGTGTCTTCGGGTGTCTTCCCGTGTAAGAGTTGGGGTGTCTAGGCGACGTTTCGACGAGGTCTCACTCGTCATCTTCAGGCTGGTGCTTTCGGCTTCTTGTTACTGGAGAACAAGAAGCCGAAAGCACCAGCCTGAAGATGACGAGTGAGACCTCGTCGAAACGTCGCCTAGACACCCCAACTCTTACACGGGAAGACACCCGAAGACACCAAAACCTGCATTCCTGTACCCGTGAAAATCTACGAAAGCAAATATATATATATATATATATATATATATATATATATATATATATATATAATTTTTCTTAATGGTGACCATTCATAATGTCGGCAGATTCTTCACATATGTGAGCAGGGTGAGGGGGGAGTGAAGACAAGCGCCAGCAATTCATTATAACATTGTTCACTGCTCCTGCCTCAGGCTGCCCAGAAAAGGCATTTTGGTTACAGAAGTTCATTCCGATTGTGCAGATAAAATATCACAGATAGAATTCTGCAGGACGGGGTCTTAGTGTGTGAAAACAGTCCTGATCCAAGGATCCCCAGGTGGCTGAGATGTCAGGCCCCATCCTGGCTCCCAGGCATCTTCGCTTGGTTGCAAGTGGCCAATAGCCAGGTGCAAAATGTGCCGGGCAGATTTTGAACCCTGGGCAGAGCATCTTCGGTGGAGCTCCTGCAGGATGGGCTCTCGGTCCTCTGGCCCAATTCTGTGGCTCTGCCCCCCAGCTGAGACCCAGCAGTCCCCCCCCCCCCCGTTGAACCAGGCACTCAGTGGACGCTTTTCAGATGTTTAGTTAATTTAAACGGATTATAACTCTTTTGCAACTTTGCTTAGAAACAGTAGCATTTTCCGTAGAAACAACGGCCTATAAATTGTATCAAAAAGCTCTGCGTGGAGAAGGACCCCTGTTCCGTCCCTGCCAGCATCTTCAGGGAGAGCTAAGAAAGACCAAACCCAAAGCGCTGCTGCTGCCCGTCAGTGTTGACAGTTCTGAGCTAGCTGGGCCCTGGTCCTCTGTCTCCGCTTCTCCCTCGCCTGTCCTGCGTTCTTCCCGGTCCGACCGCTGGAGTCTCTTGCCGGCCCCTAATGATGGGTTGTGCGGCTGGCTGGGTTGCATCTGCCGCACCGGTCTGGTTTTGAAGTCCGGCTTGTGGGGCCGGAGGTGGGGCGGTTTGTGGGAGGGAGGGGAAGGGCCTGCGGCCTTTGTGAGAGGGAAGCCAGCCAGCCCAGGCCTGCAAAGATGTGCCGGTCAGCTGGTTTTCCGCAGAAGAGGAGAGTCAGCGGCTGGTCCTGAATGGAGGATGGCGCTGTCAGGTGCTGGTCCTGATCCGTAGAACTGGGAAGGGTTCAGAGCAAAATGGTCCAGGGGATGGAGCGACGCCCCTGTGAGGAAGGCCTGCAACAAACTTTTGAGTTGAGAGAAAAGGAGGCAATGGGATAGAAGTTTATAAAGCTTTTCTTCCTCTCTCGTAACACTAGAATTCAGGGGGATCCCCTGCAGTGTTAGACATCTGCCTGGCGCGTTTTGCTGCTGGCGCTGGTCCAGGTGCAAATTCCTGGAGATTTCTGGGCATCAGGTTGGTGACCGCCGTTTAAAAACCTCTGCCTTAGTCCATAGCTAATGCCATTTCCAATCCCACTGTGTGTGTTTCTCCGTCTTGCCTCCTGGGACAAGGAGACTGTTGGAGGAGCAAGCGGCAGTCAGGCAACGTAGCTGAGAGCATAGGGCAATGGAATCTTAGAAGGGACCCCAAGGGTCATCCAGTCCAGCCCCCTGGAGAATAGACATCCCGTTGTGGCGACTGCAGCCGAGGTTCAAGGTGTCCTTTGGCGCTGAGCTTGTATATCGGAGTTTCTAACACTGCATGAGGTTGAAGGTTGGAAGATTCAGGAAAGGTACAAGAAAGACCTTCACGTGGTGCTGAGTTGAACTGTGGAACTCCCTGCCACAGGAGGCAGTCATGACCACCAACCTGGTTGGGTTTCAAAGAGGGTTAGGCAAATTGGGAGGCAGGGGGCCCATTGCCAGTCCTTGGAGCAAAGAGTTGGGCCAAGTCTGGCACATCCTTCCCCTAATGATGATGCGAATCCCAGAGGCCCCTGTGAAGCAAAAGGCACTCTGCACATGAGCAGAGGTCGGCCTGCTTCCATCACTTCTGTGGGCCCTTCCAACTTGAGCTGGAAGGCAAGTTCGAAGACCTGCCTCTGGAGTCCCACTCGTGGCTGAGGGTTGTGGGGTTTCCCCAGTGAGTAACAAGCGCACCAGAAGGGCTTGGCTGGTGCTGGATGAGGCCAGAGGAGGCCCATCTGGGCCAGCAGCCTTTCCTCCAAGTCGCCAACCAGATGTGTGTGGGGAACCAGCAAGTGGGATCTGAGCACAAGCGCTCTCTGCCCTCCTGGGGTTTCCAGAAAGGGGGGTTCAGGAGCGCCATGGAGAGCCCCCCTCCTTCTCCATGAATTTGTCTCATCCTCTTTCAGCCCACAAGTTTTGCATATCACTCATTTCCTGACATGACGCATCTTTCTTTGGTTCAGAGTTTCCGCCTCTTCTTGATTCAGAGCTGAAAAGTGGGGGGGGGGGGCTTTTGTCAGCCTGAGGCCTCATTCCCTGATGGCCAACCTAAGGCCCGGGGGCCGGATGCGGCCCAATCGCCTTCTCAATCTGGCCCACGGATGGTCCGGGAATCAGCGTGTTTTTACATGAGTAGAATGTGTCCTTTTCTTTGAAATCCATCTCTGGGTTCTTTGTGGGGCATAGGAATTCATTCATTGTTATTTTTCAAAATATAGTTCACTCCTCCACAAGGTCTGAGGGACAGTGGACCAGCCCCCTGCTGAAAAAGTTTGCTGATCCCTGATCTAAGCTTTAATTTTCTGTAAAGGTTTTCTTTTAATAGTTCCTATGGGTAAAGATACGGGGAGGCAAACTAAGGTCCGTGGGCCAGATCCGGCCCAATCGCCTTCTCAATCTGGCCCGGTATTTCTCCCAAAATATAGTCCAGCCCCCCACAAGGTCTGAGAGACAGTGGACCGGCCCACGGCTGGAAAAGGTTGCTGACCCCTGGCCAAGGTTATGGGGCCAAATGTAAGGGGTGTGGCCGGAGCCACTAGTGGGCAGAGACCCCCCCAAAAAACACATGCATCCACACACAGGCATACAAATAGTTGCAAAGAGGCAGGCATTCAGACACGTGTTGTGTCTCTGCCTCACCCGTTCATTCTTGACACTCCTGTGCCTTTGCGCTGCCATAGCTGCCCTGCCTGGCCTTGGACCACGTGACCTCTTGGATCCCTTCCAACTCTTCCGTTCTGTGATTCTATGAACCTAATGGCAGCACAGGGACATTTTGGGCACTGGGGGTATCGCATCGCTTGGGGAGGTTTAGCCTTTCCTTCCGCAGCTGCGACCACCCTCCCCAAACAACAGGCCCCCACTTGGAAAACCTCCTAGTGGCTCCCAGGGTTTTTTCTGGTCTAATTCTGGCACTGGTGGGAGGGGAGGAATGCCAGCGCTCAATGGGCCGGATCCAGCCTCCATATCAGGAACAGGGTTATTTATTGTCGCTAATCAAATTTATCTAGCCACCCATCAATAAATATTCCCGGAGCGGTTTGCAAGCATAACAACGCTAATTAAAAATACAATATATAATTAATCTTGCGGAATAATTATCTGGTCCAGCCCCTCGCCTGGTGCAGGACGTCCTGTCCTCAGATCGAAAGTCTGGCAAGACCGTCGAGGTAGATATCCCTCCGAAATCTGGAAGGAAAGACTCCCCCGTGTACACTTCCGCCCCACAGAAAGTCCTCCTTCCCTCTCTGCGGAATTCTGAGCTGAACATTCTGCAAACCGCCCTTGCCAGGTGCAAAACATTTTGCCGCCAGCCACCTGTGCGCAGCCTAGCAGCTCTTCCATCTTCCCCAAAGGCGCTTGGGAGAGATTGGCTGCAAGTGTTTCTGTGCCAGCGCTGGAAGCCTCTGAGAAGAGGGGCAAAGTGGAGCGCTTAGTCTTAGAGGACGGCTTTGGTGCAGTGAATATCTCGGAAACCTGGCGGTTATCTCTGGCTGCGAACTCTAGGAAGGACAGAGAGCGGCATATCGGAGGCGGTTTCGCTCTGGACGTCAGACACAGCACTGAGTCCAGCAAGCTAGAATTCCCCAAAGGGCCAAATTCGTTGTGGGTGGTGGAATTGACCAGGAGGGCACCCCTAGACTGAACCTTGAGTGGCACCCAAAACCTGGCACGAGATGGCACAGTTGCCCAACCACTTGGGAGCAGCAGCCACCGTGCTGTTAAGTTAAATATGCATTTAACTGGCCAATTGCCCAGAAAATCCAACACGGTCCCATTTGACTTCCAAAGAGGAAACTTCGTCACAATGAGGCTATTGGTCAGCGATGGGAGTTTTAGTTCAACCCCCTACGGAGGGCATCAAGTTGGCAACCTTAGTAAAGGCCTGGTGGTGAGGCAGTGATATGGTTGAAGCTCTTTTGGCTTCTTTTATGCAAGTTAGGACTGGGCAATATCTCAATATATCATCGAAAACCACATTCAAGTCCATATCGTGATTTTGGTTTCATAATTTTTGACCTGGCAATATATTGCAAATCATGATTTTTGTACGCCCTGTGCTGAAATTACAATGGGAGGGAAACCGTGGCGCCTGCCACCGCCTCTCCCTAACTCCACCCTTATTCCAGACATTGCGATACATATATTGGTATAGCGTGATGTATGGCTCATGGTGTATCACGATGTGGAAAACCAGACATTGCGCAGCAGGTCTGTAAGAGCAGGTCTGTAGGAGCAGCATTCTGGGACTTTGCTGGAGTCTGGAGGTGGAAATGCTCTAAAGTGCATCCTTTGACATGCATAATGTATTTTGTCCTCATTTTGCATTTTTCTGTTGTGAACCACTCTGGGATCGTAGGGTGAAGGGCAACATGCAAACTTTTATCATCATCATCATTGATAATATGGAAAGGAAGTAGAAAGGCAAAGAATGGAGGGTTAAATCTCTCCAAAATGATCAGGAGTTGGAGAAGTCGTTGGAGACCCGAAGGCTTCTTTTGAAAAATGCAAGTTCTGTCTGAATGAAGAGAACGAAAAGGAGCACAAACTTTGGCCAAAGAAGAAAGTTAAAGTAGATAGTAAAGGATGCTAAAAAATAAAAGGGCTTTGAAGAGCACATTGGTAAAATCAATGAGACCAACAGCCAGAAGTGGTTTAAATACATTTGTCGCAGGAGACCATGTAGGGAAGGGGTTAACCCTTGGGTGACCAGGGGGTCAAAAATGTGCTAAAGGAAGACAAGGAGAACAGAATGACTTCTGCAAGCCAATGCCTGGAGGAGTGGGGAGAGAGCTGCACTCTGTGCATGCTCCGAAGCCTTCGCCCATTTATTTCTGGGGTTTGTTTGCTCCGGTGTTTTGAAATCTGGTTCCGTGGCTGAGCTCTCGCAATGCCTGATTCAGAGGGGTCCTTCCACATGTCCTTGGAGACACCTTTTCATCTTCTGCCCTCCAAGGACCAGGCAAAAAAGGGGAGTTGTGGGTCCTGATTAGGAGAGGGCAGAATTCAGTTAAACATTAGGAGAGATTAAGGGAGCCAGTGCTGACTGACTCCAGAGATCCAGGACAACACTGGCCTTATCCGGCCACGATAAGAAGTGGAACAATGGGGAGAAAGGCACCTCCTGGCTCCTTGAAGGGGGCCCTGGGGACCCCTAGCCAGGGGAAGGGGCAGCCCTTGCAGATGGGGCTCTCTGGGGCCAGGCTGGACCGGGTGCCATCACCTCCTGGAATGGACTTGTGGGTCTGTGCCCCCTTTCTTTTTTCCATAGGGTGGGACGTTTTTGGGGTGCAGCACTTTGCTGCGTTTCTGTGTGGCCAGATGTTAGGGGTCTTAGGGGAGGGGCAGCACTGTTGGCTATTTGCAGTATAGTAGCGCTGCAGAGAGCTTGCTGGGGAGACCATGCATAACCAGGAACCTAAAATAACTTTTTAACAAGGTTTTAATAACAACAACAAAAAACTCCTTTTACACTAAAGATAACAACAAGCCAGACCCACCCACCCCCCAGGGTAATGGGAGAGCTAGGTGCCGCTCTTTATATACTAGACCCAATTGCTGACACAGCTTGATTAACACAAGTCAGCAGCACCTGCTATGTTTCACAGCTGCAAGACTGGGTCTCGTTATTTGCCCTGGCCCTTAAAGACATACACAACTTGTGAAACAGTAATGACCCTTCACATTTTACAGTGACCATTCAACAAGCACATCTGGTGGGGGCACGTCCTGCCCCTTTGGGGTCATTCGCCCACCTTGGCTTCCCTGTGCTCAGTTCTTCCCTGTGGCTCCTAGAAGCTGCCAGCAGGAGACAGAGGCCACAATCCCGGGGGGGGGGAGCCAAGGGGTCTTGAACCCCCACGAGTGATTTGCGGGGGCTGCACTAGATGACCCCTGGGGTCCCCTCCAACTCTACAATCCCTTGATTCTGTGGCATTTGGGGAGGGAGTCGTAATGATGTACAGTTTGCTCTAGGGGGCTTGATTTGGTCAGAATTGAGTCCACACTTCCAGAGTTAACGCTAAATGCCGTATTTTTCGCTCCATAAGACGCACCTAGTTTTTAGAGGAGGAAAACAAGGAAAAAAATATTCTGAACAAAACAGTGGATATATAATTTTTGTGGTTCATGCTGTGGCCACAGACATGATATGTGATTTGACGGTGAATTTCGGGTGACCCAATGCAAAAATCCTGTGGATCCATGTGGATTGGTGCTTTGTAACCACATCTTTGCGCCATTGCGGCCCCACAAAACAGTGGGTGCGGGATTTTTGTGGTTCATGCTGTGGCCACAGACATGCTATGTGATCTGATGGTGAATTTGGGGTGACCCAATGCAAAAATCCTGAGGATCCATGGGCTTTTCCCTCCCCCCTCCCAGGCAGCCTCCTTTATCTCTAGAGTCCCTTATCTCCCTCCCAATCGCTTGCCAACCAGCTGATCAGCCGCTTTGTTTCAACACCCCCTTCCCTCTTTCTAACAAAAATAGCACGATCTGCTTTTCGCCCCTGGGCAATTCGGCTCCAGGGACCACGCATTCACTCCATAAGACACACAGACATTTCCCCTTACTTTTTAGGAGGAAAAAAGTTTGTCTTATGGAGTGAAAAATATGGTATATTAGCAGCCACCAGAGCCGCTAGGGGGCCATGAAATCTTGTGTCCTGGGCTTTTTAGATTCGTCTCCCCATCTACTCTCTGAAAACCAAGGGGCAAATTGGTTGCCAGGTGTGAAGTTTTTCCCAGCCCTCCTACCCCACGGCACTTCTTCTTTGGTGATCATCCCTCCAATACCTGCTTGGTTTCCCCTGCCAGGGAGGACTTAAAATCCTTCTTAAACTCAGACCTGGACGCAGACACCCTTGCCTTTGTCACGCCAAGGTTAGACTACCTCTGTGCTCTCTATGTGGGGCTGCCCTTGGAGACGGTCCAGGAGCTCCTGTCAGGCCAGACTGTGGCAGGTGAGGTACCTGGCCATCTCACCTGAGGCTCCTTGTGGTCCCTCGCTTGTTTACCTGCTCATTTTTGGGGCTGGCATTCTCATTTCCTGCTTGTTCATTTATACACTGCCTAATGCCTGGATGGGACGCGAGTGGTGCCGTGGGTTAAACCACAGAGCCTAGGACTTGCCGATCAGAAGGTCGGCGGTTCGAATCCCCACAACGGGTTTGAGCTCCCGTTGCTCGGTCCCTGCTCCTGCCAACCTAGCAGTTCGAAAGCACGTCAAAGTGCAAGTAGATAAATAGGTACCACTCCGGCGGGAAGGTAAACGGCGTTTCCGTGCACTGCTCTGGTTCACCAGAAGCGTCTTAGTCATGCTGGCCACATGACCCAGAAGCTGTATGCCAGCTCCCTCAGCCAGTAAAGCAAGATGAGCGCCACAACTCCAGAGTCGGCCACAACTGGACCTAATGGGCAGGGGTCCCTTTACCTTTACCTAATGCCTGGATGGCTTCTATTGACCTTTGAGGCCCCCAATGGCCTGGGATTCCTGCACTGCAGGCGGCTGGACTTTGGGGTCTCTTCCAACTCTACAGCCCCATGATTCTGTGATCTGCCCCACAGACTTGCTCAAGGTTTAAGATCTGCCTCCCATTGATAGAATCATAGAATTGGAATGGAGCCCAAGGCAAGAAGAGCTGTTTGACAGCTGAGGTTTTTAGGCAGAGGCCACCTGTCATGGATGCTGGAGCTGAGATTCCTGCATTGCGGGGGGGGGGGTTGGACTAGATGACCCTCAGGGGACCCCTTCCATGATTCTGTGCCGCCCCAACAGAGTTTGTTCCACTAGTCTTTGAGACGCAGCTTTGAGTTGTCCTGATCAGTCCTCCTGACGTCTGACTGTGGCTTTGTTTTGCTGCTCTGCCTTCTTTGCATAGCTTTGCATGTTTTCAAATTACAAGCAGAAAAAGAATTGCATGTGCTGGATCAGGCCAGAGGCTCCTCTAGCCCAGCCTCCTGTTCTCACAGCGCTCAACTAGATGCTGCAAGTGGGACTGGAGCCCCAGAGCCCTCTGCCCTCCTGGGGCTTCCAGAAACGGGGATTCAGAAGCACCGTGGCTTCCAATAGCCCTTTCCTCCTGCACGAAGTTGGTGGCCCTCCCCGCCTCCTGTGGCAGTGAGTTCCGTAGGTTAGCTGCCCCCTGCGTAAGGAAACTGCGTATATTTCGCAATTTGCTGTACCGATGCATTACATGAGGGGAAGCAGAGACAAGGACGCGCTTGTCCTTTGTGCCACGGGCCGCGTTGTGACTCTGTGCGATGTCGTGCGCGCTCTGAGCGCCTGTTTGCGAGCATTTCCCCTCTGGAAGCCGCCTGGGCCTGGTGGGGGGGCTCAGTCTGGGCCCAGGTGTGCTGGACATTTGGAGAGGTTCAGAGGCAGCTCCCATCCCCTCTCGCAACCGGCGTCCCCAGGAGGGGTGTCTCTGGGGGTGAGATGGATGGGGAGCCAGCAGCACCCACAAAGAGGGGGGCTCACCCCCTTCCTGGATGTCTTCTTTTCCAGTATCCTGTTTGCTGGCCGAGTTTGGGATGGCAAGTCCTCCTCTTCACTGCCTTTCCTGAGGACTAGAGACCCTGCAGGAATTTGGCGAGGAGGTGAGTGAGCCCCCTGCCATTGGACATGGGGAGGGTGAGTGGCAGGGTGTTGGGTTTCGGTTTGAGCCTTATACCACTTTTGGGGGCTGAGACTGAGCAGAGCTGTAGGAACCAGGGTGTGGTCCAGCCACCCCTTTCTCCCCCCTGCTTGAAAGCTGCTTCCTTGCGCAGCCTTTGGAACCTCCTGCCACCAGACAGAGTGGCTTCCCCCCCAAATAGGCTTTAGAGGGGGAGGTTTCCAAGGGCACGGGAGGAGCTGAGTCACTTCTGTGTTTCCCATCAGGGATGAATCAGGGCTTTGGGGAGGGAAGGGGTGTTCCTGGCGGAGGACGGGGGGGGGGGAGCGGCCTTCTCTGAGTGTGCTTTGCCCGGCCTCCTCTGCTGGTGGGGCCTTTGCAATAGGCAAATGGGGGACGCCCCACGTCTCAGTTGTGGGGTACCTGCCTGGAATGCAGAAGGACTCGAGTTCGAACCCTGACAGCATCTCCTGGTAGACCTAGGAATATCCCCAGACTGTGACTGCTGCCAGCCAGTGCAGGTATGACTGGTCTAGATAGGCCAATGGTCTGACTAAGGCGGCTTCCTTAATGAGGAGGGGAGCTTTGCTGGGGGGTAGATACAGTCTGGGGAGGTGGCTTGCTGGGTGTGAGGGGCAGAATGAGCCCCCTTCTTTTGAAGCCCCCTGTTGAAAGTGTAGGGCGGGGCTTTGTTTCCAGACTTTGTCCAGATGTGGCTGAACTACAACTCCCATCAGCCTCTGCACCCTCCAGCTGCAGTCCAGCTGAGTATCTGGAGCGGACATTCCCAAACTTGGCCCTCCAGATGTTTTGGGACTACAGTTCCCTGACCACTGGTCCTGTTAGCTAGGGATGATGGGAGTTGTAGTCCCAAAACATCTGGAGGGCTGACTTTGGGCATGCCTGATCTGGAGGGCTTCTGGCCGAGGAGTCCTAGATTTATAGCATTGCAGAGTTAGAAGGGACTCTGGGGGTCATCTATCCCAACCCCCAACGTGGGCCTCAAACCTGCGACCCTCAGGCTCAGTTTTGTGCTTTGGCAAGTGGCTCCTTCCTCGCTTTCCTGGCTGCGCTGTGTGCGCCTTGTGTTGTGCAAGCGGCTGCGTGCTGACTCGGCCGTCCGCAGTGAAGGTGATTTGGGGGCTGGGCTGGGGGGGCAGGAAGTGCGGGGGGCTGCTTGTGGGGCCGGATTTCACAATGGCGGCCCCAGGTTGAGCCGCGGGTCAGGGCTCTGCGCCAGCCCAATTATTCCGCCCTGTCAAGGGGAAGAATGCAGCTTTGCGCAGCCCGGTGGGGGTCTGCCGGCCGCCTCTGGAACTGGGGGAGCGGGGAGGGGGACCCCACCCCAAGAGGCAGGGCATGGGGGGTGGCACGAGGGTCCTGGGCCAAGTGGGGTCTGGGGGTCTGTCTAGAGCCACCATTCGTACATCGATAGTCCTTCTGCTCAATCCCGCAAGGAGCACATGGGACCGTAGTTCCGGAAGGGACCCCAGGGTCATCTAGCCCAAGCTGCTGCATTGCAAGCTGTGACCCCCAAACTAAGCTAATACCCACTCCTGCTAGCCTTGCCCAGAAGAGGGGAGCAGGGGGTTTTGGGGGGGTTGCAGCTGCAGAAGGAGGTTCCACCTGCTGGTGCCCAGGAGAGTTTGCCAGCTACAAAGTGGGCATGGCGGAAAATGAGTCAGGGCCAGTGAAGACCATCTGGGGGAAAGGGTTTGCAGAACCCAGATTCTAAAAACCCAGCCTTAATGGGAACCTTCCGGTTGGTGCAGATTGCCTGAGCTGGGACTGTGGCCTTGCCAAGGGGGTGGACTAGATGAGCCCCAGGGCTCCCTTCCAACTCCCTTCCAGTTCCACAATTCTCTGACTGCCTGCCTCTGTGACCCACCGCCCTGTGACTGACGGGGGGCTGCCATCCTTCCCCCAACCTGCTGCCCCCCCAGTGGGGACTTGGGGGGAGCTGTGCCTTTGACTTTGGCCGGATGGGACCCCCACGGCCGGCCAGGACAAAGATGACGCAGCGCTTGCCCCGGCTGGCACTGCCCCAGAGGCGGCTCCCCACGCCTCATTAGGGCCGCTTAGGGGGCCTGAGTGGCGGCCAGGAAGGGCAGGCCAGACGCAGGGAAGGGCAAAGAGCGGCTTCTCCTCGCCCGGCCCTCCTCCTCCTCCTCCTCCTGCCGGCTTGGGGGGCCTCTGGCTGCCCATGCCAATTAGCCCAGCGCCTGTCGTGGGGCAGGAGGGCCTTTCAAGTTCTTTGGGGTCACTGGAGGGCTCCGGGCACCAGTGGGGGGCTCTCGATGTCCAAAGAGCCTCTGGTCATAGTCTCAGCCCTCCCCTTCTGCCTCCACCGGAGTCAGAGAACCATGCAGTTGCCAAGTTGGAAGGGACCCCCAAAGGCCACCCAGTCCAGCCCCCTCCAGGCAGGAGTTGCAGCTGAAGAATCCCTGAGAGGTGGCTGGTACTTTATTATTTATACCCTGCGAGGAGGGAGACCCTCTTAGTCTTTACACCTGTCCTCCAACCTGCAAGGAAGGGAATCTTGCCTATTTATGTACTGCTTTTGAATTTATATCCTCATTTAATGCCCAGAACAACCTTGCAAAGGAGGTCAGGCTGAGAAGCAGGGGCTGGCCCCCCAGGCCACCCCCAGGGAGCTTCACGACTGAGCGGGGATTCGAACTCTGGCCTCCCGGGTCCCAGTCTGACTCTGCTAGACCCCTCTCTCGTGGGGGGCATATTTGGGGGGGGGGGTTGGGCGCTGGGCCTCTGCTCCCCAGCGATGCCTTCTAGCAACACCCCCCACCCCTCTTTGCAAGGCTGGTTTCCTCTCAAACAGTTCAGGGGGTGGTTGCTTGCGAGGGGAAACCGAGGGAAACGGAGGGGTGTCTTGTGGGGAAGCCTTGAAAGAGGGGGTGCTTGCACTTTCAGGCTTCCAATTTACTGCACCATTTGGCCTTGCCGTGGGGCAGAGGCCTTCTCTGGTTCCCCCTTTGCATTGCGGGGTGCACTGGATGACCCTTGGGGTCTATTCTGTGACGTTTTAACACCGGGAGGAAGAGGAGAAGCTCAGCTCTGCTCTCCTTTCTTAGTCCAGGATTCTTGCGCTGCAATTCCTGCAGTTCGGGGGGTCAGACTAGATGGGCCTTGGAGGTCCCTTCCAACTCTGCGCTTCTGTGATTCATGGATCCCTCCCCTTTGGGGTGTCCCATTGGCCAGGGAGGCTTCCCCCTGGGGAGTCAAATGAGCCAGGATTGGAGCCTTCTTGAGAATCCGGGGAGGAGGGCAGAGGAAGGAAGAAACTGCCTTTTCTGAGCAACTCTTGACTTCTCTCTCTCCGCCCCCCCCCCTCCTGTGTCACTTGGGGGGCGCTGAGCCCTTTGGGGTCACAGATGGAAAATCCCAGCCCATTATGCCAGCTGAATTTCCTTACCAGCCCTCCCCACAGCCGGGTCCTTCCCAGGGCCCGCTGCCCCCCAGCTCAGGCGGCAGAGATGGAGACTCTTAATCTCAGGGTCCTGGGTTTGAGCCCCAAAAACTTCATGCATGGCAGGGGGTTGGACTAGATGACCCTTGGGTCCCTTCCAGCGCTCTGGTTTGAAGATGGATGGATGGATCAATATCCCATCTCTTATCCCTAAAGCGGCTCAAAGTGGCGCACGTGGTTCTCTCCCTCTCCTCTGGTAATCGCCACAACAACCCTGCCGGGTAGGTCAGGCTGAGAGAGACCCAGGGAGCTTCCGGGCCGAGGGGGGATTCGAACCCTGGTCTCTGCCAGGTTAAGTGCCTGCTCAGGCCACGCCTTTGTTTCCTCATAATGCCATTGGGCCTGGCTGCATCCTGAGCTAACTCGGAAGGGGGGACCTGGGGCGGGTGGGTGCAAGACAGCGCCCACTTCCTGGGGCGGCTTTCTTTCTCTTGGGGGGTGTCACAGCCAAGAACGCCAATGATGTCCCCCCCAGTGCAGCCATTGGCATCTGCATGGCAGAGGAAGAGGGAGAATCTTCCTCCCTCCCCTGGAAGTGTTGAGATGGAAGGGGCTCCCAAAGGTCATCCAGCCTGACCCCCTTGCCAGACAGGCGTCTCGGTTCAAGAATCCCTGGCAGGTGACCACCTGAGCTTTGCTGAGAAACCTCCAATGAAGGAGAGCCCTCCTGCCTTCCAAGGCCACTGAATCCTAGAATTGGAAGGGGACCCCAAAGGTCATCCAGCCTGACCCCCTCAAAAAGAGTTTCTGAGAGAAGGTGCTGAGGTGGGGAAGGTTGCCTGGGGAGTGTGTCATTCATGCCCCCCACCACAACTAGGTCTTAACTGCTTGCTGCTCCTCCTGTCTTGCCTGAGGGCAGAAGCGGGGCAGGAAATAACCAGCCTGCTTGTGGGGGGGGCAGGTAATGACCCCCTATCAGGGCAGTGGGGCCAGAAGAGGGAGAGGCTGTCTGGGTGACGGGGGGGGGGCACCCTGCCACAACCCTGACATTAGCAGCAGGGCTTGGTTTACCACCCAGGCCAGCCGGCCGCCCTGCTGACACAGCAGCCCCCGCAGGGGGAGGAATTGGCTGGGTGCTGGGGGGGGAGGTGGCGGGAGCCTTGCAGGGCCCCCCCCATGCCCCCCCCGTGGGTGCCTCGCCCAGGGCCCTCCCCTGCCCCCCTGCTCCAGCTGCACAATCCCAGGGGTGTCTCTCCCTTCCCGCCGTAGAAGCAAAGAGCCGGAAGGGAACCCAGGGGTCATCTAGTCCAACCCCATGCTGGCCAACAGGCCACCCAACAGGCCACCCAACAGGCCACCCAAGATTGGTCCACTTTCAGAGGAGCCCCGTCCTCCCCATAACTCAGTTGGCTGGTCTTTTTCCTCCTGCCCCATGGAGCTGTGGAACTCCCTGCCACAGGGGGAAGAGATGGCCGGCGACCTCAATGTGGATCCAAAGTGGATTGGAGAGGAGAGAGGCTCTGCTCTGCCCTCCAATTTCAGAGGCAGCCGCTCTGAGCCCGGCTTCGGCTGGCAAGGGCAGGATATAAATAAAATTTTATTATTATTATTAAATGCTTCCGAATCCCAGTGGCTGGAAGCCGCAGGAGGGGAGAGTCATGGCTGGATCCTGTGTTTCTCGAGAGGGGCATCTGGGACGCTGCCCTATAGACCAGGCTTCCTCCACCTCGGCCCTCCAGATGTTTTGGGACTACAATTCCCATCATCCCTGACCGCTGGTCCTGCTAGCTAGGGATCATGGGAGTTGTAGGCCAAAAACATCTGCAGGTTGAGGAAGCTTGCCCTAGATGGTCCCCTTTGGCCCCGGAACCCGCTTTTCATGGGGTGATGGGCAGGGATATGGTGAGAGTGCCTCTGAGCATGCAGAGAGTGCTTTCCACAAGTGGGGGGGGGAGAAGGCAGGGCAGGGCAGCTGGCCTGGCAGGGGAGCAGCTGTGGCCTGCGCTGTGTGTGTGTGTGTTTGCGGTGCCCGCAGGAGGAGTGGCCAGCGCTGAAGTGGCACTTATGGGGACCGGCGTCCCTCCCCACACCCTTCCTTGCTGCTGTGGGGACTTTTCCTCCCCCCTCCCTCCCTCCCTCTCTCCCTGCCAGGAGGCAGGTATAAAGAACTCTGCAGCCTCCGCCAAGGGCAGTGCCAGGGCAGCCGCTTGGGCAGAGGGTGCCCCCTTCTCCTGCTGCAGCAGCTGCCTGCCTGCCCTCCCTCCCTGCCTCCCCAGGGGCTGCCACCCTGGCAGCCGACAGGCGGCCTTTGGCAGGATTTCCTGCTTCCTGAGCAGCTCCCGGGCAGGAAACCCGCCGGACCCCTCTGCCCGCCCCACGGAGGAAGCAGCCGCAGCCGCAGGAGCCTATGGGGTGAGTGGAGGGGGCCGGTTCCTGGGTGCCCAGAGGGGAGATTCCTGGCCGTTGGCTTCTGGAGAGAGAAGCCGCTGCTTTCATTCTTCCGTGGTCTGGAGGTGCCCTTCAGGGGGTGGCAACGGCCCCCCAGCCACAGCTGGAAGGGGTCCCCGGGGTCATCTAGTCCAACCCCCTCGTTGTGGTTTGGCTTCCCACGTGCAGAGTGCTTTTGGGTCTTCCTTCCTTGGAGGTTTGTCGGCAGAGGTTGGGTGGCCATCAGTCGTGGATGCTTGCGCTCAGGTCCCTGCATTGCAGGGGGGTGGACTGGATGACCCTGGGGGGTCCCTTCCAACTCTGCCGTTCTCTGATTCCCCCAACAACCTTGCCAGGCACTTGAGTCTCTTTTAGCCAAGAGAAGTGGAAGAGGCAGCCTTGAAGCCAGAGGGGAGACCCTGCTTGGGTGAGGCCAGATGGGTGGGGCATAATAATAATAATAATAATAATAATAATAATAATAATTTGTATTTATGTCCTGCCCTCCCCAGCCGAAGCTGGGCTCAGTGTGGCTAACAACAGTAAAAGTAACACAGTTATTATTATTATTATTATTATTATTATTACTGTTATTATTACTGTTATTATTACTGTTATTATTATTCTTATTATTACATTGTGGTTCTCCTGATGGATAAAGGTTGAGGCGGAGGGAATATTTGCCAGCTCCCGCAGCCTCCAACCTGGTCAGCTCAGTGTTGTGGCCTCTGGGGCTTATTCAGGCCTGATAGAAATGCACTCTGCACATGCCCTGAGGCGCAAGGTTGCTTCACGGTACGACATCCCTCGGCCTTTATGTCAGCTTTCAGGTCTGTATCTGGGGGAGGGGCCTGATCTCTTTGGACACTTCATGTATGCTGCTGTTAGTTTGGGTTGCCTCTGAGCCCGCGCAGAGTGCCTTTTGCTCTCCAGGGCAGAGGCAGAGTCTCCTTCCGGCTTCTGCACCCTCCTGGATCTGCAGAGGCCGTGCAGGGCAGGGGAGGAAGAGGAGGAGAGGTTTGTGTGCGAGGCTGGAAGAGGAAACCTGCTGCGTCCGCAAGGAGCCTCTGAGCACGTGCTGAAGGGCGGGGGGGGGCACTCTCGTGATTCATCCTCAGGATAGTCTTACTTATTCTGTGGAGGCGGCAGGCGGCTATTTTTAACTGGGTCTGGGCGGGTGGCAGGCGCCTGGCGCTGGCTCTGCCCGTCCAGGCTTCTCTCTGGGGCTTTGCAGGGTGCTCTTCTCACCGGGGGGGGGGGGGGGGGGCGAGGCTGGCAATTGGGAGAGTGGCAGATGCTGGAGCCTTGGAGGGAGCCCCCCCCCAGCAGTCAGTCACTTTCGGGGTGGCCTTGTGGGCTGAGCGACAGAGCCGGGCAACTGTGCCACCTTGTGAGCTCAGCTCTGCCCCTGCTCTGCCCATTGCCCAGCTGGAGAACTGAGGCCACTGCTGCCAAGCCCATCTTTGTTCTCCGAGGAGCTCCAGGGGGCATGCATGGATCTTCTCCTCCCCCCCCCCCCACTGTTTTATCCTCCCAACACCCCTGTGAGGAAGGCTAGGCTGAGAGAGCAGGGACTGCTCCCAGTCCCACCCACTGAGCTTCATGGCCAAGTGAGGATTCGAATCCAGGTCTCTCCCATGTTTTTATTTATACCCCGCCCTCTCCGGCCAAAGCCAGGCTCAGGGCGGCTAGCACCAATAAAATTACAATGAAAACATAATAGAAAAAAATAAAACAAAGCAATTTAAAATACAGGTTAATATGCAATTTAAAATGCAGCCTCATTTTAAAATAGCTGATAAATCAAGACCATAAGGGGAGGGAAACATGAGGGTCAGACCGAGTCCAAGCCAAAGGCCTGGCGGAACAGCTCCGTCTTGCAGGCCCCGCGGAAAGATGTCAAGTCCTACAGGGCCCTGGTCTCTTGTGACAAAGCGTTCCACCAAGTCGGGGCCAGCACTGAAAAGGCCCTGGCCCTAGTTGAGACAAATCTAACCTCCTTGAGGCTTGGGACCTCCAAAGTGCTGTCATTTGGGGACCTCAAGGTCCTCCGTGGGGCAGACCAGGAGAGGCGGTCCCGTAGGTATGTGGGTCCTAGGCTGCATAGTATAAAACTGGGTCTGGGAATCGTGACTTTCACGTTGCTCACGAGAAGCAACTTTCTAGTCCTCATTGGGGTTGTGGCACTTGGCCCGTCTCCTCAGGGGTGGAGCTTTCAGGCCCAGCCTTGTACCAACCACGCCCAGAGGGTAGAGGTGCCCTGCTTTGGTTCAGGGTGCCCAGTTGAGAGAGGGTATTTCTGGCCAGCCCTTTTCACACCCCCTCCAGCCCTTTTCCTCTTGGGGCCCAGGCAGAGAGGCCAGGGCAGGGAGGAGGGTTTTAAGCCACCTGTCATGGAAGCCTTGGCTGTGGGTCCCGCATTGCAGGGGGTTGGGCTGGATGACCCTCTGGGGTCCCTACAAACTGTAGGATTCTTTGCTCTCGTGGCCCAGGAGTGAATCAGGCAACTCCATCAAAACCCAAAGCCTTCTCCATCTCTCTCTGCTGCGGTCAGACCCCTTCCAAGCCCCCAAGATTCATTGTCCTCCTTCACACACACCCCCCCCCAGTTTTAAACCCCCTTTGATGAGCAGCCCCACTTGACCCCTTGCGGTCAAACAAGCAGGGATCCGCTGAGCCTGTTCCAGCGCGGGGGGGGGGGGGGGCTGGAGCGATTTGGGGAGCAAACGTGAAAGGAATTGCAGGAGGGGAGAGGCAATCCTGTCTGAGAAGAAGTCCCTGCCCCCCCCCAGGGCGGAGGTGCCAATAGAAGGAGCAGGAAGGATGTGGCTGAACGTGATCCCTTCCCAGAGTGACCTTCGTCCTCCTTGGAAGGTTTTGCGCCTGTGCCTCTCTCCCTCCCGACTGCAGGCTCCCCTGCAAAAGCCATGGAGCGCTAGAATTGCAGAGTGGGAAGGGGTCCCCAGAGGTCCTGTAGTCCAACCCCCTGATTAGGCCCCTGCAGGTGGCCCTCCAACCTCTGCTTTGAAACCTCCACCTCCGAGGGAGGCAGCTCCACTGCCAAACGGCTCTTGCCCTCAGAAATTTAGTCAGAATCTCCTTTCTAGCAACTTGAAGCCCTGAGTTCGGATCCTGACCTCCAGAGCATTTGCTTCTTCCTTGGTCAGACCCCACCTCCTGGAGTCCTGGGTTCAGTTCTGGGAGCCACATTATAAGAAGGATGCTGACCAGCTGGAAGGTGGGCAGAGGAGGGCAGCCAAGATGATCAAGGGTCTGGAAACTAAGCCTGATGAGGAACGGTTGAAGGAGCTGGGGGTGTTTAGCCATATCTCAAGGGAAGGTGGAGCAAGCTGGTTTTCTGTGGCTCTAGGAAGCAGGACGCAAACTGCCGGATTCAGATCTGTGAGATCTTGGGATGGAGGGCACCATATAAATTCAATAAGTAATAACAAATTAAAAGGCAAGAAAGGAGATCCTGACTGCACTACTGAGCGGGAAATCCTGCATTTGAGAGAACTAGACACAGGTGGATAGACGACCATTTCCAAGAACTTTGGAACCAAATTGGGGAGTCTCCCCTTGGACCACCCTGAATGGCCCCAGGGCGTCCCTGCTAGCGAGACTGAATGGGACCCCTTTGCCAGTCCTGCAGGGGAGAGCCCAGAAAACGCCACTCACAGCGTGGACTCTCCTTCCCTGGAGGCTTTTCAGCAGAGGCTGGATGACCATCTCTCAGGGAGGCTGGAGCTGAGATTCCTGCTTTGCGGGGGCTGGACTGGATGACCCCTGGGGTCCCTTCCAACCCGACTGCGATTCTATGACACAGCTAGACTGGGTCAAGCATGTTCTTTTGCACTGTCCCTGGCATGAGACCATTCGATCAAAGTTGGTTCATCAGCTGGTTGTTAGTGGGGAGCGACATCTGGACAAAGACAAGGTCCCCTTCCTGACCTATAAGATTCAGATAGTGGCCACGTTTCTGCCACACGAAACGAAGTCTATCCTACAACGTTATACATTAACTTAAGCGTGAGATTTAGGTTTTTATTGTGGAAAACCCTACTGCAATCTGGCATAAATGCCAATAAAGGTTCGAGAGTTTGAGATGCCAACTCAGCCTTAGGAAGATCTCTCAAGACAGGGAGACTTTCCTTCCCTGGAGGTTTCCAAGCAGAGGTTGTGCGGATGCTCCAGTTGCGGTTCCTGCATTGCAGAGGGTTGGTCTGGATGACCCTTTGGGGTCCCTTTCAATGCCGCAATCCTGTAATTCTGCCTGCTGGCTGCAGCCCCCTCTCCCAGGGTCAGGAGACTGGGGCACAGTCTGTCCTCCGGAGAACCAGGGCGAAAGGCTGCCTCTCTGCCGCGACTTTGCCAGGCCCCCTGCCCCCCCCATAATCGCCTTAGTGGGATCAGGCGGGCCAGTTGGGGCTCGCCCCTGGAATGTGACTTCAGGAGGTGCGCCAGTCTGTAATTAAACGCTGAGCGGTGCGGGGGGGGGGGTCGGCCGCTGTGGGGTCTTTGGCCCAGCCTGGCCGGGATCTGATCTGCCCGGCGTCTCCCTCGGCCACAAGGGCCTTTTGTCCGCCGCTTAAAGCCCCGTGAAATATTTGGGTGGCGCAGGGGGGAGTGGCTCAGGAGGAGGCGAGCGCCTGGGTGCCAAGGCAGGAGATTGGCAGCGTGGCAGAGAGGAGCCGGGAGAGAGAAGCCTCGCAGGTGCCGCTCAGAGGCCGCTGGCCCCCACCGCCTTGGCACCCCAAGGTAGGCAGGGAGGGTAGGCATGGGCGGGGGTCCTGGAGGGGGCCAGAGAGGTGTCAGTCCCTGGGTGGGGGCAGGCCCAAGGGGGGGGGCTGCAGGAGCAGGACTGGGTTGCAATGGGGGCAGAGGAGGAATGGGGGCAGAGCAGTTTGGAGCATGTGCAGAGTGCCCTTTCCCCACCCCCTGTGTGCATTAGTGCTTAGATTAAAGGGATGCAGTGGGGGGGGTTGCAACGGCTGCACCCCCCTTCATGCTGGGAGATCAAACCCTCCAAGGACAGCATTCTCCAGGCTCGGAATCCTAGAACTGTAGAGTTGGAAGGGTCCCTGAAGGACATCTAGTCCAGCCCTCTGGCAGACGGCCATCTTTGTGGCAATGTTTCCCTGTCCCGCAGCACCCTCGGAGTAAACATTCCCTCTTGGGGAGGCAGGTCGGTCCTCTTCCAACACCCGCAACGGGTGTGGGAAAGGCACTCTGCACGTGCCCAGAGGGACTGTGTTATCCGCTGTGGGGCAACCTCAGGGGCGCGTCCCAGAGGCTTAGCCCTGCTGAATGCAGGCAGAGAGCAAGGAAGGAGTTTCACATTCTGCATCAGGACTCAAAGCAATGGATTCAAATTGTAAGGAAGGAAATTCTGACCAGATGTCAGGGAGATCTTTCTGACGGGAAGAAGAGCTGTTCCGCAGGGGAAGCGATTTCCTTGGGAGTCTGTGGAGGTTTTTCAGCAGAGCTTGGCTGGCCTTCTGTCCCGGATGCTTGAGCCGAGATCCCCGCGTTGCAGGGGGTGGGCTGGATGACCCTCAGGGGTCCCACTCTGCAATCCCGTGACTCCGCTCCTTCCTGCTGGGCTGGGGAAGGAGTGTGCGGCCGCCACCGGACTCTCCCACCCGTGAGAACCAGTCTGACCCCCTCTTCTCAGCTCGGCTTTCCCCAGAACAATCTGAAATTTGTTTACCGGCTCTTAATCCTCCCCTCCTGCTCCACACATGGGCGGCCGGATTAAGGAAAGGAATCTGCTTATTCAGAGGGGCGGGGGCATGGGCTGGGGGGGCATTTTGTGGGGGGCGCACTAGTCTTCTGAGCCCCTGCCCCAGAGATGGGACAGGCTGACCCTCTTCCGAAGAAAGCCCCCTCTTGATGTGGGGCTTTGCCTCTGCACTTGACCCTGGTCAAGAGGTCCCAGCTCTGACCTCTGGCCTGGCCTGGGGGAAGCTTCCTTCCCCCCCCCCACGCCTGCCCCACTTCTCCATCCCTAGCAAATGAACACAGATGCAGTTCCCTGCCTGGAAAGATTAAATCTAGATTCTGCTCATGGTCCTCCAGCTGCCAATCATCATGTCTGGAGGGGCTTCTTCCTTTGGCCCTGGGGGCTGATGGGAGTTGGAGTCCAGCCCTATTCTGGGGGGGCGGTTGCAGGGTCCCCCCATCCCCATCATGAGAAAAAGGGGCTTTTCTGTGCTTGGCTGGGGCCGGCATTCCTGCGCTCCTCCAGCAGAGGGTGCTGTGGAACCCTCTTCCTCTTCTGCCCCCCAACCTGCCTATCCTGTGCAAGGGGGGGGGGTTGGGGGCAGGCTGTGAAAGCCTTGGGACAGGAGTCACCGGCCCCTCAGGCTGGCAGGATCCAGGCAGAGCCATAGCACCCGAGTTTTGGAAGGGACCCCCAAAGGCCCTCTAGTCCAGCCCACTGCCAAGCAAGGGATGCTGTCTCAGCAAAAAGATGCCGTGGCCGAGAGAGTGGGGAGGGGGCTCTTTTCCGCCCCCCTCCATTGGGGGGGGGCTTGGGGGGCTGCTTGGGCATCCTTGGAATCTGAAAGGGCTCGCTTGCTCGAGTCGCCTGCCACCGCTTGCTCTGCTCTGTTCTCGGAGAAGCAGAGATTAAGGCCTGTGGGTTAAATCACTGAGCCTAGGGCTTGTGGATCAGAAGGTTGGCGGTTCGAATCCCTGCGACGGGGTGAGCTCCCGTTGCTCGGTCCCAGCTCCTGCCAACCTAGCAGTTCGAAAGCACACAGTGTAAGTAGATAAATAGGTACCACTCTGGCAGGAAGGTAAATGGCGTTTCTGTGCGCTGCTCTTGTTTGCCAGAAGCGGCTTAGTCCTGCTGGCCACATGACCCAGAAGCTGTACGCCGGCTCCCTCAGCCAATAAAGCGAGATGAGTGCCGCAACCCCAGAGTCAGTCACGACTGGAGCTAATGGTCAGGGGTCCCTTTACCTTATTTGGGGAGGGGGCTGCCTGGGCCTTGAGTGCCATTCCTGCCCCACCAGCCAGGGAGCCTCGCAAAGGAGGCAGGCAGAGAAGCCCACAATGCTGTGGGGCCTGCCAGCTGGGAGGGGGGATCTGGAACCAGGACCATAGCCTTGTAGACTCGGAAGGGACCCCGAGGGTCATCCAGCCCAACCCCAGTGAGGCAGGAATCCCAGCAGGGCAGGAATTGCCAGACCTGGCATGGGGGGCTGGATGGTTTGTGGGGGGCTGTGAGAACCTGGTGCCCCTGTGGGTCCTGCCTGGAATGTGTGTGTGTCCCCCTCCCTGCAGGGCGAGCCAGAGTTCGGCCCTGTGGGTGACGGCAGGGTGAGTGAGCGTCCCTTGTGAGGGACAGTCACCGCTCAGCTGGCGTCACGAGGCGCAGGGGGAGCCATAAGAGGCGGCGAGAAGCTGCTGTCCCTCACTTGGCAGCTGGAGGCAGGGGCAGCTGGTCGCTGGGGGAGCGACGGAGGTGAGCAAAGGGGGGGAGCCCAGCCCCACGATGGTGGGGGGCAAATCGTCAGAGGTGGGGGGTCCAGACAGGCCCTCGGGGGGTGGAGGCAAAAACTGTCTGGCTTCCAGAAAGGACGCTGCACCCAGCAGCCCGAGCGAAAGGCCCTCTGCACGTTCACAGAGGCCACTTTGCCCACCTTTCCTGGAGGTTTTGAAGCAGAGGTGAGATGGCGCTCTGTTACACCTTTGTCACACTTTTGCTGTGATTGCTGCATTTCAGGGGATGGGGTTGGTCTGGATGACCTCTTGGGGTCCCAAGCCTTCAATTCTTTCATGCGATGACTCTTCTCCGTCAGGGGCGACTCCTGCATTGTGGGGGGCTGGGCTAGATGACCGCGTGGGGTCCCCCCAACGCCACGTTCCCCTTTGAAGACTCCCAGTGCCTGTCTCCCAGTGTCCTCCCCCCACTCCACCCAGATGCCCCGAGACCCCCTGCCACCCTCCCTGCTCTGGGGCACAGGGACTTAGGCTGGGCAACCCCAGCGCTCTCTTGAGTCACGAGTGCGATTCATGTCAAGAAAGCAGGCGGCGGGGGGAGCTGAGCCTGGGCCGGCTCAGACCAGCCGCACCGGCTGCCTGGGGGGACCCGATCCCCCTCTGGGCCTGGCGTTGCTCTTGGCACCCGCTGCCGCGAGAGAGCCCCAGGCCAAGACAAGCGTGGCCTCTGCCTCACCCGCCCGGCCCAGCGGGAAGAGCGCACTCCTCCTCCTCGTTGGGATGCAGGAATCTTCCCGGGGTCAGGACATGGCAGCAGCTGCGAGGAGGAAGAAGGCTTTCCCAGAGGAAGAGGCTGCTGGCCTTTGCAGGAAGGGGCCTCCAGGGGTCATCCAGACCGACCCCCTGCGAGGCAGCGAGGTTGAAGGTGGAACTCGTCATAGAAGTGCAGCTTGGGAAGCGATGGTGGGAGACACCCCCACCCTGAGACGGGGGCTGCAGAAGGAGGGGGTCCTGAGCAGGATGTTTGTGGGGGGAGGGGAAATTCCCAGGGGTCTCTTTCCACATGGGCTCCTCACATGCCCTTGGTGAACAGGGATTCCCTCGCTGAACCCAGGAGAATGCTGCAGGGTCAGGCCAAAGGGGGCCCATCGGGTGCAGCGTCCGAATGCCCCATTGCACCGCAGAGTCCAGAGAGACTGCCTCTGGGCCTGAAGGCTCTGTAAGGACGTCAACAGAGCCTGGCTGCTGGAGGAAGGCAAAGGGAGGAAGCCGTCTCATCCAGGCGCCCCCAGGGGAAACCCACCTGCAGGATTCGAACTCCTCCCTTGGTTTCCAGCAGAGCCCTGCTGCCTCTGGCTGGGGAGGGAGAGCCCAGCCATCGCCCTCTCCTCCTCCACGGATTTGCTCAGTCCTTTCATGGTGGCCAGGCCTGCCTCTTGTGGCAGGGAGTTCCACAGTCTAGCTCTGCCCTGCAATAGGGTTCCCAGGTTCCCAAAAGTGAAAATCTGGACAAACTTGTCCAGAGCTGTTTTTCCCCACCAGTAACATCTCCCCAAAAATATTAAGTTTGGGGGCTTTGTTGTGATTTACCACCCTTGCCATATGTCTGGGTGTTCCTGGACATTTTACTGATTTGGCAAAAAAACCGCCCGGACGCCGTTCTGCTGCCCGAACCCTGGTCATTTCCAGGAAAATCCAGTCTGCCCTACAAGAATAAGTCCTGCCTTTGATCCCTTGGGAATCTTCCGACATTCAGTTTTGTCCACGAATTCCAGTGCTGAGAGCGAGGGGGGCCCCACACTTTCCTCTCGCCCCCAAAGCCCCCAGTGCCGCCTCCCTGGTCCCCTTCCAGGGGTGCCCCCGCCTCTCCCCCTGGCCTCCCTGCTCAGGTGCCTCCTCCTCGGCAGGGACCCCCGAGGGTCATCCAGCCCCACCCCTCCCCTGCAATGCAGGAATCGCACCCGCAGCATCCCTGGCAGGGGGCCAGTCAAGCTCTGCTTCCAATCCTCTCCCCCCCCCCAACTCCCTCCCTCCCGCTGCCCAATTCCTCCTCCGATTTCCTCGTTCTTTATTTCATGAGACATGGGATCCCGACTTTGCCCGCTGGGCACTGGAAGGAGCTCTTTCCTGCCCCGCTGGCGCTGCCGGAGCCCGCCTGGCAGGGGCCACGATCAGGGACCCCCTCTGGAGGAGAAAGGGGGCATCTGCCTTGCCAAAAGTCCCTCCCTCCCCATTCTGTGGATGGTTCTTGCAGGGGGGGCATCTTCCAAGCCCCCAGAGGTGCCATTTGCCCTGTGGGCAGCCAGGCGGGCAGAAGGCCCCTCATCTGGGTCGGAGTCGGGGATTCATCCCCACCTTGGGCAAAAGATTCCCGCCTTGCCGGGGGTTGGGCTAGATGACCTTGGGCGGTCCCTGGTTCCATGATAATTGGCCTTTTTTCTCTCTCTGCAGGTTATGGTGCCCTCACTCTGCCCTCTGAGTGCCAGGGAGAAAGAGAAAGGCTAGAGGGGCCTTTGCCCGCAGCCCGCCATGAGTCGCCCGCAGGTCTCCTCTGACCTCCACCGCATGGTCTCCGGGGCCGTTGAGGGGGTGAGTAGCAGAGGCCGGCCCTCAGGTGAGCCTCTCTGGACCTCACAGGGGCCACGGGGGGGGGCTGGGCGGGGGCCGGGCAGGGGGCTTCCGACACCTGAGATGCTGCGGAAAGGTGAGCCCGGGTTGCTCCGTTGGGAAGCGGTGCCAGGAGAGCAGGCGCAAGCGGGCACTGCGCCATGTGCTGCCCACCTCTTTCCCCAGCCCATGGGGCACCTGGCTCAGCCCCTCCAGTCCTGTGTGGGGCAGAGCTCAGAACAGAGCCCCCGGTGAAGCTGGGCTCTAACGGGCAAAACTGCAGCAGCCTGGAGGGCATGGGAAGAGCTCTGCCAGTTGAATTTCTGCCTGCCGTGTAGCCCTCAGACGTGCAGGATGAGGCCTGCTGGGGAAGGGAAGGAGCCGTGGGGCAGCCCCTGCTTTGCAGTGCGCCAGCCGCCCCCTGCCCCCCCTTCAAGCCCCCAAAAGCCTTTTCAGGAAGCCCTGTGGAACTGCTGCCTGCTGGGACCTTGCAGGAACGGTCAGGAATCCCAGGCCAACCCACAGGCCTCCTGGGAGAGCAGTGCATGCTGGGATATGTGTCCTCGCCCCCTTGGTCAAGGTGGGGCTGGTGCAGAGGCCTGGAGCAGGCTGGGGGGGGGGAGAACTTGCTGACCCCCTTCCTGCTGCTCACCTTCTGCAGCACCCCCAGAACTGAGTTCCCAGGAAGTAGCTCCAGAGCATGTGCAAAGCGCTCCAGCCCTTTAATTGGGTGGGGGATTGCAGCGGGGGGAGCTTTCTCCTTTGGCCCCCTCCCCTCACATCAGCCCCACTTCCTGGCAGGGGCAGGATGGAGGGCAGCAGTGGGGGCATCATCAACACCCCCTTGAAATGGCAATGCCTCTCGACTTTGGGGGTCCCGACCCCCTCGAATATTTTATGGGGGGACCAAAGGGGCCGTGATCCCGGGAGCTGGCTCCTATGGCCCTGGGGGGACCCAGCCGCCAGCCCCCCTCCTGCCCCACTGGGAGCCGCCTGCGCTGAACTCCTGCGGGGTTAATGATTAACCCTTTGCATGGCTGCCTGCTCCCCGGTCCCCCCCCCCAACTGGGCGAGTCCCGTGACCCAGGAAGGAGCGTCTGGGAGGAGGAGGCAGGGAGGGCTGGGTGCTGCTGGGACCCCCCCCTTCCTCCCCCCAAACACACACACACCCCTTCCTCCCCCCCACACACCCTGGGCTGCCATGGACTTCTTGCTGTGCCCACAGGTAAGGCCAGCCCCCCAGTCGCTGCCAGGCTGAAGGATGCCACCTGGTCGCCTGGGGAGGCCTGGGTGCCGGGGGGGGGGGGAATGGAGGGGAGGGGGCGGCAGGGGGGTCTCTGGGTGCAGCTTTCTCCTGACGCCCACAGGGTGGGAACACCAGCTCTCATCTCCCATGGGGCAATTCCTGCCTGGGGGGCATTTCAGCAAAGGAGAAGGGAGCTGGGAGGTTCCCCCCCCCCACTCAAGTGAGGGCGTGTGGTGGGGGCAGACTTTCACCAGAGGCCGGGAGTTCCCCTGTCTTGGGTGCCAAGCACTGCTTGCTGGGTGGGGGGCAGGAAGAGGAGAGACCCCCTCCTGGGTGACTTGGGGAGGGGTGGGAGGTGGGGGAGAGGGAGGTGGGGGGAAAGGGAGAGGCTGGGAGGACTAATTCAGCAGCATGTGCTCTGTGGAACTCCCTGCCACTTGACGCCAGCCAAGCACCTTCTCTGATTGGTGCCCGCTTGGCAGCCCTTTCGCTCCGAGTTCATTTCATTCGTTTCCACTGTTAGTTTTAGTGCTTTACAACCCTTTTAAACTTTTTACGGACAACTTTAACGTTTCTCGTAAACCACCCGGAGATGTTTTACGACCAGATGCCTTTTCAGATGCAAATTAAACGAAACGGGTTTAGATGGGACACCAAAGCGAATCTCTCCCAAATCTCCCCTGAGCGTGTGCTGGGGGTCTTGGCTCCAATCTCTAGGGCCCCCCAGCCCAGGGTACCTCTTCCCCTTGGCTCCATGGGGGCGTGGGCTGTTGCCTGTGCTGCGGAGACAGAAAGCACTCTGTACATGCTCAGAGGCACGCGCCATTATTGCCACACGTTCCAGGACATGGTGGCATGGGGGGGGAGTTGCTCCTCTTTGGGGCCCTCCAGAGGGGGACCCTAAGCCCTGCTGGGCTTCTTCGGGGGGTTGCCAGTGGCCCCAAAGAGTGGCAGGGATGGGCTGGGGGGGCCTGTCCCAGGATATTCCTGCCCTCCCCCTTGGGCAAGTTAGGGGCCTTTCTGTGCACCCCCTCTTGAGAAATGGGGACTTAGAGGGACCCCGAGGGTCATCCAGTCCAACCCCTGCAATGCAGGATTCGCACCTGGAGCATCCCTGGCCGATAGCAATGCAAAAACTCTCCCGCGAAGGAGATCCTCTTACCTGCCCAGCCTCGGGGGCTCCGGGCAGGGGGAGGGCAGCCAGCCCCTCCCCGTGAAGCACTTTTGGGGGGCCAGGAAGCAATGCCCCCCCTCTCCCTGGCAGCCTCCGTGCTGCTGTCACCTTGAGTCCTGGGGGGGGGACCTCCTCCTCCTCCTCCTCCCCCCCCCTCCTGCCGGCTAATCTGCTCGGGTGTCTGCCGGCGCAAGGGGGGGCCTCTCCCCGTCAATATTTGGAGTGGCACGAGGGGACGGATCCGCCTGCCGCCTCCTCTCTGCGGGCGAAGTGACCTTCCCGGCCCGGGAGGAGCTCAGCATCATAAAGCGCCAGGCCGGCGGAGAAGGAGGCGCAGAGCGACGGGCAGGAGGGAGAGCGGAGGGGCAGCCGCGGGGGCGGGGGGCAAAGCTTGGCATGGCGCAGGTAGGGAGAGGGGGACCCCCCCTCCAGGGCCCCTCGCGGGATGGGCAGGAACTTGGGGGGAGGGGGGGCTTCTCCGCCTGCCTGCCCCCACGTCCCTCCCTCCCTCCGGCAGCCTCTTCCCTGGCAGAGGCTGGCGCTGCTCTGGACTCACATCCTGGCAAGCAGAGCGTCTTCTGGGGGTGGGGAGTTGCTGAGTTGCGCCCCCCCCTTTTAAACTGCCTGTTTTCACATGCAGTAGTTGCACAGCCGGTTAATCCTGCAGGGTTTGGGGAGCCTGCAAGGGAGGAGGAGGTTGTGCCTGGCATTGTAGAGAAGGGAGGGACCCCCAGTGGGCATCCAAACCACCCCCTGCCAGGCAGGAATGGCCCCTGAAAAGCCCCTGGCTGGCAGGCATCTAGCTGACTTCCAGGAACCTGCAATGGAGGAGAGAGAAGCACAGAGTCCCAGAGGTTTCTCCTGCAAAGCTCCTCTCCTGCCTCATAGAGGGACCCCCAACGGTCATCTAGTCTGACCCGGAGAAGAGCAGTCGGGCTCAGCAGGTGGAGCTTCTGCAGGGGGGGGGGTCTCTCTCCTTCCCCTCTCAGCCTCTGGGCTTCTTCCGCAGCCGGAGCAGGATGGGCCCAGCCCCACGTCGCCCACCTTTGGGGGGCAGAAGGCGGCCGAGGAGGAGGAAGAGAAGGACCTGAGCAAAGCCCTGCGGGTGGAGCGCTTTGAGGAGATCCTGCAGGATTCGCACCCGCGCAACGTGGAGGAGGCTGGGCGGAGCTACAGCGAGGAGGACTTTGAGTGTGAGTTTTTGGGGGGGAGCAAGGAGGGATCCTGCATCCAGGCCAAGGGGCGGGGGGGCGGGTCTGCTGGGGGGCTTCAGAGCTTGGGGGGGTTGCCCTTGGAAGACGTGGCTGAAGAGGCAGGAATGGGGTGGGTGGAGAATGCAGAGCTATTATTATTATTATTATTATTATTATTATTATTATTATTATTATTATTTTATACCCTTTTATATTCAAGGCAGCTTAAAAATAAAAATAAGGACAGCTAATAACATTGTGGGGGGTGTGAATCAAGCATTAACAGATTGATAGAATTAAAGCTATATTAGATACATTTAAAAACCGGGCCATAAAGGCACCAGGGCTCCGGCCCCGGCTGGAAAGTGGGCCTGGTGCCTTCTAGATGCCAAGCAGGGGTCCGGCACATTCATGTGGGTCTGTGAGTGGCCGGTGAGTGGAGCACCTGTGTCCTGCGGAGCCTATCTCTGGCTATGGGGGGAGGTCCCCTTTGCCCGGCCTCCTAGGCCTGCAGTGCCAAGGGAAGACTTCCTAGTCTCAGAAGGGCCCTCCTGGGGCCATCTAGTCCAAGGGTGGCAGCTGGATGGGGGGGTCTTGAAGACCCTCTCATGACCAAGGCTGTGCCTGGATTCCCTTCCTTTTATTAAAATCCTAGAATTGGAGGGTTGGCAGGGACCTTGGGGGTCATCTAGTCTGACCCCCTGAAGGCGGGAATCTGCAGCTGCCCCTCATGGGGGTCAAACCTGCAACCTTCGCATTGTCAGCACCAAGCAATGGGGCCTGGCAGCTTTCTCTTTGTACAGGACCACTTCTTTTTCTTTCTTTCTTAGTTTTTTATTTATACTTTTCAAATTTATACATTTCATTAGTTTTACAATCAATTTGACATTCCAAAATTTGACTTCCTTCCCTCTTTTGCTGCGGCTCCTTAAATTTATTTCTTAATATCTTCTGCAAATTCAAGTTCATTTAACTTGCTCATTTAATTATCTGCTGTAAATATATGCTCTTGTAAAACTGCAGGTTATTAAACTAATCCTGCTAATGTTTTTATCTGTTTACAATTTACCGTATTTTTCGCCCCATAGGGCGCACCGGCCCATAGGGTCACCTAGTTTTGGGGGGGAGAAATAAAGGGGGGGGTTATTATTTTTTTTCCCAGGCACGGGGCGGGGGCGGGGGATCCCCGAGCTTCCCCCGACCCCAGCCCCCAGAACAGGCTGCTATCTGCAAGCCTGGGGAGCCTGGCAGGAAGTCACGCCAGGCTCCCAAGGCTTGCGGATATCTGCCCGAAGCCCGGGGCGCGCTCCTATGGCATTCGCCCCATAGGACGCACACACATTTCCCCTTCATTTTTGGAGGGGGAAAAGTGCGTCCTATAGGGCGAAAGATACGGTATCTGTCAATATTCAATAAACCATCTCCATTCTTTTATAAAAAAAATATATTGATTTCTTATTCTTCCAGGAAGTTTTGGTATACAGTGGACGGTCGGGTTGCGAACGTGATCCCTGCGGGATGTACGTTCACAACCCACGTCTCTGCACACGCGGTTGCGATCCGGCACTTCTGTGCTTGCGCAGCCGCCAAAACCCGGAAGTAACCTGTTTCGGTACTTCCGGGTTTCGGCAGTCCGTAACCCGAAAAAACGCAACCTGAAGCGGCTGTAACCCGAGGTATGACTGTATTCCATAAGTTTTTGTCTCCATTTTTCCTTTGCTGGGACTTCTGCTTCTTTCCATTTTGGGTACAAGCAATGTTCTTGCTGCTTTAGTTGCATACATAAATAAATTGCTATACAATTTAGGTAATTCTGTCCCTATCATTCCTGAAAGAAATGCTTCTGGTTTGTTGGTTTGTTTGTTTATATAAAAGTTATTTTAAACATCCTTTTCAATTCATTATATATCATTTCCCCGTAAGCTTTGCCCTTATTTCAAGACCACCACATATGATAAACCCAGTTTCCCAGTTCTTCTACTTGGACCATCGGTTCCTTCCTGTTGGTCAGGACCAGATCCAGGAGAGATAACCCCCTTCTTGCTTCTTCTACCTTTTGTTCCCCCCCCCCCAAAAAAAAATTCATTCATTTTATAACACAACTAAACAACAGAAACAGAAAAACAATACAAACAAATTATTGTCTTATCCTTATTTTTTCCTAAACATTGTTAGGTGGGCTTCCCCAAGTCCCCCCTATCTGATTTTCATTTTACCTCATCTTTACAGATTACATATATCATAATTTTTAAGCATTTTTTATAACGCTTACTTTTACCATAAAAATCTTCACATTTTATCACTTACAAATACTATTTTAAAATACCCTATCTTCTACTTCTAACCCTACAGCCTAAATCCACTTCCAAAGCTATTCTAAGATTTAAATATTAACATTTTTTTTCCAAATATTCCTTAAACTTCTTTCAATCTTCTTCCACCACCTCTTCTCTCTGGTCTCGGAGTCTCCCGGTCAGTTTGGCAAGTTCCATAGAGTCCATCATCTTCATCTGCCATTCTTCTATAGTTGGTAAATCTCGTTTCTTCCAATTCTTTGCTAGCAATATTCTCGCAGCTGTTGTGGCATACAGAAAAAAAGTAACATCCTTTTTGGGGATTTCACCCCCCACTATACCAAGTAAAAAGGCTTCTGGTTTCTTAATAAATGTGTTTTTCAACACTTTTTTCAGTTCATTATAAATCCTTTCCCAGAAGCCTTTTACTTTGGGGCATGTCCACCACATGTGGTGAAAAGTTCCTTCTTTTTCCTGATATTTCCAGCATTTATGATACATTTTTGCTAACTTCACTGGTGTTAAGTAGCATCTGTGATTCTGGGCCGGCTTCCAGGTGGCCCTGGAGGCCCCCTCCTCCCCAGAATCGCCCCCCCAACACCGCTTCCCGCTTCCCCCCCGCAGACCACCGCCAGTCGTCCCACCACATCCACCACCCGCTGTCCAGCCACCTTCCCTCGGACCCCCGGAGGAAGAAGGGCGTCTCCAGGAAGGCCAAGAAGAAGAAGAAGGAGAAGCAGCCGCAGCCGCAGCGCCCCTCCGTCCCCGGGGAGACCCCCACCATCGAGGAGGAGGAGGAGGAGGAGGCCGAGGAGGGGGAGGAGGAGGCCGACGAGGACACCTGCGACACCGAGACGGAGCAGGCCTCCGAGGACCTGATGCTCCTGCAGGGCTCTCCAGAGGGGGTGCAGGTAGGTCGGGGGGGCAGGAGGACGTGCTCAGAGGGACGGCACGGACCGGCAGCAGTTCAGGCAGGGAGGCTGTTTCCACCAGTCTGGGATCCCAGAATTGCAGGGGTTGGGCTGGATGACCCTCGGGTCCCTTCTGACTCTACGATTGGATGCCCACCAGTCAGGGATTCTGGAGCTGCGATTCCGGCATCGCAGGGGGTCAGACTAGATGGCCCTTGGGTACCCCTTCCAACTTGACATTTCTACAAGGAAGGAGATTCTGGCTCAACTCTGATGCCAGTGGAGGATCTCTCCTTGCTGGGAGACTTCCTGGGAGAGCTGGGGCGGCCCTTTGCCAGGGAGGCTTCAGCTGAGATTCCTGCACTGCCGGGGGTTGGTCTGGATGACCTTTGGGGTTCTCTCCCGACTCAGCAATTCTGCAATCCCAGGACAGGCTGGGGATTGATCCTCTGAGCTATGACCAAGGCCACCCCCCCCCCCCCGGAGCTCAGGATGGTGGTGGAAGTGGCAAAGGGGTTTGTAAGTTCGTAGAACTGTCGTGTTGGAAGGGACCCAAGGGTCATCTAGCCCAACCCCCTCAATAATAATACTGTAATAATAATAATAATAATAATAATAATAATAATAATAATAATAATTTTTATATATACCCCGCCCTCCAGAGCCAGTGTGGTGTAGTGGTTAAGAGCGGTGGACTTGTAATCTGGTGAACTGGGTTCGCATCTCCGCTCCTCCACCTGCAGCTGCTGGGTGACCTTGGACAAGTCACACTTCTTTGAAGTCTCTCAGCCCCACTCACCTCACAGAGTGTTTGTTGTGGGGCAGGAAGGGAAAGGAGAATGTTAGCCGCTTTGAGACTCCTGAAGGGGAGTGAAAGGCGGGATATCAAATCCAAACTCCTCCTCTTCTTCTTCTTCTTCCCCAGCCAAGACTGGGCTCAGGGCGGCTAACACCAAATATAAAACAATTGATTGAAAAACAACTTAAAAAAACAAGATTAAAATACAAAGCCAACATCCCCTGAGGGACCCCATCCAAGCCTCCAAGAAGAGCCCCCCTTTTCTCGAGGGAGACCATCCCACCACCAGGATCTCTTGCTCCTTCCTGGCCGCAGAAGGCCGAGGAGGGGAGGGGAGCCCCCCAGCCCCAGCCCCTGACCCCCGCTTCTCTCCCCTCAGTTCTTCTTGCAAGAGGACGATGGAGTAGACCGGCCGGCGGAGGGGGCAGCCAGCCCCACAATGCCCCATAGCTCCTCAACGGACTCTGGGGGCTCCCCAGCTCCCAAGGGGGCCAAAGCAGGCAGGTGAGTGAGGGCCGGGGGCTGGCGGGGGCCTGAAGGGAGGGGGTTTTGCAGGGGTCCAGAGGAAGGAGGGGGTCTGCCCTGAGCAGCGGATTTCAGCTGGGGGGGAGTGCAGGGGGTGGGAGAGGGTTTGGGGCACCTCCTCCCTCCTGGGGGGTCCCTGAAAGAAGGTCGGCTCTGGCTCAGGGGCTGGTTGATTCTTCCTGCGTGAAGTGGGGGGGGGGGTCTCTCCCCACAGCATCTGAAATCAGGCTATTTGTTGCATGAAATCATGTGCTGCTTGAACGTCTTTTTTGTTTAATTGATACTTTATTGAAAGGTTTTCATGTATAAAAGAAAAATCAAGAGAGAGAGAAAAGAAAAAGAGTGTGGAAAAAGAAAGACAGAGGAGAAGACAGAAAACATGCAGAACGCACAGTGTAATAATTAAGTCCCTTTCCTTTCTATAGATTATTCTATAGAGAAGTGATATAATCATCCTAATCTATAAATGGTCACTAATAACCCCCCCGATTCCATATAAATTCGTTTCAGGTATCAATATATTTGTCCAAACCAAGGAAGTCCGTTCATCAGTTGCAAGTGTGGTCAGTCTTTGGAGTCGCACGTTAAGAAACCCTCAGAGCCGTTTTCCAAAGACAAGAATGACCAACCAGGAGGCTTCCTAAAAGTTGAAACCGACTAGAAACAGAATTAAAACTCGCTGCCGGTTTTTGAGCGTCTGGCCAGGCCTGTCTGAGCAAGAAGGTTCTTAGCAGGTGCTGAAAAGAGAGCAGGGAAGGCACCTTGAGATCCCTAGGCAGGGAGTTCCAAAGGTTATAGGGGCTGCCACCCTGCAAGATTGGCCGTTGCGCGGCACCCGTAAGAGTGCCAGTTGTGCCGATCGAAGCAGCCAAGCGGGCAGGTCTGGGGCAAGGTGATTTTGTGGGGAAACCGGTGCCCAGTTGTTGAGGGAAAGGAGGTTCCCCTCACTTTATGCCAGCGCCCCAGAGCTGCCTCCTTGGCGCCTGAGGCGGGCGCGGTGCCCGCCTGTGAGTCTGCCTCTCTCACAGCTCAGATGCCGAGGAACCCGCGGGCACGGAGACACCCAGCATGGCCGAGGCGGGCTCCCCCGGGAGGGCGCTCTCCAAGTCCCAGCCCGGGCACCGCAGCTACAACCTCAACGAGCGCCGGCGCATCGGCAGCATGACGGGCATCGAACAGACCCGCTACCCCAAGGTGCCCACAGATGAGTCCGAGGCCCAGACCCTGGCCTCCGCCGACCTGGACTTCATGAAGAGTGAGTGGCGGGGGGCAGGGCGGGGGGAGCACAGGGGAGGAGGAGTCCTGGGTGCGAATCCACCAGCTGGGATGCCCTCTGGCTGCCTGGCACCAGACACTTTCTCAGGCAAAGCCATGAAACCATCTTTGGCCTGTTAAAGCTGCTCTTAGGATTATTTTTTATGCTTGTTCTTTATTATTGATGCTCCATCAAATGTGTTCTTAATGGGATCTTTTGATAAAGGGCAGTATGTAAAGTATTAGTATTCTGGCAGTGGCCTGCCTGGCAGGGGGGGTCGTGCAGCAGAGTATAAAGGGTTTTGTGAGTTGCCGTATTTGTCGCTCCAAAAGACGCACCTTTTTCCTCCTAAAAAGTAAGGGGAAATGTCTTATGGAGCGAATGTGTGGTCCCTGGAGCAGAATTGCCCAGGGGCAAAAAGCAGATTATGCTCTTTTTTTCTTTTTTTGAAAGAGGGAAGGGGGTGTTGAAACAAAGCCACTGATCAGAAACAGGAAGACTAAATCAATTAGGAGAGAAATTAGAAGAAAAGGAGGAGCAAAAAACTGCTAAGGAAAAGACAGTAAGGCAAACAAGAGGGAAGGGAGTGTTGAAAGGAAGCAGCTGATCGGTGGGATCGGGAAGGAGATAAGGGACTCTAGAGATAAAGGAGGCTGTCTGGGAGCGGGGAGGTAAAAGCCCATGGATCCTCAGGATTTTTGCATTGGGTCACCCCAAATTCACCATCCGATCACACGTCTGTGGCTACAGCATGAACCACAAAAATCTTACATCCACTGTTTGGTTCAGAATATTTGTTCTTGTTTTCTTCCTCTAAAAACTAGGTGCATCTTATGTTCAGGTGCGTCTTAGGGAGAGAAAAATACCGTAGTCTGTTGGAGGCACTTCTGAGCCAGACACGTTTGTTGCATCCCAGTCTTTTGTGGGCTGCAGAGAGTGGCCTTCCTGGGACGCAGGAAGCACTAATTATTATTATTATTATTATTATTATTATTATTATTATTATTATTATTATTCTGGGCAGCTTGCCTTTGCTGGGAATATCTCTCTCTCCAAAGGCAAAAAGCTCCTTGTGATTATAGTAAATAAAAGTAAACAAGGGAGAAGAAAAAGGAACGAATAGAAAACAGAAAGAGAGGAAGAGAATACCGGTACATTAAGAAACCTTTTTAAAAACAGAGGGTAACAGCAATAACAAAGTAACCATTAAACAGAATTACGGCTACAAAACTATATAGTATATCCCAGGCTCCCTCAACCTTCAGCCCTCCAGATGTTTTGGTACTACATTTCCCATCATCCCTGACCGCTGGTCCTGTTCGCTAGGGATCCTGAGAGTTGTAGGCCAGAAACATCTGGAGGGCTGAGGTTGAAGAAGCCTGGGCTGTCCTGTTGCCATCCGTGGCATGGAGGTGGGCTTTTCCGCTCGCTGGATGTTCCTTCCTTTAATTCTGCCCCTTCGAATCCTGGAAGGGAAGGGACCCCCAAGGGGCATCTAGTCCAACCCCCCCCCGAAAGGCAGGAGTGGATTTTTTCAAACTGACAAATGACCCAGCTGCGACACAACAGCCCTGCGGTCTTGCCAGGGGGTCTCTGGCGGTCAAATCGGGAAACTTTTTTGCACAGAAGAGGGAAAGTGGGCACGAGGTCCAAGCAGAACACAGAATATTCTGAGCCCCAAAACTGGGCTCATCCTAGTGGCTGTCATCATTCTGGTTTACTCGCAAGTAGGCAGCAATAATAGAAAGCCTGGCCTGGATCCCTGGGGGTCTTCCTCCCCTATCTTTGGAGGGAGGGACCCCAGGCTCTTTCTGACCAATGGCGTGCCAGCGCCTGGGGCCGAGGTGCTACACCTTTCTCAGGTGGCACCTGAAGAGGCTGGAATGGATGTAGGGGAGCCGTGAGGAGGGCGGATCAGGGCCTTTCTCTGCACCCCCCACTCAGGGCCTTCTGTCCTTCCACCCCGCAGGCCACAGGTTCGAGGACGTTCCTGGGGTGCGGCGCCACCTGGTCCGGAAGAGCGCCAAAGGCCAGGTGGTCCACATTGGCAAGGACCGCAAGGAGCCCAGCGCCCGGCAGAGGAAGCAGGACCGGCAGCCCCACGAGGTGAGCAGGGGGGGGCGATTTGTGGCCTGCTGGGGGGCAAGAGGCAGAGCCGTAGCTGGGTGATCTCGCGCCCCTGGCAGGACCATCCAGATTGCGCCCCCTAGGGAATGTGGCACAGGGAAAACCCACATATCATGTAAAAACCCTCTATTTAAGACCTTTTCTTATGAGGCAATAATTGATATTTTTATAGACATATTTGTGGAAACATTTTTTTTATATATAAATTTTTATTAGTTTTTTAACATACCATTTTCAACAGTAATTAAACATATTTTTACATCTTAATCAAATTTTTTTGACTTCCATCAAAAATATTTATGGAAACATTTTTAGCAGGTTTTGCACCCGCTGGTGGGGGCCTTCCTTGCCACCCCCTGGCAGGAAGCTGTGGGTAGGAGGGGGCGCAGCCAGCGGGCTGAGGGACCACTGGGGCAAACTGGACGCTGGCCCCCGATGTTGTAGGGCTATCAGAGACCCCTAGGTTGGGGGGTCTTCTTCCTCCACCTGCCACTTGCTCCCCACAAATCCAGGCCTGGATTGTGGAAATTCCCTTGGGGTGGGGGGGACCTGTGGTGTTTCTGATCCTGGGGGGCTCAGCGACACCCCCTTGCAGGAAGAGGAGGTTCCTTGGCCATCACCCCAAATTCTCCTGCCCCCCCAAGTTCTGATCTGGGCTGTTAGTCAGAATCAGAGGCCGCAAGTATTTCTGAACCCCATTTCTGGAAAGCACAGGAGGGGGAGAGGGCTGCTCTCGTGTTTGAATCCTGCGTCTGAACAGCCCTTGCGAGGACAGGAGCCTGGATTCTGTGGGTCTCCTTGGCCCTGATCCAACCAGCGCTCTTCCTTTGAAATAGATAGATAGATAGATAGATAGATAGATAGATAGATAGATAGATAGATGATAGATAGATTATTGAGAGAATTCAACATTAATACATTTATACATACATATTACAGATATACAAACAAACATACATTTCATACAATCCTTAAAAATATTCTTACCAACCCACACTCAATCCCGCACATGCTTCCTTTTCCCACCACCATCCCTGTGCTAGACTTCTACTCAATTGCAATTTCTTTCCATTTCTATTACTTACTTTCACACACTATTAAACCAACTTTCTACTTCTTTTTCTGTTATCCATATTATTTGGTGTTTCGGTATTTATAACGGAACTTGTTTATTCCAATAGGAGTTCTGGTTTTTCAATGTGATTTTGCAAATATCCTTTAAACACCTTCCAGTCCTTGTCTATCTTCTCTTTTGAGATCCTTCCGATCTCTGTGTTTGGGACATATTGGAATACTCCAATGATTTGGCAAGCCGCTCTTCCCACCCTCTGACCCTCTCCGCCCGGCCCAGGTCTTTGTGGAGCTGAACGAGCTGATTGTGGACAAGAACCAGGAGATGCAGTGGAAGGAGACGGCGCGATGGATCAAGTTTGAGGAGGACGTGGAAGAGGAGACGGATCGCTGGGGGAAGCCCCACGTGGCCTCCCTCTCCTTCCGGAGCCTGCTGGAGCTGCGCAGGACCCTGGCTCACGGTGGGCAGGGCAGAGGGGCACCGGGAGAGGGCAGGCTCATTCATAGAGTCAGAAGGGACCCCCCGAGGTCATCCAGACCAACCCCCTGTAAGGCAGGAATCTCAGCAGAAGCCTCCATGGCAGAGGGCCATCTAGTCCCCCTGCGATGCCGGAATCACAGCTCCAGAATCCCTGACCGGTGGGCATCCAATCGTAGAGTCAGAAGGGACCCCTGAGGGTCATCCAGCCCAACCCCTGCAAGGCAGGCATCTTTTGCCTCCAGCTCCTCTTCCCATTCCCCTGTTCCAACTTTCAATTTGGAGCCTGTCTTTCCGGATTGGTACACGCAAACCCAAAATATACAGTGCAACAATTTGATTCAATGCCAAAAATACGGCTTCCAAATAAACCCATCCTAGAATTCTAGAGTTGGGAGGGAACCCCAAAGGTCATCCAGACCAACCCCCGGCAATGCAGGAATCTCAGCTGAAGCCTCCCTGGCAGAGGGCCAGCCAAGCTCCACTTAAAGGCCTGCCAGGAAGGAGAGATCCTCCACTGGCATCAGAGCTGAGCCAGAATCTCCTGCCTTGTAGCTTGTAGAAACGTCAAGTTGGAAGGGCACCCCGAGGGCCATCTAGTCTGACCCCCTGCGATGCCGGAATCGCAGCTCCAGAATCCAGTGCCCTCCGATGAGAGGGCAGGGGGACTATGCAGGTGGCCCATATGGGCATCAAACCTGCGACCCTGGCATTTTCTGCCCCCCCCCTCAACTAGTTAAGCTAACGGGGGATGCCAGGTCTGGTTCTTTTGGGGTGGGGGCAGCAAGTCCAATGCGGAATCCCCCAGGCCCCCTGGGGAGCTGTGGAACTCACTGCAGCAGGAGGGGCTGGGTGGAAATGGGGCTCAGTGAAGAACTTTTCGGGGGGAGTCTATGGGACTAGTGCCCCCTCGCTCTCTCTCCCCAGGGGCCGTCCTCCTTGACCTGGACCAGAAGACCCTGCCAGGGGTGGCACACCAAGTCGTGGAGCAGATGATCATTTCGGACCAGATCCGAGCGGAGGACCGCGCCAACGTGCTGCGGGCGCTGCTCCTCAAGCACAGGTGAGGCAAGCGGGGGGGGGCAGTTTCTGGCTCCTCCTCCTGCCAGCTCTGGCATCATATAGACAGCGTGGCAGAGTGGGTAGAGCAGCCTCTCTCTCCGCCTTGGGTCCCTGGGTGCTGCACTCCCATCGTCCCTCTCTAGCAGAACCGTCAGTTGGGAACGATGGGAGTTGTAGTCCAACAGCACCCACGGACCCAAGGTTTGAGTGTCAGGCCAGGATCTGGCAGGGACCTGGGTTCAAATCCCGACATACGGCCATGAAGCTCAGCGGGTGACCTCGGAAGCCAGTCTCCCTCAGCCTGACCCACCTCACAGGGTTGTTGTTTAATAATTATTATTACTATTTACTGATGTTTAATTTTACTGCTTACTATTCTGTTTACTATTCTAATGGATTCTGGAATGTTGCTTTGTTTGACATAAGCTTTATTTTAAAGTTATTGTGGCTTTTATATTGGGTCAGATGGTTACTATTAATGTTTGATGTTTTATTGTGTTTTTATTTCTTGGAAGCCACCCAGAGTGACTTGGGCAACCCAGCCAGATGGGTGGAGTATAAATGAATTATATATAAAATAATAATAATAATAATAATAATAATAATAATAATAATAATAATAATTATATTTATTTACACCCCGCCCATCTGGCTGGGTTTCCCCAGCCATTCTGGGCGGCTTCCAACAGAACACTAAAATACAATAACCTATTAAACATTAAAAGCTTCCCTAAACAGGCTTCTGATGTTGTTGTTGCAAAGATAAAAACGGGGGGGGGGGGGAGTATTGCACCCTGGCCTCCGTGGAGGAAATAAGGGTCATACTATAATCCCAGGGAGGATTCCCTTGGCTTGGTGGGTGTCTGCAACAAGCCCCCCCAACCCCCCTAGGACGGAGCCCCCTTCCCTGACGCGCTGTCCTTCCTCGCAGCCACCCCTCGGATGAGAAGGAGTTCTCCTTCCCGCGCAACATCTCGGCCGGATCCCTGGGCTCCCTCCTGGGCCACCACCACAGTGCCAACCACGTCGGCGAGGGGGCCGAGCCCACCGTGACCGACCCCCTCATCGGGGGCCATGGCGGGGAGCACGAGACTCGGGTGGACATCGAGAAGGAGGTGAGAGGAAGTGGGGAAGGGACCCCCAAAGGCCATCCAGCCTGACCCCCCTCAATGCAGGAATCCCTGCTGGGTGGGGTGACTGGGGGGGGGCGCCTGTGCACCAAGGATGCGTGGCAGCCAGCTAAGTCTCCCCACCTTGCTTCTCACTCTCCCCGCCCCCCACCCGGGGGTCTCTGCAGCGCGAAGTGGCGTCCCCCACGCTCCCCGGCCCCATCACCAGGTCCAAGTCGAAGCACGAGCTGAAGCTGTTGGAGAAGATCCCCGACAACGCAGAGGCCACCGTGGTTCTTGTGGGTAAGGGAGGGGCAGAGTCTCAGGGGGGCAGAGAATCATGGAATCATAGCCTGGAAGGGACCCCCCAGTATTTATTTGCAGTGGTACCTTGGTTCTCAAACTTAATCCGTTCCAGAAGCCCATTCCAAAACCAAGGCGTTCCAAAACCAAGGCACGCTTTCCCATAGAGAGTAATGCAAAACGAATTAATCCTTTCCAGACTTTTAAAAACAAACCCTGGAAACAGCAATTTAACATGAATTTTACTATCTAACGAGACCACTAGTCCATAAAATGAAAGCAATAATCTATGTACTGTGCTATAGAATAAATAAGACAGCACAGTCATACCTCGTGTTGCGTTTGCTTCAGGCTGAGCGTTTTCAGGTTGCGTCCCATGGCGACCCAGAAGTAACGGAACGGGTTCCTTCTGGGTTTTGTCGCTCGCGCATGTGCTCAAAATGACGTCACGCGCATGCGCAGAAGATGTGAATCGCGACCTGTGCAAACAGAGGTTGCATTCTGCTCAAGTTGCGAAGGGGCTCCGGAATGGATCCCGTTCACAACCAGAGGTTCCACTGCATTGTAGGTGATAAACATTAAAATTACTGTATTTTTCCATGTATAAGACTATATTTCTGTGTATAAGACTAAAATAAGGGGTCGTCTTATACACGGTTAGTGCATAGTGCATTTTCTTAAGTTTGAATCCCCCAAAATAGGGGGTACCTTATACATGGAAAAATACAAAAATGCACTGATGATAGTCATTGTTTGGCTGGGGGAGGCTTTTATCCATTTCCAAAGTCACATAATCAGTCAGTAGCTGAACTGGGTTCCACACAGTCACAAAAACAAATTAATTGAAAAAGCCTCAAAAACAAAAAGGCAAAATAAATAGCAAAAACAAAAGCGCCAAACTTAATCAGGGATAGGGAATATCACAGAATTGTTGGAAGGGATCCCCTCAGAGCACAGGAGAACTAGGAATCACAGAAAGGACCCCGAGGGCAGCGTCCAAAATTCACCAGGCATACCGTATTTTTCGTTCTTTAAGACGCACTTTTCCCCTCCTAAAAAGTGCATCTTATGGAGCGAATGCAGGCGGGAGGCTCTGCTCAGCGCTCCCTTTAAAGAGCTGCGTGGAGCTCTTCTCCCTCCTCGGGGAAAAGCCCCCAAGAGCCGCACACACACTCCGCACACTCTTTAAAGGGAGCGCGGCTCTTGGGGGAGCCTTAGCCATGCACAGCCTCTCCCGGGCAGGGGATGAAGGCTCCCCTTGCCCAGGAGAGGCTGCGCGCGGCTAAACAATAAGCCAGGACAGCCAACTAGCGTCTTATGGTCTGGTGCGTCTTATAGAGCGAAAAATGCGGTGCTTTGCGCCTGGCTATTTGCCACTTGTGGCCAAGTGAAGATGCCTGGCTGCCAGGATGGTGCCTGACGTCTCCACCATCTGGAGATGCAGAATCCTATCCATTCTCTTTTATCTGCACAATCAGAACCAACAAGTCAGGTTGGAAAATACGACTTTGGAGCTCTATTTTGGCCCCCAAATGGCAACTAGGCATTCTGTTTTGGCGCCCGTCAGCCTGGTTTATGAAAACCATTTGGCTCCTGGCTTACATCTCTGCGTGAGGTGGAAGGATGGAAGATTCAGGACAGGTACAAGACCTTCCTGCAGCGCTGAGTTGAAGTGCCCGTTCCTGCCCATGCAAGGGGGCATCTCGGCTCAAGCGCCCCTGGCAGGTGGCCGTCCAACCTGCCAGGCAGGAGAGCATCTCGAGGGAGACGGTGCCAGGGCTGCCACTTTCCCAGAGCTCTGACTGTCAGGAAGCCCTCCTTTCTTGTGGCCCTTGGCCCCCATCCGCCGCCCCCTCTTCCCCCGCAGGCAGTGTGGAGTTCCTGGACCAGCCCACCATGGCCTTTGTGCGGCTGCAGGAGGCGGCGCTGATGGACTCGGTCCTGGAGGTGCCCGTCCCAGTGCGCTTCCTCTTTGTCCTGCTGGGGCCCAGCAGCGCCAACATGGACTACCACGAGATCGGGCGCTCCATCTCCACCCTCATGTCCGACAAGGTAGGACATCGCCACCCTCTCCTCCTCCTCTCCCGCGCGGCGGGGCACCCTCCCCGGCCTCACCTGCCCGTCTCCCCCCAGCAATTCCACGAAGCCGCCTACCTGGCCGACGACCGCCAGGACCTGCTCCACGCCATCAACGAGTTCCTGGACTGCAGCGTGGTGCTTCCTCCCTCGGAGGTGCAGGGCGAGGAGCTGCTGCGGAGCGTGGCCCACTTCCAGCGAGAGATGCTGCGGCGGAGGGAGGAGCAGGAGCGCCGCCTCCTCCTGGGGGCCGCCATGGAGCCCAAGTCCCCCGAGGAGAAAGGTAGGCACTGGCTCTCGGGCAAAGGGACCCCCGAGGGTCATCTAGTCCAACCCCCGGCGATGCAGGAGGACAGGACTAATGACAGGAGCCACAAAGGGGTGGAGGGAAGTCCGGGAGATTCTGTGGATATTGTATGTTGATTTATTACTTTGATTTTTTAAAAAAATCATTTTATTGATTTTCCAATAACAAACATCCAATTAAATATCCAATCATAATCCTTCAAATAAAAAACTAAAATAAAGATCAAATTATAGTCCAAAATGTATTTATTAATTTCTTGGGGCTCCCCACGGTCTGGATCTCTGGAGCAGATCTCGGCATCTTAGTCCTGCTTATTACTTTAAATGTTTAATTTAAAAAACCTAAATAAATAAATATACAAAAATAAATAAAAACGATAATCAAAATATATTGCAACGTGTTCAAAACCAGCCTCAAAGCCACAGCAGCCTGGAAAGCTCTCGCTTCCTCCTGAGCCAAAATGCAACTGGTTGATTTGCCATAATGCTACCGTTATTATCTAAAATATTTCTATCCCGGGGATATATACGGGAATGAGAGAATCGTAGCATCGCAGGGTTGGAAGGGGCCCCCAGAGGCCATCCAGTCCAACCCCCTGCCACGAACATCCACTTGTTCAACACAGTCGTGGAAATACGTTGCAGCGTTGGGTGGTCTCAGTCTGTTCTTGGGGGGACACGCCCTCACTGCCGCCCCCTGTCTGCCCCACAGCGCTGCTGAAGGTGGAGGAGGAGGAGCCGGACCCCCTCCGGCGAACGGGGCGCCCTTTCGGGGGTCTGGTCCAGGACGTCTGCCGCCGTTACCCCAAATACCTGAGCGACTTCCGGGACGCCCTGGACGCCCAGTGCCTGGCGGCCATCATCTTCATCTACTTTGCTGCCCTGTCGCCGGCCATCACCTTTGGGGGGCTGCTGGGTGAGTGGGGGGCCAGCGCCCCACATTGAGGCACAGAGGCCGCCTAGCCTGGCCGGACCCCGCACTGCCTGTGCCTTTGGGGAGCTGCCCTTCCCAGGAATTGCAGGGCTGAGGCTGGGTTTGGGGTGCTCTGGGACGCCAGCCCTGAGAGGTAGGCCAGCCCCCTCTGAGCCTTGCTCTCCCCCCCCCCCAGGTGAGAAGACGCAGGGGCTGATTGGGGTCTCGGAGCTGATCATCTCCACCTCGGTCCAGGGCATCTTCTTCTGCCTGCTGGGCGCCCAGCCCCTCCTGGTCATCGGCTTCTCAGGACCCCTCCTCGTTTTTGAGGAGGCCTTCTTCATGGTGAGTTTTCTCAGGGGGTTGGGGTCTCCCCCAATTCCCTAGCGTCCCATCTCCCCCTTGAAACTCCCCATCGGAGCTGCGATCCTGCAGGACCTCCTCTCCCCTCCGAAGGCCTAGGGCGGGGGGGGGGGGGTTGGAATCCTAGAACTGCCAGGTTGGAAATCCCAAAACTCAGGGTTCCCTACTGCAAAGGTTTCCCGGCTTTGTCCTGATCTGGTCCTGCAGGCTCAGCATCGGTCTGGTTCGAGCAAGAAAGCGCAGCCAGGTTAGAGAAAACCCTTCAAGTAGGGTTTTGGTACAGTGGTGCCCCGCAAGATGAATGCCTTGCAAGACGAAAAACTCGCTAGACGAAAGGGTTTTCCGTTTTTGCGTTGCTTCGCTAGACGGATTTCCCTATGGGCTTGCTTCGCAAGACGAAAACGTCTTGCGCTTTTTTCTTAAAGCCGCTTGAAGAGGTGCAGTTGCGACAGACCATGCTTCACAAGATGAAAAACATCGCAAGACGAAAAGACTCGCGGAACGAATTATTTTCGTCTTGCGAGGCACCACTGTATTTCCTTAACAGGAGGGACCCCTAGAGGTCCTGTAGTCCAGCCCACCCCTGCAATGAAGGGGTCACAGCTCCAGGATCCATGGCTGGTGGCCTCCCAACCTCTTTGCCCACCGAATCAGTCTCCCACTAGAAGGGGGGCTGGGCCCTTGCAGCCTGATGGCTGGTTCTCCCTAGAGCATCTCTCTGCCAAAGGAGGACAGAGAGAGGGAGAGAGAGAGAGAGAGAGAGAGAGAGAGGTGGACGGGTGCCCCCACCCAGGACTGTGGGGAGGGGGGCCCTGGAGGACACCCCTCACTGCCTGTCCTTCCCCCCGCCCCAGTTCTGCACCTCGCAGGGCCTGGACTACCTGGTGGGTCGCGTCTGGATCGGATTCTGGCTCATCCTGATTGTGCTGGTCATGGTGGCATTTGAGGGCAGCTTCCTGGTGCGCTATGTCTCCCGCTTCACCCAGGAAATCTTCGCCTTCCTCATCTCCCTCATCTTCATCTACGAGACCTTCTTCAAGCTTATCAAGGTCAGTGGCGGACCCACATTTGGGGGGCCCTGAAGCTCAAAGCGTATGAGGGGGACCCCAAGGCCTGGGCAGCCCCTGCAACCTTCTTCCACAGATTTCTGCTGCATATTTTGTTATTCTTAATTTGGAGTCTAATATGTTTATCATTGTTTTTTCGAGTTCAATGTTGTATTTTCTACGTTTGTTTTGGTAATTGCAAATGTTGAATCAAAACCTGCTAATGCGTCCATCTCTTTACATTGTTTCTGTAGGGATAACATAAATGGTTCCCAGTCTTTCTTAAAGTCTCTGTTGTCCTTATCTCATAGTCTTCCAGTTAATTTTGCCATTTCAGTGTATTCCATCAATTTTTCTTGCCATTCTTTTGTTGGTATTTCTTCATTTTTCCATCTTTGGGCTAACAGAATCCTAGTTTTTTCATCTCTTTTGGCAACTCTTGACCTGAAATGCCTACTAAAAATGCTTCTGGTCTTTTTATGAAAAAGCTATCTTAAACATTTTTTTTTATTTCATTATAAATAATTTCCCAATAGATTTTGATTATTTTACAATCCCACCACATATGAAAAAAGTGCCTTCTTTTTCTTTACATTTCCAACACTTGTTGGAGACTGTTCTATACATTTGTGCAATTTTTACAGCTGTAATGTAATGATGTAATCTATACATCATTTTCATATACTTTTCATATACTTCTCTTTTAACAGTATGCAATCAGCGAATTTTAAATTCACTTTCCATAATTTTTCCCAGTCTTCCATTTGTATATTATCTCCTGTATCTTGTGCCCCGGAGAGTTCATTTTGGCAGCAGTTTGAATTCATCCCCAGAGGGCACACTCCATTGTCTCTCGAGATAGACAGATGCCCCCACTGCCAAAATACACTCTCAGTGGAAAACCAGTTTAAAAGCATTCTGTGAAACAATATAAAAACCAGCCAAGGAAGGATAAGGATTCCTTGCAAGAAACAAACGGGAAAGGTTTTGTCTCTGGGCAGATCTTCCAGGAGCACCCGCTCAACAGCTGCACCAAGGCCAACGGCACCGGCGACATCAGCCTGGACGGCAACACCACCCTGGTCTTGGGCAACGGGACGGCAGTCCGCTCTGTGGCCAAAGTGACCGGCCAGCCCAACACGGCCCTCCTCTCGCTGGTTCTCATGGCCGGCACCTTCTTCATCGCCTTCTTCCTGCGCAAGTTCAAGAACAGCCGCTTCTTCCCGGGACGGGTGCGTTGCTGGGGGGGGGGGGTCAGGGAGCAAGAGAACGGCCGCAATTGCCGAGAGAGAGAGGATTCCCTTATTTGCAGGAATTTGGAAAGTTCATCTTATGCACCCAGTAGATTGCCGAATGTTGCTTTATTTTATAAAGTTCCTTCCTCGGAGGTTTTTAAGCAGAGATTGGATAGCCCCCCCGTCACCGATTCTTGCATTGCAGGCGGGTGAGATGGATGACCCTCAGGGGTCTCCCCCAACTCTGCCATTATATTAAAACCTTTTTTAATTGTGATTATATATTTTTGCGTTGGATCGTATTGTTACGTTTAACTTTTTGGGGTTTCTTCAGCTTCTCAACCGCTTTGTGTGCAGCAATAGAGAAAGATGGGGCTCAAATTAAAAATTACATGGAGGGGTGGCGAGAGGGGGCAGAGGAGGGGGCAGGAGGGTCTGGGAGCACTCTGCGCACCCTCAGAGGCCCCTTGCCTTAAAGCCACATGCTCACCAGAAACGGCTCTTGAAGGCCAGGGCTGAGCCAGTCTCTCCCTCTTTCTCTCTGGGCAGGTCCGGCGTGTGATTGGGGATTTCGGGGTGCCCATCGCTATCCTCATCATGGTGCTGGTGGACTACAGCATCCGGGACACCTACACACAGGTGAGCAGGCAGGTGGGCTCAGCGCCCCCAAGGATCCTGGAATGGAGGAGGCAGGCAGCGCTGTGCAGTGGTTACAGTGCTGGACTGGAACTTGGCAGAAACAGTTAACAATACCAATAATAATAATGATACCAACAACAATTTAATTATTTGCTGGTATCCTGAGAGTTCCTTTTATTGTGCATTATTACATCCTAGTGGATTATTGTAGGGTTGACATATGGAAGCCTAGATTGTTGGATCTTAGCAACCTCCTTCCTTGGAGGTTTTTAAGGAGAGGGTGCCTGGCTAGCTCCTTTGGTGGACATTCCTGCATTGCAGGGGGTTGGACTAGATGACCTTTGGGGATCCCTCTGCCATTTCCCTCCCCGGAACCCCTTCTACGATTCTCCTCCCTCTCGCTCACCCGCTGCCCACCTCCTCTCTCCCCTCCTCCCCCGCAGAAACTCTCGGTGCCCCACGGCTTCTCGGTCACGGACCCCCAGAAGCGGGGCTGGGTGATCAACCCCCTGGGCGAGAGCCAGGCCTTCCCCGTCTGGATGATGGTGGCCAGTGCCCTGCCGGCCGTCCTGGTCTTCATCCTCATCTTCATGGAGACGCAAATCACCACGTGAGTCACGCCCAGGACGCCCGGGTCTGTCCCAAGGGGGACCCTTTGGCTGGGGGGGTCCTCTCTAGGAGCCGGGAGGGGAGGGCAGGCCAAGGGGCTTCAGGGGGCGCCGGTTCCTTTCTTAATATTATTTTTATTTCATTTGGTTTTCACTTGTAAATTTTACAAACACCAACATACAACATAAAAGCAATATTCCCAGGAATCTCCTGGACTTCTCCCCTTTGCGGGTCCTTTTATTAATCACTTCCTCCTGCATCTTTTATAACAGTCCAAATATTTCACATCTCCATTATGTCCAAAGTTCATCATTAAACTTGTTACAAGTGTTCGCCCAACCCTACTAACGATTTTAACTGTTTACAATACTTTTTAAGGTAAAATATAAATTTTCCCCATTCCTTATTTTTAAGATATGATAATCTTTATTGTCATTGTCCCATAGAGAACAACGAAATTGAAAAAATCTACATCAGACATTCAAAACCCAGCAAGCCTGCTGTTCCAGCTATCGCAGCCTGGTCAGCCCCTAAAAACTCTGATACCCCATAATTAAATACAATATACTCTCACAGAGACCACCTTACACTGCATTTAAAACCAAAATCGCACTTGGATAGAAACTGTTTCTCAGGTGGCTAGTCCTAGTCTTTATAACCCTGGACCTTCTTCCAGAAGCTGAAAGAGATCATTTCCGGGGTGCGCACTATCCTGCGCTATCTCTGCAGTTTTCTTATGACACCTGGAAGCGTAGATTTGATCCAAGGTGGGAAGAGTGCACCCAATTATTCTCTCCGCAGTCTTGACAACCCTGGACAGCATTGTTTTTTCCCTGACCGTTCAGCTCCCAAACCACACACACAGACCATGTTAATACACTCTCAACAGTACAATGGTAAAATGCCATCAACAGGTCCTTTGAGAGATTGTTTTTCCGGAGGATTCTCAGAAAATATAACCTTTGCTGTGCTCTCTTCATCAGGTTATTAAAATTTTGATCTTCCTCATTTCGGCATGATCCATCCACTAGATCTGCCATTCTTCTCTGTTTTATCTTCTTTCCATCTCTGGGCCAGTAACATCCACGTAGCCGCGGTTGCGCACATAAATAGCATTTTCTGCTCCCTTGGGATTTTGGCTCCTAGAATTCCTCAAAGGAAGGCTTTGAGTTATTCTAAACTTCTGTTTTTCCAATTCATTATATATCATCTCCTAACCGCCTTGCCCGCTTCCTCCTCGCCCCGCAGGCTGATCATCAGCAAGAAGGAGCGGAAGCTGCAGAAGGGCTCCGGCTTCCACCTGGACCTGCTCCTGATTGTGGCCATGGGGGGCTTCTGCGCCCTCTTTGGGCTGCCCTGGCTGGCGGCTGCCACTGTGCGCTCCGTCACCCACGCCAACGCCCTCACCGTCATGAGCAAGGCCGTGGCGCCCGGGGACAAGCCCAAGATCCAGGAGGTCAAGGAGCAGCGCGTCACTGGGCTGGTGGTGGCACTGCTTGTGGGTGAGTCGCCGGCCGGGGAAGGGGGCCCACCCCCCACAAACACACCAGGGGCCGCTCAGGGGAGCCTGCCTGGCAGGGTGGTTGCAGATGAGGAAGAGGAGGACCAGGAGAGATAAAGGCAAATGTAATAATAAGGAAGACTTCCTTGCTTTTGGGGGGGACCAGGAGTGCCCCCCTCCTCAAAGTGGCATGGAGGACCCTGAGGGAGAGTCTCCACCCCCTGAGGTCCAGCTCCGAGGGCCTTCTGGCGGTTCCCTCCTTGCGAGAAGTGAGGTTACAGGGAACCAGGCAGAGGGCCTTCTAGGTGGTGGCTCCCTCCCGTCAGATGTCAAAGAAATAAACAACTATCTGACTCTTAGAAGACATTTGAAGGCAGTTTTTAATGTTTGATGCTGTATTGTGTTTTTAATATTCGGTTGGGAGCCGCCCAGAGTGGCTGGGAAAACCCAGCTAGATGGACGGGGCATTAATATTAATAATAATAATAATAATAATAATAATAATAATAATAATAATAACTCCTGCATTGCAGCTGAGCAGGGGGGCAGAATTAGGCAGGTGCATTGGCCCCCGACTCCAGCCAATGCAGCTCATTTCAACATTGCTGCATCTCACCAAACGGCGATGTTCAGCTGGTGATATACCACAATGTTGGAAACCTGACACTGCCCAGCCCTCAGCCCCATGCCAGATCTGTGTGCCCCCCACCCGCCTCATCTCTAGGATTGCTCCCTCCCTCAGCCCACGCCTGATCTCCAATTTCAGACATATATTGGAATATCACAATGTTTAGCTGCTGATATGTCGCTATGCTGAAAACTCTCAGATATCGCTCAGTCCGAGTCTGTTTCTTAGTATACCTAAAATCCTTTGCATATTAGGGGCTACCCCACATTTTGTTCCGAAAATTGCTTTGTGGAGGTAACTCCCGTAGAGTTATCTAAATTTTTAAAAGTAGGGGTTCCGTGGCTTGGCTTTTGAAAAATAGGGAGTCCTCAGTAATGAGCTAATTGGGAACCACTGATCTAGACACAGGGGAAAAACGCTATAAATAAGTCAGAATAATGAAAGGGGAAAATCTCTATGGAAAAGTTTTAAAATGTCCTGCTCTCTTGCGCCATCGGGTGATTCATTTTTATAGTGTAATCAAATGGGCATTTCGCTGAGTCCTAAGAGTTAACCCTTACAATTCCATATACCAGTACCTGTCTAGGTATTGGTTTCATTATCCAAATACGTCCGTGTTTATTTTTAAATGACTATATTTTGTATAAACGCATCATCATACTTCTCCATGCATTCTCCATCTTGGCACTTTGCTTGATGGAGATGCCCCAAAGTGGGGGCATTGGGGGAGGCAGACCCACTCCGGGGGGGGGGGGATGGATGTTGGGGTCTGGCAGGACTCCGGCTGAACCGCCCTGTTGCCCCTCCCTCTCCAGGCCTGTCCATCGTGATTGGCGACCTTCTGCGCAAGATCCCCCTGGCCGTCCTCTTTGGGATCTTCCTCTACATGGGCGTCACCTCTCTGAACGGGATCCAGTTCTACGAGCGACTCCACCTGCTGCTTATGCCCCCCAAGCACCACCCGGACGTCACCTATGTCAAGAAGGTCAGAGGGGAGGGACCTGGCCTGGGATTTGGGGTGGGGGCAGGTGGGTCTCCCATGGGGGGTGAGGGGAGAGGCCCAGGAGAGGCTCTTTGCACCCCACAGAGCCCCATTTCCCCAGAGTCCAGAGGGTCCTTCAGCCCCAGTAGACTCAGTTTGAGATGCATGACTGAAACGGATTAATTTCTGGCGGCATCTATTTCAACAATCCCAAAGTCTGAGAATCTGCGGCACAGGTGTAAAGGCGGTAAGTTGGCCGTTCTGCTGAAGAGCGCTCAGATTCTCCCAGCATCGCCTCCAGAAAGTGTCACGGCCAGGAAGCTCTCGGGATGCGAATGTGTGGCTCAGAAAAGAATCACAGGATTGTAGGAAGGGAACCCCAAGGGTCATCCAGTCCAACCCCGTGCAAGGCAGGGATCTTTTGTCCAAGGTGGGGCCCGGAAAACTATATGGCACTGGGTGTTTTTATTAACCCAGTGACTTTGACAGGTGAGCTAATCCAGGGAAGACATTTTAATCAAAATCTATTGTAGCAGCTAATTTTTAATTTTTTAACGTGGGGCTCTGTCATGGAAAAACCCCACTGGATAGGGAATGGGGTGATTTGGACCTCGTTGCTGGTTGCGATGGGACCCCCATAACAGTCTGAGCCCCAAAAGGCGTAGGTCTGGCCCCCCTTCTCCTGGGACCAGTGGGGTGGGAAGGCGGAGGGCGATTCTTCCTTGGACGGCCGCCTGCCAGGGATCCTGGAGCTGTAACCAGGGGTTGGGCTGGATGACCTCCCGGGGTACCCTTTCCGACGCTGCGCTTGTGGCCCTGCAGGTGCGGACGCTGCGGATGCATCTCTTCACGCTGCTGCAGCTGGCCTGCCTGGCGGTGCTGTGGGCCGTCATGTCCACGGTGGCCTCGCTGGCCTTCCCCTTCATCCTCATCCTGACGGTCCCTCTGCGCATGTGCCTGCTTAGCCGCATCTTCACCGAGAGGGAGATGAAGTGTGTAAGTGGCCAACGCAGAGGAGGCCCCGCCGGGCGCAGAGCCCTCACAAGGCAGGGGGGAAGCGGGCTGCGCTGGCACCTCTGCTCCCAGGGATGGGGGTGGCGGGGGAGCAGAAGCCGCCCCTTCCTCCTCCTCCTCCCGTTGCCGCTGAGCCCCCCCTCTCTTTTGCCCCACAGCTGGACGCAGCCGAGGCCGAGCCCATCCTGGACGAGAGGGAAGGGGTGGACGAGTACAACGAGATGCCCATGCCCGTGTGAGGCGGGCAGCATGGACGGAGACCCGCAGGGCAGCGGCCGGAAAGGGCCCTGGAGATGGCACCCCAGTGCCTTGACCAGCCACCCCCCACCCCCAGTGCCTTCTTGCCCCGGAGCAGAGGGGTCGCCCCACATCCCCCAGCCGCCTCTGGGGGCACTCAGCACACTCGCACCCCTGAGACACCCCCCACCCCTTTGCTTCCTTGCGCCAGCCTTAGAGGGGGCGGGGGGCGTGCCCCACCCTCGCCCCCAAAGACAATCACCCTCTAGCCCCATCCAATCTCAACGCGGCTTTCTTAGGGCGGGGCGTCCGGCAAGGCAGGGGGGCAGGGGCTTTAGCCTCAGCTGGGGGGCACTGCCTCCCCAACCATGCCCAGCCGAAGGCCAAGGAAGAGGTGCCCCCAGGAAAGTGGGGCGGGGCATTCCCCCCCCCCCGGGAGGAAGTGAGTGGGGCAGGTCCATAGGGCCGCGCTGGAGGCAGGACGATGCGTTGTGGGGAGGCTGGGGGGCGGCGGAAGGGAGCCCTCTGCCCCATTCCTTGCTGAACGAGGGAGGCAAATAAAGCAAGAGAAGGAATCCGGTCTGGACGTTTCGCCTCTTTATTATTATTATTCTTTTAATTTATTCTAATTTATTATTGCAAAGAAAAACCCTCTCTTGCACCTTGAACGAATCCCTCTCAGGGGTGCACTGGGGGACTGTGTGCTCTGCAAGGAAAGACCCACACCATCCCCAAACGTGTCCGGTGACCCACACAGACCCACAGCGAGGCGTCTGCTTCAGAACTGCAGCTCCTCCAGCTTCCGTCTCAGGTAGACCTTGGTCTCCTCGACGCCCCTCATTTTCTCCAGCTCCTGGTAGGGCAGCTGCAGAGCAAAGAAGCAGAGGAAAAGCCTGCCGGCCAAAAGACCCCGGGACCCTGGGCGTCCAGGTAGACTGCTCCTGCTCCCGGAGGCTCCGTGCAGGCGTGCAAAGAGCCTGGCTGCCGGATCCGGCCCAAGGGGACCCCTCCGGGCACCACAGCCGGGAAACGCTGCCAGGGAGCGGCCCAGCCCATCCGGAAGTGGGGGGAGGGAGAGTCCTGCTCACCTGCACCAGGCGGTAGCCCAACAGGCGGAGATGTCGGCTGCGCATGGCCCGAGAGCCCACCAGGACCGAGGAGCCGTGGCAGTAATGCCATTGGTCGTTGACAGACAGCACCACCCTGGGAGGAGGAAATGGGTTGCTGGCATCAGAGGGAGTATGCACCCCCCGTCATTCAAGGTCCCCCCAGTTAAGAGCCCCAGAAAAAAACACTGCAAGTTCTGAAGGCTGTGGCCGCCTCCCCTGGTCAGAAACAGAGGGCAGGCCCCCTCCCCAGACACAAGAAGATGGGGGAGAGCCCCCCCCCCGGCACTAGAGGGCGCCCTGGAACAGCCAGCTCCAGAGGCAGCCGGGGTTCAGGGGGGTCGGGCTTGGCTCCTCTGTGCCCCCAAAACGGCTACCCCTTCTGCAAACAGGCTCCAACCCCTCCCTCCCCATATAACTAAGCCCCCCCAGGCTAGGCATTCCTGGCCCAGCCGAGCCCTGACATGTTCTGAGCACAGGCTGTGAGCCACCGCCAGAAGAGCCTGGCCGCTGCCGGCAGAAGAGGCTAGGCAAGGACAGGCAGCCTGCAAACTGAGCCAGAGAGAAGCACAGAACTGAAGAGGGACCCCCAGCGGTCATCTAGTCCAACCTGCTGCCATGCCGGAACTGCAGCAGGATGGGCTGAGAGAGGAAAGCACTTGGCTCCTTTCAGTGGCCAAGCGGTGGAAAAAGCACCAGGCCCCACCCCCACCCCCATGACTGTCGCCCCAGGTCAGAGGTGCCTCCCCCCCATTCGTACTGCAGGTACCTGTGGACCCCCTCCTTCTCCTGTGGACCACCCTGCGCTGCGCCTTTGGTGCTGGGCCCCTGGGGGGAGAAGGGGCCCCCTTCGTCCGCTGGGGGGAGGCGGAGCCCCTGCCCAGTCTCTGGCCCCCAGGCGGGGAAGAAGAAGTGGGTCCCGTTGCTGCTGCAGGGGGGGCTCGCCGGGGGGTGGTCCGTCCGTGTGGGGCTGCTCAGGGAGGGGGTCCCTGGCGAGGGCTCCCGGCTGGGGCCACACAAGCTGTCCGGGGGCAGCAGAGACCCTGCTGTCGACTCCAGCCCCAAAGATGCCGGGTTCTGAGTTCCAGAGGCGAGGGCAGCACCCTTGGGAGAGCTGTGGGGGCCCCCCAGGGGGAGGACGCTGCCAGAAGGGGTGACCCAGAGCAGGAAGTCTGCGAAGAAAGAAAGAAAGGGGGATCGGCTGGGGGTTCGAGACAAAGGGAGAAGTGGGGTTGCTTGGTGGCTAAAAAACACTTTGCACGGGCTCAGGAGCACTCTTTCCCCCAGGGAGCCTGCAGTTACAGGTGGGGGGGTGGAGGGCACGATCCACTGTATGTGACATGTCAAAGGACCACGAAGGTCCAACTGATCGAAGTTTGGAAAGGCTTGGAGGTGAGCAGGAGTTGAAAGCAAGTTTTCTCAAATTAGTAAGAAAGGAAAAATCCCCAGAGTGTTTTTTATCTCCCAAAGCAGCTGGCCTGGAGCGTTTCATTGAGATGGGAGGAAAGATTCATAGAATCTCAGGATTGCAGAGTTGGGAGGGACCCCAGGGGTCATCCAGCCCAGCCCCAGAGTCCAAGGATGCTATGAAACGTCCCTTAAAGGCACGCCAAGCGTTTAGAGCAGGAATTCGTTTCTGTTGAAATATTTGCAAATATTTAAAAGATGAGGCAACCTAATGGGATCCATCAATTTATACCTAAAGTGGGAAGAAGCAAAGAGGCTGTCGAAACAGACTTTGGTGTGGAAAATTCAACATGACCCCAAAACTGAGACTGGATCCGCTGGTGGTCTTTTACGACCCGTTTTTAAAATGGAAAATTGTTCACCCGCCTCTGCCCCTTAAATGCCAGGAGAGTTGGAGGGAGACATTCGCACACCTCATCTGAGAGCTTCCAGCTCCCCTGCCCAACACACACACAGGGCACCTTTCCGGGAATCGAAGGATTGGAGCCTTGGAATGGACACCCTGAGGCATCTAGTCCACCCCCGGCCAGGCAGGAATTGCCCAAAAGAGCATCCCTGGCAGAAGGTGAACCTCAGCTCTGAGACAGCAAAGGAAGCCAGGGACCTGGGGGCTGAAGCTGAGCCCCCTTCTCCGGCTGGGGGGCCCTTCCCCACCCCACAGGCCCCACTCACCTAGGCAATATCCCGGGGGCACCACCTCGTCCTGCCGGAAGCACCCCCTGCCCACCAGCTGGCAGAGAGCCTCTCCCACCAGGCCTTTGTAGCTGAGGAGCAAAGAGGATGGGGGGTCAGTGCGCCAAAGGCCCCAATCCCCCAAAAGACACATGGCAGCTCAGCGCCTCTTCCCCTCCTAGCTGGGGGGGGGGTCTTTCTCCCCCAATTATTGCACCCACCCTGAGGTTAAATATTCCCCTCTCCAAAAAAGGACTGGGTCATTCACACCAAGTCCATGGGAATTTCCTAGGAGAGATGAATGGGACCCCAGAGGGTCATCCATCCCAACCCCTGGCAAGCCCAGCCCTAAAGCGCAACCCCCTCCCAGGCGCCCCCCCCCCAGGCTCTGACCTGTACTTGCGGTTGGCCTCGTCTGCGGTGAGCGCCCCTTCGAACATGCGCACGTGGTACTGGGGGGGCAGGCGGGGGCCGCGGTACTCGGGGACCTCCAGTGCCACAGCCGCGTCCAAGAGGGAGAGGTAGCGCAGCACAATCTGCCCGCAGGGGCTGCCTGGGGGGGAGAAGGGGAGCTGCCCCTCATCTGCTGCTCAAGGCGGCCCCCCCCCCGAAGAACAGCAACCCCCCCAAAAAACCACTGGACCTCCCAGGGTCCCAAGGCCCATGGAATGGCAGAACGGCAGCATGGAAGGGAGGGACCCCGGGGGTCATCCATCCCAACCCCCCGCCAGGCGGGAACCTACTGGTGACGTTGGCCAGGAAGGCGGGAGAGAAGACTTGGCGCAGGAGGGCAGGAGGGAAGTGGCCAAGCTGCACCAAGGACATGAGGACGTTGAGGGCGGCCAGCGGGGAGACGCCCGGCTTCTGCAGAGCCGCCTCCAGGCGGGGGAAGAGGGCGGCGTGGTTGGACGGGCGGAAGTTCAACCGGCTGAAGGGGAAGACCAGCTTCTGGATCATCTGTAGGAGGAGAGGCCTGGGGGGTCAGCCTCTCTGCCCTCCCCCCCCCAACATTGTGTCCTGCCCCCCCCCCAAAGCCCCAGGGAGGCTGGACTCCGACGCACGCTTTGCAGAACCGTCCGGTCGGAAGGGACCCGAGGGTCATCTAGGCCACCCCCGTGCAGGGCACTGGCCAGGGAGCGGGTCCCGATGGGCTCAGCAGATCACACTGGGAGGGGACCTGCGCTGCTCCAGGGATCAGGGAGAACCCCAGCAGCTAAACTGTGGAACTCCCTGCCACAGGATGAGCAGCCGAGATCACAAATGAGCCACCCTGAGATCTTCGGATGAAGAGCAGCATATAAATTTAATTAATTAATAATAATAATAATAATAATAATAATAATAATAATAATAATAATAATAATATCCTCTAATCCTATGTGGAGGGAAAGGGAAGAAGAGAAACTTAATCTCCACTTTTTTCAGCCTGCAATGGGGGAGGATATTTCTTTGCTCTCCTCTGGACCATGGACTTCTGTAACTGTTAGGGGTTACTGCCTGCAAAATTTTCATCCCTGTACGTGCTGAACCCTGGCAGGACTTTTGATGTGAGTAAAACTGATGTTTTCCTTGTTTACCCAAGAGCCTGAGAGTGATTTTTTTAAGATAAGAAATGAGAAGATAATCCAAGTCTGCCTAAAGCATCCTAATGGTTCTAAAGGTTTATGCAACCTCGTCTTAAAAGCTTCCAGAGATGAGCTGCACACAGATGATTTTTCTCCAGTGAAGCAGTATCTGGACTCTGACACACAGGAAAAGAGGAAGGATAATCACTTACCATCCTCTCCTACATATCTAAATCCAATGGACACACAGAAGGCAGGGGTGGGAAGCTCTTGGGCAGCTTCAAAAGAGAAACGGGCAAATTTGTGGAGGAGGAGACGGCGAGCAATGACTTATTCTTCTTATTATTATTATTAATTAAATTTGTACCGCGCCCTGTACTTGCAGGCCTCTCTCTTTCTCAGCTCTCTTGTGATGCTTGCTGGAAACCCCAGAGCTGCTCCTGTGTTCAAATCCTGCTCAGGGGTTTCCCTTTAGGGCCCCTGGTTGGCCACTGTGCAAAGAGGATACTGGGTGGCCCATGGGCCTCATCCCGTATTTTGGCTCTTCCCAGGTCCTTAGAAACAGAGCAGGGGGCGCCGGGTGGTCTGTCGGTCCTCCCTGACCTCTGGGTAGGGGCACCCCAAACAGGAAGGCTCCCCAAACCCGAAGCTCACCTTGCTGTCCAGCTGCTGTGCCCTCTCCAGCAGGAAGGTGGCGATGGCGTCCAGCAGGCGAGGCTCTCTCAGGCGGTGGCGGGCCAAGTATTTGGCAACCAGGGCCATGGTGGGAGGGGTCAGGCCCCCCGCCTTGCCAGGGAACCAGTCTGTGGAGGGAAAGAGCAGCTCAGCAGGCCCCCCAAATAAACAGCTTGCCCCCTGAAGGCGGTGGGACAGGCTTCCTCGGAAGGCGGTGGGCTCTCCTTCGCAAGAGGGGTGTAAGCAGAGGGTGGGTGTCCCGTGGGGCTGAGCTGCGAGGAGACCCCAGAAGCCCCCCCTTGCTCGCTGGCAGTGAGAAGCCCACCTCTTTTCCGACAAGGAGCTCAAGGAGGCGTGCGGGGCTCTTCCCCACCCTCAGTCAACCCTCACAACTACTCTGTGAGGGAGGTGAGGCTGGGAAAATCATGGAATTGTAGAGCTGGAAGGGACCACCAGGGTCATCTATGTTAGGATAGTTCCGTTCCACCTTAAAAGGGAGTAGGCTTTGTGAGTCACAGAGTCTGTGCATTTCCTGTTCACAGGATGTTTATGTTTCCTATTGCTTTCGTTTTCTCTCTCTGTGTCTGGAGACACTGAAGCAGGCAGTCATGTTTTTCTTTGTTCTGATCAACGCTGAATAAAGCTTGTAAATAATGCTCTCCTGCGTGCAACTTCTGCTGTGAACTATTCTGCTGATAGAGTGTGCATGAGCTCTGGAATGTGGCAAGCTATTTTCTAGAAACTCGTGTCGCTAATTGCTGATACTGTATCTACGGGAGATCGATGGATCGTCCGGCAGCCGGCTTGGGGGCCATGATGGACTTTGTCTCCCTGGCAGTATCCCAACAATCTAGTCCAACCCCCAGCCATGCAGGAATCTGTTGCCTGATGTGGGGTTCAAACCCAAGACACGAAGAGTCTCGTGCTCCGCCGACTGAGCTACCCCAGGGACTGGCTCCAGGTCACACCCAGGGAGCTTCATGACTGAGGCAGGATTCGAACCCTGGTATCCCAGGTCCTAGTCCACGACTCTAACCCCTACACCATACTGTCTCTCCCACTGGTTTCCGCAGAGCTCAGCCCTTGGCCTCCCCTCTGTTCACTCGCTCCAATCGAGGTGTTTCTACTCCCCTGGGGGGCACTGGGGCTCTGCCCCACCAGCCCCATAGGAAAAACCCCTTCTGCCGCCCACAGGGATAGCTCAGTTGGTGCAGCGTAAGACGTTTGATCTCAGGGTTGGGGGTTCGAGCCCCACGTTGGGCAACAGATCCCTGCCTTGCTGGGGGTTGGACTGGATGACCCTCGGGGTCCCTCCCAGCTGTACCATTATGGGATTATGTGAAGTGGTTCAATAAAAGGCTCTGGTGCGCCCTCTGCTGCCTTCTGGAATAAAGACCAGGACTAGCCGCCTGAGAAACAGTTTCTACCCAAAGGCAATTCTGGTTTTAAACGCAGTATAAAGAGTCTCTATAGGAGTACTGTATATTGTATTTTAAAATGGGGTTTCAGAGTTTTTAGGGGTTTTTGAATGTCTTATGTAGATTTTTCAATTTCATTGTTCTGTATGGGACAATGACAATAAAGATATCCCTTAATTCCGTATCGTAACTGCAAATCCTGGGACGAAGGCTGCAGGGGCAGCACTTTGCGCAGCAGCAGTCCATGGGGGGGGGCACTGAGACACCCACAGCCCCCTCTGTGCCCAAGAGCCCCCCAGACACACCCACATGTTGGCACCCACAGCTACAGATCTCAGTTTCAACCACACGGTGGGAAATTGTTTTAACTGCTATAACGAAGGCATCTCTGGATCTTAAATTGAGGCTCATACAACAAAAAATAATATTTACAATATATTGGACCCCATCGCATTTGTTTTAAAAAGGGCTATCTAATGTATCTAACTGTTGGAGATGCAACAGGGTCAATGCTTCGCTAAAACATATGTTTTTTTCATTGTCTTGTATTGAAATATTTTTTGGCAGAAGGTAACCGAAACCATCAACGGAACTGTATGGAGCAACCTTACATTTGCAGAGCAAAATATCCTCTGGAATTATATACCCAGCACATGGGTCCTTGCAAAAGGACAATGCGAGTGGACTCTCTGTGCCCTGACCGTGGCAAAACGACTGATGAATTGGAAAAATAAAAATGAGGCTCCTTTCTATGATCGGATCGAAGACTTGTACAAACTCACAACATATGAACAGCTTGCATATTAACTTCAGACTTGCCATGGACAAATTCAATGATATTTGGAACCTATTATTACAAATACATTAATAGCTTAAGATCTGGTGAAGTACAAGAATAACCTTGTAAAATATCCAGTTTGGGGTTTTTCTACAGGGGTTTAGGAACGGAAAATAAATAAATGTTTGCACCCACAGCTGACCCCCTGGGGCACCGCCTCCCGCTTCCCCGCACGCCCCCCCCGGCACCCACCTGCCATGCTGCAGACGAAGTTCTCCCGGCGGTTCTGGTAGAAGAGCCGGGATCCGAAGATGGCGCCCAGGGTGTCGCTGCCAGTGGCCTCGCGGGCGCAGAGACAGAGCATCTCCTCCAGCAGCGCCAGCTCCTGTTCCTGCACAACCTGCAGCTGGCGCAGCGAGAGGCGCACCAGGCGCAGGAACTCGCGCCGCACCGGTGGGGCTTCTTCCTGCTGCTTCTGGGCCCGCAGGCGGTAGTAGGAGAGGAGCAAGAAGAGGGTCTGCAGGCGGCGCTGTTCCTCTGAGCTGCCCTGGCAGGACTCCGCCGGAGGGGGGGTGGTAGCGGCAGCATGGCTCAGTGGGTGGAGGCGCATGTTGTTGCCGCTGACCGTCAAGACATCCCTCTGGCGGAGGCGCTCCAGCCGCCTCTGGGCCTCATCCTGCAGCGCCAGGACCAGGCGGCCATCTCCCGGCAGGCCTGGTGCAGAGCAGGGGTTAGGGGGAGGCCGTCCCACCGCTACCCGACCCTGCGGGGCGGCCCTTGGGAAGCCAGAAGAGAAAGGCCTGGTCAACGCCAAGGACTGCCTTCGGCCCCTCCTGCCCACACACCCCGCCACCCCCCAGGGACCCGGCAGCGCCCCACACGGTGGCAGCATGAGAACAGGGCCTTATCTGCAGTGGCTCCCCGTTTGTGCAATTCCCCCCCCAAGAGACTCAGCTTGTGCCCTCATTACGTATCTTTAGGTGCCAGGACTAAAGCTGTTTAAACTATCTATGGTCTTTCAAAATGGGAGTGTATTGTTTTGTTTGTTACTGTGATCTGTATTTTTGTGTTTTTATATTATAAGCCGCCATGTAAACTTTGGATGAAAGGCGATACATAAAGTTAATCAGTAATAATAATAATAATAATAATAATAATAATAATAATAATAATAATACAGTTTGGAACTACTGATAGGCAGGAGCCTTCACTGTGCTCTTTTTTTGGGTACCTGCTAAATACATAATCAGACAGATCCTGCCCCGGTGCAAGTCTTAATCTGTTTTTAATCATGGAAGGGACCCCTGGGGTCATCTAGTCCAACCCCACCCTGCAGGAATCTTTTGCCCAGTGTGGAGCTCAAACCCACAGCCCTGAGATTCAGAGTCTCTGGCTCTATCAATGGAGCTTCACTTTGCTGAGGGCTAAGCTGTTATTTTAACTTTTCAAATTATTTTCCCTTCTTCCTGGCGGCAATTTCACTGCTTTGTCCTTCCTCCTAAACCGCCTTGAGGTCTTTTCCCAATCAAGCTGTGGGATAAGTAAGTTTGTGGGATAAATAAATCAGCCTCAGCAGAGAGGCTTTGAGCTACTCATGGGGGACCCGGGCGAGCATTGAGAGCCCGGGGGTTGGACTAGAAGACCTTTGGGGTTCCCTTCCCGCTCAACCATTCCCAGATCCGCCCCCTCCCCATTCCCGGGTCTCACCCAGCGCAGCCGAGGCCTGGAGGCAGCGGACGAGGGTGGCGTCGTCAAAGTGGGCGCAGCGCCTGGCGACGGCTCGGCTGAGGTGCTGGAAGTCGGGCTGGCGCAGGAGGGGCTCCAGGCGGGGACCCCCCTTGCCCAGGGGGAGCAGGCGGCCCAGGTGGCCGAGGGCCAGGGCATAATGCGCACCCGACACCCGGGCCGGGTTCTGCCACAGCCAGCGCAGGAGCTCGGGGACGCTGCGCGATCGCTCCAGCAGATGCTTCAGGGCCACAAAGCTGCTCCGCCTCTCCGGCGACTCCTCGGGGGCCGCAGCGGGATGCGGGGGGCCGGGTTCCGGCGGCGAGGCAGGGGGCTTGGCCCTCCCCAGGCAGAAGCTGCAGGTCGGGAGCAGGCCAGCCCCGCCTGGGTCAGCCCAGGGGGCCGAGGGGCCGGTGCCCCCCCTGTTCAGGGCCCGGAGGAGCGGCAGCATGGCAGGGGGCAAAGTGGGGGGCAGCGGCAGCCCCAGACCTGCGGGAGAGAAGGGAGGCGGTGAGGTACAGATCCGGCACCCCCAGCCCAGCCAACACAGGTGGGGGCCACTACGCAGCACTGTGCCCGTAGGCAAGGGGGTTGTTGTTAACCTGTGGAACTCCCTGCCACAAGAGGCATGGGGGGCTCCCATTTGGGAGGCGTTAAAAGAGGAGAGGGCCTTCTGAGGGGGGCCCCCGCCCTGTGGAACAGCTGCCTGTCACATGTCCAGGAAGCAAATTATGGTTGGACTTTGCCTTGACATTTGAGACATTTGGCCTGGGTCAGGAAGGTGTCCAGAGCGATGGGGGCAACTGATCCAGATGGGGGTGGAGAAGGGCCCCCCCCCCGATGTCCATTGGAACCCCCATCTGCCCCTTGGGGTGAGAGTGTCTGCCTTTCTCAAGGCCAAGATCCCTTCAGCCAGGGCCGGATAGAGGTCTGATGTGGCCCTCAGCTCCGGAAGGGAATGGGGCCCTTTCTATGTCCACCTGTCCTTTGCCCACAACAAAAATGGCCGCAGTTTTTGTGTGTTGAATATATATGCTATACAGTGCGGGTTGTGACTGTGGTCCGTGAGGGATGCACCTTCGCAACCCACAGCAGTGTTGCAATTCGGTACTTCTGCACATGCAAAGCGCAACTTAGCATCTTCTGCGCATGCACGACCCCCAAAACCTGGAAGTAACCCATTCCAGCACTTCTGTGTTTCAGTGGTCCACAACCCAAAAAACGCAACCTGAAGTACCTGTAACCCGAGGGATGACTGTATGGTAATTTATGGACCTAAAACATGGGGAGGCAACCTAAGGCCCGGGGGCCGGATCCGGCCCAATTGCCTTCTCAATCCGGCCCGCGGACGGTCCTGGAATCAGCGTGTTTTTACACGAGTAGAATGTGACCTTTTCTTTAAAATGCATCTCTGGGTTATTTGTGGGGCATAGGAATGCGTTCATTATTATTTTTTCCAAAATATAGTCCGGCCCCCCGCAAGGTCTGGGGGACAGTGGACCGGCCCCCGGCTGAGAAAGGTTGCTGACCCCTGACCTCACAGGTCCAGAGACACAACACCAAACACTGTTACTGCCTGTGGGTTGTATTTTGTCATAGAATCATAGAGTTGGAAGAGACCACCAGGGCCATCGAGTCCAACCCCCTGCCAAGCAGGAAACACCATCAGAGCACTCCTGACATATGGTTGTCAAGCCTCTGCTTAAAGACCTCCAAAGTAGGAGACTCCACCACACTCCTTGGCAGCAAATTCCACTGTCAAACAGCTCTTACTGTCCGGAAGTTCTTCCTAATGTTTAGGTGGAATCTTCTTTCTTGTAGTTTGGATCCATTGCTCCGTGTCCGCTTCTCTGGAGCAGCAGAAAACAACCTTTCTCCCTCCTCTATATGACATCCTTTTATATATTTGAACATGGCTATCATATCACCCCTTAACCTCCTCTTCTCCAGGCTAAACATGCCCAGCTCCCTTAGCCGTTCCTCATAAGGCATCGTTTCCAGGCCTTTGACCATTTTGGTTGCCCTCCTCTGGACACGTTCCAGTTTGTCAGTGTCCTTCTTGAACTGTGGTGCCCAGAACTGTGTGTGTGTGGTTTCTTAATCTTATATTTTGGAAATGCGCCTCCAGGTTTCCCCCCTTTCCTTTTTGGGGGGCCAGGCCGCCTTCCGGGCGGGGTTGGGCTAGATGACCCCGGCGGGGAGGAGGCTGGGCTGGAAGGGGGTCCCGGGGCTCCCCTTCTTCCCCCCCCCCCGGCCTCCTCTTCCTCACCTCGCTTCCTCCTCCCGGAGCTGCACCGGGGCGATGCCCGCCTGCGCGCCCGACGCCACCTCCAGGAGCCCCAGGCCACGCCCCCTCATCGGCAGACGCCGCCACTTCCGGCTTCCGGCGGGGAACGAGCGGCAGGAGGAGGAGGAGGAGGGAGCTTCCGGGTATCCGCCGGGCTGCGATTGGCCGGAGAGAGAGGGGGCGTGGCCGGGCGGAATCCGAGGGCGAAGGGGCACCCAGAGGCCATCCAGCGCAGCCCCCGGCCAGCGCAGAGAGAGAGGGAGAGCGTCGCCGGAGGGAAGGGAGAGCGCCCTCGGTCCCGCAGGAGACGCCTGACCTCGGGGTCGTGGGTTCGAGTGCCACGTGGGGCAAAAGAGGTTTGCACTGCAGGGGGCTGGACTAGATGACCCCTGGGGTCCCTCCCAACTCCACCATAGAGAAGCACAGAATCGGAGTCGGAAGGGCCCCCCAGGGGTCATCTAGTCCAGCCCCCTGCAATGCAAGAGTTGCAGCTCTCACAGCCTCTGCTGAGAAACCTTCCAACTAAGAGCTCAGTGGCAATTATGTTTCCCATTATGATCATTGCATCTGCCCCCCACCTTCTGCACGACACACACCGCTTGGCACGCCTGGATTCTCCCATTTTGCTCTCGGGGCGCACAGCTCACTCTGCCACACTGGCTCTCTCAGGAGCAGGGTGCTGTGGCACGGGGGGGGGGGAGGGGGAAATGCCCATGTCCCGCTGACGGGCTGGCCGGGGCATTTCCAGTGCTGAGGAGGCGGAGGAGGCAGCTGGCTCTGGGGAGGAACCTCAGGCCGCCTCGGACACTCTCTGAAGCAGCAGCCAGGAGGTGGCTGTCAGGGAAGACAACAAGCAAACAGGGCAGGAAGGACTCATGGTCTGCCCCGGACCAGGGAGGCTCCACTCCGCTCTCTTCCCCAAAGGACAAGCACTTCCACCCACAGAGAACAAAGCTTGGAACAAGGTCTCCAGGCTGCCTGCCTCCCACCCTCAGAGCACTTCTGTATCCTGCCTCTGACGGGACCCCCACAGCCGTAGCTGCTGGGCCAGGACCCACAGTGAGAGATGCGACTGGCACCAGACGCATTTGGCTACTGGCGCGGGTCCAGTTGCAACCCCATGGAGACCTCTGGGCACCAGGTATCTCCACCTGGCTGCTCCCTCCAGCTTCCTGAAGCAGGGCAGCAGAAGAGCTTATTCACAAGTGACTCCAAGGTCACCCGGCTAGATGGAGTGGGGATTCGAACCGTGATCTCCCAGGTCCTCGTCCAACCCTCTCACCACTGCCCCACACTGCCTTCCTGGAGTCCTTCTGCTGTGGGGCAGCTTTATAAACGAAGTCGCCAAATAAATACGGGGAAAGCAAAATGTCACTGAAATATTCTCCTTGAAGCTTGCATTCGTTTCATTCTGGATTGCTTTATTTGATATTCCAATGTGTTGTAAACAGCTTGGAGATTTTCTCTTTAAAATATAATTATATATTATATAATTATAATTGATTTTCATCTGGGGGGGGGGATTGGTGCCTAGATAGTCTGTTGTGGCAACCATGAGCTAGTTCTCAGGTGGCCTTTGGTGATGAGCTTATGCGTCTGAGTTTCTAGCCCCCCCCCCAGCCACACACCACGAGGGAGACCACTTCCCATCCTTCACAGTTTTAATTTTAAAAGAAGCCATGGCCAGGCACGCCCCCCACCCGCCCACACAAGGCCCCACCCCCACCAGCCCCTCCCCCAGGGCCCCTGCCCCACTTAGGCACCACAGGCGGCTCCTGCCCCCCTCCCCAGCCCCCTCCAGTCCAGTCCCGCTTGGAGGTACATGCAAGGCGCCCGCTGCTGCGTGTGGCGTCCTGGGAGGGTGCAAAGACGAAAGGCAGGGAAGACACATCCAGGCAGATCCGAGGCAGCAGTCGGGGAGCCTGCGAGGTCTCTGTCCGCCCGGGGCCCCTGCCCTCCCCTGGCAGGCTGGCGCACAGAGTCCGGGCCTCGTCCGGGCGCTATCTGCGGTAGACGGCAAAGGCCACGAAGCTGAAGACGAGGGTGAGGCCCGCCAGGCATGTGGTGGCCGTGGCCGTGAAGACGTGGCGGTACTGGAGCTGGAAGTACCACAGGGCGCCCAGCATCAGCACAAAGAGAGGCACCATCAGGCTGCCCACGTTGAGGGCCGCCTGGGCGGCGTCCGCCTGGCCGCCGTTGCCGTGGGCGGGCGTGGGCGGCGGCCGGTTCTGCGAGATGTGGCAGTGCACCACGCTGTTGTGGGCGAGGTGGAGGGCGGAGAGCGCCTGAGAGTCGTCCCGGAGGAGCTGGCCCTGGTAGATGAGGCGCACCAGATGCTCCTGGCCTGGGAAGTGGGTCCTGGCGGGGCGGAAAGAGAAGGAGAGAGGCTCATGTCCCTTGGCACGGGCTGAATAAGGGGATCCGAGCACGGGAGGGCTGGAAGGGACCCCCAAAGGCCCCCCCAAGCAACGCCAAAGGGCACAGCTCACCAGCAGAGCATCTGCCTTGCAAGCAGAAGGTCCCGGCTTCCCTCCCCACCGACAGCGTCTCCAGGCAGGGCTGGGGGGAAACCTTCCCGGAAATCCCAGAGGGCCACTGCTGCCAGCCAGTGTGGGCAATACTAAGTGAGTTGAAGCAATGGGTCAGACTCAGTACAAGCAAGCTGCCAACACTGCTCAGTTTGGACAGGGGCAGCTGACACCGCTGGGCCGTCTACAAATACCACTAATAAGTGACAGCGGCTTAACCCCCCCCCCACCCCCACCTTGAAGTTTTTGGCTGACTCCAGAGGGAGGTGGTCCCCTGATAAGTGGAACTCTGGATCTGCTGTAGCTATTTCTGCTAATTCAGGGTACTTTTAACGAACTTTTAATTAACTGCATTTTAATGAATAGTTCATTACTGGAGGCGTGGGGGTGGGGGGTTGTGTGCGTATGATCTCAGAAGCGTTCAGCTCATTTTTCAGTTGCTGTTTTGTCAATATTGTTTCACAGATTACGAATGCCCTCTTGGTTTGTTAAGCCTATCATACGACTTACACTACAACAGCGACATTAAGCTTATTTCTCAGTTGCTGGGTTGCTAATCGTGCTTTCTAGACCATAATTCTTTTTTTAATTATACACTTGATGTTGTGAACTGCCTGAGATCTGCAGACAAAGGGCTAAACAAGAATTAAATTAATAATAATAATAATAACAGTGTTTTATGCCGTACTTATGATGTCCTATTAATGTTTCTGAGCCGCTTTGGGATTTGTCGGAATGGAAAGTGACACAGATACACATTCCATCGCTCAAATCCATCCCCGGTTAAGGGAGAAGGGGGCTGGCTGCGTATTTGCATTCTGACCCCATTGCAGCCCCCCCCCAAGGGTGGGTGATGAGGCTCCTTTCATTGGGGCTGGGAACTCACCCCAGCCTCACTGAGCAACAGGGAGCTATCAGCAGTGCTGGGGCAGCCCCCCCAAACCCCCACAGGGAGCCCCTCACCTCTTCAAGGTGCCGACGGTGTCATCAGGGTGGACCCGAGCCAGGCGCTCTGTGTCATTCAGGAACTTCAGCCGCAGGACGATGGTGTTGTCTGCTGGGGGAGCTTCTGCGCCAGGGGCCAGCCGGGGTCCCTGGGCAGGGGTGGGAGCCGTCCGATTCCTGAGCCCCCCGGCCTCCGAGGCGGCAGCAGCGGCCGAAGACGACGCCCCTTCATCCTTGACCTGCCGGACCCCCGAGACCTGCGCCCCAGACCTGTCTTCCACCAGGAGGCCTCCTTCCCGCGGCTGCCCCCCTGCGGCCAGAGGGGGGGAGGCAGCAAAGAGGGGGTCCCCTCGCTCCACCGTGCGCGTGGAGAACCAGGCGAGGGCCAGCACCAGCAGCACCAGCAGCACCCCAAAGAGGACCGTCACTTCGTCCCCCACGCCCTCGATCAGAGCCATGGCCGACGGCGACAGGGGGGAGGCACACCTCACACGCCTGGGGGGTGGAAGGGAAAGAGAAGGGCAGTGAGAACAAGAGAAGAAGCAGGGAGACTCCACAAAACCACAAGGCTTAGAAAGCGGATTCTCGGAAGACACAAGATCTACCCACTCTGGAAGAATGGCAGGTGAAACTGGTGGATTATATGGAATTGGCGGAAATGACTGGCAGAATCCGGGACCAGGGAGAAGAGTCGGTGGAAGAAGATTGGAAGAAATTTAAAGACTATTTACAGAAATATTGTAAAATTAATGAATGTTAGAATGATGTTGGATTGAAGTTAAGGGGTTTCTAGCTGTAATGGTATAAAAGAATATGAAAAAATTGGATTCTTAACAGGTAAATTTAGGTTACAATATATCAAGATGAAAGGTCAGGATAAAATGAGGGAAAGGAATTGCTGAACTAATAAATTGAACTGGAATACAAAAAGGGGAGGTATGAGGAGGTCCGGGAAAGAAGTAAATGAAAGATAAGTGATGAAAAGATTGAATTGTTTTTAACTATTTTTATATTGTATTTTTTCTTTTCTCTTTTTCATTTTGTAACATTGTAAAAACCTTAATAAATATTTATTTAAAAAAAAGCGGATTCTCAACCCGTTCTGCTCTTTAAACCTTTTGTGTTTTAAACTGCTGTTGCAATTTTTCCTTGGTTTCTCTCTCTCTCTTTTTGTAGAAAGCTTGGAGGCAATTGGGGTTTGTTTTACAGTCGGGTTAGGTTTTAGGAAATGGATAAAATTAGAACAACGACGTCGCAGATCTGGAGCCAACCCCCAGCCCCCAACTCTATGGGGCTGCTGGAAAGCTGCAGCGGAGGAAGCAGACAACACGGTTGCTGCTGCTTCCAAGGAGTTGGGAGGGTGGGGGTGTCTCCTGGGAAGCTGGGTGTCCTTGTCACCCCCAGGAGCCAGCCAGGTGCCCGCAAGCAGCATCTGGCCACACTGTCTGCTCCTGCAGGTTCCAGCATCTGGTTCTGGAGGGCATTTGCTGTGCAGGCAGCATTAGAAATTAGCCAGGTGCATTTTGCGACTGGCACACGTCCAACTGCAACCAGGTGGAGATTTCTGGGTGCCAGGCTGGCGACTGGGGGAAGGACCTGAAGTATTCTCCTGGAAGCTTGACTTTGTTTTGCTCTGGGTTGTTTTGAGTTGATATTGCAATGTGTTGTAAGCCGCTTTTGAGATTTGTTCTTTAAAAGACAAAGCTGTATAGAACCAATAATAATATTATTAATAATAATAATAATACTAACAACCCACTACAAAAAAAACCTCAAAACCGATCCCTACGTTCCATTGTGGCAACAGTAACCCAGGTTTGAGGTGCCATTTGGCAATGAGATTGTATAGCTAAGTTTCTGTGTGCAGGACCCAGCATGGAAAGAAGGAAGAAGGTCGCCTTCAGGAGACATCGGAAGGCAGCCCAGGAGAGGGAAGGCTGCTCAGCGGTTCATGCGCTATTCTGTTTTTATTTGCAGTATGCTGCCAGCTGCCCAGGGGGGCGGGGTGCAAATAAAATAATAGCAATAATAATAATAATAATAATAATAATAATAATAATAATAATAATAAAGGGGCCTGGGAGCCCAGCCCCCCCCGGAAGCAGCGCTCCCTTCGGGACTCCAGGCTGAGGGGCCCCAATCCAGCTGCTCTCCTGGGGGCTCCGCTCGGGGTGCCCCCCAAAGAGGGGGGCCTCTTCCCTTCCCGCGCAGGCGCCGCCTTCACAACAGCCCTGCCAGGTGGGCGCCTGCGAGGAGGGAGGGAGGGAGGGGCGCCCCCCCCGGACTCGGCCCCCGCCCCCCCCGGCGGAGGCGTCTCCTAGCAACCGCCCCCCCCCCCGCGACCCCGACTCACCCGCGACCCCGCCAGCCGCCGCCGCTTCCTCCTCCATCCTCCTCGGGCTGCCACTCAGGCGCTCCCGCCCTCCCTTCCGGCCGCCGGCGCGCGGCATTGTGGGCCTCGTAGTCCCCGCCCGCCCAACTTCCGGCTTCCGGGGCGAGAGTGGCTGGCCAGGCGGGGGTCGTAGTTGGGGCGCGCGGTGCCTTGTGGGTCGTCGCAGGGGATTGTGGGCGCTGTAGTTTCCCCTTCCCGGGCGGAGTCGGGAGGAAGAAAGGGAAGGCTGCTTCCTGCGGCGCAGAGTTGAACTGCGGAACTGCCTGCCACTGGAGGCAGCCATGGCCACCAACCTGGACAGCTTCAAAAGAGGCTCCAGCAAATTGAGGGAGGAGGAAGAGGATAGGAAAGGCTGTCCTCTGGCTCCACAGTCAGAGGCAGAAATGCTTCCCAAGACCAGTTGCTGGAAAAGGCAGGAGGGGAGAGCGGCTCTTCGTTCGAGTCCTGCTTGAGGTTTTCCCATCGGGGCCTCTGGCTGGCCTCTGTGAGAACAAGATGCTGGACTAGAGGCGCATTGGCCTGACCCAGCAGGCTCTCAAGTGGCTTCTGCGCTGAATCATTCCCCTTCGTGGGCAGCATCCCACAAAGCAGAAGGCCAGAAGGGTGAGGCCAAAGGAAGTCCTCCTCTGAAGCACAGAGTTCAGCAGTGGAACTCACTGCCACAAGAGGCCGTGCTTCTCAGCCTGACTACCGCACAGGCTTGTCGTGAGGATTAAAGAGGGAAAGGAGACTCCCTGGCAGAAAGGCCCCTCCGGATCCCGAGAGTGACGGTCGCTTGGGCTGCGCAGGAGCCAACTCTCCCTGATAGCCACCTGCAAGGCCAGGGACAGCCAGAAGGGGGCAGTAGCCAATGTCACTTCAGTCCACAGGCAGCTTCGAGAGGAACTGGGGGGAAGCGACCCTCAATTCTTCTCCTCTCGCTCGCTCTGATGTCCACAGATCCATAAGAAGAGAAGGATCAGGCCACTGGCCTTCCAAAGCCCTCTCCTCCTCTTCTAAAGCCATCTAGCAGTCCTGAGGCAGAGAGTTCCACAGGTTAACTCTGTGCTGTGTGAAGGACCTTCTTTGATCTGCCCCAAATCTTCCAACATTCGGCTTCAATGTGTGCCCCCCATCAGAGGATGAATTTAATGCCTCGGGGGGTGGCATCGCGCAGGAGTAAAATGCCTCCCCGTCTGCACCCCAACCCCAAGAGCCAGCCAAATGGCGCCAATGGCAGGACCAGGCAGGGCAGCGCCGGAGCCTACATCCTCTGCCAGGTGACCCTCACGGTCCCTCTAGGATTCTGTGCATTATTAGGGTTGTAGCTCAGTTCAGTTCCCAGCAGCACCTCCAGGTAGGGCTGGCAGAGACGACGCCTTGAAACCCTGGAGAGCCACAGCTGCCAGTCAGTGTAGACAATATAGGGCTAGATGGTCTCAGGCAGCATGGGGTGCTTGAATGGCATCTGTCTGGCTAGGGAGACGTTGGGAAAATGCACCTTTGAGGGCAAAGTCAAGCTGTTGGAAGGGAGGGAGTTGTCGCCGCGCCACACCTTGGTATATGGAGGCCCACAGGGCGCAATCCTCTCCCCAATGCTTTTTAATATCTTAAGTGCCCCCTTGCCCAGCTTGTCCAGAGCTTTGGGCTGGGTTGGCATCAGTATGCTGATGACGCCCAGCTTTATCTGTTGGTGGACGGCCGCCCTGACTCGGCCACGGACACACTGATCAGATGTATAGAAGCTGTGGCTGGATGGTTACGTGGGAGCCGGTTGAAGCTAAATCCTTCGAAGACAGAGGTCCTATGGCTGGGACGGGACGACAAGGGGTTGGGGGGCCAACTCCCACCTCTTGCGGGGGCGCAATTAGTGCCAGCGCCTTCTGTCAAGAGCTTGGTGTAACCTTCAACGCCTCCCTTTCCATGGAGGCACAGGTTGCAGCCACAGCAAAGGTGGCATTTTTCCATCTCCGCCAAGCTAAGCAGTTGGCTCCTTACCTCTCTCGCCCTGACCTGGCCACTGAGATCCACACGACGGTCACCTCCAGGCTTGATTATTGTAACTCGCTCTACGTGGGGCTGCCCTTGAGACTGACCCAGAAACTACAGCGGGTGCAGAATGCTGCGGCGAGACTCCTTACGGGGTCTTCGCTGCGAGATCACATTCACCCGGTGCTATACCAGCTGCACTGGCTCCCGGTGGGGTATAGGATCAAGTTTAAGGTGCTGGTTTTGACCTTTAAAGCCCTATATGGCCTAGGACCCTTGTACCTACGGGACCGCCTCTCCCGGTCTGCCCCACAGAGGACCTTAAGGTCCACAAATAACAACACTTTGGAGGTCCCAAGTCGCAAAATGGTTAGATTGGTCTCAACCAGAGCCAGGACTTTTTCGGCTGTGGCCCCGATCTGGTGGAACGCTCTGTCACAAGAGACCAGGGCCCTGTAGGACTTGACATCTTTCCGCAGGGCCTGCAAGACAGAGCTGTTCCGTCTGGCCTTTGGCTTGGACTCGGTCTGACCCTTATGTTTCCCTCCCCTTATGGTCTTGATTTATCGGCTATTTTAAAATGAGGCTGCTTTTTAAATTGCATATTAACCTGTATTTTAAATTGGTTTCTCCCCCCCCCCCTTCTTTTTTCCCCTATTATGTTTTTACTGTGATTTTATTGGTGTTAGCCGCCCTGAGCCTGGCTATGGCCGGGGAGGGCGGGGTATAAATAAAATTAATAATAATAATAATAATAATAATAATAATAATAATAATAATAATAAAAGCAGCACCTGCTGTGGCTGCAGAGACTAGTACAGGAGAGACATGTTTTGTTGCAGCCGGGGCAGACGAAGGTGTCCAGTTGTGCTGCTGCAGATGCACCAGGGCCTTTCTCCTCCCAGCCGTCATTCCTTCTCTGGTCCCTGTTATGGATGCAAGGCCTGCCTGCCTGTGCCTGTCTGCCTCCGGGCACTGGGGTCGTCTGCATGGGATTCCCACACGGCAGGACCGATGTTGCCAGCCTTCATGTCACACTGGCAGACATCTTAGTAAGGCAGAGTTGCTCTGCCAGTTGGCCTGGTGCCCGAAGCCAGCACCCCATTGGGGATCCTGCCATCTTGCATTCTGCGGACACGACCAAGCCGGACGTCGCTGAGACAGGAGTGTGAACATGCTGGGAGTGTGGCCTTGGGAGAGCACTTTTTCGTTTGGAATTCTGTCCTGTCGTGTGACGCCCCCAATCCTTCGGTTGCAGGGCATCATCATCATTTTTAATTTCTATACCGTCTTTCTACCTTACAACACTCAAGGTGGTTTACAAGTTGAAGAAACAAAAAATGTACATCTTATAACAATCTATCAATACAAAAATGTGATCATAAAACATAACTTTAAAATTGGCAGCCTCCATCAAAAAAGTAACATTCAACAATCATTAGAACAGTATAAAATAATAATATCAACATATAAAAGGTGAACAGAAATCCACTCAATAGTTACAATAATATCTAAACTATAATCAATAAGACAACGGCAAGCCACAGTACGTAAAACAATACAACACACATTGAGAAGCAGAGAGTGGGGCAAGGCAGGTGGGAGGAGGCCTTGCCTGGTGGAGTCTCTCCCCTCATCCGTGCATGTGGAAGTCACTGAGGCATCGCTCCTGCCAGGTGCAAGTTGCGCCCACGACTCAGTGCCACAGAGCAGCATGCTCAGCATGCAAGCGTCTTGATTTTGGACACCCCATTCTCCCAGACCCCTTTGGAGAAGCCAGCCATTCCCATAGCTGCCTTGCCAACATGCTTGTCCAGCTCAGCATCAGTGGAGACTTTTCTGGTTATAGGAGAACCCAGTGTGATGGCCTGGGACTCGGAACCAGAGGAGACTCAGTCTGCACCGGATCCTTTGCCTCAGGCATCATCTGAACCACGTCGGGGGCCTGATCCAGAAGAGCCCCAGTCTGCACAGGTTCCCCTGCAACAAGCACCAGCTGGGCCGAGTCCGGGGCCTGAGCCTGCCCTGGCTCCAGATGCTGGGATGTTAACGGAAAAATCTGAGGGCTCCCTTGGACAAAAACAAAGACACCAACCAGGATTACTTGGAGCAAAACAGCAGCCTGTAGGCTTGTCCTTTATTGAACTGTTGCAACAGGGTGCTCCCCTCACTTGCAGGAGAGAGGAAGGACCCAGAAAAATGCTGTGCAAGGGCTTATAAAGACTTTTGAAATTCCCCTCCTGTAGATCAAGCCCACCCCCAGAAACATGCATACATTACAGAAAGGAGGGGTTGAGGGAGGAGTTGTGGTGGTAACCTGAGTGTCCTGTCACCTGGCTGGTTCCCCCTTTCCCCCTCCCCATGAGTACTTTCCAGGTGACAGAGGGGAGTTGGCAGTTTCCTGCCCCCAGAGGGAAGAGCTGATTATTGTCCTTTGTTCCAGTCCATGCTGAATCCACTCCCATAAGCAAGTCCTTTGTGATTTTTTAAAAAATAATATTTATTACTTTTCCAACAATTTAAACATTACAAAGAAAAAATAAACAATACAATACAAAATACATAACACTAAGCTAACAAAAACAATTTGAACTAACAAAACAAAAGAAAAACAGTTTAAAATACATCAAATAGTTTCAATATCTTATCTTTAATTCACTTATTTCAATGACCTCCTCACACCTCCCTTTTTGTATTCCACTTCTATTAGTTGTTTCAGCAATTCCTTTCCATCTTCCTCTGTTTTCTATCCTATAATTATCTTAACACATTTTAACCTTATTTTTCCCTTTAATTCTCTATTAATCTATTTATACTTAATTCCTTATAACATTTCTACTAAAGCCATATAACTTCATTCCAACATTTTTCTAACATTCATTAATTTTACAGTATTTCTGTAAATAGTCTTTAAACTTTTTCCAGTCTTCTTCCACCGACTCTTCTCCCTGGTCTCGGATTCTGCCAGTCATTTCCGCCAGTTCCATATAGTCCATCAACTTCATCTGCCATTCTTCCCGGGTGGGTAAATCTTGTGTCTTCCAATACTTCGCGATGAGCATTCTTGCTGCTGTAGTTGCATACATAAAAAAAGTTCTATCCTTCTTTGGCACCAATTGGCCGACCATGCCCAGGAGAAAGGCCTCTGGTTTCTTCAGGAAGGTATATTTAAATACCTTTTTCATTTCATTATAGATCATCTCCCAGAATGTCTTAATCCTTGGACACGTCCACCAAAGGTGAAAGAATGTACCTTCAATCTCTTTACATTTCCAACATTTATTGTCGGGCAAATGATAAATTTTTGCAAGCTTGACTGGTGTCATGTACTACCTATAAATCATTTTCATTAAATTTTCTCTTAAGGCATTACATGCCGTGAATTTCATGCCTGTGGTGATGTTGATGGTCTTCTGTCTGGGACCATCAGGGTTGGCATAGCAACTGGGCAGGGCTCCTGTGGATGTGCTGGGATGCTGAAGGGATTATGGCTGCCCTGTATCAAACCTTCCCCATTTTGTAGTCCTTCCTTCATGGAGTAAAATAAAAGTGGAACAGTGCAAATCCGATGTATGGTTGATTTTCTATGAATTTATAGCAGAAGCGTAGCATATGTAGTGTGTAAGAGTGTGTGAAGTTTGTACAAACTGAATGATTGGGGGGGGGGTCCTGCTACAGGGATGACCTTGTTGCCTCCAGCTGGGCCATCACTTACAGCTGCTCCACTACCAGTTGGGTCAGGGGAGGCTGAAGCGGCCCCTGGGTCCAGTGGCGTAGCGTGGGTTGTCAGCACCCGGGGCAAGGCAAGTAATTTGCGCCCCCTCACCCGTGGATTTGCGCCCCCTAACCCTAACCCCCAGATGTTGCGCCCGGTGCGGCCGGCCCCCCTGCACCCCCCACGCTACGCCACTGCCTGGGTCTAGGAACCCACCGACGTCTCCCAAGCTGCAGAGACTGAGGTCTGAGAGAAGGAGAAACCTGAGTACTCGCAGGAGGAGTGCTCACCTGTGGGCCAAACAGGGAGGTGAGTCGCTAGGGGATCAGGACCGGTCGTTACCCCGACAGAGATAAAAGGCTGTTGGACCCCGCCCCAGGTTGTGAGAGCAACGTTGCTGTTTGCCAGATCCTGCCTGAGATCCTGTACCTGTCCTTGCCTGGTTTCCTGCCTTTGCCCTGTTGGACTGACTCCTAGCAGAACCTTCGGATTCTGGACTGGTCCTGGACCGCATTTCACGGGTTACCCCTGGGCCCAGCACACCCAGGTTAACAGAATCTTCCACCACCTCAAGCATGTGGTCCCCAGTGCTGATGCCTGGAGTGCTGGCGATGTCCTGGCCCAGGATGCTGGTCCTTGGCAGGCTGGTGATTAGGCTGAACCAGTGGCGTAGCGTGGGTTGTCAGCACCTGGGGCAAGGCAAGTAATTTGCGCCCCCTAACCCGTGGATTTGCGCCTCCTAACCCGTGGATTTGCGCCCCCTAACCCGTGGATTTGCCTAACCCCCCGATGTTGCGCCCGGTGCGGCCGGCCCCCCCTGCACAACCCACGCTACGCCACTGGGCTGAACTCCCCGCAGTCTTGGGCAAAGCGGTTGACGGGTCTCTGCAGAGCTTCCTCGGAGTGCGCTGTCACAGCCACGTCATCTGCAGACATCTCTCACTTAAGGATCAGGTCCACTTTTGTCTCGGTGTGGAGATGTGCCAGGTTGAGCAGAACCCCATCGCAGACCCCCATCGCCAGACATCGACTTCGGTCTCCCAGGAAGGCAGAGGAGAGCAGCAGGGAGAAGAATATGCCAAAGAGGGTTGGGGCAAGAAGACCACAGCCCTGCTTAATAATAATAATAATAATAATAATAATAATAATAATAATAATTGTACCCTGTCCATCTGGATGGGTTTCCAACAGAATATTAAAAGCACAATAAAATATCAAACTTTAAAAACCTCCTGATACAGGGCTGTCTTCAGATGTCTTCTGAAAGTCAGATAGTTGTTTGTTTCTTTGACATCTGATGGGAGGGCGTTCCACAGGGTGGGTGTCACCACCGAGAAGGCCCTCTGCCTGGTTCCTGTGTAACCTCGCTTCTCACAGGGAGGGAACTACCAGGAGGCCCTCGGAGCTGGACCTCAGTGTCCGGGTAGAACGAGGGAGGTGGAGACGCTCCTTCAGGTCTACTGGGCCTTTGAGGCCGTTATTAAACATACATTACATGCAAAACATAAAACAAAGAAAGAAGAAAAAAACCCTAATCTTACATTGAATATTTCTAGACTTAAGATAGTTTTTACAGTATACATAATCAAATTATCAAACATCTAGAATAAATGTGTATTATATAAAAGAAATAAAGAGAAAAAAGAAAACAAAAAATACACAACAATAAAACCAAAAAAAATACAAAACTAAAAAAACCTATCAAAGAAAAAACATTATTTAGTTAATTCAAACCAGTACCAGGGTATCTAGCTGCCACATTCTGCATTAGTTGTAGTTTCTGGGTCACCTTCAAAGGTAGCCCCACAGAGAGCGCATTGCAGTAGTCCAAGCGGGAGATAACCAGAGCATGCACCACTCTGGTGAGACAGTCCACAGGCAGATAGGGTCTCATCCTGCATACCTGATAGAGCTGGTAAACAGCTGCCCTGGACCCAGAATTGACCTGTGCCTCCATGGACAGCTGTGAGTCCAAAATGACTCCCCGGCTGCGCACCTGGTCCTTCATGGGCACAGTTACCCCATTCAGGACCAGGGAGTCCCCCACACCCGCCCATCCCCTGTCCCCCCAAAACAGGACTTCTGTCTTGTCAGGATTCAACCTCAATCTGTTAGCCGCCACCCATCCTCCAACCGCTTCATACCACTCTTTGTGGGGAAGGCGTCTGAGGATAAGCCATCACATGGGACTGTGCCACGCATGTTCTTGTGGAAGGACACCATTTCGTGAAGCTGAGGTGGACATCTTATCTGGTGGAGCCGCGTGAAGAGACTTTTGGCTGAGGAGGTCAAAGGCCTCAATGTGCAAGGGGCGTCTCTGCTCTCAGCATTCCTCCAGCAGCTGGCGCACTGAGAACAGCATGTCAACCATGAGTCAATGTTGTGCTCACAACACTGTGACTCGGGATAAACCCTGTGGGTGAGTGACCACAATCCACTGAGCGCTACACGGACCAAGGCTCCCCCCCCCCCCCCGTGGCAGAGGGATCCCATGGTAGATTCTGCTGTCCTGGTGGTCACCTTTGTCACAGTGCTGGAGTCGCGCATGTCTTGTGGCACGGATCCTTGTTCCCAACACTGCGAGAAGAGGCTGTGGAAGAGTCAGGAGGGAGGAACGGAATCTGGCTCTCAGCACTTCTGGGGGATTCCATCCTGCCCTGGGCCTTTTCCACATGCCTGAGAGTTGAGGGCATTCTTTAGTTGGTCAAGGGAGGGAGGGCCTGTTAGAATTCCAAAACAGGCAGAGTCTGGATTCTGTCAATTTCCTGTGAGTAGCGTTCTTGAGAGTGCTCTGCCCATCACTTCATTGGCTTGCTGCAGTCTGCAACCACCTCTCCAGACAAAGTTTTCCGTGGTGCATTTTTCCTGACTGTTGCCCAAAGGCTTTCTTCGTGCCTTCGTAGATTTTGCAAGCGTTGCTGCTGTCAGCAGTGAGCTGGATGTTCTGACACAGCTTTAGCCAGTAGCCATTGGCACTGTGCTGGGCGCAGGGGTAACCCGTGAAACGTGGTCCAGGACCGGTCCAGAATCCGAAGGTTCCGCTGGGAGTAAGTCCAACAGGGCCAAGGCAGGAAACCAGGCAAGGACAGGGGCAGGATCTGGCATACAGCAATGTTGTTCCCGCAACCTGGGATGGTGTCTGACAGCCTTTTATCTTGTCAGGGTAGCGGCCGGTCCTGATCCCTCGGCGACTCACCTCCCTGTCTCGCCTGAAGGCCAGCACTCCTCCTGCGAGTACTCAGGTCTCTCCTTCTCTCAGACCTGAGTCTCTGCAGCTCGGGAGACGCCGGTGGGTTACTAGACCCAGGGGCCGCCTCAGCCTCCCCTGACCCAACCGGTAGTGGAGCAGCTGTAAGTGATGGCCCAGCTGGAGGCAGCGAGGTCATCCCTGCATCTGGAGTCAGGGCAGGATCAGGCCCCTGACTTGGCCCAGCTGGGGCTTGTTGCAGGGGAACCTGTGCAGACTGGGACTCTTCAGGATCAGGCCCCAGACTTGGTTCAGATGATGCCTGAGGCAAAGGATCCGGTGCAGACTGAGACTCCTCTGGTTAAGAGTCCGAGTCCGAGTCCCAGGCCATCACAGGCACATTGTTTGGCAATTCGCTGGACATCACTCCTTAACTTGTCTTCTCTCTCTACAAATTGCACCTCGGGGTTCACTCCTGAAGACTTTCTCACAAATGGAGGTTTACGATTAGAGTTTTCCTTCTCCTGGAAGAAAAACTTTCCCAGGTTGACGAGCCCCTCGTTTCTCTCCATGGCATGGGCAGAAAATGCCTTCATGACTGTTGGAGACCCACTATGGGTTAGCTGTGATTTCTGAATTGTCGGGGTTGGAATAGATGCCTCTGGGGGTCCCACTACATGCCATGCTTCTAGGACTGCTGGGCTGGAGCGGAGTGTGTCATCGTTCAAGTCCTTATTTTCATTTGCTGGTTCATGAAGGGGCGGGACACGTCATGCTGTTTTTCCTTCCTGTGCTGACATTGTGATCACTGTTTGGGGTTTCTCTGTTTTTGTTTTTTTATACGCTGCATGGAATTTTAATATTTTATAGAATCATGGAAGGGACCCCCAAGGATCATCTATTTCAGTCCTGCACAATACAGGAAGAATGATCCATGTTGTGAACTACCCTGTGATCTTTGGAGGAAGGGTGCTATACATAATAATGGTGATAATAATAATTCTCTTTTATAGTGTTCTTCTGTGTATGTTGCTTGGAGACGGTTTTAGGTGACAAGAAACTAATAGGTTTAATAGATAAAAACATAAGGAGACCCTACTGGCTTATCTAACCCAGCAGCCTCTTCTCACAACCAGTTGCCCCCAATGGGAAACCTGCAAGCAAGACCCGAGTGCGGATTCCAGAAACTGAAATTCATGGAGGCAAAGCAGAACTCCCTTGGCTAGGAGCCACCAACAACCCTTTCCTCCATGCATTTGAAATAAGCAAACAGTACCTTCCAGGGGAGAGGATATGGACCTGGAGCCTTCCCCACATTTCCCCCACATATGAGTCTTCCTCACATTTTTCAAATTACCGGGGGGGGGGGAATTGGTGTTCCCCCCCCGAAAAAGGCTTTCCATGGAGGCGCAGATTGCCACTGTGATCCAAGTGACGGTCACCTCCAGACTGGATTATTGTAACTCACTCTACGTGGGGCTGCCCTTGAGACTGACCCAGAAACTCCAGCGGGTGCAAAATGCTGCAATGAGACTCCTTACGGGGTCCTCACCACGGGATCACATTCACCCGGTGCTCTACCAGCTGCACTGGTACGAGGGTCCTAGGCCGTGAAGGGCTTTAAAGGTCAAAACCAGCACCTTAAATCTGACCCTGTACTCCACCGGGAACCAGTGCAGCTGGAAAAGCACTGGGTGAATGTGCTCCAATGGCAGAGGGATTAAAAGCGGATTGGAGAAATTCATGGAGGAGGAAGAGAGGCAATCAATGGCTCCTGGCCAGGATGCTGTTCTCTGCATCCACAGTCAGAGGCAGCGATGCTTCTGAAGACCACCATCCCCTCCAACATTTCTCCAATGAAAATAGGGACGTCCTAAGGAAAAGCAGGGACGCGGGTAGCGCTGTGGGTTAAACCACAGAGCCTAGGACTTGCCGATCAGAAGGTTGGCGGTTCAAATCCCCGTGATGGGGTGAGCTCCCGTTGCTTGGTCCCAGCTCCTGCCAACCTAGCAGTTCGAAAGCACGTCAAAGTGCAAGTAGATACCGCATTTTTTGCACCATAACACTCACTTTTTTCCTCCTAGAAAGTAAGGGGAAATGTCTGTGCGTGTTATGGAGGGAATGCCTACGGATGGCGGGGGGATCTGCTGCAGTCGTGAGCAGAGGATCCATGGTTCCCCTTCCTACCCTCCTCCGTGGCTCACTTTGAAACAGCAAAGCGGGAGAAGAGCCGCTGAGTGGGAAGGAGAGAGGGACAGAGAGCCTGCTTCTTTAAAGGAGCAAAGCGGGAGAGGAGAGGAGCCGCTTACACGAGTATAAGCGGCTTCTGTCCGGTTGGTTCCTTTAAAGCAAGCAGGCTCTCTGTCCCTCTCTCCTCCCCACTCAGCTCGCTAAATAGCAGCAAAGTTTTTCAGCTCGTTAAGCCGGGGATGAGCGGGGAGGAGGGAGAAAAGCAGAGCCTGCTTGCTTTAAAGGAGCAAAGTGGGAGAGGAGAGGAGCCTTCTCCCCTTATACCCCTCTTCTTCATTATTAGCAGCATCCTTCTCCACCCACCCCACGCATGCTCCTTGTCCCTTGAGTGCTTTTCCTTCCCTCCCCACTTAAAATGTGGTTACAAAGCACGGATCCACATGGATCCTCAGGATTTTTGCATTGGGCTACTCCAAACTCACTGTCAGATCACATGTCTGTGGCCACAGCATGAACCATGAAAATCATACATCCACTGTTTCGTTTAGAATATTTTTTTTCTTGTTTTCCTCCTCTAAAAACTATGTGCGTGTTATGGTCGGGTGCGTGTTATAGAGCGAAAAATACGGTAAATAGGTACTGCTCCGGCGGAAAGGTAAACGGCGTTTCCGTGCACTGCTCTGTTTTGCCAGAAGCGGCTTAGTCCTGCTGGCCACATGACCCGGAAGCTGTACGCCGGCTCCCTCGGTCAGTAAAGTGAGATGAGCGCCGCAATCCCAGAGTCGGCCACGACTGGACCTAATGCTCAGGGGTCCCTTTACCTTTAAGGAAAAGCAGGACATTCCAGGATGAAAAGAGAACTGCGATGGCTTCTGTACATCTGGGACTGTCCCTGGAATATGGGGGCACTTGGAGGGTCTGCATTTGCTGGAAATGGCAGGAAGGGAGAGTTGCTCTTGTGCCCAGAGCCCGCTTGCTGGTTTCCCAATGAGGGCATCTGTTCAGCCACAATGAGAACAGGATCCTGGGTTGGGCAGGCACCCTTTGGCCTGACCCAGCAAAGGGAGCTCTTTTCTCCTGGGCAGCCCCAAGGAATGCAAAGAAGCTGCCGTCCAGCCTTGGTGTGAGGGCTGTGTGCATCTGTCTGCCTGTCCGTCCGTCTGTCTGTCTGTCGCCAGCTGTGGGAGGTTTCCCTGCCTGTCTCCTGCTGCCCTCTGGATGAGTCACTCCGGCTCTGCTACCCAAACCTCCTATTAGGGCCTGGGGGTAATTAGCACCCAGCTGATCTGGCAGCTGGTGCCAATTAACTGCAGGATGTGTGTGCAGGCACTTGGAGGGGGTGCCGCTCTGGGCCTGAAGAAGATGCCAGCGATGGGGTGGGGGCTGGGTCTGCAGCCCTCCGCTGACCCCCAGTTAGCTGATCCCCCGGAAGGCACAGGGCTGCCGGTCAAAACTGGGCTTCTCCGGGGAGGCATGTTGAGTGAGCGCATCTCCTTCCTGGGCAGAGTAATCCCATGCAGCAATTAGGCAGAGGGAGGGAGGGGGGAGGGAGAGATAAATGCCAAGACTCCTCCTGCAGAGCAGGCTCAGCATGGGTCCAGGAGTGGGGGGGGGGGAGGAAGCACACGAAGATGCCCAGAATGGTGTGAAAAGGACAACCATGCCCTGAGCATCTCTGGACAGCCCAGCTGGGATTGGGCTGGGAGCAACACCCCCAACCAAAGGGAACAGGGAACTCAGGACCCATACAGACAAGGGGCTGTATCCTGCAATGTGCACTCTCAAGGTTGGAAGATTCAGGACAGGGGTGGGCAAACTAAGGTCCGCGGGCCAGATCCGGCCCAATCGCCTTCTAAATCCGGACCGTCATGTTTTTACATGAGTAGAATGTGCCCTTTTATTTAAAATGCACCTCTGGGTTATTTGTGGGGCATAGGAATTCGTTCAGTTTGTACAAGAAAGAAGATTCCACCTAAACATTAGGAAGAACTTCCTGGCAGTAAGAGCTGTTGGACAGTGGAATTTGCTGCCAAGGAGTGTGGTGGAGTCTCCTACTTTGGAGGTCTTTAAGCAGAGGCTTGACAACCATATGTCAGGAGTGCTCTGATGGTGTTTCCTGCTTGGCAGGGGGTTGGACTCGATGGCCCTTGTGGTCTCTTCCAACTCTAGGATTCTATGATTCCCCAAAATATAGTCCGCCCCCCCATAAGTTCTGAGGGACAGTGGACTGCCCCCCTGCTGAAAAAGTTTGCTGATCCCTGATTCAGGACATAGAATCATAGAGCTGGAAGGGACCCCAAGCTCTACACTTGGACAGGAAGAGCCGGCTGCAGAAATATAGGATGGGGGACACCTGGCTTGACAGAAGGACATGGAAAAAAGGATGAGGGGTCTTAGTAGACCACAAGCTGAACAGGAGTCAACCGTGTGATGCAGCAGCAAAAAAAGCTGATGCTATTCTAGGCTGCATCGACAGAAGTCTAGTGTCCAGATCAAGGGAGGTCATGGTCCTGCTCTCTTCTGCCTTGGTCAGACCACACCTGGAGTCCTGTGTCCAGTTCTGGGAGCCACAATTTAAGAAGGATGTGGACAAGCTGGAAGGTGGGCAGAGGAGGGCAGCCAAGATGATCAAGGGTCTGGAAACCAAGCCTGATGAGGAGCGGTTGAAGGAGCTGAGGGTATTTAGCCTGGAAAAGAAGAGACTGAGAGGAGATATGAGAGCCATCTCCCAATATGGAGGAGGGAGCGTGCTTGTTTTCTCTTGTTCTGGAGGGCAGGATCTGAACCCCTGGATTCAAGTTACAAGGAAGGAGATTCTGACTAAACATCAGGAAGAACTTCCGGAAGCTGTTTGATGGTGCAATGTTCTATCTGGGAAGATTTTGGACCCTCCTCCTCTGGGGTTTTTAAACAGAGGTTGAGTGGTCATCTGCCAATGATTCTTTAGCTGTGATTCCTGCCTTGCGGGAGGCTGGACTAGAAGACCCTGGGGGGGTCCCTTCCAGTGTTGCAGTTCTGCGATGTAACCAGGGCTATTTTTCTGGGGAAAGAGGTGCCGGAACTCACCAGGAAGGCCTCCCTTGTTCTCTGATAATGGCAATGGCGCCCACCTGAGGGGTCAGAACCGAGTTCTGGTGAGTTCTAGCTGGGAAAAAAGCCCTGGATGTAACTAAAGATAAGGAAGCAATGAGTGATAAAAAAAAACATATTTAGAGAGTTAAGAGAGAAGATGGACTGGATTTTCAATTAATGATCCTCTTTGTTTTAAATTGTGTTTTGTTGGTTGTTGTTTTTTTTTAAAAAAACTATGAATCTGCCATTCCTGTCTTGCTGTGCTGGCCTGGTTTATGCTGTTCTGTTAGTTTTTAATATTTTAGATACTGCTGTTTGCTACTTAAAATTTGTTTTATATTTGTTGTTAGTATTTTAGATATTGATGTTTCCTATTCAAAAAATGCTTTACACTTGTGAGAAGCCTTGAGAAAACTGTGTTTAGAAAGGCAGAAGTCTCTGAAATAAATGAAATGGACTCCACGCTCTCTGGGTTGGGCTGAGGGCAGAAACTGACCCATTCTAGGCCCCCTTCTTTGGCAAGGAGCTCTCTCAGGCTCTGGCTCTCTCCATCTTACTCTGAGATTTTTGGGAAGCATCCTTCCCCCTGGGCCTGCACCCTCAGTGGGAGCCAGCCCCTAGGTACGCCCCTGGCCTTGGAGGAGGTGTGGGTCACCCCCCCAACTGCGGCCGCTGCCACCTCCCCTGTTGGAGGCATCAAACTGGGCAGGCGGAAGGAAGGAAGGGCTTCTCAGCACAGAGTTCAGGTGATGGGCTTCCAAAGGATGCTTTGGCCAAGCTGTGGGGGTGGAGAAGGCCATCTTGGAGGCACAGCAGCCATCTCCTAGGGGGCGAGATCCCTTCACCCCCCCCCCAATAAAATATCTGAGGGGCCAGAGCCCCCCAAAGTTGATGGGGGTTGCCATTAAAATGGTGTGCACGTGCCACATCTTGTGACTGGTTCTGCAGGGTGCCCCCACCATATTTTATTCAGGTTGGCGCCCCTGCCAGGGGGAGGGGGCCGGCGAAGGCTAGGAGCCACGTTGTCTCGGCTCCCCCTTCGGAAGCCCCGCCGCGAGGGGAGAGCTGCTTCCCGAGAGGCCCCCGGGGGAAAAGGCTGCTGGACTGGGGCTGATCCATCCGAGGTTCCCCCCGGGGCTCCTCGCCCCGACGGCCTGCCCGTTGCCAGCCGCGCTCCTGCCCCGGGACCCCCGCCGGCCCCCTCCGAGGGTCCCCGCAAGGCGGGCGAGGGCCACGCGCGGCTCCCCCCGACGGCGCGGCCGCGCGCCTTACATAAGCCGCCGCCGGCCCCGCATCCCCGCATCCCTCCTCCTTCCTGCCTTCCTCCTTCCCTCCTTCCCTCCTTCCTTCCTTCCCTCCGTCCGGGGGCGGTGCCAGCCCGGCGCTGACGCGGGAGGAGGAGCGGGGGCGGCTGCGTGACGCGGGGCCGCCGCCGCCGCCGCCGCTTCTGCCGCTGCTGCTTGTGCTGCTGGCGGGGCCGCCGGCCGGAGAGGAGGAGGAGGAGGAGAAGGAGGACCAGCCGAGCAGCGCCGGGAGCCGCCATGCCGCGCCGGGAGCCCGCAGCCCCGGACGCCGCCGCCGCCCCGCGCCGCTGAGCCGCCCCGCCGCCGCCGCGCCTCGCCCGCCGCCCCGTCGAGCCTCGTCCGCCGCCCCCTCGCCGTTGTCCTCCTCCCCCTCCTGCTCCCGGTCTTCGTCGTCCTCCTGCTCCCGCGCCGGCCATGAACTTCCAGGGCGGGCCGGGCGGGCAGGGCGGCGGGCCGGGCTCGCAGCAGAGCCTGGCGGCGCCGGGGGGCCCGTCGGGCCCGTCGGGCGCGGGCGGCGCGCCCTCGCCGCAGTTCGGCCTGTCCAACTCGGCGGCCATCCGCGCCGAGATCGGGCGCTTCGAGTCGGTGCACCCCAACATCTACGCCATCTACGACCTGGTCGAGCGCGTCGACGACCTGGCGCTGCAGAGCCAGATCCGCGAGCACGTCATCTCCATCGAGGGTGAGACCCCCGGCGGGCGGGGGGGGGGCAGGGCAGGGGGCGGGCCGGGGGCGCCGGGGCTCGTGCGGCGGAGGAGGAGGGGCGGCGGCCTCGGCGGGGGGGGGGAGGTCGAGGGGTGGGGCGGGGGCTGTCGGGGATGCTCTGGGAAGGATGCGGCCGAAGGGGCTGTGCGGCGCCTGCCTTGCCAGAGGAGCCGCCTCCGCCTCCTCCGCCCGGGGGGGGGGGCTGTTATGTGTGCATCTCTCTCTCCTGCAGCAGAAAATGGAGCTCCCGATGGGGGGGGGGGGAGGTTTTATTGGCTCTGCAGAGAGGCTGTGATTAATCCCTTGCCAAATGTCACTCCTTTCTTTCCTCTATTCCTTCCTTCCTTCCTTCCTTCCGTTCTCTCTTCTTGCATCCCCCCCTCCTCACCACGTGCTTTGGCACTTGGCAGAGTTTGTTGGCACTTTGCAAGGGACCCTGGTTTTGGGTGCGGGGAGGGGGAGAAAGGAGACCCTTCTTGGCCTCCTCGCACAAAGCCAGCCTCTCTTGCGCCAGGTTTCCTGGGTGGCGCTGTGCCCCCCTCCACACCCCATGCCTGTGGCTGCCCTTGGCTGTGCCCTTCCTGGCCAGAGAGGGGACCCCCCACACACACTGGCAAATGTTGATGCTGCCAGATGCGCCCCAAAGAGATGGAGGGTTGTTGGCCAGCTGGGGGTCTGGAGAACCTCCAGGGTTGTGCAGTGGAGCCTGGTGTGCAAAGCAGCTCATTCTGAACTGAAGGCCCCTCAAAAAAACAGGTGGGCAGCCCCCAAATCACCCACCTTCCAGCAAAGGGGCCCTGGGCTTGGGAGGTTGACTGGGCACTGTAGTTACAGGCAAGGACTGGGGGGGGGCAGTTTGTGAGGAGGGCCCCAAACACCCCCAAGGAAGCAAAGGCTGCCCACCCCCTGCTTCTCCTGCCTGGTAAATTCTGCGATGAACCTGGCTTCTGTTATAGAGATGCCCTCTGCACGAGCGCAGAGGCACTGTTTTCATGCCGGCGCTCTGAGGCTGAACTCCCAGTGCCAGAGGCCCAGCCAGTGTTCTCTGGAAGGGTTCTGGGTCTGGAGTGCCCAGGCCAGAGAGCCATTCTGCCTTTGGTTGGGGTCAGGGTGTGGAAGCATCCCTCTGGGGCAGACCCTGGGGGTGGGGGCTCAGTGCCATGGCGACGGTGGTGGTGATGGCAGCACCCTCCATTTCCCTTGGTTTTTGCTGGTGGCTCCGTCTCTCTGCGCAGGAGGCGCTTCTGCGTGGCACTGCCTGCGCCCATTGCTGTTGTTCTGTGTGGCTGGGGGGCTCTGGGGGCAGAGCTCTGGGGGGGAGCCATGCCAGCTGTTCTGCTTGCACCCCATTTCTCTCTCCCTTGCTAAGAAGGGCAGCCTGGGGGAGTGGAAGCTGTCAGGCAGGGAAGGCGGGTGGCAACTTCTGCGCCCGACCTGGGCGTGGAAGGGCTCAGAAAGCCTTGCCCTGAGGCAGCGCAGCACCTGCGCTCTGCTGGCAGGTTGGCAAACCTGTAGCGCCACCTCCCCACCTGTGCTGCTTGGCAGGAGCTCTCGGGGAGCCTCAAAGGACGGAAACGATTCTGGGTGAGAGATTGGCGTGGGACAAAGGGCGGGGGGTGGGGTGAGAGAGAGGGTGGTTTCTGGGAAGGGCCACCTGCATCCGGGGAGCTTGGGGTGTACTTGGGGGGACCCCTGTGAAGAGAAGGGCAGAGTGTGGACTGTTCCTGAGCATCGCTGGGCAGAAGAAGAATGAAAGAGACATGCAGAAGCTGGCAGGATGAGAGGGAGGGAGGTTGCTGCTGCAGGGAATGGAAGCCACACAGGGAGCTTCCACTGATGATCCATCAGGGCAGGGGCATTTCTGCCTCCCGCTACTATCTGGGAGCTGGTAAAAAGGTAAAGGGACCCCTGACCGTTAGGTCCACTCACGGACGACTCTGGGGTTGTGGCGCTCATCTCGCTTTACTGGCCGAGGGAGCCGGCGTTTGTCCGCAGACAGCTTCCAGGTCCTGTGGCGAGCAGGACTGAGCTGCTTCTGGCGAACCAGAGCAGCACTGGGAGCTGGTCGGAGCCTCAAAAGTATGTCCACTCTGCTGCCAGGGGCAGGATGGGGCCTTGGCGGCAGCAGGAGAAACCAGGGAGATTTCCTCTCTTCTCCTGCTCTCTTCATGCCTTCTGTCTGTCTGTGGCCTGGCATTCATTGCTTGGTAGGAAGAGAGGAGCCTTGCAGGAGCCCCCCCCCCCCCCTGAAAGGGCTACGTGGGAGACACCTGGGACTGCGGTGGCACCACTGGTTTTGGAGGCGGGGATCTTGTCAAGGGCTGGAAATGCCAGGTCAATCCGCAGGTGCCACAGCCTTATGCCAAGGACTCGTCCAGCTCTGGCCTTCAATGCCGAAAGTCCAGGGGTGAGGGTGGTGGTGAAGCCTGCACCCATCCTGTATCCTTCTGTGGGCGTCCTTTTCCCTTCCAGACTCTCTACGTGGCATCCAGGTGGCAGCCAAGGGCGCTCCTCAAAGGCAGCCTCCTTGAGTGTTCTGGGTCTGTGTTCGAAATCTGCCAGGCGCATTTTGCACCTGGCTACTGGCCACTGGCAACCAAGTGAAGATGCCTGAGTTCCAGGAGGGGGCCTGACGTCTCCACCATCTGGAGGTGCGTGCCTGCACCTTGGATCTTGACTCTTTTCACACACTAGCAACACGTCCTGTAGAATTCTATCTGTTCTATTTTATCTGCACAATCAGAATGAATTTCAGGAACCAAAATGCTTTTTCCGTGCAGCCTGAGCAGGAGAAGAGACCAATGTTATAGTGAATTGTTGTCGCTTGTCTTTGCTTTCCCCAGCCTAGCTCACACTTGGCGAAGAATATCCCCATGTTATGAATGATCTGTGTCACCCTTAAGAAAAAGAGGCAGGGAGAGGCCAATATATATGTGGATTGTCCCTGGATCAAGGGACTTTCCTTCTTTAAGTTCTCAAAGCTCTTCACCCAACTCAACCTTGTCATATCAACTAGCTGGATGTTCAAGCCCACTCAGTCCCTCATTTGGAAAATGAAGCCATCTTGCCCAAAAATGGCAAGTAGACATTCTGTTTTGGTGACTCTAACCTTGGTTCTCAGGTGCCATCGGGCACCTAGCTGATATATTTGGGTTTCTAAGACTGGTCTGGCCATGTTTAGATTGCTGTAGCCCAGATTTGGGGGGCACCTCAGCAGCTGGCTGGTCAAGTCCCTGGTGGCCCCATTGGGGAGGCTGGGTGCTGAAGCCGGTGACTTGCCTGACCCACGTGGTCCTCAGCCTTTAGGAATTGCCTTCCTTTGGCCTTGCCACTCACTGGACGCCGGCTGGGTGCCCCCAGGACCTGAAAAGCCCTGGCATTGCTACCTGTGCCATACCTGTTCACCAGGTGTGTGCCAGCGGTGATCAGGCCAGGAGGACCTCGGAGGAGCCCTGCAGGTGGGCCGGATCAAATTCCTCAAGTTGACTACAAGTTGCTTGAAGGAAGACTTTCTCTTGCCAGTTCTGGATCTCCGTTTCGTTGGCGGCTCACGAAGCTGCATTGTGAGACAGGAAGAAAAACTTTGCACTGTGCCTAATTTTATAAACATCCGTCTTGTCGCTTCTTGTTCACCTTTTTTTGCAAACGGAAAATCCCCCAATGCTGCAACTTTTCCCCAGAGGGGAGTTTCTGAATCCCCCTCCCCATCATTTTCGGAACCTTCTCCAGCTGTGCGATATCCTCTTGGAGGAGAGGGAAACAGAACGGGGCGCAGGCCTCCCAAATCGCACTATAGATGGCATGATGGCAGTTTTATTTCCAGTTCCTTTCCTAATGATCTCTAGCGTGGGGGATTTGGTGCTTCCAGTTTCACCTCACTGTTCACCCGACTCCAGACAAGTTAAAAAGCTCATGCCCTAATTCTGCTCTTTCTGAGGGCGCTTTCCACATCCCTCTGTGGGGAGCAGCCCCATTTGTCTCTGCTCCCCACTTCCAGTTCTCTAGCCAGCTTCTGCTTCAAAAAGAGGAGGACCTCTCCTCTCGCCCCACGGCCATCCAGCTTCCTCCGGAGTCTTTAGCGAAGATCTCCACTAACTAGGGGCCATTCCCATAGGTCAGCATCAACGTGTAGCTCCCAGTAACAGGCTTGCCTTTCTTTCTTTTATCCTGGGTTCTTCCTGCATTGCAGGGGCTGGACTAGATGCCCTTGGGGTCCTTTCCGAGGTTCTCTGATTCTTGTTAGGACTTATTGAGGTGACCATGTTGCTTTCAGGCCCTGTCAGCATCAGGGGGAGAAGGTCTCCGTGTTGTTGGGGTCTCACATTTCCCCTAAGAGCTTCTTCTCTGGGAAGGAGACACCATAATGGAAAGTGAGTTTCTTCGCCTGATCCATGTTTCCAACATAAAGGATGATACTTTCTGGTCTTCTTGTGGCGCCTCTTAGGAGTCATATTTTGCTTAGTCATTAACTGGATACAGTTTCCCCTTCAGTTGATACAAAATGAGACATTCTTGCTTTTAGTCCACCTGTGTTCCTATGGATCAAGGAAAGGGGCTCTTGCAGAACTTTTAAGCCGCTCTTTCAAATACAGTATATAATTTGGCAAAACTGTACAGATGGCCAGTGTTTTGTTTGCTTCTCTGTTTTGTTCCTGCTAGCGAAAGACAAATTCACACAGCTGAAACTTTTGGCTTTTTAGTTTAATCTTCCTAAGATCTCAGTTGAATTAAATATACAGTGGACCCTTGGGTTGCAAACGTGATCCGTGCAGGAGGCACGTTCGCAACCCGCAGCACCGCGTCTGCGCATGCGCAGGTTGTGATTCGGCGCTTCTGTGCATGTGAGACCGCTGAAACCCGGAAGTAACCCATTCCGGTACTTCCAGGTTCGGCACAGTTCACAACCTGAAAACACGCAACCTGAAGTGTCTGTAACCCGAGGTATGACTGCATTCGATATATTCCTGTGTGTGTGATAGGCAATTTTGTATCACAGTTAAGTTCTAGCAGAAGTTGCTTCAATCCCTTCTGCAATTTGGGCTGGGAGGAGGGGAGAGCAAGGCTTGCAAGGGGGTCCTGCTCTGCCTCTGGGACATCCAGCCATCCTGGGGCCCAGAAACAGGTTCTGTGCCCTTTCCCATTTAAGGGACTCTTAACTCTGAGCTAACCATGGGAAAGGGAATCATATAATTGTAGAACTGCAGAGTTGGAAGGGATCCCATGGGGCAATATAGTCCAACCCCCTGCAAAGCAGGAATCTCAGCTCAAGCCTCCCTGACGGATGGCTGTCCGGTCTCTGCTTAAAAACCTCCCAGGAAGGAGAGTCCATTCTGCCGCTGAATGGCTCTTTCCGCCAGAAAGTCCTCCCAGGTGTTTTGTCCGAATCTCCTTTCTTGTACTTTGAATCCAGGCAGCAGAAAACCAGCTTGGTCCACCTTCCCTGGAGGGACACTCAAGTCTGGATTTGCAAAGGAAAGCTTGGCTTGGAACAAATTGCCTTTTGCTTGGTGCCAGGCAGGGGGCAACTGGCTTAGTGGTCAACTCTGCTCTTCTCCACCGCCCCCCCCCCAAAGTGTATTGTGGGCAGAGGGCTGCACGGTTTGTTTGGGCTGTTTGGGGGTCTCTGAAGAACCCCGGACTTTGGAGTCCTGGAAAGGGGGGGGGGAGAACTGAAGTCTGGGGTGGTCCGGCAGTGTGGCTCTGATTCCTGCAATGGCAGGGGTTAGACTAGATGTCTCTTGGAGTTCCCTTCCACCGCTACAATTCTATGATTCTGTGGGTCGCTCCCAGCCACACCCTCTCCTTGGGGCTCTTACAGCTAAGGTACGAAATGCCCCACATTTTTCTTCTGGGTTTTCTGTGGCTTTTGCTGTGCTTGGATTCTGCGGCAGCTGCCTTGTGTTTGTGGCTCAAGAGCTCCACTGACCCACAAGCAGCTCTGGGGGGCTGGAGTGTGGTAGATTCCTGGGCGTTGGCCTGTCTCTTGCAATTTGTCTTGTGCTGGAGGCGACAAGTGTTCTGGGGGTGGGGACAGGCACCTGCCCGTCTTCTGTGGCTCCGTCAAAGACAAGCTTCTAGTCTTCCCTTCCTTCCACCCTCCCACACGTTTCTTGGCCACTCAGCCTTACCCATTTTTTGTGGGGTGGGCGGGCACTGGCAAATCCCTCGCATCTCTTTTCCTAATCTCATAGGTCACCATTTATTGTGGAACAAGCACCATAGTATTATTATTCATTATTATTTATTAAATCTGTGTACCACCCTTCATCTGAAGACCACAGGGCGATTCACAACATAGAAATGTGAAGTGAGAAGCCAAAATGCGTGATAAGACCAAGAGCAAAAGCAAACCCCTCGCCCCCCCCTCCCAGAAACAGATTTAAAAGGCCATAGAACGTTCATCAGCCAAGGCCTGGTTAGAGAGAAATGTTTTCACCTGATACCTAAAGATATGTAATGATGGTGCTAGGCGGGCCTCCCTGGGGAGAGCACCCCACAGACGGGGAGCCACTGCAGAGAAGGCCTGTTCTCGTGTTGCCACCCTCTGGACCTCTCAAGGAGAAGGCACACGAAGAAGGGCCTCGGAAGGTGATCTCAGGGACTGGGTAGGTTCATATGGAGAGAGGTGGTCCTTGAGGTATTGCGGTCCTGAGCCATTTAAGGCTTCATAGGTCAAAAACAGCACTTTGAATTGGGCCCGAAAACTAATCGGTAGCCAGTGCAGTCGGACCAGGATCAGTGTAATATGCTCAGACCATCTTGCTCCGCTGAGCAACATGGCCACTGAATTCTGCACCAGCTGAAGTTTCCGAACCGTCTTCAGAGGCAGCCCTACGTAGAACGCATTGCAGTGATCTAACCTTGAGGTTGCCAGAGCATAGACAGCAGTAGTTAGGCTCTCCCTGTCCAGATAGGGGCATAGCTGGGCCACCAGCCAAAGCTGATGGAAGGCACTCGGGGCCACTGAGGCCACCTGAGCCTCGAATGACAGCAAAGGATCCAGGAGGACCCCCAAGCTATGAGCCTGATCCTTCAGAGGAAACGTATCCCCATCAAGAGCAGGCCACCTCCCAGCCATCTGGTCTGAGGAACCACCCACTAACAGTGCCTCAGTCGTATCTGGATTGAGCTTCAGTCTGTTGGCTCTCATCCAGTCCATTACTGAGGCAAGACTGCCAGCACTTCCACGGCCTCACCCGCAGGTGTCAAGGAGAAGCAGAGTTGCGTGTCATCAGTATATTTCTGACAACGTACCCCAAACCTCAGAATAGCACAACTCAGTGGTCTCATGTAGATGTTAAACAGCATATAGGGGATAGAATTGAGTCCTCAAAAACCCCACACTGAAGGCTCCACGGGGACGAAGAAAACCCCCCCAAGCATAACCCTCTGGGAACAACCATCTGAGTAGGACCGGAACCACCACAAAGCGGTTCCACCCACCCCTAGTCCAAAAGGACCCCATGGCTGATGGAACTGAAAGCCGCTGAGAGGTCGAGGAGAATTAACAGGGACAAATTCCCCCCCCCTCTCTCCCCACAGAGGTCATCATGCAGAGAGACCAAAGCAGTTTCTGTGCTCAAACGAGGCCTAAACGCCAATTGAAACGGATCCAGAAAACCCGCTTCCTCCCAGAGTGCCTGGATCTGGTCTGCGACCACCCGCTCCAGAACCTAAGAATAGTAATTTAGGGGGTTCGCTTGGTTTTGCCGTTCGGTTTCCAAGCAACAGAAGACATTTCTGTCACGTTTTCAAAGATTCTTTCCTCTCAAACCAGGGGGGGCGGTGCGAGGAGGGAGCTGCCGTCTGCTATCTGGGCTGCCGGGGGGGGGGAGTGGGGGCTGCCTGGGGCTTCAGCACCCCTCTTCCTGGCAGCTGCCTCTGCTGGTCTTGAGTGCGAGTCCTCTTGCTCACGGGGCTAAATCCTGCACATCGGCCTGACCGTAAGAACCATTACCACCTGGCAGTGGAGGCCCAGGTTCAGAAGCGATGTTCACCCTCTGCCCACATGTGGGGGCCACCTTTCCCCTTCCCCACCCACCCACGGCACTCCCCATGGCACCACGTGGCACTCTGGGGCCGTGGTGCTTGCCACCACGTGGTTTGTGTGCAGCAGACACATCCCGACTCTGGTGCAGCCGTTGCCTTAGAAAAATAGAATTCTGGAGCTGAAGGTACCCCAGGGGTCATCTAGCCCAACCCACTGCAATGAATGCAGAAATCTTTTTGCCTAACATGGGGCTCGAACCCACAACCCTGAGATTACGAGTCTATGGGACCGCCTCTCCTGGTCTGCCCCACGGAGGACCTTAAGGTCCGCAAATGACAACACTTTGGAGGTCCCAGGTCACAAGGTGGTTAGATTGGTCTCAACTAGGGCCAGGGCCTTTTCAGTACTTGCCCCGAATTGGTGGAACGCTCTATCCCAAGAGACTAGGGCCCTGCGGGACTTGACATCTTTCTGCAGGGCCTGCAAGACAGAGCTGTTCCGCCTGGTCTTTGTTTTGGACACAGTCTGACCCTCATGTTTCCCTCCCCTTATGATCTTGATGTATGGGCTACTTTTAAAATGAGGCTGCATTTTAAATTGCATTTTAACCTGTATTTTAAATCCCCCCCATTATGTTTTTACTGTGATTTTATTGGTGTTAGCCGCCCTGAGCCCGGGGAGGGCGGGGTATAAATAAAATTTATTATTATTATTTTTATGCTCCAGCAACTGAGCTACCTCTCCTTGGCTTCAGGTGACTCTGCCGTGTGAGGCAGGGCTGATGCCACCCTCTCCAACTTCCCTCCTGCCAGGGAAGCCAAGGAGAGCCTGGCAGATGGGCAGCTGGTGCCAGTCCTGTTGCACACAGAAAGAGCAACTGGCACCCCTGAGTTTGCCTGGGCCCAGGTGCCCCTGGGTGGGCATCTTGCCATGCTGTGCCACCCTGGCCCCTCCCTTGGGCTGGTCACTGGGGCAGCTGAGCAGGGAGAGGGCAGGTCTGATGGAGGGCATCTGCTTGGGAGAGGCACGTGCAGAAGATGTGATGCCCAGGGGGCTGCCCGATGCCAGGAGGGTGGGTGGAATTTGGTCTCCCTCCAGCAGATTCCCCATTGCAGGTGACGGGGCCAAACTTTGCCCAAGAGATTGGGGTGTGTGTGTTTGTGGTGGGGTCCATCTGTCTGAGGGCATGGTTGCTCAGCAGGGAGGATTTGATTTAAATCAAATTGATTTAAATCACTAGTCACTAAGACTTGATTTAAATCATTATTTTTTTACAGAAAGACTCATTCTTGCTGGTATAATCTTAATATTTGCAATCAAATGAAGGTTTCATTTTTGGAATAATAAATTTTCAGAGTAGTTTTTACTGTTATATAAAAAATACAGATTTGGTTATACTATTAGAAATACATAGACAGACAATTGTGAAATTATTGTGAGGTTTAATGAGTTAACTGCTTATATTTGGACAACTTTTCTGCTGTACTTTAATGGAAGGAGAAGAATAATTATTTCCTTAGTAACAATTTAAACAATTTATTTAACTAAAACAAAAACATTAGAACCTATGTATCCATGTTTGTTAATTTGATGTGGTTAATCATTTTTTTTAAAAACACCTTTGAGTTTTAGCGCACATGAAAAACTTAAAACCTTATTTCCTGATGAATAGCCTTTGGACTATAATGTAATTTAAACAGAAAACCATCTTTAGAAAGGTTTTTTCTCCAAAAGCATTTTATTTTAAAAATCCAAATTAAATAGAAAACAAATCTGATTAAATTTGTTAGAAACCATTGATTTTTATCCACTCTGTTGCTCAGTTATTTGGGGTCTTGCAGGCTCCCCCAAACCCTGTTCTTTGAAAATGTTACTGCATTGAACCTTATATTGTGTTGTGGCTCCGTGATTCCTACCCCCCCCCATGCTAAGAAGTCAGGAATTTGCCCCCAGGTCCCTAGAAAACTCGCCTGCTCCCAGCCTGAAAGCACCCCCAAATCAAAGTTGGCATATAGAATCGTAGAAATGGGGGGGGGATCCCAAAGGTCATTGGTCCAACCCTCTGCAATGCATGAAGCACAGCAAAAAGTGGGCTGGGTGGGTGTGTCCCCCCCCCCATCTGCAAATAATGTGATTTTCGAGATGGATCTCAATTTTATGCCCGTCTGTAACCTGTCAAAGAAATGAAGACTTGGCAGAAGAGGTTTGCCTTAAGAGAGAGAGCTCAGCCCTAAGAATCAGGGAATTGAGCTGTTTTGAGAGGGGATTGATGCTTTTGAATTATGGTGCTGGAGGAGACTCTTGAGAGTCCCATGGACTGCAAGAAGATCAAACGTATCCATTCTGAAGGAAATCAGCCCTGAGTGCTCACTGGAAGGACAGATCCTGAAGCTGAGGCTCCAAGACTTTGGCCACCTCATGAGAAGAGAAGACTCCCTGGAAAAGACCCTGATGTTGGGAAAGATGGAGGGCGCAAGGAGAAGGGGACGACAGAGGACGAGATGGTGGGACAGTGTTCTCGAAGCTACCAGCATGAGTTTGACCAAACTGTGGGAGGCAGTGGAAGACAGGAGGGCCTGGCATGCTCTGGTCCAGGGGGTCACCAAGAGGCGGACACGACTCAACAACTCAACGACTAAACAACAACAAGAGAGGGGATTTTTGGTGGTGGATTTTTACAAAAAGGGAGCCTTGTTTCAGAGAGAGAACTGGAAGAGGGAGTGGCGGCTGTCAGGGCTCCAGGATGCGACACCAAATACAACGTTGAGCTGGTTACAAATGGAATCGCAGAGGCAACAATTTGAGTTTCCTGGAAAATGCAGAAGTCCTTTGGCTGGCGAGGGGCAAAGGGAGGTTGCCGCCTGCTTCTCCCATCTTCCCCGCCTCGTCCCCACAGCAGTCCTGCGAGGCGGGCCAGGCTGGAAACGGGGGCTGGCTGAAGCCCACTTGGGGGAGGGGGACTTCCTGCCTTCCCTGGGGGTCCCACTTCTTCCAGGCTCCATGGGGCGGTCGAGGGGCTCCTGCTGTGATGAAAGGGCCTGAGCTGCCTGTGGTCACTGCCCTCCAGGCCTTGGCAAGCCATGGGGCAGCTGCTTCCCTCCCCTCCGGCAGCTGGCGTGGGGGTGGGGGCGGAAGGCTGGAGCTGGGCGAGGAATCTCTGCCCTCTGACTCACAGGCTGGCACTGCCCTCGGCCGCCGTTTCGGCCAGGCTGCCTGGCATGCTCTGTAGCTGCCACTGAATGCCAATGCTGTCGGAGACCAGGATTCGAACTCAAGTCCAATGCTGTCCCCTCCTGGGTTTTCCAGCAACTGGGGTTCAGAATCCTTGCTGTCTCTGACTGTGGAGGCAGAACAGAGCCAGCTATTATCCATGAATTCCTCTAATATTCTATATCCATGAATTCCTCTAATATTCTCTTAAAGCTAGCCCTATCTCTTGTGGGTGGGAGTTCCACAGGTTAACTTTATTCCATCCACCCTGAATCTCCTCAATCAACATCACTGAAGGTCCACAAGTTCTCCACGCTTTACAATACAGTCACACCTTGGTTTCCGAACGTTTTGGCTCCCGAACGCCACAAACCCGGAAGTGAATGTTCCGGTTTGCCAACTAGTTTTGGAAGCCGACTGTCTGATGGGGCTTCCGCAGCTTCTGATTGGCTACAGGAGTTTCCTGCAGCCAATCAGAAGCCGTGCTTTAGTTTCTAAACGTTTTGGAAGTCAAACAGACTGCTGGAACAGATTCTGTTCAGCTTCCAAGGTACGACTGTAATTTATTAGAGTTGTGGGTTTGAGCCCCCCATTGGGCAAAAGATTCCTGCATGGCGGGGGGCTGGACTAGATGACCCTGTGTGGTCCCTTCCAACTCTCCAGTCCTATGATTCTAACATGTCACTTCTCACTAGCCTCTTCTCTGAACTGAAAAGTCCGAAACTCTGCAGCCTTTCTTTCTAAGGGAGTCGCTCCGCCCCCTCAATTATTTGGGGGCCCCTTCAGAAAGACAGTGAGCTGGCTCTCAGAAGTAGGAAACAGAGGTGTCTGGAGAGAGGAGTCAACATCAGGGTGATCAGCTGTGAGTTTTGTATTGCCCGGGGTTGGACTAGATGATCCTTGGGTCCCTTCTGGCCCAGAAGTTCAATGATTCTTTGAGTTCTTTGGAGTCTCCCCAATGGATTCTGCCAAACTACTGAACTTCTTGAGGTTTCCTCCTAGGAGTGCCCTTCTGGGCATGTCTTGCCCACCTCCCTGGCGCTGCCTGCCTGACCCTGCCTGTCTCAGAGCAGCAGGAAGGAAGGCAGGAAGTTGTGCGGGCAGCGCCAGGAAGTTGTTGGGCTGCGCAGGTGGTTGTGGGCGGCTTCTTGCGGCTTCCGCCTGGGTTTCCCCAGTGGTGGCTCCCTGGGGGGGGGGCGGAGGACAGGCGTGGCTGCCACCTTCCAGGGACTCCTCCCTCCCTCTTCCTTCCTTGGCTATGTGTGGACAAAGGCAAAACAAGGAGAGCCTTCAGCTGGATCCGGCCAGTGAACCCTCCAGCCTCTTCTCACAGCGGCCAACCAAATGCCTCCAAAGGGGAGCCTTTCCCCACTCTTCCTCTCTGCCATTTCAAGGTAGACTGGCTCCGTCCATGGAGGCTCGATTTGGGAATCCAAGGAGAGCCTGCTGCATCAGAGCAGTGGCCGGCCAGACACCCCAAGGAGGAGCGGAACGTAAGAGCTCTCCCCCATCCCACAATTTCCAGGAACTGGGGTTCTCCCCCCCCCCCAATACATATATTTATTTGGTTTTTCAGATTAAAACTTTACAGTCACGTATCAAACATATACATAAAGAGTCCCAGGAATCTCCCAGAATTCCCTCCTCCTCCCCTTTGTGGGTCCTGTTGTTTTTTAGTCGTTTAGTGGTGTCCGCCTCTTCGTGACCCCCTGGACCAGAGCACGCCAGGCCCTCCTGTCTTCCACTGCCTCCCGCAGTTTGGTCAGACTCATGTTTGTAGCTTCGAGAACACTATCCCACCATCTCGTCCTCTGTCGTCCCCTTCTCCTTGTGCCCTCCATCTTTCTCAGCATCAGGGTCTTTTCCAGGGAGTCTTCTCTTCTCATGAGGTGGCCAAAGAAGTCTTGGAGCCTCAGTTTCAGGATCTGTCCTTCCAGTGAGCACTCAGGGCTGATTTCCTTCAGAATGGAGAGGTTTGATCTTCTTGCAGTCCATGGGACTCTCAAGAGTCTCCTCCAGCACCAGAATTCAAAAGCATCCGTTCTTCGGCGATCATCCTTCTTTATGGTCCAGCTCTCTCTTCCATACATCACTACTGGGAAAACCATAGCTTTAACTATACGGACCTTTGTTGGCAAGGTGATGTCTCTGCTTTTTAAGATGCTGTCTAGGTTTGCCATTGCTTTTCTCCCAAGAAAAGCAATGTGGGCCCTACTGTTAATCATTTCCTCCTGCATCTTTTATGATAATCCAAATCTTTTACCTCTCCATTGTGTCCAAAGTTCACCTTTAAACTACGAGTGGTATTCCAATCCTGCTAAAGGTTTTAACTGTCTGCAATGGTTTTTATGATAGGTTATAAATTTTCCCCATTCCTTATTGAAATTTTGGTCTTCCTGATTTCTGATTCTTCCGGTCTTTTTGGCCATTTTGGCATAATTCATCCACTTGATCTGCCTTCCTTCTCTGGACTTTATCTTCTTTCCATCTCTGGGCCAGTAACATCCGCACAGCTGTAGTTGCGAACATAGATAGTCTTTCCTGCTCCCTTGCGATTTTGGCACCTAGAATTCCTCCAAGGAAGGCTTTGGGGGGTTTTCTTTAAGAAAAGGTTAAACATTTTTTTCAGCAGCTGGGATTCAGAAGTGTTGCTGGCCCCTGGCAGAGCCGTGCCAGGCTGGCCAAGAGCCGCTGGCAGCTCTCTCCTCCTCTGTGAATCTGTCTAATCCTCTTTTAAAGTCCTCCAAGTTGGTGGCCATCTCTGCCCCAAGTGGCAGGGAGTTCCACAGTTTATGTGCTGCATGAAGAAGGGCTTCCTTTCCTCTGTCCTGACCAGGCTGGTCAGGCTTCGAAGCCCCCACCCAAGAGCAGGTTCTCCTGGAGTCCTGTGCCCAGTTCTGGGCGCCACCATTTAAGAAGGATATGGACAAGGGATGTTTCAGCTAAGATTCCTGCCCCAAAGTGGGTTGGACTAGATGACCCCTGGGGTTCCCTTCCAGCTCTCGTATTCTCTTACTCTGTGGCAAGCTGGAACGTGGGCAGAGGATTTGGAAGGCAAGCCTGGTGAGGAACGGCTGAAGGAGCTGGGCATGTTGAGCCTGGAAAAGAGGAGAGTGAGATGAGATACGAGAGCCACCTTCAAATATCTTAAAGGCCGTCACATGGGAGAGGGAGCATGCTTGTGTTGGCCTGCTCCGGAGGGTAGGACTCGAACCCGTGGCTTCCAATTACAAGAAAGGAGATTGCAAGTAAACATTGAGACAGGGAGAGCTGTTTTGGCAGTGGAACAGACTCCCTTGGAGTCTCCTTCATCTTGCGTTTTTCAACAGAGGCTGGATGGCCGTCTGTCCTGGATGTTTTAGGTGTGATTCCTGCATTGCAGGGGGTTGGGATAGATGACCCCTGGGGTCCCAACGCTGTAATTCTCCGATTCATCTACTCCCCACCACCCACCAGGTTCTTGGTTGCTCTTGAAGGCCTGCTGGCTCAACACAGCCCCAGCATAAATCTGCCTCCCCAGCCGAGTCCTCTTCCCACGGCCTTTCCTTGCCAAAGGCGAGAGGACGCTTCCCAGTCCTGCAGCTGGAAGTGGGAATTGGCAAAGCCTTTTGGCCCGAGAGCCCAGAGCCTCTTTGGCTTCTGTCATTGCCTAGGAAACCCAGAGAGGGAGGTCTCCATCTTGTGGAGGGAGAATAGCAGATTCATAGAATTGTAGAGCTGAAAGGGACCCCTGAGGGTCATCTAGCCCAACCCCTGCAAGTGGAAGGGTAGCCTGTGGAGTGTGGGGAGCCCCACCTTGAACCCGCTCCTGGGCCAGGTGCCCAATGAAGCTGGAAGATTCAGGACAAACCAAAGGAAGTTCTTCATGCAGTGCAAAGTTGAACTGTGGAACTCACTGCCACAAGGAGGCAGGTGTGGCTTTAAAAGAGGATTGGACAAATTCCGGGAGGAGGAAAGGGCTATTGGCTCTGCCCTCCACAGCCGGAGGCAGCAGTGCGTCCGAATACCACTTGCTGGAAGCCGCAGGAGGAGAGAAAGAGGCTCTTGTGTTCGAATCCTGCTTGTGGGTTTCCCATAATGGGCATCTGGGAGGCCATTGTGAGAAGAGGATCCTGGGCGAGTGGAGCCCCTGGCCTCATCTGGCAGACTCTGCTTGTCTTCTTCATGACATCCTCAACTGGCCTCCTTAGCTTCCTGGCTGATTTCTTAAGAGAAATCGGAGTCTTGGGTGCGGATCCATTGCAGTTTGTGCCAGGAGAGCTGCCTGCCCTCAGGGCGCTTCCTGCAACCCCCTTCTCCCCAAACCAGCAGGCTTTTACCCCACAGATTGGCTGCCCCCAAGGTTCCTAGATTCCAGCTTGCATTTTTCTACCTGGCAGGAGAGCCAGGCCAGGCCTTGCAGCCCTCGCAGGATCGGTGCCTTCCTGACCTGCAGAGTCCGCCAGAGCCTCTCGCCCGCCTGAGCTGCTGCACATCTGGCCAGCAAGCTCACAGCTGGAGAGGAAGCTTGCCTGACCTTCTCTGCCCGCCTGCCAGGCTCCCCAGGGGTCAGAAGCAAAAGGGGGGAGGGGGGCGAGGGGACGTGTGTGCCCATCTGGCAGTGCCAACCGGGGCTTAAGATCTCTGTCCTGCGGTGACCTTCCTCTCCGTCGCTAGTGCAGCGAAGAGCAGGGCGGGACCAGGCGGGCAGGGCTGGAGAAATCCCAGGCCCAACACACACATCAAGATTTGCAATACATTGCCAGGTCACAATACAGACTTCAAACTGGTTTGGGATTATATATCAATATATTGCTTAACTTTCCCACTTGAGTGCAGTTCCTTGGGATGCAAAATATTTTCCAGCTCTGTCTCCTTGAGTAACAACAACAATAGTAGTAGTAGTAGTAGTAGTAGTAGTAGTAATAATAATAATAATAATAATAATAATAATAATAATAATAATTTTATTTCTACCCCGCCCATCTGGCTGAGTTTCCCCAGCCACTCTGGGCGGCTCCCAACCGAGTGTTAAAAACAATACAGCATTAAATATTAAAAACTTCCCTAAAGAGGGAGGCAGGTTGGTGATAAAGTATCCAGCTGGGAGAGGGGAGAATAATAGAATCCTAGAATGGCCGACTTTGAAGGGACCCCTGAGGATCATCTAGTCCAACCCAATCTCAAGTATCCTTGACAGGTAGCCATCCAACCGGTGCTTAAAAACCTCCAGCCAAGGAGAGACCGCCTCTTTCAGAGGGATCCTGTTGCACAGTCAAATATGCAGCCTTGGGGTGTAAAACATCTGCACAGAACCTGGTTCTTAAGTCCTGGGCTGAATGAGCTGGTGCAGATTTAAAATCTGACTATAAAGCATCTGTCTGGGAGACCCGGCCTCAAATCCCCCACTTTCTGTATACTGCAGTTTTATGTTGTGAACCGCCCGGAGGTCTACAGATGAAGGGGGGGGGTATACATGGAAGGGTGTGCAGGGAACTGGGGGCTCTTTTGCCTTTCTTGTATTTTCCTGTGCTGCAACACTCCCTAGAACCTTGCGGCGAAGGACAGATAAGAAACACAAGTTAGTAATGGCTGTAGTAACAACCACAACAGCGAAACTTCCAGGAGCCCAGGAGTTCCTTAGGCTTGCTTTCCCCGTCTTGGTATCCTCCAAGCTGGACTACAAATCCCATCATTCCCAGTCCAGTGTGACGGTGCTCCCACCCGCTGCCCCACCCCCATGGAGCTGTGCCAGCAGGGGCTGCTGGGAGTTGTAGTCCAAACCAGTTGCAGTGATCCACTCTTTAGCCAGGTTGCAAAAGGCAGGTGGCAAATGGCTTAAGGGAACGACTGCCGTGACGCTTCATCCGCCAGGAGGAACACATTAAACAGCTGCTCCTGTTCCGACAGCAAAACGGGACTCTTTCTCTTGACACTTGTTCTGCAAATGGGAAGGAAGCGCCTTTGGCGTGTTGCCGGCGGCTCAGTTTCCTGATTTCCAAGCGAGACGGAGGCTCAGTCTGTGGCCTCTGCAGAAACAAGGAGGCTGCAGCAGAAGTTCTCCAGGAGAGGACACAATGTCCCCTCTGAGGCTCGGAAAGGGCTCTGGTGGGCGCCAGCTCTGGCAGCGTCTCTCCTTGCCTGCCTCAGGATAAATGCCACCCGGATCCCAAAGGGCTGGTCCTTGTCATCTGCATCCATTAAGGAAGGCGACAAATGAGCCTCCGGCCAGGTTCAGTGGGTGCAGCCTGTATCTTCCGAAATATTGTGCATCCCTGCAGAAGAGCAGGTCGGATTTAGAGACTTGGCTGAGCAACCCCAAATTCTGCCTGGGGTTCTAGGCAGGCTCTGCCTGTTTAAGCTACTGCCTGCAGAAGCTTTTGGGTCTCAGTGCCCGGCTGGCCTTGCCCTGCAGAGAGGCTGCGAGGACCAGGGGGGAGCCAAGGGCAAGCGCCCGCCGGACTCCTCCCTTCAGCAGCGGGGGAATGCCAGCAAGCAGGGAGGTGGATTTGGGTCGCCTTTGGGGTCGCAATATCATGCAGACCTGCAGGGAGCAAAATGTTTTCTGGTCGCTGTTCAGGCGGACAGCTTTTCCCCCTCCTTGCCGTTTTGTATTTGAACGGGAGCTGCTCTTCAGCCTCGTTTCCCAGAGCAACAAACGCAGCCTGAGAATCGGAAGAAATGCCACGCAAGGTCGGGGACAAACGGCAGCAGGTAGAAGCCCAATGCCACAGGGAAACGGCTCGATGGAAATAATAATAATAATACATTTAATTTACTGTATTTTTCATGCTGTAAGACGCACCTGACCATAAGACGCATCTAGTTTTTAGAGAGGGAAAACAAGAAAAAAAAATTCTGAATGAAACAGTGGATGTATGATTTTTGTGGTTCATGCTGTGGCCACAGACATGTGATTTGACGGTGAGTTTGGGGTAGCCCAGTGCAAAAATCCTGAGGATCCATGTGGACCTGTGCTTTGTAACCACGTTTTTGCACCATTGCGGCCCCACGAAACAATGGGTGTGTGATTTTTGGGTGCAGGCTATAGCCATGGACATGCTATGTGATCTGAATTTGGGGTGACCCAATGTAAAAATCCTGAGGATCCATAGGCTTTTACCTCCCTCCTCCCAGGCAGCCTCCTTTATCGCTAGAGTCCCTTATCTCCCTCCGGATCGCTTGCTGATCAGCTGCTCAGCCGCTTTGTTTCAACACTCCCTTCCCTCTTTCTTTAAAAAAAAAAAAAGCACGATCTGCTTTTCTCCCCTGGGCAGTTCGGCTCCAGGGACCACACACTTGCTCCATAAGACGCACAGACATTTCCCCTTACTTTTTAGGAGGAAAAAAGTGTGTCTTATAGAGCGAAAAATACAGTATACCCTGCCCTCCCAAGCCAGAGCTGGGCTCAAGGCGGCTAACATCAGTAAAATTAAAATAAAAACATAATAGGGAAAAAAACACCAATTTAAAATACAGGTTAAAATGCAATTTAAAATGCAGCCTCATTTTAAAAGTAGCCCATAGATCACAACCGTAAGGGGAGGGAAACATAAGGGTCAGACTGAGTCCAAACTAAAGGCCAGGCGGAACAGCTCTGTCTTGCAGGCCCTGCCGAAATATGTCAAGTCCCGCAGGGCCCTAGTCTCTTGGGACAGAGCGTTCCACCAAGTCGGGGCCAGTACTGAAAAGGCCCTGGCCCTAGTTGAGACCAATCCAACCACCTTGCGACTTTGGACCTCCAAAATGTTGTTATTTGTGGGCCTTAAGGTCCTCCATGGGGCAGACCAGGGGAGGCGATCCCGTGGAAGTGGAATGGCGCCGGAAACGGACTCTGCCAATTTCTTGGGCAAACTGGGGACAGAAAGGGAATGAGGTCAGTGCCAGGGAAGCCTCTCTGGGAAGGGGCCAGGAACACAGCGTGTTCATGTCTAAACTGGCATAGCATCCCCCCCCCATGGGCAAATATTTTTCCTGTGTGTCCTTTTGCGCCCACTGCAGCTCCCCAGAGTTCTGCAGCAGAGGCCCCAGAGCCAGCGCCTTGCAGTAGTCTAGAGGAGGTGCAGCCCAGCAAGCACTGTGGACCTCAGGGGTCACTTGTCACCTGTCTGAATTTGGTTACCTTCGTTTCAAGGCCATCCCAAACTCAGAAGGGGGGGGACATAAGGAAGAACTAAGAACAGAGACTTAGCACGTTATTCTGCCTTTTCTTGCAATTATCTGCTCGCTGCTTCCACTCTCCTGCTCCTTCTTGCCCCCCCCCTTCTGGGCCCCCAGGAGCCAGGCTAAATCCCTCTCTTGTTGAAAGGACTGGGGTGCCCCTGCCAGCCCCTTCGCCACCTCTGCAAATATCTTTCCGTCTGCCTACAGGGAGGGAGGCGAACCTGGGTGCCAAGTGCTCCGCAAGCCTTCCCCCTCATCTGCCCCCCCCCGTGCTTGTATCTCCAGGTGAACCCCCCCCCTCTCCCTGGACTCCTCCCCAGCCTTCCTCACAGAGTCCTCCTCTCTTTGCCCACCCATCAAACGGGGTTCTGACTTGATGGCCCAGCTGTGGGCTTGCCCCCCCCCCCCGACAAGCCACAGCTGGCTGAGCTGGGTGACCCAGATGAGGTGACTCAGCAGCCCAAGCAAAAGGGGGGGGGGAGATATTTACAAATAACGCCCCCAGCACACTTTTGCAGGCTGAGTCAGGTGTCTGAGCAGTCTCTGCAAGCGGGGAGGAGGGGGGAAGCCTCAAATAGGTCACAGACTCGCCCACGTATCCCAGCCCCTTTTGTCTCGTATGCCAGCCCTGTTCAACGCCCCCCCCCCCACTTAGCTTGCTTGCTTGCTTGCTCCCGGGAAACAGAGAGCCCTCCCATTCTGGAAAGGCCTTGCACCACATCCTGACAGCCCCGGGGAAAGGATCTGGGTCGTGTGGAGCAGCCTCCCTGGTTCGCAGCTGAGGGTTGTCCCATTGCCACCATCCCCACCGAGGAGGCTGAGAGAGGAGCTCTTGCTTGTGGCAATGATGTAGACCTTCATACGGACCTGGTGGATAGGGCCCACCCAACCCAGCCCCCTGTTCCCACAACAGCCAGCAAGTTGCCCCAAGGGAAACCCCCAAATGGGTACAAGTCTTCTCCCCTCCTGTGGTTTTCATAAGAACATAGCAGATGTTGTTGTTTAGTTGTGTCCGCCTCTTCGTGACCCCATGGACCAGAGCACGCCAGACCCTCCTGTCTTACACTGCCTCCCTCAGTTTGGTCAAACTCATGCTGGTAGCTTCGAGAACACTGTCCCACCATCTCGTCCCCTTCTCCTTGTGCCCTCCATCTTTCTCAGCATCAGGGTCTTTTCCAGGGAGTCTTCTCTTCTCCTGAGGTGGCCAAAGTCTTGGAGCCTCAGCTTCAGGATCTGTCCTTCCAGGGAGCACTCAGGGCTGATTTCCTTCAGAATGGAGAGGTTGGATCTTCTTGCAGTCCATGGGACTCTCAAGAGTCTCCTCCAGCACCAGAATTCAAAAGCATCACTTCTTCGGCAATCAGCCTTCTTGATGGTTCAGCTCTCACTTCCTTACATCACGACTGGGAAAACCAGAGCTTTAATCATATGGACCTTTGTTGGCAAGGTGATGTCTCTGCTTTTTAAGATGCTTTTGAAGACATCGCAGATAACTCCGTCCATAGAGACTCTCGATCTCAGAGTCATGGGTTCGAATCCCAAGTTGAGCAAAAAGATTCCTGTATTGCAGGGGGTTGGGCTAGATGACCCTCAGGGACCCTTCCAACTCTGATTCTGTAAGATGAGCCTGCTGGATGAGGCCAAGGACTCGTCTAGTCCAACACCCTCTAGTTCTTACAGTCGCCGACCAGATGCCCATTACGGGGAACCTGCAAGCAGGATTTGTTCTGAAGTTGCCTTTAGGAGACAGAGATGAACTCCTCTCCTGGCCTGTAATGGGATTTGAGTGCAAGGACCTCTTTCTCCCCTCCTGTGGCGTCTAAGTTCTGGGATTCAGAAGCAAGGCTGACTCTGTGGAGGCAGAGCAGAGCCCTTGTGGTCAGTTGCCACCCCTAGCCCTCTCCTCCCCCAGGAATTTGTATAATCCTCTTCTAAAGCCAACCAGGTTGGTTGAAGCCATCGCTTCTTCCAGTGGCAGGGAGTTCCACCGTCTGACTCTGCCCTGCGTGAAGGTCTTTTTCTGATCTGTTCTAATGCATTGCCAGTGATGCATTGGATGCTCTACCGGGCAAATGGGGGGGGGGCTCTTTGTGGGCCGCCTGTTTCCCCTTTTCCAGGCACCTTTGTGAGATTTAACACTTCTGTCTGAAATGGTGGAATAAATGCTCGAAAGCCCTTTATTTCCACATCTGCACCCCGTGCATAAGAGCTCGGAGAAATGAGCTTCTTGATAATCAATAATCACATGTCAGTTGCCAGATCAGGGAGGAGGCTGGACTCCCGGCAATGGCTTTGCATGCCAGAACGCGCATGTTTGGGCGCATGTCTGCAGACATTCACACGTGTGTGACCGGCTGCTCGGAAGTGAAGGCATCACGGATGGCATGTGCTGGACCCGCAAACTCAGATGGGCAGATTTACACCTATCCCTGTCATTAACTGGGAACAAATGCCGGGCTGTTCTTGCAAAGTGTTCTCCGCAAGGTTTTCCTCCTCGCCACGTGGGTCTGCGCCTGGAATGTGGCTCTTTCTTCCTTCCTGAGCCACAACCTCCTTCATCCTCCTCGGTTCTGCGGGGAAACTCAGCTACTCCCGCCTCTCTGGCATTTCCAGCCAGTGAGAGGAGTCATAGCAATGACTGGCATCTGGGAAGAGGGATCCAGCCAATAGACACGGAGAAAGCCAGAGCAAAACAGACATTCCTCAAGCCTTTTCGACTGGTCTTTCTGCTTCCTGCCTTGCAGAGATTCCGCTCTGGGATCCAGCTTTTGGCGCAGACCCGGGTTGCACTTCATACCCCAAAACAAAAACGTCTTCTAAGTCTGTAAACATTTAAAATGCACCTTTGATGCCAATGCAGATGCGCTGGCCCATCTTGCAGGTGGCTGAGAGAGGGCGGCTTACGCCAGCCCTGCAAAACAGGCCACTTTTTCTTTTTCTTTTGTTAGAGCGTTTATTAATTTTCCAATAAAAACATCCAATTAGCATATCAAATCATAATCCAGTAAAAATAAAAAAATAAAATAAAAACAAATCCAATTGTATTCTGAATTTAATTCTAATTTTGCGACTTCCCACAGCCTGAACGTCAAAGCAACTCCAAGTCTCAGTCCTGCCTCTCACGATATTTCCATCACTTTTTCTTTTTCCTGAAGGGAGGGGGACAGGGCTGGTGCCGTGCTATTCTTATTATACAGATAGTTTTAATTCTACCAATGTTTATTTGTTTTTATTCATCCCCCCCATGTCTTTAGCTGTTCTTATTTTATCTGTAAGCTACTTTGAGTACCTGTCAGAGAAAAAGGCAGAGGAATAATAATAATAATAATAATAATAATAATAATAATAATCTGGTGACGTGGGTGGGGTGGGATCGTGAAGTCATTTGCAGGAGGAGTGCAATTAATGAAGGGCTGGAGCAGAGGGGGGGATAAGTGAGGGCTTCAGCAGTGACCAGAAGGGTGATGGGTGATGTCTGGATGGGTGCCCGACCCACCCTTGGGTGCACAGCACAACGACCCCATTGCAGCTGGCAGAAGGGCAGACCTGGAAGAGGAGGTTCTGGGCTGTGATTCCTGGCTAGATGCCCTCTGGGGACCCCTCCTCACCCGGCGGCGGCGCAGAGCTTGCAGGGCTGTTCTTCCGCAGGCGGGTTTTTGCATTGCGAGGACGGAGAGATGCAGCGGGGGGGGGGGGGAGGCGGACGGAGCGGCTTGGAAGGGGGAGGGGCGTGCGGGGGCGGAGCTCTTTCCTGCCCCCCCCCCCCGGTCCCCGAATGACGCGCGAGCCCAACTGCGCAGCCCCTCCGGATCCACGACTGACGTCCGGACAGGCGGGCGTCACTCTCCCCCCTCCCCAGATCCCCCGGACGTTTCTCCAGGCGCCAGCAGCCTGGCACGGGGGGGGGCACCCTCGCCTTCCCTCGCCTGTGATGGGGGAGGGTTTTGGACCCCCTGTCCTCAGATCTCTCCCCCCCCCCCCCAATGCTTCCCGGCGCCGAGTCAGTTGTGCTCAGAGGCGACCCGTTGAAATGAAGGGACCCAACTCAGTCCCGTTGCTATTATCAGCAGGGGACCAGTGGGTCTACTCTTGAGTAGAACGTGGATCCCACGCGAAAGACCTTCACCAGAGGCTTCGAAGCAGAGGTCGGGGGGTCCCTGTCATGGGCACTCGAGTTGGGAGTCCGGCCTTGCAGGGGTTGGGCTGGATGACCCCCGGGGTCCCTCCCCAGGCTCCATTCTGTGACTCTACAACTCCCAATTGGCTTTTCTCTTGGTCTCCTGGCTGGAGCCCTAAGAGAAACCCCTCTTGCTCCTCTTCCCCCTCTCAAAGCGTCTCCACGGCAGGGTTAGGACTGAAAAGGGCAGCACCACCCCCTCAGTCAGGACATGGGGGGGGGAACACCCCCTAAAGCAAGTGGGAGAGAGAGGGACACAGGGGTAGCTCAGCTGGTAGAGCAGAAGACCCTTAATCTCAGGGTTAATCCCTGGTGAACTGATGCCTTCTTGCTAACTTCTTTTGTCTGGCTTTACTGCTGCAAACTGCTTTGATCATTTGTCCGTGACACAGAGGCCTACAAGTCTTTTTACAAATAAATGCGCCATCCAGGTGCCGACATTGAAAGGCCTTGATGGGGCTTTGCGCAGTGGCAGCAGGGGAGACTGCAGAAGACAGCAGCCGGGGTCTGCAGCTTGTGGGACTCTCTGCCACAAGATAGATAGATAGATAGATAGATAGATAGATAGATAGATTCTTTATTGTCATTACACTAGTGCAACATTGCACAAGTGCAACGAAATTGGATGCCATCCCTTAAAAACAACAAAAGCAAAACAACAGCAACAACCACCTTCCAACCACACCCACACCCACACCCATCAAACTCCCAGGTCTCACTATCGAGTTACAGCATTCAAAAAGGCCACAGATGCGGCCCCCCATGACTCAGAAGCCTTTCCCAGGAGGAGAGGGGGGCTCTGGTCAGCTGAGTGAGTCAAGGGGCAGCTCTTGCCCCATGGCCCCAGGGGCTTCGGGGGGGCTTCGGGGGACCCTTCTCACTCCCTTCCCCCCAGGAGGGCAGAGCTGAAGGGCCAGCAGGTGCCTCTGAGCAGGGGTGGTTTTCTGAGAGGGACTCCTGTGTGGCACCTCCCAGCTAAGAAACTGGCTGTGTGGCGGCCCTGACTTCTGTGTCACACGCAGATGATGGATGCCCTTGATGAGGCAGGCTTTGTTGCAAGGGGGGAGGCGGATTGGGGCCCCAGAGATCTCTGCTGACCTGCTGAACTCTGGCACAGAAACCAGAAGGCAAAGGAAAGCTCAGATCCTTCCGCCAAGTGGCCTCGGCTGCCCTCCAGTGGCCATCATAGAATGGTACGGGTTGGAAGAGACTGGGAGGATCGGCTGGTCCAGCCCTGCAATGCAGGAATCTTTTGCTCAGCGTGGGGCTCGAACCCGTGACCCTCAGATAATAAATAATAATATTTTTTTTTTTATATCCCACCCTCCCCAGCCGAAGCCGGGCTCAGAGCGGCTAACAACAGTAAAAATAACACAGTTTACATAAAATCACAATCAATTAATTGAAATAAATTCTAAAATAAATTCAGAATCAAATTAATGGCAACCATTAGGCTAGAGTTCTGTGAGGATTGCCAAAGGATGGGGTCAGACTGTGCCTTGGCCAAAGGCTTGGTGGAACAGCTCTGTCTTGCAGGCCCTGCAGAAATATGTCAAGTCCCGCAGGGCCCTAGTCTCTTCCGACAGAGCATTCCACCAGATCGGGGCCACAGCCGAAAAAGCCCTGGCTCTAGTTGAGGCCAGCCTAACCTCTCTGTGGCCTGGGACCTTCAGGATGTTTTTATTTGAAGACCATAAGTTTCTCTGTGGGACATACCAGGAGAGGCGGTCCCGTAGGTACGAGGGTCCTAGGCCATAGAGGGCTTTAAAGGTCAAAACCCTCACCTTGAACCTGATCCTGTACTCCACCCGGAGCCAGTGCAGCTGGTAGAGCACTGGGTGAATGTGATCTCGCAGCGAAGACCCCGTAAGGAGTCTCACCGCGGCATTCTGCACCCGCTGGAGTTTCTGGGTCAGTCTCAAGGGTATTGTAACACGTAGAGCGAGTTGCAATAATCCAGTCTGGAGGTGACCGTCAGTTGGATCACAGTGGCCAGGTCAGGGCGAGAGAGGTAAGGAGATGAAGCGTCTCAGGCTGTACTGACTGAGCTACCCCACTGCAGGCTGAGCAGAGCAACAGGGGCAGATTCCTCAGCTTCTTAAGAGATCTTGCAAGGCCCCTGCGGCTGCAAAGCTGCTCTGTGGACTTTGCTGCCTTCAGACAGGTTTTATTATCCTTCAATCCATTTTTGATGTACCAAATGGTGTCCCCCGCGCTGCCCTGTGCCATGAAACAAGCCAAAGACTTTTAGGCTGCGGCTGCAGTACTGGGCTGAACATAACAGCCTGGTTACAGACAAGTTAGCTGAATACCAACCATCGGGATGGTTAAGTGGGACTGAGAATAAAATGAGAAAGGAATCTCACCAGACACCTTGTGCAGCTTCTCAGAAAATTCCATGTTTGAGATAATCCAATGCAGATTGTTAAAACAACAGAGTCCAATAACTTGGCAGCCAAATTGGGAAGAACACCTGGACAAGTCTGGGGATTGTGAGAGAAGGCCAGGCCGACTTTTCTCTCCCCTTGGACCAACCCAAATGGACGCAGGGCCAAGATGCCGGCGAGACTGAATGGCTTGCTCTCAGCAGCACTCCAGGGGAGATTCCAGAAAACAGCGCTGGCAGGAAGAATGTGCCTCTCTGGACAGAGACAAATGGAATCAGCCTTTTGCACTGACCCTGGTATCTGACAGTAGGATCTATGTTTATTCATCAGTTGGTTGTTATTAGGGAGTGGAATTTGGACAAATGCAAGGTGGCCTTCCTTATGTTTACTCAGGATGGAAGTAGTAGCCAGGTTTCTGCAACCTGCAGTGAGGATTTGTGAATGCTAGATGGCACTAACTTGAGTGTCAGGTGCAGGGTATTTTTATGGGATGTTTTGTATTGAACCTTCCTGGAATCTTGTACAGTGGTACCTCGGGTTACAGACGCTTCAGGTTACAGACGCTTCAGGTTACAGACTCTCCTAACCCAGAAATAGGACCTTGGGTTAAGAACTTTGCTTCAGGATGAGAACAGAAATCGTGCAGCAGCGGCGCGGTGGCAGTGGGAGGTCCCATTAGCTAAAGTGGTAAAGGTAAAGGTAAAGGGACCCCTGACCATTAGGTCCAGTTGTGACCGACTCTGGGGTTGCGGCGCCCATCTCGCTTTATTGGCCGAGGGAGCCGGTGTACAACTTCTGGGTCATGTGGCCAGCATGACTAAGCCACTTCTGGCGAACCAGAGCAGCACACAGAAACGCTGTTTACCTTCCTGCCAGAGCGGTACCTATTTATCTACTTGCGCTTTGACATGCTTTCAAACTGCTAGGTTGGCAGGAGCAGGGACCGAGCAACGGGAGCGTACCTCAGGTTAAAAACAGTTTCAGGTTAAGAACGGACCTCCAGAACGAATTAAGTTTGTAACCCAAGGTACCACTGTACATATGCCAAGTAAGTCTTGAGAATCAGAGTCACTCCAGGGGCTGTGAAGGGGCTCCAGGAGTGACCCACTTTTCCCGAACCTGGATGGGTCGCTGTGCCTCCGTGCATCTTCAGAGGCCGCCTCTCCCGGCCAAAGGCAAACTGGACTTTCACATGCAAAGAGGCCCCTCGGGCAAGTGGCAAAGTTCAAGGGGAGGAACTTGCGCCGCTCTGTGTGGATGTTGGCCTGGGATCCAACAAGCCAGCTCTACGTGGCAGCTTCCGGTGGGTAGGAAATGGCATGTGCCACCTTCTGCAAACCTCGGATTGGCCACCAATGCCCAGCATGTGCCAAAGCAGCCTGGCAGGCAGATCTGTGGCTGTCAGTATACAGGGAGGCTGTGAGCTTCTGCCTGGGGATTATTTTATTTCCTAAATTTTATACACCAGTTGCTGGGAAAAACAAATCAACCCCAATCTCCATAAATAAAACAGAATTAGCCGTAGGAAAAATTAGCAACAATTTAAAACTTTCAAAGTGTTAAAATAACAACAGACAAAACCCCCCAGTAAAGCTCACATTAGCTTCATAAGCAACTGGAAGGTTTATCCAAATACAAATGTTTTTAGCAGGTGCCAGAAAGATTGCAGTAAAGGCACCTGCTTGCTATCAATAGGCAGGGAGTGCCAAAGTGTAGGTGCCAAGATCACGCATAAAGATTATGTGGTACCTGTAACAGCTGTGGCATTACTCGTGCGCAGGGGGTTCTTCTGGTGGAAGCTGCCCCAGACAAATGCACCTGAGCCAAAGATGTTGCTCCTCAGAGGAGGCAGAGACAGCTGTCCATCCTCCTTCACCTCTTCCACCCAGAAGCTTCCATGCCCTGGCTGTTGGCAGAAGCGACGCTTAGTGGCAGAGCCCCCTGCTTTCATAGAATCACAGAATTGTAGACTTGGAAGGGACCCCAGGGGTCATCTAGTCCAACCCCCTGCAATGCAGGCATCTCAGCTCAGGCATCCAGGACAGATGGCCGTCCAACCTCTGCTTAAATACCTCCAAGGAAGCAGAGTCCACAACCTCCCAAAGGAGACTGTTCCACTCTTATTGTCAGAAAGGTCTTCCTGATGTTTAGTCGGAATCTCAATGCTTGTCACTTGAAGCCCTGGGTTCGAGTCCTGCCCTTCAGAGCAGGAGGCTCTTTTGTGTGCAGTCGGTCCCAGGTGAGTGACAGCCCCTCGCCAGAGGAAAGGCCCCTGGGCTGCGTGGATTAACCTTTCCTTGACCTGGGGGGGGGGGGCTTATCTTTGCGCAGAGCTGGCCGGGCTCCGGGCTGGGCCTCGACGGTCCAGCAGAGGGTGCTGTTGCATTAGGAAAGAAACGGCTCGGGGGTTCGGAAGGTCTGGGGCTGGGTTTGGGGGTGGGGGCTAATGGGTGCCCGTCCCTCCTGGCAGAGGCCCGAGCTCGGGGGGCCGGGTTTGGAGTCTCCAGAACTGGCCCCACAGCGAGCCTTTCTGGAGTGGATCTGGCCCGCAGCCTCCCAGACGGCCGAGCCCGGTTTGCCTTTCCGCTGGCCCCACCGCGCCCCAGGGCTGGGTGGCCCGACGGCTCGCCCTCTTCCTCGGCTCCCCCGCCGTGGGAGCCTCGCCGCTGCCGGCCCGCTCCGTCTTGGGCGAGGCCGCCTTCCCAGCTGCGCGCCGTCGGGCCTCCGCTCCGGGCAGGGCGGGATCCGCGCCAGAGTTTGCGAGGCGCTGTCGGGGCCAGGCCCGGGCACGTCGCTGCCTGGCGCGGGCTGCGATGCGCGAGCCAGAGGAGGCTCTGCCAGCGACGGGGCCAGGCCAGCGCGGACGCGGCGGCGGCGGCGGCGGCATGGGGCGCGGGGCCGCCGGGGCCCGGCCGTGATCCCCGCGGGGATGCCCAGCAGCGGCAGCAGCCGGCCAGGGCGCGCCGTCGAGGATGGCTGCCGAGGGCTGGCGCTGGCGTGAAGCGGGCCGCCCGCCGGGAACCCCCCGCGCCTGCCCGCGCCGCGCCGTCAGCGTGTGCGAGTCGCTGGACCTGCAAGGCGTGCCCGCCGTCCAGGCGGCCCTCAAGGCGGCCGAGCGCCAGCGCCAGCGCCCCAAGAGCCTCTGCTCGGTGGGCAACGGGCTGGGCGTCGGGCCCCTCGGAGCCGCCCGGCCCCCGACGCGAGCGCGCAGCGGCTTCCTGGACTTCCTGCGCCTCCGTTCGCCCCGACGGCACGACGACGAAGGGGCGCCGCTGCCGCGACCGGCCAGCGCCGCCTTCCCGCCGGCGGAGGCGCCTCCGACGGAGCCCGGGGGGTTCCTGCGCGGCGGCTCGCTGTGGGGCAGCCGGCGCTGGAACCTGTTCGGCGCCCGCGCCGACGGGGCGCGCAAGGGCCTGAGCTCGCTGCGCAAGAGCTTCAGCTTCCGCCTGCGCCGCGGCCACGAGCTGCACCGCTCGGGCTCCGGCCTGCTGCGCCCCGCGCGCCTCCGCACCCGCAGCGAGGGTGACGCCAGCTCCCTGCACACCTTCCCCAGCAAGCGGGACCTGCTCTACCCCGACGCCGCGCAGCCCTGCGGGGACCGGGCGCGCCCCGACGGCGGCGGCGGCGGAGGAGCAGGCAGCCTCTGGAAGCTGCTGGCGGGCCGCCTCCGGCGCCGAGAGCGCTGCGCGGGCCGCTCCTTCAGCCCCCTCGACCCCCGCGCCAGCCCCGCCAGCGCCCTCTGGAGCCTCCCGGGGGCCGAGCCCGTCCTCGTCTCGGTGGGGAGCCGCCGCAGCAGCGGGAGGGCGCCCGGTAAGGACGGAGAAAAGCGGGGGGGTGAGTGGGGGGGGGGGAGACCCTTGAAGCAGACCAAGGCTGTGATTTTCTGGGGGGGGGGGTCTGGGGAGGTGGACGGTATTCTGTTTAATGGATTTCTTTGTTGCATATGTATCCCACTCGTTTCTCCATGCAGCTGGAGGTGGCCTGCGTATTCCTCCCCCGCCCCACAACAGACCTGCTAGGTGGGCTGGGCGCTGAGGAAGTGACTGGCCACTTCATGGCTGAGCGGGTGGACTTGAACCGTGGTCTCTCCCAGGTCCTCCTCTGACCATTGAAGCAGAGGTTGGCTGGTCAGTTTAATAAAGTTAAACTGTGGAACTCCCTGCCACAAGAGATAGGGGTGGCTGTAAAAGAATTCATGGAGGAGACGGCTTGTAATAGCTGCCAGCCAGGATGGCTCTGTTCTGCCTCCACAGTCAGAGGCAGCAGTGCCCCTGAATCCCAGCTGCTGGAATCCCAGGCGGGGACAGCATTGCTCTTGAGTTTGAATCCCGGTTGCTGGTTTCCATTTGAGGCCTCTGGTTGGCCACTGTGAGAACAGGAGGAACTTTCTGGCAGTAAGAGCTTTTAGACAAGGGTCCTTTTCTCCTTCCTGGGAGGTTTTTAAGCAGAGCTTGGCTGGACACCTGTCATGAATGCTGGAGCTGAGATTCCTGCCTTGCAGGGGGCTGGACTGGATGACCCTCAGGGTCCCTTCTGACGCTACATTGCTGTGATTCTATGACCCTAACCACTGGCTCTGGGGCATCATAGCTCAGTGACAGAACACCCGCTCTGCATGCAGAACTTTCCTGCCTCAGTCCCCGCCGGCAGCTGCACACAGGGCTGGGAACGCCACCAGTGCTGCCAGTCTGGGTTGGCAATGCTGAGTATAGAGTGTTCCTTCCTGTGTGTTTTCCTCCTGCCCCACTTGTGTGGTCTATGCCTAAACCCTCGCTTGTAACTTTTTAGCCCCACGCACAGTATGCTGAAATAATTGTTATGATTGCAGTTTTGACTGGTTGTCTACCCAGCAACCCTGCAGAATAGGCCGCTAGCATTGCTAGGATGTTAATTGGGACTGGGCTTGCTGGAGGGCAGCTGGCAGGAGTCCATGCCTTTTTCGGGGGGGGGGTGTTTAGACCCAGTGGCAACCTGCAGACCCCACGAGAGCCGTTGGTCGAAGTCCCACTGTGGCCAAGGAGCGTCCCTTGGCTGGGCTGGGGAGAGATTTTGAGGCTGTGCCAGGAGGACTTTTGCCCTTGGTGCCAATGCAGTTCTGGAGGGAGGCTGGACAGCCAAACTCTCTTGCGGGGGGGGGGGGCGCTTAGCTGGAGTCTGTCTGGAAGCTGGCAAGGGAGGGGCATGGAAGTGGCATGGTTTGCAGTGGGAGGGGGCTTCCTTTAAAAATATTCTCTTCTCACCCAACCCCAGCCTGGACGCTTTTTAGCAGAGTTTGGAGGGTTGCTTGTCAGTGATGCTTCAGCTGTGATTCTTGCCAGGGTGGATTTGATGGAAATCAAATTGATTTAAATCACGATTTAAATAACTAGTCAGTAGGACTTGATTTAAATCTCTCTCTCTTTTTTTTTAACAGAAAGACTCATTCTTTCTGGTATAATCTTAATATTTGCAACCAGATGAAGGTTTCATTTTTGGAATAATAAATTTTCAGAGTAGTTATTACAGTTATATAAAAAATACTGATTTGGTTATATTATCAGAAATACATAGATAATTATGGAATTATTGTGAGGTTTAATAAGTTAACTGTTTATATTTGGGCAACGTTTCTGCTGTAGCTTATTGGAAAGAGAAAAATAATCATTTCCTGAATAACAATTTAAATAGTTTATTTAACTAAAACAATAACATTATAACTTATGTATCCATGTTTGTTAACTGATGTGGTTAAACAATTTATATATATATATAAAAAAGACTGAATGAAAAACTTAAATCCTTATTTCCTGATGAATAGCCTTTTGATCAGGCATAGGCAAACTCATCCCTCCAGATGTTTTGGGACTACAACTCCCATCATCCCTAGCTAACAGGGCCAGTGGTCAGGGATGATGGAAATTGTAGTCCCAAAACATCTGGAGGGCTGAGTTTGCCTATGCCTGCTTTAGACTATAATGTAACTTAAAACAGAAAAGTATCGTTAGAAAGGTGTTTCCTCCAAAAGCATTTTATTTTAAAAATCTGATTTAAATTTTAAAAATCCATTTTTTTTATTTAAAAAAAATCATTGATTTTTATCCACCCTGATTCCTGCATTGCAGGGGGTTGCGCTAGATGCCCTCAGGGGTCCCTTCCAACTCTGCGATCCTTTCCCTCTGGCTGCTCACAGACCAGTCCCAGACCAGAAGCCAAGGGCAGGCAGGAAGGCAAAGGATGTTTAGGGATGGCCAGGAATGTGGATGTGGGAGTCTCCACCCGCCACCTTGGGGCCCCCAGAATCATTGCACCAAGAACCTCTGGAAAGAGCCATTCTCCCTCCTCTCTCCAAGGCCAGATGTGCAGAGCGCCTGGTGCACGGCTGCCCCCTCCCCCCCAGCTGACACCCTAGAGGAGAGAGGTGGGTGCCAGCGGACAAAGGATTCTGGGCCTCTGAGCCGCCGCAGCCCTGCACCCCACAGCTTGGCCACATAGGCAGCCGCTGCAGGTTTCTGCACGGCTGGGTGGTTAGAGAACCCAGCAGTGGGCCAGGTGGGGGGACAGGACAGGCCCCTCGTCGTCGTCCCCCCCAGGCAGCTTCAGGTAGAGGACGCTTTGTTTGGACTGCAGACTCTTGTTTTCCGTGGCAAACACTTGGCTATTAATCCGTGGCTCGGTGGGCAGTGCACCTGTCTGGGCAAGCAGAAGACCTCTGTCCATAGCTGTCAACTTTTTCCTTTTCTTGCCAGGAATCCTATTCGGAATAAGGGAATTTCCCTTTAAAAAAAGGGGGAAAGTTGACAGCTATGCCTCTGTCTCCACTGCCCCTCCAGGCAGCGGTGGGCGAGAGATTCTTTGCCTGAAATCCTTGAGCGCTGCTGCCAGTCCGTGCCGGCAGTATGGAGCTGGAGGGGCCCCTGCTCTGACTCTGTACAAGGGAGCTTCCCACTCCCCCCTGGTTTGCTACGAGTGGCTCCTTCAAGACATGAGGTCCTTGGCTGGGGCAGAAGCTAAAGCAGAGGAGCTGCTGGGGGGAAGGGGGAGCAGAAGGGTCTTCTCTGGGGGGGGGGCGATGGGGGGCACAGAAGGAAGAGAGTCATGAGCAGTGCTAGAAACTCAGGTGCACAGTCTAATTCCCACATGGTACCTTAAACCTGGGTGCAGTCGCCACCATGGAATGTCTAGGTGCCTTTTCCCAACAAAGTATTAGTATTATTACAGTTGTTCGTTGGTTTTCAAACAGCTTAGTTCATGAACAACTTGGAACTCGAACATCACAAACCCAGAAGTACGTGATCTGGTTTGCGAACTTGGCCTCAGAAGCTGAACGTCCGGCACCACTTCTGCGGCTTCCAATTGGCTGCAGGACGCTCCTGGAACCCATCGGAAGTCGCGCCTTGGTTGTCGAACATTTTTGGAAGTTGGATGGACTTCCAGAATGCATTCTGTTCGAAAACCACGGTACGACTGTAATTCCGTTTCTATGCCACTTTATATTTTAAAGAACAAATCTCAAAGCTGTTCACAACACAAGTAAAACATCGTATAAAACAACCCAGAGCAAAACTAATTCCAGCTTCAAGGAAAATATTCCAGCTCTCTTGGCTTTCCCCCATTCACCAATCCAGCACCCAGAGATCTCCATGTGGTCACAGTCAGACCCGCGCCAGGTGCAAAATGCGCCTGAGATATTTCCGTCGCTGGCCATGGGAGAACTTCCTGGCTCTCAATGTTGTGGGGGGGGGGGAGAGAGTTTGATCCTCTGAGGTTTCCCGGGGACCTGGCCAGATCCGCATGCAATAAAGGGCAGACTAGTCATGGGGGTGGTCCATGCGGGGAGGTGTCAAGAGGCTCTGATGAAGCGTTGCCTCTGACGAAGCACAGGCCCAATGATTTGGGGTGGGAGGTGAAGTGGGTCAGGGACGGCACCTGGGGTCAGGGCCCCAGAGAGGAGGCCCCAGGCTCTATCTGCCCCCATCCTGGCACCCCAAGGTAGCACCCAAGAGCAGTCTTTGAAATTCGCCAGGTGCCAGGCGCATTCTGCCAAGTGAAGATGCCAGGATTGGGCCTGACATCTCGGCCACCTGGGGATCCTTGGATCGAGACTGTTTTCACACGCTAAGACCCCGTCCTGCAGAATTCTATCTGTTATATTTTATCTGCAGAAGCAGAATAAATTTCAGGAACCCAAATGTCATACTGAATAATACGACTTTTGAGCTGTCAGGCCCCCAAATGGCAACTAGGTAATCCATTTTGGCGACTGTCAGCCTGGTTTCAGGAGCCATTTGCCGCCTCACAGATATACCTGAGTTTCTAACCCTGGTTTCAGGCCCTGGGGTCTCTCCTGGCCCTATCGGGAGATTCTGCTGGGGACTGAGGATGGGGTCCTCTGCGTGCTCCGTAGCCCTGAGGTCCAGTGGCCTTCCTGAGATGTCTGGAGGGAGCCTCTGGTGGGAAGATGCTGGGTGGAGGCAGGAGGGGCCAAGTGAGAAGGAGATTTGGCACAGGAAGGGCAGGTAGACGTCAGAGGGACGTGCCTGGGCACCAGCCGGTGGGTGAGGTGAGGTCATCATCGCCAGGGATGGCAAGCCAAGCCAAGGAGCTGGGCAGGAGGCCAAACAGGGAGCTTGTGTGTTTTGGGTGGGGGCAGGGATGTCAGGCAACACCTGCACTCTGTGGAGAGAAGGAAGGGGGCAGGAGGGGGCCGTAGGGCTGGCACAAACCCCTGCCTGAAACCCTGGAGAGCCAAATGCCCCCCCCCACTTGAAGATTTCTGAGGGTCCTGGCAGACAGCCCAATGCCTATTACGCTTGTTGCAGCCACTGCAATGCCGAGTGATTTCTAATTGCATTTTTATCCCTCCTTTTCTTTAAAACATACTACATTTTATTGCATTGCCGCTGCGCTGCAATTCCACAGAATTCAGGTTTTGCTAGTGTTCCTGGCAGAAATGCCCGGGTCCCCCTGAGCGAAGCCTGGGGGGGGGGGTCGTCAGTCCTGCGCTGCATAGATGGACTCACAGCCTGACTCTGCGCCAGCCAGGCAGCTCCCTCCGTTCCACTGTCCCTGTCTGGACTGTCCTGCATTTTCTTTCCTTCGGAGCTCCCTTTCTGCAGGCCCCCCCCCCACCCAGGCACCTTAATGGGAACCTGCAAGTCAGGACTGTGTCGCCTGATGCCGGCTGATGGCCGTCCACGAAAGCTGGTTGTGCCATGATGAATTTGTTAGCCTTCAAGGCCGTACTGCTCCAAAATTTTATTTTTCAAATGACGGACTGACTGATTGATTCTCAGTGAAACATCTGGCTAGTTCAGAGGGTTAAGATTTTTAAAAACAGGGTTAAGTTTTTTCAAAACTTAAAGAAGTCCTTTGATCCAGGAACCATCTGCAGATATCGCCTATTCAAGCGTATTTTTCTTAATGCTGACCATTCATAATGTAGGAATATTCTTCACATATATGAGCAGGGCTGGTCGGGGGGGGGGGGCGAATGAAGACAAGCAATACAGTAATTCACTACAATGTCGTTCGCTGCTGCTGCTCAGGCTGCCCAGAAAAAGCATTTTGGTTACAGAAGTTCATTCCGATTGTGCAGATAAAATATCACAGAGAATTCTGCAGGACGGGGTCTTAGTGTGTGAATTCAGATGCAAAATAAATCTGAGGCCGCAGTGCAGGTGCCCAGTGTGTCTCCGTCCTCCCCCCAGCCTGGGCAAAGTGGTGCATCTTCTCCCACCTGTGAGGGCAGGTGCATGGCAAGGTGAGGGCCCCACCCCAGGTGTCTCTTTAGGCCAGAAGGCCGTGATTTCAAACAGAATGGGACAAATGGTTGGGGCCACGTCAGAAAAAAGCACACATAACTTGACACCTCTCTGGCATCCAAGGGCATCGTTTCAAAACAAGCAAGCAAACCGTATGGGATTAATCTTCGACCCAAATGGGGTGCCATTATAAATGAGCCTCTCAAAGCAATTTTGGATTGTAGGGAGACTCTGAAGTGGCCAGAGAGGCTTTGGGGTTGCTGCAGAGATGCTGCAGTCTCACAGTTGTGGCTTTTGCAGGCGGCGTCTGTGTAGTCCTGACAGTTTTCATTGTTCCTTTTGATGCAATGGTCTCAAATGATGGGTAGCTGTTTTCAATCACAGATATTTTAAATGCTGTTGCGTAGTGCTTCTCTAATATAGCAGTAGCTGACTTTTGCAGTTCTGATGATCTCTGGGTCATTCCTGGAGGAGCAAGCGCCGTTTTGAAACACACAGAGCTGTAATAAACCTTAATAGTCACCACTTGTGAGAACACGTTTCTCTTCTTTGCGTTCTTTGATTATTATTTTTTACCGGCGGAGGCAAAAATATCCATTTTGCCATGAAAGCCGATTCCCATATTTCTCCTCCGCCCTCTTTCACCCCCCCCTTTGTGGGTTTTCTGTGTAACCTCCAAGCCTTTGTCTGTAATATTCTTGCTGTTACCCGTAGGAAGTTAATTCCTTGAGTTCATTGCAGTTATCTAGAGTGAGGCATGAGCAGCAAAGGAGCCAAGCTGCGGGTCAGGAAAACAGCAAGGAATTGGGTTTGTTGGACTGAAGTCAGTGCACCCCTTTCCATCTCAGTCTCAGGGCAGAATTGCAATGCAACAGGCAGTTCTGAGATTCTGCCTGGGGGACGGGGAAGGATGTATATTTGGCTACTGTTCAAAGGGCCCTAACGTTTTCATTCATTCATTTAGAAGGTTATAATCTACTTTTCCTCCCAAGGAACTGAAGGCAGCACACACAGTTCCTCCTTCTCCCGTCCCATTTCATCCTCACAACAATCCTGTGAGGTAGGAATTATTATAAAGGTAAAGGGAGCCCTGACCATTAGGTCCAGTTGTGGCCGACTCTGGGGTTGCGGCGCTCATCTCGCTTTATTGGCCGAGGGAGCCGGCGTACAGCTTCTGAGTCATGTGTCCAGTATGACTAAGCTGCTTCTGGCGAACCAGAGCAGCGCATGGAAACACCGTTTACCTTCCCGCCAGAGCGGTACCTATTTATCTACTTGCTCTTTGGCGTGCTTTCGAACTGCTAGGTTGGCAGGAGCTGGGACCGAGCAACGGGAGCTCAGCCCATTGCAGGGATTTGAACTGCCGACCTTCTGATCGGCAAGTCCTAGGCTCTGGTTTAACCCACAGCGCCACCTGCGTCCCAACTATACTTATAGATAAAAAATGCAGCACAGAGATAAAACAGAAAAACTAAAAGCATGGGGGAAAAGACAATCATCAGAAAGTATTAAGCCTGAATAAAATTTAAACAATATAAAAAACAAATCTATTAAAAATGCAAATAGCAACAGCCCAGGAAATGTCAGAGCACCAGGCCTGTCTTTAAAAGCAGCAATTCCTGAAGGCCTGTCGGAATAAAGGAGGGAGCCTAGCTTGAATCACAGAATCATAGAGTTGGAAGGGACCCCAGTGGTCATTTAGTCCAACCCCCTGCAATGCAGGGATGCAGGGCACTGGGGGTCAGGGTGGGGACGGGGACATTGTAGGGTGCGGGTGCCTTTGGCTTCTAATCCTGCCATTCCCAGTTCTGGGATAACTGGCTCTGGTTCATGTTTTGTGGGGAGGCTGTTCTCCCCGATCTGCATATGAATCTTCCAGATACTTGCATTTGAATATTGCATTGTTGCTCTTTTCTGCGTGGGAAAAGGAAGTCAGAATGTGTGGAGGGAACTGAGGTGTGTCCTTGGGGTTGCCTGTGTGTCTCCAGGAGGAGCTCAGTCTGCTCTGACTCAGTTTCCCTAAATCCTCCTCCAAGTTTCTGGCCCTCATGAAGGAGTCATGAATCTGAGCAGCTTTGTTTGTTTACTTGTTTCCCACCCTTCACCCAAGGTCCCATGGCGGGTTGCAACATTAAAATGCAATATTCAATTGCAAAAAACAAGGCGGATCCTAAAAGCGTACGCTTCCCTTGGGGTGTCCTCAGCTTTTACCAGAAGCTGAATAGTGAAGGTGCCAGACCCACCTGTGCAGAGAGAGCCACAGTTTAGGGGCCACCACAGAGAAGGCCACCTCTTCCCTTTAACTGCCACCCCAAACCTCTTTGGATGAAGGACCAAGAGAAGCCCCTCTGCCGATCTTGGCCCCCAAGAGGGTCTGCAGGGAAGGAGTCAGCCTTTCAGATATGGGGGGGGGGCTGAGTCATTCAGGGCTTTGAAGGTGTGTCGGGGGGTTGGAGACCCTTTTGCCTGCCTGCTTGGCATCCGGTCGAGATAGGACCCCAGCCTCCCCCAGTTTGGGTCTTACGGAATAGCTGTGAGGATAAGAGCAGTTTGGCTTTGGAACGGTCTTCCTTGGAGGTTTTTAAGCAGAGATTGCATGGATGCTTGGCTTGAGATCCCTGCATTCCAGGGGGTTGGGCTGGATGACCCTCGGGGGTCCCTTCCACCTTGACAGTTCTATGATTCCGTGGCCAGGTTTGGGTTTCTGCATAGAGGCTGCGGAGGAAGAGGTGATGGCAGAAGTTGGGGGGGGCGCTGTGTGCAGGAGACTGGCTCAGCCTGTCTGGGCAGGGCTGGGGCGCGGCTGGAGCTGAGCTGAATCCCGTGGGGGGTGGGAGGGCCTCCCCGTTTGCTGAACTCTGCTTTGACCCGGGCAGGCGTGTTGGGCGGGGCCCCACCCAGTCTGCAGCCCCCGCCCCTGCCCCCATCCTGAGATGCCTCCTCCATGGGGCAGGTTCCTTAGAGAGGAGAGAGCTGGAGATGAGCTGCTTGTCTGTGTGGCTCCCAAGGCTTCCTGAAAGGGGGGGACCTCTCTCTCCCTCTTGGACAGACCCCATTCCTCCCCCTGCCTTCTGCCTGTGGTGCCCCCCTCCTTCCCTACCTCTGGGGGGGGGGATGACACTGAGAGGCATCTGCCTCTGCAGAGACCTGGAGCAGCCAGACTCGCCCAACCAGTTTGGGTGCTGTTCTGGCAAGCCCAGAGCCAGGGACTGCTGCTCCTCCTCCTCCTCCTGCCTGCTGCTGCTGCCTCCTTTGGCTGCTCTGGGATCTCCAGCTGAGGCAGGCAGCGCTTGCCTCCCCCAGCCTTGAGCGCATGAGGAGAACCCTGCTGGATCAGGCCCAAGAGGACCCTTCTGGTCCCTCACCCTGCTCTGACAGTGGCCAAACCCCCTCCCCCCAGAACATGGGAATGTAGATAGACTGGCTCTGGACCTGGAGGTTCCATTAAAAACAGAAGAGCCTGTCTGCTGGATCAGGCCAGTGGCCCTTCTGGTCAGCATCCTGGTCTCTCAGCAGCCAACCAGGTGCCTCTTATGGGCATCTCTTAGTTGGTGGCCATCCTGTGGGAGGGAGTTCCATAGTTTCCCAAAATTTGTCTTTTTTATTGTCATCTTCATAAAGGCCCATGAAATATTATCAAAGGCCTTTTCAGCATTTATAAACATTAAAGCAGCTTGTTTCTCATTCCTGACCTCTTGATAGTCTATGTCATCAATTATATTTCTTGTATTATCCTACATCTGGTAGGAAACCAGCCTGATCATGATGAATTATTTCTACCAAAACTCCTTTCATTCGGTTGGCAAGTATATTGGCAAATAGCTTATTATATAATAAGGAAATTAAAAGCCTATAACTTTTAAGTGAAAGTAAGTCCGCATCTTACTTTGGGATCAAAGTAATATAGGCCACTTTCCAATTCCTATATTTGAAATCCTGTTCATTACTTCTTTTAACGGTTGTACCAACAAATCCTGCAACTTTTATAATACTTTGCTGACAAACTGTCAGGCCCTGGCGTTTAACCTATTTTAGATTGCTTAATTGCATCTTAATTAGCCAATGCAATTCTGGGCTGCATCAATAGGAGTATAGCATCTAGATCAAGGGAAGTAATAGTGCCACTGTATTCTGCTCTGGTCAGACCTCACCTGGAGTACTGTGTCCAGTTCTGGGCACCACAGTTCAAGAAGGACACTGACAAACTGGAACGTGTCCAGAGGAGGGCAACCAAAATGGTCAAAGGCCTGGAAACGATGCCTTATGAGGAGCGGCTAAGGGAGCTGGGCATGTTTAGCCTGGAGAAGAGGAGGTTAAGGGGTGATATGATAGCCATGTTCAAATATATAAAAGGATGTCACATAGAGGAGGGAGAAAGGTTGTTTTCTGCTGCTCCAGAGAAGCGGACACGGAGCAATGGATCCAAACTACAAGAAAGAAGATTCCACCTAAACATTAGGAAGAACTTCCTGACAGTAAGAGCTGTTTGACAGTGGAATTTGCTGCCCAGGAGTGTGGTGGAGTCTCCTACTTTGGAGGTCTTTAAGCAGAGGCTTGACAACCATATGTCAGGAGTGCTCTGATGGTGTTTCCTGCTTGGCAGGGGGTTGGACTCGATGGCCCTTGTGGTCTATTCCAACTCTATGATTCTATGATCTTGCACCTCCAGCACTATTATCGGCGCATTTAATAAAACTATTTTTGAGGAGTTCCATAGTTGAACTCAGCGCTGCATAAAGAAGGGCTTTGGAGGTCCCCACTGTTGGGAGAGAGGAAAAGAAACTTCTCTCCATCTTTCTCTGTTCCATGTTTATCATTATTCACCTACGCCTCATAAGGAGCTCTTTGTCTCCTTGATAATTTTGGCTCCCCTTTTCTGAATCTTTTCCAGCTCCACTGTGTCCTTTAGGAGGTGAGCCTTTCTGCGACCCCCAAGACTGAACGAGGGCTAGCTGCTCCCCCCACACTCCATGGGCACGCAGGAAGATGCTTGGGCCAATTTGCCCTTTGCCAAGCACTTTGACAGGGGGGGTGAATGGGGTGCTTTTAGTGGTTGGGCAGGGATGCTTTTAGTTCTTCCAAAGAATTGCTGTCTCTCTGTTTTCCATCAGTACCTCCATTGGCGCCTCTGCAGATCTCTGGGATGGGGCAGGGCGTGAGCTGAGCCAAGGCCTCTTTTGCCCTCTGGGCTCTGTCGGGAGTGCCACTGCCATGGCCTCTGGGCAAAGAGCTTTCTGGTAGCCATGGGAGGAAAGGAGGAGCCAAGGGCAGGGAGAAGGGCCATCGTATTAGAGCACTACCTTGCATGCAGAAGCTCCCAGGTCCAGTCCCAGTTTCTGAAACCCTGGAGAGCTGCAGCTGCGAGTCAGTGCAGGCAATACTAGGCAGGTAGTGGGTGGTTCCTCAGACCAGATGGCTGGGAGGTGGCCTGCTCTTGATGGGGATACGTTTCCTCTGGAGGAGCAGGTTCGTAGCCTGGGGATCCTCCTGGATCCTTTGCTGTCGCTTGAGGCTCAGGTGGCCTCAGTGGTCAGAGTGCCTTCCATCATCTTCGGCTGGTGGCCCAGCTGTGCCCCTATCTGGACAGGGAGAGCCTAACTACTGCTGTCTGTGCTCTGGTCACCTCAAGGTTAGATTACTGCAATGCGTTCTACCTAGGGCTGCCTCTGAAGACGGTTTGGAAACTTCAGCTGGTGCAGAATTCAGCAGCCAGGTTGCTCAGCGGAGCAAGACGGTTTGAGCATCTTACACCGATCCTGGTCCAACTGCACTGGCTGCCAATTAATTTCCAGGCCCAATTCAAAGTGCTGGTTTTGACCTATGAAGCCTTAAACAGCTCAGGACCACAATACCTCAAGGACCACCCGTTTCCATCTGAACCTACCTGGACCCTGAGATCACCTTCCAAGGCCTTCTATGTGTGCCTCCTCCTTGAGAGGTCTGCAGGGTGGCAACATGAGAACAGGGTCTTTTCTGCAGTGGCTCCTCATCTGGGGGGGTTTCAGATGAGCTGCTGGCCCAAGAAGAAGAATCAGGTGGTGTTTTATGGTCTCTTTGGGCTCCTTTATGAAAGGGGAAAGGGGCACAACTTGCAGAAATCTACAGGGTGTGCAACCCAGCACTGACCAGCCTGAGAGATGTGATGTTCTGACAAGCCCCCCTTCCCCTCTGTTTTTCTGGGGTGTCTTTGGCTTTGAGGGGCTCCCTTCACCCTCTGCTTCTCTCTCTCTCTGCAGATTCCTTTGTCAACAGCCAGGAGTGGACCTTGAGCCGGTCAGTGCCGGAGCTGAAAGTGGTGAGTTTTCCGTGGCTGTACCTGAGAACCTCGGGAGAGTCCAAGGGGCCTGGCCTAGCCCAGAACCCTAATAATAATAATAATAATAATAATAATAATAATAATAATAATATTTGTGGCTTCCAACAGAATTATTAAAATACAATAGTCTATTAAACATTAAAAGCTTCCCTAAACAGGGCTGCCTTCTAAAAGTCAGGCGTCTTCTAAAATATTGCAGAATCCACTTTTGTTGTCCATCAGTCCCCATGTTACAGGAATAGGAATGTCCTCAAGTGCCAAATTCCAATTGTCCTCACCTGTGATTGGGAGAAAAAGCATAAGATCCTAATCCAATCCATAACTTCCTGAGGAAATCCTCCCCCCCCCAAGTAACAGAAATAAACTGTCAATGTAGTTTGACAAAACCTTTTTAGCAGCAAGAGATATAACTGCAGCCACACCAGCTCTTTCACTGTTTGAAGCACCCCTTTTCCTACTAACCTTAAATTATCTTTTCCCCATCTTTGGCAATTGATATTAATGTACCCCTATAGCCATCACAGTCTGGTTAGCAATGACTCCTGTTATTATCTTGCTGACTGCAATAATTAAGGTGATTGGCCTATAATTTGGACTAGTTTGGTCTTTAGCCTCTTCTCCCGGTGGCTGATTGCCCCATGAGAGCTCTCTGGGAATCCCGATAGACTGCCTCTGGACCTGGAGGTTCCACGAGAAGAGTCCTGCCGGGTCAGGCCCAAGGGAGCCCACTGAGCCCAGCCTCCTCTTCCAACAGCGGCCACAGGATGAACACCCGTCCTCCCCCTTTGGGAGGTCATTTGGGGTCTGGGTCCACGACTGGCTCTAGATGTGTGCCCCGACCCCTCACTCCCCAGGGGCACAGGAATACGCACTTACCCATTTTTTTTTTAACCTTGCCATGGATGACATCCCATATATATCTCTGGTGGTCCAAGGAAGGAAGGAGATGTGGGTCTCTGCTTCCACTGGAGGCTGGAAGAACCGTAGAATTGCAAAGTTGGAAGGTCTCCAGCGGTCATCTAGTCTAACCCCCTGCCACACCTGGTCCCGAGATGCACCTGGATGGCAGAAACTGGGGGCTGGCCCTGTAGGACACGTGTGGTGCTGATTCCCTTCAGAGCCAAAGGGCAGAGAATGGCGGGGTTTGGGGGGGGGTTGTCCGGCAGTCTGGGTTGACCACTGAGCTCCGCTGCCTTGCCAGCTGGGTCTTTTGTTAGAGCAGCCACCAGTAACTGAGATCTCCAGTGCCCCCCCCACTTGGGGGCTGGGCCCCAGAGGAAACGCGTCTGAGCCTGCAGGTGGGGGAGGTTGAGCAAGATCTGTCTTCCCTGGGGCTCCAAAGACCCCCGGAAGCTGGTCTGTCCCCCCAAAAAAAAGATCCAAAGAGCCGGCAGAATGAGGGGTGAGCCACAGCCGCCCCAAATAAGGAGAGCCTGCTGGGCAAGGCCAGTGGCCCATCTGGGGCAGCGTCTTGCTCTCACGGAGGCCGGGCAGTGGGAAGCCAGAGAGCAGGATTCGAACGCAAGAGCCCTCTCCCCTCCCCACTGGTAGAAGCTCAGCTATACAATCTAATTGCCAAATGGCACCGTAAACCTGGGCTGGGGTCGCCACAACGGAATGTCTAGGTGCCATTTTTCCCCAACGAAGTCAATAATAATAATAATAATAACAATAACAATAATAATAATAATAAAATAAATTCATTTTCTCTATATATATGTATTTATTACATTTTCTGCTTTAAAATTTAAAATACTCATTTTTACATCCTTAAAGACTTCCCTTCTTCTCTTTCCGTGGTTTATTTTGCATCTCTTAAATCCCTGCATATTTCACAAAAACTAAACCATTCAGCATTCCATTATTGCATCCATCAAAACTTACTGACACTGTTGAATTTATCTTAATGCTGCCAGGGTTTTCAGCTGTCCGCAATTATTTCCCATATATCCAATAAACGTTTTCCAATCTCCTCTAAACGTACGTTCTTCTTGTTCTCTTATTCTATATGTAAAGCCTGCAAGTTGTGCATATTCTGCCATTCTTCTTTAGTTGGGACCTCGCTCATTTTCCGTTTTCCATTCCATGGAAAATGGACAATAATTTCATTTCTATACCAATAGCAGCCATGGATTTATCTAATCCTTTTTTTAAAGTCATCCAGGTTGGTGGCCTTTGCTGCCTCCTTTGGGAAAGAGTTTACCTGTGCCTTTAAAACCACCTGGGAGCCAAGAGAGAGTCAGGGCAGGGCTTCCCAAATTAACAGGTTTAACCCTTTGTTAGCCTTTGGCACTTATTACCTGCAAAGGCAAAGAGCGCCACCTTCTGGGCAAAGGCTGCAGTGCTGATGGGAGTCAACCTGCATTTTATTCCAATCAGCAAAAGAGGACAGTTTGGGGTGGAAAAGGGCGCTCTGGGTTGTGGGCAGTTCTTTCCGGCAAGTGCCAGGTGGGGTGTCAAGGAGTGCCTGGCACTGCCCCCTTAGTGTGCCCCATCTTTCTCCCCTACACCCTTCAGGACTGTAGAGTTGGAAGTGACAAATGCAGGAATCTCAACGAAAGCATCCCTTTCTTTCTTTCTTTCTTTCTTTCTTTCTTTCTTTCTTTCTTTCTTTCTTTCTATGAGATTTTTTAATTTTAATTAATTAATTTTTTAATTTAACTTTTAATTACTTTTTTCCATTGCACCATATAAAATTAGAAATAGAAAAGAAAAGAAAAGGACAATAGAAATAAAGATTGAGAAAAGAAAAAGAGAGAGCAGTAAGATAAAGGGTAAAAAAAAATAGCAAGAGAAGAACTTCTTATTTTCCATCTGCCTGGAAGAGCCCACCACTTTCCTTTTAATATTTATTTGGTTTTCCAGATTGAAATTTTACAGTCCTGTATCAAAATAAATCATAACAACAAGATTCCAAGGAACCTCCTGGACTTCCATCCTCCCCTTTGTGGGTCCTATTATTAATCATTCCCTCCTGCATCTTTTATAATAATCCAAATCTTTGACGTCTCCATTATCTCCAAAGTTCACCACTAAACTACAAGTGATATTCCAATCCTGCGAGCCCACCGCTTTCCAAGGCTGTCCGTTCCTTCCTGGATAAGCTCCACAGAAATGCATGCTGGGACCAGGGAGAGGGAGAGCAACGCCTGGCACCATCTTGCCCGTGTTGCCAATCAAGGGCAGGTGCCCATGGTGGGCGTCCAGCGTGGGCCAGAGGCCCCTGCCCAGCAGGGCTTGAGCTTTGAGCAGCCAGCGCTGACATTGCCAGGCTCAGCTCTTTCGGGAACTCATAGCACAATTTTCTGCGTTCCGTTTGTTCCTGCTCTTCTCATTGGAGCCCAAATACCTTGCACCATGCAATATAAACAACAATATGAAATAAATCCAAACATTACATGCCTTCCAGACCGTCTGTAATTTTGTCTGTCCTTGACTGTTTATTTCAAATTAATCGTTCAAGGCCTTTTTTGTTTTTTCCCTAAATTTTTGATCATCTAGTAAATCATCATTTAGTCTCCATCTATTTTTTTATATATTATATTTTTATTAGTTTTCAAATACAAAAACAAATTTATACATTCCTGTCAGGGAACTGCCATCGGAGGAACAGGTGGAGAGAGGGCTCACGGAGGCTGGGAGGGAATCAGCAGCGAAAGCAGGGACCAGCAGGGGGAGAGATGGGTCTCTGGAGGAAGGTCTCATGAATGCGGAGAGAGACGCAGCAGCTAAAGCAGGAACTAGCAGGGAAGAGGGAGGGCTCAGGGACACGTCCAGCGAGAACAGCGGGGAGGTGTCAGAAGCTCCCATAGGGAGACCCATTCCTCGCCGGAAGCTGTCACGTCGTGAGTCCAGGAGACGTGTTTCCGTTAAGGAGCTTCTTTGCTGGAAGCGCTTCCGAAAACAACCACTGTCGGAATCTGCAAGTGACTAGGGCAGACATGTCTGAGGAGCTCTGTCACACACAGAGGTTTGTGGAGTTGCACAAACTCTGAGGGATCACGATTTTACGCACAAGCAGCTAATCATCCCATCACAATTCCATACATCTTAATTACATCTTACTTCTCTTTTTTAACTTCCCTCAATTTGTCTGCCATTCCTTCCTATTGTTACTTTTTACACATTTCTGCCCTTTTAACCCTTTCCCCCATTTAGTCTCCATCTAAAGGAGATTTGGCTTTCCTTTTGTAGTTCCATAATCAAGGAATTACGATCTGAAAAGGTTCTGGGATTGATTTCAATTTTTTTGACTCTTGTCTCCAATTCTTTGGAAATCCATAGGGAATCAGTTCTCGAGCTGCTGTCATGTACTGTGACTGTAGTAAGTGAACTCTTTATCAAACAAATGCTTTGTTCTCCATATATCTATCAAATTTAAATTTTGAGCCATACCAAAGAAAGTCTCTGGTAACTTACCTTCTTTTGTTTCTTTTTGTGTGTGGCTGATCTGTCTTTATCTAGAGAAGGAACCCCATTTAAGTCTCCCATTAAGATCATCATCTTTTGATCTGCAAATTCGAGTAGTTCTGTTTTTTCTAATTTTTTGAAAGAGATTGCTTTTTTGTCATTGGGTGCATAAATGCCAACCAGAATCACTTTCTCTCCATGAATTTTGATTTGTATTACTAAGAGTCTACCTTCCTCATCCTTCTGAATCAATTTGGGTTCAAGTGCAGGATTGATATAGAAAACTACTCCTCTCTTTTTTGTAACTGTTCATTTATCTGCGTTTATACCCCCCCCCCAAGTCGCTCCTGGTTGTCCTTCTCCCCTTTCTATCCTCACAACGACCCTGAGAGGGAGGTTAGGCTGAGAATAAGTGACTGGCCCCCGAGTTCACACAGGGAGCTCCCCGCCCGAGCCAGGATTCGAACCCATGTCTCTCCCAGGCCGCCTTCTGGTACTCTAACCACTACACCACGCTGCCTCTCAGACGAATGATTCCTCAGAGGCAACTGCCCGACTTCCTTGAGCTTGCCTGGAATCCAAAGGGATATCTCTCTCTCTCCCCCATCGTTTCTGTGCTGGAAAAGACCACTTGGTGCGTTTAAGGGAAGAGCGTGGCTCCCTCCGTCAGCCCCGCCAGGCCCCGATCCAGCCTCCACCTCCCAAGCAGATGGGGCGCAGTGCTCAGCCTTGCCTTCTGTATTTCAGGGGATCGTGGGAAATCTGTCCAGTGGGAAGTCAGCCTTGGTTCATCGCTATCTGACGGGGACCTACGTGCAGGAGGAATCGCCAGAAGGTAAGGGGGCAGGCCCTCTTGTGGGTCACAGCCATGCCTGGCACTCCCTGCTGTAAGAAATTTATGCACGGCATAATTGCAAAATGCGCTCACTGCACGACTGTAGAAAGAACAACAACCCTCAAAGCAGTTTACAAAAGAGAATTTTTCTTTTAAACCAACAGCAATCATTTAAGACTTTCGAAAAGTTCAAATAACAATAGACAAGAAACAGATTAAAACTCACATCTCTTTTCTACATACCCAGGTGGGCTTGTCTGAACAAGAATGTTTTTAGCAGGCGCCAGAAAGGGGAAGGTGTCAATAGGCAGGGAGTTTCAAAGTTCATTCGCTGCCACACAGGCAGACTTGAGTTCTTACAAATAAGGAACCTCTCTTACATGACCCTTGTAGCAGCGTCAGGGCTGTCAATCAAAGTGGTCTAGGGGGCGCAGGGGGGGTTCCAAGTCCATGTCCATTAGGGACAGACGTGGGGTTGTGCCTTTCGCTCTCTGCCCTGTTCCTGTGCCCAGGGCAGAGAGCAGGGTCCAGCCCTTCCTGTGGGAGAGGCCCTGGCCCTCCTGGTCCTGGGGGTCAAGTGGACATCTCTGTGACTCCCCGGAGGAGCCCCTCTCCTTAATTCAATGGGCCACAGGACCCAGAAGTCCTCTTCGCTGTACTTCTCCAACCTGCCGGGAGAGACTTTCCTCTGGTTTAATCCTGGCATCCGCTTGGCTTCCCACCAGGCACCCATCCAAAAAACCTTGGGTGCTGTTGATGTAAACGGTACGTTGAGATTGGGAACCACAAGGGGGCTGCTAGGACAGAGACCCCCTGGCTCCCCACTCCCTGTTTTGCCGCCTTTAGGGTAGGGGTGGCTGTGAGTGAGCTTGGAGCATCCTTGGCCCATAGCTGTCAACTTTTCCCTTTTCTTGCGAGGAATCCTATTCGGAATAAGGGAATTTTCCTTAAATAAAGGGAAACGTTGACAGCTATGCCTTGGCCAAGCGCAGCCTCTGTGCTGCTGGCTTGAAGGAACCAGTTTCCTTCGTGTCACTCTGAGGCGGTCCCAATTCTGCTGCAAGGCCCAAGTTCCACGCTTGGCCTCGTCTGCTGCCTCCTCCTGTTTTCTGCTCTCTTACTTACAATGTGCTCTGCTCAGAATGACACTTTGGGGGGGGGGCAGGTTCTAATGGTCCTTTCCTAAGCACCTGGCCCTGACCGGGAGACCCCTAAAATCCCAGGCAGGGTGGTCTAAGGGATGATGGCCAGGGGCAGATTTCCAGTGGCCAGAGAGAGGGTCAGTTTCCTCTGGCCGAAGCCAAAGAGCTTGAGGCAGCGGGAGCAAAATGCTTTGGGCCTGAGAGTCTCTTTTGTTTTGGGCCGCCAGTTTCCCTGCGCCCCAGGGAGGTGGGTCTGTGGGGAGTGTTAACGGAGAGATCTGAGGGCTCCCTTGGACAAAAAACAAGGACACCAGCCAGGAAGACCAGAGCAAAACAGCAGCCAGGAGGCTTGGTCTTGATTGAAGACAGTTGCGACAGGACTCCCACCTGCCACCAGGTGGAACAAGATGGAAGCCCCGAACAAAAGGAGACCCCAACTTTTATTAGCTACTAATCCCCATGTTACACCCCCCCCAAACTACATCACAGTTACATCATGAAAGGGGAGGTCTGGTGGCAGTAATCTGAGCATCCTGGACCCTGCCCCATGGTTCCCCTTGCCCTCCACCAAATACCCATCAAGTGTAACAAATGAGATCTTTACATTTCCGTTTCCCAGCCCAGTTCATCCCACCCTTTGGTCTTCATCTGGGTTTGTTATTTCTGGAATGGCTACCTGTCTGGCCCTCAGGTATCAGGAGGCCAGGGATTATCCCTCAGGCAGAGGGGCTGATGAGGAGCTGAGCTCACAGGTCTATAGGAATTTCTGAAGTTTTCCCAGTGAGCCAGTACACAGATACATTTGTCAGTGAATTCTTACTTTTGATATTGTGCAGCAGAGGCCCTTTGAATAGATAGGAAGAAACTGTGATGAAGTGCTTTGTGGGGACAAGTCACAAAAGTCACAGTAGTGATTGTGCTGATTTTGGTAGTGGGCTGCATGTGTATGATATCTGCTGGAGGGGCAACCCCCCCCCAACCTATACATAAATTCCTGCAACAGGAGCACCATTAGGTCAGCTGCACTCCTCTTGCTGCGGGATGGAAGACAGAGAAAGAGAGAGGGGACTTATCTAGCGCAGGGCTGGGGAGACTTGGGGAGCCAAGGCCAGTGCTTTTTCTTGTAGTTGGGGGGGGGGTCAGATCCCTTGCCCAGGAGGTGGACCTTTTCCAGACTGGCTCTGCCACTGATCTCTCCCCCCACCCCACCCCACCCCCTGCCCTGCCTTCCTGCCTCCCCAGGTGGCCGGTTCAAGAAGGAGATTGTGGTGGATGGACAGAGCTACCTGTTGCTGATCCGCGATGAAGGAGGCCCTCCGGAGCTGCAGGTAAGTCTCTGGGGCCCCCTTCCTGGTAGGGGTCACGGAGGGGTCTTGCTGTGCGGCCCCCTCAGCCTCTGGGAGTCGCCTCTGAAAGGCCAGGCTTTGGGGTACTCTAGCAAAGCTGACCGAAAAAGTTAGAGGAGCCCCAAATCAAAAAATACACAGAGAATGGAGACTATTCAAGGAGTATATAAGATTATATTCTAAAAAATGGAATAAATATACCAGAAAAAAATATACAGGAAAAAGTTATGAAACAAACTGTGCAATAAAATTAAGACAATGGAAAAAGTACAACGAGAAAGATCAGTAGTTTCTTTCAGAAGGCTTTATTAGATAAGACAGGATGTTATAACTAATATTCATTTCTTATTGTTAATTCCCTTTTGTTCTTTTTTATTTTTATTTTCTTTATACTTTTTCGTGTTTAATTTTGTTGTAACCATTTGTAATACATATGTAGGATGATATTTTAAATTAATAAAGCCAAATTTGAAAAAAAGAAAGGTGAGGCTTTGGAAACACTTCCAGGGCAGCGAGAGACCCCCTCGGACAGGAGAGACAAAAGTGGGGCTCCTCTGTTGTCCTGTTGGAAGGGCTTCTCCGAGGGTCCTGCTGGGGGTGGCGGAGGCCATGCTGCTCTGACCCCCCCCCCCCGCGTTCTTTCTCCAGTTTGCGGCCTGGGTGGACGCCGTGGTCTTTGTCTTCAGCCTGGAGGACGAGATCAGCTTCCAGACGGTCTACAACTACTACCTGCGGCTCTGCAGCTACCGCAACACCTCGGAGGTGCCCATGGTGCTGGTCGGCACGCAAGGTGAGCGGGGGTGGGGCCGGTCAGCGAAGGGCAGGACCCCTCCATCCAGCCTCGGAGCGGACTGGAGGGTCAGGCAGTGGGAAGCTGCTTCTGGTCTGGGGATCACGGCAGCGTCCGGGCTGCCCTGCTCTGAGAAGGAAAACCAGGAATCCCACCTGTAGCAAACTGTCTTGTCCCAGAGAAGGGCGGGCAAGAGGCCGCTATGAGGACTCACCTATGGGTTGCAAGGGGGCTGCCGTTGCTGTTCTCCCCCTCCCCACATTTTAATTATTATTATTATTATTAAATAATTCATTTATACCTCACCCATCTGGCTGTCTTCACGTTTTTTCCTACATTGTGATTTTTGCATAGCGCGCACACACATGCCTCATGATTGGCGATATATATTGTCAGGTCGGAAATTATGAAACCGATATTACGATATGGACTGGGACGATATATTGATATATTGCCCAGCCCTAGAGACCTCTGGGTATAGGGTGGTATATAAATTCAAATAATAATAATAATAATAATAATAATAAATTGTCCAGTAGCACCTTGGAGACTAAGTTTGTGCATGCACACTTCTTCAGATACCAAAAAAAGCTTATACCCAGAACAAACTTCGTTGGTCTCTACAGGACAAATTTTTAATTTATTTCAACTGTGTCAGACCAACATGGCTACCTACCTGAAAATAGTAATAGGGGGTTGGCACAGATACAAAACTAAGCCACCTTAAATGGCCAAATCCCACCCCCTACAGCCCATTCTGTAGGATTGCTGTAGGATGAGGACTGCCTTGGATGGGGGGGCAGAACAGAATGCGTTTTCCAGCCCGGCTGGCTGGCCCACAGCAGCATTTTTTCCCAGGTCTTGCTGGCCCCACGGTCTCAACATCCTCAGGGCTTTGCTGCAGAGGGGAGAGACAGCCAGTCTTCGCCCCGAGGAGCTTACAGTCTAGTGTTTGCCAGTGCGGTGGCAACAGAACAGGGGGAGGGAGGGGTGTAGTGAAAAGCAAATGTGTGGGAGACCCCCCCTTGGCATGTGGGCTCTGCGGTGAATGCGGACGGGGGGGCAGGGGGTCATGTCTGCCTTTGCACAGGCATGTTCTGGATCCAGAAGGGAAGGTCTGGGGTGCTGTGGGGGCAGCAGTTTTTGTTCACAGGAAGCAATTTATCAGGAGGAGGAGGCCTTGGGGGGTCTGCTTGGGCTGGGGCCAGAAGTGGAAGGTCGGGGGGGTGCCCCTCTCCAGCCCCTGGACAGATGAAAGGGAAGGGGGCCTCTTTCCCTCCCCCTGAACTTAGAGCAGGAATGGGGGACCTGCTGTGACACCCCCCTCAAAAAAAATGTGGTTGGCCTCCCACCCTTGTCCCTAACCATTGGGCAAGCTGGCTGTTGGGGCTGCTGTGAGTGGGGGGCCTGGCAACATCTAGAGAGGGGCACAGCAGGGCCCCCCCCCCAGGCATGGCGGACTTCGTTTGTTTGATCAAAATTTATACAGTGCCTGATTTTTTTGCGGGGGGGGGGGAGAGTGCCTCACAGAGTTCTGCAAAAAGACAAGAAAACCAAGGGCAAAATTACATGCAAAAAGTTAAAATGCTAAAGGGCCTTTAAGATTTGCATCCACTTCCTAAGTGTCTGGACAGGCTTGTTGAAAGGAGTGTTTTTATCAGAGTGCCAGGAAGGCGCCTGCTTGGGGTCTAGAGGCAGGGAGTTCCCAAGGACACACTCAGTGACTGAGATTTTACAGGGGCGTCAAATGGGTGTGATGTGGCAGGGCCCATTCTGCCCACGGAGTGGCTGCACAAGGCGCTGGCAACGACCTGCCTGGCATTGTGCCCAGGCCCTGGGGCACTGTGTGGGGCAGCAGTGACCCCTGCCTGCCCCAGGGAGGTCGGCAGCAGGGGGGCAGATGTTCTCAGGCCTCTCCCTGACCCCCTCCCTCCCTCTCAGATGCCATCAGCGCCACCAACCCCCGGGTGATTGACGACTCCCGCGCCAGGAAGCTGTCAAACGACCTGAAGCGCTGCACCTACTACGAGACCTGTGCCACCTACGGGCTCAATGTGGAGAGAGTCTTCCAGGATGGTAAGTGGGCGCCGGGCCAGCTTTGGCCGGGGGAGCAAGAGGGGAGCGGGGCTGCCTTGCTGGGGCGCAAGAAGGGAGCCCCTCTTTCCTGGCAGCAAGCGGGCAACGGCCTTTGCCCCGAATTGCCCTTTCTACGATGGTATGTTGACTGTTTTTTAAAGAAATACACCATTTAGAGTAGAGACTGCTGATCCATCTTGTGGCAGTGAGTTCCACAGGTCCCTTTATGTCTTGCATGGTCTCTGTTGGTGGCAGGGCAGTATTTGCCCGCTTGATACCCCCCCCGGGGGCTTTGGGCTGCAGCTCCCATTAGCCCCCAGTCAGCCCCATGGAGAAGGCGGTAGAGCAAGGCTTCCCCAAGTGGGTGGAGGGATTACTTGGGGGTGGGGGCCGCTCAGAGACGAGGGGGTGGCAAGGGGCACTGTACGTACTTGCAGGTGACTATCAGGCTTTGAAAAGCTGGCATCACCAGACCAAATTCATGCATTTTGTTGGATTAAAAGAGTTGTATTTTGAACAAGAGTGCAATTAATTGTTACTGTTTTTAATTGTGTTGTGCTTACATCTTCCAAATTGGGTCGTGCAAAGAGCTCTCCTGCGTAATGCATTTTATAGGGACCAAGGGGGTGGCTGAGGCCTGGCGCTCTTGCAGGGCCTTTTCAGCAGTGGCTTCCTGGCTGAGAGGGGAGGAGCCCTTGCAGTGCTTGGAGGCGGGGCCTGGATCGGGTGAAAGCCTTCTGATTGGTCTGGGGAACAGCGGCCTGTGGTTGGACCTGGAGGGCTCCGCTGAGGGAAGACAGGCAGTTAACTGCCCCTATGAGAAAGTCATGGTGGCAGAGGGGGAAGTGGGGGGCAGAGACTTGGGGTGAAGAGCAGGGGGAGGGAGCCCTGCCAGGCTGCCCTATGGGCACGTGCCCACAAAACATGGGTGAGCGAAGAGTCCCAAAGGGGTCAGCTGCCCCAGCAGGCAGAAGTGCAACTGGGAGAGCTTTTGGTGGGCTTGGGCCGAGGGCGGACGATTGGCCCTGAGCATAGCTGTCAACTTTCCCCTTTTCTTGCGAGGAAGCCTATTTGGAATAAGGGAATTTCCCTTAAAAAAGGGAAAACATTGACAACTATGGCCCTGAGGCGAACCTGGCCTGCCAGCGCCCGCCTCGCCCGCCCCCAATCTCAAGAGGGGGTAGCAGAGAAGCGTCACAGTGGGAGGTTACAGTGGCGGGGAGTTCCAGAGACCCCAAAATAGAAGTGGGGCAACCCATTGCCACACACCCCTTGCAAATACCTGTTGTGGTTCAGCCTCGCCCCCCCCATTCTTGCCTTTCCCCAGCCCATCGGTGGGGGGAGGCACCCCAAGTGTGGCTGCAGTGCCAGAGCTGGGGGCTGAGTGCGCTTTCGGATGCTGCTCCCCCCTTTCTGGAAACTGCCCCCCCCCCGATGGTCGCCTGGGGCTTATCTCTCCCCCCCCCCCCGCTCGCTTTTCCAGTGGCCCAGAAGGTGGTGGCCCTGCGCAAGAAGCAGCAGCTGTCCATTGGGCCCTGCAAGTCGCTGCCCAACTCTCCCAGCCATTCGTCCGTCTCGGCCGCCTCCATCCCCTCCGTGCACATCAACCAGGTAGGGGGGCATCTTTGGGGAGGGCTCTGGGTCTTTCCTGGGAGCTTCTTTCTGGCCAGCCCCGTGAGCGGGAAGAGGCTGTCCTGGGCTGAGACCTGCACAGTGGCGTAGCGTGGGTTGTCAGCACCCGGGGCAAGGCAAGTAATTTGCGCCCCCTAACCTGTGGATTTGCGCCCCCTAACCCTAACCCCCAGATGTTGCGCCTGGTGCGGCCGGCCCCCCCTGCACCCCCCCACGCTACGCCACTGGACCTGCAGGAAACCAGAGTTGTTGTTGTTGTTGTTTAATTTATTTAATCATTTTTTCCAATACAAACAACAACTGCAAAAGTACATACAACAAAAACCATAATAACACAATTTGACAATTCAGATCTGAATACACTGATATACCTATGACTAGACCTTTTTAACAATGTTTTCCCACCTCTCTCTCCTCCCACCACTATCCGCCTTATCGCTTAAATATTCCTTCCAGATTTCTTCATATTTATCCATTCTTTTTTTTAAATAGATATTTATTAAAATTTCAGAAATTATATACAAAAAACAAACAAAACACAGACAAAAAACAAGTATAATTTCCGTCCCTTATTTTCTTATCCTTACTTCGCTGACCTCCTCCTACCTCCCCATTCTTCATATTTATCCATTCTTAATTTGCACTGACATGCAATTTGTTCGTATGCAGCTAATCTGTCCATATTATCAATCCATGTGCTCAATGGAATCTCTTTGCAGCTCTTCCAATTCATCCAAACAAATTTTTTTGCTCCTAATATAGCACAGTACATCCATTTTTTTGACCCCTTGTAATCTCCCACGGTTCCGGAATATATTTTAGAATTAAATTCAATTCCCCTAAATAACAATTTCTTTTTATTACTTTGGCTATAAATATCCTCACCAGGAAAGCAGATACAGATAGGTAGCCGTGTTGGTCTGCCATAGTCAAAATAAAAAAATTCCTTCCAGTAGCACCTTAAAGACCAACTAAGTTAGTTCTTGGTATGAGCTTTCGTGTGAATGCACACTTCTTCAGATACACTGAAACAGAAGTTGCCAGATCCTTCTATATAGTGAGAAGGTGGGGAGGGGTATTACTCAGAAGGGTGGTGGGAATGGGAGATTGGCAGATAGCTGAGATGAGCCTGTTGACGACTCTTAACAACTGCAATAGGTCTTACAGGAAAAGGCAAGGGGTGAGAAGGTGAGAAATGGCTTAGTCATGTACAATGAGATAAGAATCCAATGTCTCTGTTCATACCAGGTCTCTCCATGGTTTTGAGTTTGGTAATGAGTTGCAATTCAGCAGCTTCTCTTTCCAGTCTATTTCTGAAATAAATAGACTGCAGAAGAAAGCAGAGTTCTTGTTGCTCAGAGGTGTAGCCTCACTCAGCCAGACAGGCCTAGAAAGGGACATGAGAGCCCAAAAATGGCATTGCTGGATCTGGCCCCTCTAGTCCAGCGTCCCGTCCTCACAGTGGCCTCCCCAATGCTCCATATGGGAAGCGTGGAAGCAACAGCGATTCTCCAATTGTTATTCCCCAACTTCCAGTGTTCAGAGGTAGACTGACCCTGGGCATGGAGGTTCTGCTATCGCAATAGATCTCCATAAGAAGAGCCCTTGTGGCTGGATCAGGCCAATGGCCCATCTTGTTCAGCATCCTGTCCTTGCAGGGGGCACCCAGATGCCCCCCCCCCGGTTAGCCTTCAATGGAAAAGATGGAGCGAGGATGTATTGCCCTGACTGGAGGGGAAGAGCTGGCTGGACCTCAGCAGGAATGGCAGAAGGGGGGGGCTGATCCTGGGGGTGTCTCTGATGCCCTCTCTTTGCAAACTCAGGGGGTCAGGTGACAACCAGCACCACCCTAGCGCCAAGCAGCGCTTTCCGCATACTTGTGAGACTCCCTTGCCAGGCTGGTGGGTAGGAGAGCTGAAAACAATGCCAATGTATTTCACACCGGGCAGCCAATGCTCCGCTTTGGTTTCAGATAGTATCTGGGCAGACGAGTCTTAAAAGCCCAGGACAGAAATGTTCACAGTCCACCAGTAGCTCTGGTGGCTCATTTGCCAGAAGTCATCTATTGTCCGTCTACCCGGACACTGAGGTCCAGCTCCGAGGGCCTTCTGGTGGTTCCCTCCCTGCGAGAAGCGAAGTTACAGGAAACCAGGCAGAGGGCCTTCTCAGTGGTGGCACCTGCCCTGTGGAACGCCCTCCCGTCAGATGTCAAGGAAATAAGCAACTATCTGATTTTTAGAAGACATCTGAAGGCAGCCTTGGTTTGATGTTTTCTTGTGTTTTTAATATTCTGTTAGGGATGTAGGTGGCTCAATGGTTTAGACCACAGGGCTTGCCGATCAGAAGGTCAGCAGTTCGAATCCCCGCGACGGGGTGAGCTCCCGTTGCTCGGTCCCTGCTCCTGCCCACCTAGCAGTTCGAAAGCACGTCAAAGTGCAAGTAGATCAATAGCTACCACTCCGGCGGGAAGGTAAACAGCGTTTCCGTGCGCTGCTCTGGTTCGCCAGAAGCAGCTTAGTCCTGCTGGCCACATGACCTGGAAAAACTGTCTGCGGACAAACGCCAACTCCCTTGGCCTATAGAGCAAGATGAGCGCGAAACCCCAGAGTCGTCCACAACTGGACCTAACGGTCAGGGGTCCCTTTAACTTTACTAATATTCTGTTGGGAGCTGCTCAGAGTGGCTGAGGCAACCCAGCCAGATGGGCATGGTATAAATATATTATTATTATTATTATTATTATTATTATTATTATCCACTCCATTCTGACCAAACAAAGCTTCCTGGTGTATATTTTGCTCTAGGAGGCATAGTTTGGTCGGAATTGAGTCGATGCTTCCAGAGTTAATTCTAAATACTTTACTTCTGGTCAATGAGCCACCAGAGCCGCTAGAGGGCCGTGAAATATTGTGTCCTGGACTTTTTAGACTTGCCCATCCATCTGAAGGTAAATGGCGTTTCCATGCGCTGCTCTGGTTCGCCAGAAGCGGCTCAGTCCTGCTGGCCACATGACCCGGAAAAACCGTCTGCGGACAAGCGCTGGCTCCCTCGGCCCGTAAAGCTAGATGAGCGTCGCAACTCCAGAGTCGTCCGTGACTGGACTTAACAGTCAGGGATCCCTTTACCTTTTATCCATCTGAAACCCAAGGGGCAAATTGGTTGCCAGATGTGATTTTTTCCCCAGCTCTTACTAATAGAGTTTGAAGGGACTCTGAGGGTCATCCATCCTACATTGGCTCCCAGTACGTTCTCCGAGCACAATTCAAAGTGTTGGTGCTGACCTCGAAAGCCCTAAATGGCCTCAAAGGCCCAGGAGACCTGAAGGAGAGTCTCCATCCCCATCGTTCTGCCCGGACACTGAGGTCCAGCTCTGAGGGCCTTCTGGCGGTTCCCTCATTATGAGAAGCAAAGCTACAGGGAACCGGGTAGAGGGCCTTCTCGGTAGTGGCACCCGCCCTGTGGAACGCCCTCCCACCAGATGTCAAAGAGAAGAACAACTACCAGACTTTTAGAAGACATCTGAAGGCAGTCCTGTTCAGGGAAGTTTTTAATGTATGACATATTAGTGTATTTTTGGTCTTCGTGGAAGCTGCCCAGAGTGGCTGAGGAAACCCAGCCAGATGGGCGGGGTACAAATAATAAATTATGGCTCCAAACCCTTGTTTAAAAACCTCCAAGGAAGGCGAGGCCTCCATTAGAAATCACTTAAGCACCGTGTGCTGTTCGCGGGGGGGGGAGGCAGCCCCTTTTGGGGGTAGGATAGATGGTTTGGTGGTGTGGGAGGTCCCCCAGTGTCGACCCCCTGGCCTCACGCGTCCCCCTTCCTCCCCAGGCTGCCAACGGGAGCGGGGCCTTCAGCGACTACTCGTCCTCTGTGCCCTCAACCCCCAGCATCAGCCAGCGAGAGCTGCGGATCGAGACCATTGCCGCCTCCAACACCCCCACCCCCATCCGCAAGCAGTCGAAGCGCCGGTCCAACATCTTCACAGTGAGTGCCTGAGTGTCCGGGGGGGGGGCACGGGAAGAGGGTGGGGGGGGGCTCCTTTGGGTGGGCTGCCTGCGCAGAGCAGCCCATTCATTGCCTGCGGGGGGCAAAGTGGGGCGACACCAAGGCATAGCTGTCAACCTTCCCTTTTTTTGTGGGAAATTCCCTTATTCCAGCGCTGCTTCCGGCTGCTATCCCGGATTGTTAGATATCCCGTAGTCTGTCCCCGGGACAGGGGAGGCTGCTGATCCCTTATTTTCAAATCCGAAAGTTGACAGCTATGCACTTGTTGCCCCACAAGTAACCACGTGGTGGGTCTTGCCCTGTTCCAAACATTCGCAAATGGTTTGGACACAGGAGGGACACACATCCACCTTGCAGATGATTAAAAATCGGGACAAATTGCAAACATGGCTGGGAATAGGATTGAGCTACAGGGTGATATTGTGGAGACATGAGGGGGGAGCAGAGATTTCATGAAGAGTCATTCTGGATTGCCCTCTCCCCTGAGCGACCTTTTTTTTTTAAAGCTTTCTTGGTTGTCCAGAAATAACTTGGACTTGGAATTTGAGAAATTGGATCCCTCTCTCTGCCCCAAGTCCTTTGGCTTCTGCCCTTCTGATTCCTATTATTATTATTATTATTATTATTATTATTATTATTATTTAGAATGGATATACCGCCCTATACCCCAGGGTCTCAGGGCGGTTCACAGAATAAAATCAAGATATAAAATCACAAAATACCTAACAAAAATAAAAACAACAGCCCAATAGGCCTCCCGCCAAAAAACCCCCACATTTTCATGTAAATCGGACCAACCAAAGGCCTGGTTAAAAAGGAACGTATTTGCCTGGTGCCTAAAGGTGTTTAATGAATGCGCCAGGCGAACTTCCCTGGGGAGAGATTCCGAGGACCCTCGTTGCTTCCTCCTCAGTTTTAAGGGCCCAATTCCCTCCCCGCTTCTGTTCTTCTACAGAAGTCCAGATACCACCGGGGGGGGGGGGAGTGCAGATTTCCTGCAAATAGCTATAAAGACAAAAGAGCAAATTCATTTTGGAAAATCCTGGGGGGGAGGGTGTGGCTGCCACCTGCCCTTCAGGGAAGCGAAAGGGGCTGCCCCCTCCCCCCGGGGGTCTTCCATCTTAAAGAATGGCCAGGGGACATGGTTGGCCAGTCCATACTTCTGAAAAATTGCATCCCTTCCAAAGAGAATCCCCAGGCGGGACCTCTCCCCATTTTTCAATCATCTGTTTGCAACGCGGGCCTCGGCTGTCCCGTCTTGAAGTCTTGACCATTGTAGAGAATCTGTATCTTTGAACACGGGCAAAGGTTTCCTGATTTCCAATCTGAGAAAAGCCACGAACACGCTAAACCCCAGAGCAGGCATCACCTGGCCTGGAAGCAGCTGCGCAGCCCCCCCCCCAGGCCCACGAGGGCCACAGAGCAGTGCATGCCCCTCGGGAGGGAGGTGGGGGCACCTCCAGAGGCTGTGGGTCTTGCTGGGGCTCCTTGGCTTGGCTGTGAGGTCTTCTGCTGCAGCCGGGGGGTGGGCAGGATGTGGAAGCTGGGGCTTGCCTGTCTGGCGCTCGGGCGGGGGCTGTGGGGCACAGCCTTTGCAAAGACAAATGGCCGCTGTTCTCCCTTGCAAGCCCCCCCCCCAGCCCACTTGACCAGACCCAGTCTCTGGGGCTTCTTCCCTGGGCCACTTCCGCGCACAAACACAAACACACAGCCTGCCTTCCTGGGTCTCGGCTCTTCCTCCGCAAGCAGGGCTGCTGCTGGCTGTGGGGGTCCGGTGGGGGCCCTGGCTGTCCTTGCTCCTGCTTGCTTTGCTGCCCCCACTGCACGCGGCCCCCTCCCAACGCTCCTGCTTGCTCCTGCTGGCTGCTGCCTTCCTCCCTGCTCCTCGCGGGCGGATCTTTGAACGAGCGCTGCACTGGCCTGCTCCCTCTCGCTCTCTCGCTCGCTTGCCCCCACCGCCACTCGGCCGGAATGGCTTGCCGTGAGACCACCCCTCTTGCTTGGCGTCCCCCCCGGGCTCCCTGCGGATCCGCTCTCTTCACCATGCTTGCTCACGTCCATCTACAAACTGCTGCCCAGCAGCTGCTCTCACGTGGGGGTCCTTCCGAGGGGCGGCACTGGCGGGGGGCTCCGGACGGGGGCTCCTGAAGGGTCTGGCAGCCGGGGCTTGTTTGGCTGTTGGGGAGGGAGGGAGGGGACCCTGTTTCCTTGGTCTTCACCTCTGCACCCCTCATTCCCAGAAGCTCATTCCCATGGCTGCTGCTTCCCCCTGCCTTCCTCTCCAACCCCCTTCTGCTTCTGCCCCTTCCTGGCTTCCCCTCCTGCTCTCTGCACCAGCCAAGGAGGACGGAGGGTGTCAGTGTGTCTCTGGCCAGCAGGTGGAGGCAGAATCCTGCTTCCCTTCCTTCCTCCTTTCTTCCTCCCTCCCTCCCTCGGCTCTTCCTTCTCTCTCATCTGCTCGGCCTGAATGCTGCTGCTGCCTCTGCCGCTGCCGCCGCCCCACCTCTGGGCTGGCCGGCCTGATTCTCTGTGTCCTTCCTGCCGTGCCCCAGACAGACAGACAGACAGACAGACGCACACACACGTCCTTTTCTGAGTATAACATGCCAAACTCTTTATTCTTTCGATATTTGCAGATATGTGCCACTGTTTCCAACTTTTCATCAACCAAAAGGCCTTTTCAACTCCTTCCAAATTAGAAGATCCCGTTGGTTTCCCAGCAGGCACCTCAGTACCAATTCTCTCACTTTTCATTGCCTCTCCAGGGCCGGATCAGGGACAGGCACTGGGAGTGATCTCAGATTAGCGGCCTGCCCTACCTGCCGCCTGGGTCCCCCTCCTCCCGGAGACGCGCAGGAGCCTTTAGCCCCTCCTCCTCCCCCCCTCTCTAAAGTCTCTCGGAGGGAGTCTGCTGCGCCTGCCCTCTAAGCCGGGACATTGCTGGGCGAGCTGGACTGTCCGCGTGCCGAGAAGGGGCCCTCCGGGGACAGGAAGACCGCCAGAGCCGCCAGGAAGTGCCAGGAGATGGAGGGGCCACGGGACGCTTTGCCGCCGGCCGCGCCCTGCTACTTGCTCTCCGGCTCCCTCCTTCCTCCTGCATGGACTCCTCCTCTCCTCCTCCTCCTCTTCTTCCTCTTCTTCTTCTTCCTCCTCCTCCTCTTCTTCCTCCTTCTCTGCCACGGCCGCCGCCTCCCCAGACGACTAGGGCTCTTGGAGGCCCCCTCTTTTGAGCTCGTCGGAGTGCGGGGCAAGAGGGCTGCTGCTGCCGCCGCCACCAGCTCCTCCTTTCCGACCCCCTTCCGAGTGCACAGGGGTTGGTGCGGCCGGCTGCGTTGATGGACAGACAACGCAAGGGCTTGTAAGATGGACGGACGCCGGCCGAGGGCCGAAGGCTGCCTCCTCCCGCCATTCTTGTGGTTCTGAATGTATCGCTTGCATCCCCCGCCGTGACTCCCGCAAGGCTCTCCACTGTCTCTCCAGCGCCTTCCATGGACCGCTTCTCAGCAGACTGTGGTTTCCAGCTTCATCTAGTGATCCGTTTATTTATTAAGCTGATGGTGGTGATGATGATGATGATGAACTGGAGTTATTGCTCTTCCTCTCCCCGCCCTCCTCCTTTCTCTCTCTCTCTCTCTCTTTCTCTCCCCAAGAATCATGTTCTAAATGTAAAGTAGCTGTTTATTGTCAAAGCTCTTTTGTAAGGGGCTGACGGTGGCCCAGTGACATCCGCGACTTTGTATGGTGCCCGTGTGTTCACCAAATAAACGGTTGGATTAGTCGGGCTGGTGCCTTCTTTTCCGGCGGTGCTTTTGCTGCTGCTGCTGCTCCCACTGCTGCTGTTGCTGCTGCTGCTGCTTCCTCCATCCATGCTCACCCCATCCCATGCTGCTCTCGTCTGTCACCCCATCCCGGGGACCAGGGGGCGGGCGGGCAGGCGGGGGCCGAGGCCATGGCAGCGCCTCCACTCCTCTGGCCTGGGGCTGGAGCAGAGAGCAGGCGGGGGCTCCCCTGAGTCTCCAGGGGGCAGCCTCCCTTGCCCTGCCCTCCCTGCCCATCTAACGCCCCGTGTCTCTTCTCTTCCAGTCTCGGAAAGGCACGGACATCGAGCGGGAGAAGAAGGCCCCCGAGTGTAAGGCGGACTCCATCGGCAGCGGGCGGGCCATTCCCATTAAGCAGGTTCGCGCTCTTCCCCCATCGCTGCGGCCCTGGAGGGAGGGCGGGAGGGCCGGACGGGGGGAGGAGGAGCGGGCAGAAGGGGCACCTGGGGCTCACCCCACTCTTTTTCCTTCCCCGCGACTGAGGAGCATCTCTTTGTCAGGCCCATTGTGTTTCTCCATGCCAGTGTTGCAGTCACCAGCTCTGTGTTCGGCTACTCTGTGTGCCTACGTGTCTGCATTTGGGCGGCGGGTTGGAGGGGAGGCCTTTGCTATGCTCTCCAAGGCGCCATCGGGGGGGGGCTGCCAAGCACCATCTGCAAGCTGGCGACATCTGTGGGAATCCATGTTGCTTGCTTGGGCCCTCGTGCAATGGTTGGGGGGGGGCCACCATTCGGCATGGATCTCCGAAGGCTGCTGGGGACCAGGCCTGGCCCGTCATGCCAGGTTGCAAAGGCTGGTTGCAGCTTCTTGTTTGGTGCAAGAGGAGGCACTTGGCAGCCTCTCCTGGCCTTGAGCCCTGGCCCTGAACGTGGATTCCAGGGGCCGGGGTGCTGAAGAAGGCTGGCATCAAGGGACGTCCTTCCCAGGAGCCGGTCAAGTGCTGGGCTGGCTCTCTGTGTCAGACCGCCTTCGAGAGGAGACCGAGCTCCTCAATCTCACAAGGTGGGTTTTGCTGCCATCTCCACTACAGCAAAGGTCTCTGCAGGGAGATTTCCTCCAGACAGCGCCAGGTCTTCTGGAGGAAGCCCCCTGCCTTGCTGTCTGCCCCATTTGGGGAAAGGACCTGGTAAGTTGAGATCTCTCCCTGCGTCAAAGAAGGTGGACAGGCATCGCGGTTGCTGGTTGTGGAAGAGGAGCCTTCTGGGGCTTTGGTGCAAAATGTCTCCTGGAGGTCTCAGGGGCAGGACTAGCCCCCCCCCCCGCCAACCCCTTTCTCTGTCACTGACACACCGGGCAGCTGGAGGAGGGGGAATCTGAAGGAGAAAAACGGCAGGAAGGGGAAAGGTGCAGCCGAGGGTGTTGCAGCTCAGGCAGACTTTGCGGGAAAGAGAAGCTGTTTCCCCAGGACTTTGTTGCCAGCCCTTGGGTTCTCGGGGGCCCCACCCGCCAGCAGCCCACTCCCCACAAGGGTTTGGACCCCTTTCTCTCCTTTCCATGGCAAAACAGGAGGCCTTGGGGGACAGGGCATGATCTGTCCTGGCTCTGCTTGCCAGCCATGGGGCTCCCCACTCTCTTTCGGGGGTCATGTGTCGGGGGGCTGACTGAGCCCCCTCCTGGCCTTGGTGAGTGGCGGCAGCTGGGTGGAGCTGCAGGCCACACAGCCCTCCTGTGGGTTTCTGTCCGTGGTGACTGGCGGCCGCCTTCTGTGTGGCATTCAGGTGGTTCTGACTGAGTTGTGTGGCACTTGGGCTGCCATTTTGGGGTGCTCTCCCCCCCAAATGCACGCCTGAAAGGCCACAAGGCTGGGAGGGCTCTCCTCACTCCTGGCCCCTCAGCCTGCCCCCACCCGGGGCTTCTGTGTGAACTCAGTCTAGAGCCCTTGCCAGGGGTCTCCTGTTGGGCTGCAGAGCCTTGCTGGGGTTCCTTAGCGAAGTCTCCCTCCCAGCTGGGAACTTGGGGGCAGAAGCAGCCTCCCCACGGTGACTTGGGAGGAGAAGGAGAGCCCAGAGGCCCGTCCTGTCCAACATCCCTCTCTTGCTGCGGCTGAAGAGTTGCCTGTGGGACTCCCACAAGAGCACTGTTTACTCCTGTGGCCAAGGGTTCAGGCCAGCCCAAGGCAGCTTCAAAGCCCCAGAGCTTCCCTGCAGACCCTCCTGGTCGGCTCCAGCCCCCTACCGCCTGAGAGTCAGGCCACAGGGCTCATCTAGTCTAGGGTTCCCTGCCCACAGGGGCAGCTGGGCAGGAGGGAAGAAGCCCTACCAGCCCAGCCCCCCAGCCCAGCCCTCCGTGCCTGGCTTGCACTCGTGGAGAGCTGGGCTCCTCAGTGGGGCTGAGCAAGAGGGGAGCGCCCTCCCCACCTCCCTCCTTGTCCTGCCTGGGGTGTTCCCATCCTCCCCAGCCCCCCCCGGCCCCTGGGGCAGTTGCTCCGGCCCCATCCCACCCTGCGCTCTCCCTTCCTGGGCCGGGTGGCTTCTCCTTGGAGGGAGCCGGGATCATGCTGGGAGCTTAGATTACATTTAAATTGCCATTTGCATTTTCCAATCAATACGCGACTTTACAATTAAGTTTGGTGTTAAAATTCTTAGCGAAAAGTGAGTGGAAGGGAGATTTGTGGAGTAAACGAGTCCTGTGGGGGCCATTGCTGCTCCCTGCTTCATTACCCTGCATATTGCTGCTGTTGCTGCTGCTGCCGCCGCCGCTGCTGCCTTCTCTTCCAGCCTCAATCTAGCAGCCTGGCTGGGGGGGGGGGGGAGTTGTGGAGAGGAAGGCGGCCTGCCCCATCGTGGGACACCCCTTTCCCCCGGTGGGGCCACACTGGTTGGGGGAGAGGTGGCAGCCGGGCGGAGGGGGGTGGCTTGGCTGGAGGGGGTGGGCAGTGCCCTTTATTGGCAGAAGGCATCTCCTGTGTTGGGGGGGGGGGGCTCCGGCCTGCCTGCCTCCTGGCCTGGTTCATTTTGTCCCCAAACCTGTTCTGCCTTGTGACCTTGGACGCACTTGACTAGACTGGAGTCTGCTGCGCCGCAGAAACCAGACCTTCCCCGCCACCCCCAGGAATGCTTGGGGGCCCCTCACTCTCTCAGCTGGAGAAGGGGGCTTCCCAGCATGACTTCCCTTCATGCCCCCGCAGTGGTGGTGTCCTTTTTCTGCACTTGCCAGCAGTAGTGGGGGCTTTATTTTGCTCCTTTGGGGACCTCAGCTGACCAGAAGAAATTTGGCCTCCTCCTGGACCATCCACAGCCACAAGATGGTCCAACAGTGGCCTGAGAAGAAAGAGGAGCAGGGGGGAAAGTCCGTGTCCTCCTGCATGTGCTGGAAACCTCAAGAGAGAGGAGGGGGCTCTTGCCCTGGGGCCCTGCTTGCTCACGGGCTTCGCGTTGGGCACCCGGTTGGCCCCTGTGGGACTAGGTGGACCAGATGGAGCAGGGCTGTTCTTGCGTCCTTCAAGGTGGGAGCCTTTGTGGGGAAGGAGGAGGGTCTGAGAAGGTCTGCCTGTTTGGGGGCATGGGAGGCAGATGGAGGAGCCTGTTTCTGGATGCCACCTGCCTTCAACAGCAGCAGCAGCAGCAGCAGCAGCAGCCAAGGTCTGCCTCTGGCCTGCCTAGGTAAAGGTAAAGGGACCCCTGACCATTAGGTCCAGTCGCGGACGACTCTGGGGTTGTGGCGCTCATCTCCCTTTACTGGCCGAGGGAGCCGGCGTACAGCTTCCGGGTCATGTGGCCAGCATGACTAAGCCGCTTCTGCCGAACCAGAGCAGCGCATGGAAACGCCGTTTACCTTCCCGACGGAGTGGTACCTATTTATCTACTTGCACTTTGACGTGCTTTCGAACTGCTAGGTTGGCAGGAGCTGGGGCTGAGCAACGGGAGCTCACCCCTTCGTGGGGATTCGAACCGCCGATCTTCTGATCGGCAAGCCCTAGGCTCTGTGGTTTAACCCACAGTGCCACCAGCACCCCTTCTGGCCTGCCTAGCCTTGGTCTATTGGCCATCCATGTTTGCATTCCCTCCCAGTTGCCTGGGGAAGGACTGGGCTGTGGGAAGCCGAGAGGCTTCCTCGGTTATGGTCAGCCCAACCAGGGATGAGCGTTCATGGGGCCTCCTTGGGCTGTGGGGACCCTGAGCTCAGCCCCTTTGGCCAAGTGCCCGTGGTCTCCTTGCAGGCTTTGGCCAGCTCAGCCTTGACTTCTGGCCCCAGGAAAGGGCACAGCTAGGGGGAAAGGCACCACCTGCAGAGACTGGGCAGTTCACCCCCTAAACTGGCTGGTGTGCTGTGCCTCCATCTCTGGCCCTTGGGCTGCTGGGCCAGGGGGGCTGATTTGCCCCACCTGCAGGGGAGTTTGGCCTCTGACTCTTTCAGGTTTGGAGCCTGAGAAGATTGCGGAAGAGGGCTCAGCCCTTCCTCCCGCAGGGCAGCCAGCCAGCCTCCATGGAGACGCAGCCCCTTGGGCTTCCAGGAATGTCCGTTTTGCTTTGGAACACATTGCCTTCTCCTTTTCCTGTGCCTGAAATGGATTGCTTCAAATGGATTCCTGAAACATGAACCCCCCCTTTTTTTACCGCCAATGTTTGGGACCCATGTCAATTGCATAGTGGAGAGACTGAGGCAGGGCAAGCTTGGCTTCTGGGCATCCCTGGACTTTTCCATTCTCGGGACTGCGCTCTCGGGGGGGGGGGGGTTGTGTTCAGGTGCCGTGTGTGCAAGGCACAGTCTCTGCGGGAGGGGGGAACCCCTTCTTCTGGTGGGGCTGTGCAGAGGGGCTGTGGCCTGGCTGCCCCGGCTCAGTTGTGGGGACCATCTTTGCTGCTCTCTCGCTGCCCCTCCGTCTTCCTCGGCTCTTGGCTGCACTCTGGAGATCACAGGCAGGAAGCGACTCCAAGACGATGGTGCCGGGTCCTGGCGTGAGATGCAATTTAGCTCTTGGGGTGCGGTTGGGGAGGGCAGGAGATTTCTGCCTGCCTGTCTTGGCTTCTTGAGGCTGGGCTGTCTTGACAGAAGCAGTGGGGGAGCCTGGTCTGGCCAAATCCTGCAGAGGCAGCGCTGGGCGCCTGGGTGGGGCATTTGGGCAAGAGGCCTCCGGCCTTTGTACTGACCAGGCGCTGAGGCAAGAGGCCTTGTTCCCCCTCTAGGATCTGCCCGTGCCTGAGGGCCCCTTCGCTGTCCCTAGGTGGGGAGGGGCAGAGGGGCCCAGGCAGGGAGGGGGAGAGAGCTTCTGAGGGAAGGGGGAGCCCCTGCAGGTGGGGCCTCCTACTGGGCGCCCCTGTGGCCAGGGGGGGCTGCTGAGCAGAATCCCTCTAACACCTCCCCGCTCTGTGCCCCCCCCCAGGGCGTCCTCCTGAAGCGCAGCAGCAAATCCCTCAACAAGGAGTGGAAGAAGAAGTACGTGACCTTGTGCGACAACGGAGTCCTGACCTACCACCCCAGTCTGCACGTGAGTCCCCTCCGCCAGGGAGAACCGCGGGGTCCCAGGCTGGCCTGGCCTGTGATTAAGGGGCTGAGCTGGGGGGGCTGCTGCGTGGCTGCTCAGCTCTTTGTCACCAGTGCCAAGAGGAGAAGGGGGGGGGACATGTGTGTGGCGGCCGCCCCATCCGTCTCTGTCACTTCCCCGCTGGGGCGCTAATGGCTTCTTCCCCGTCTTCTTCCTGCGCTCTCTCTCTTGAGCACAGTTTGCTGCTGAGATGAAGAACCACCACGGACACAGAGGGGGAACCTGTGGCGCCTCCCCCCAAGGCGTGGCTCCCTTGGACGGGGAGCGGGGGGGGGAGGTGGCACTTTCTGGGCTGCCCCAGGCCGGGCGGCCTGTGCCCGTTGGCCACCCTGGCCCTGGCTCCTGAGGGCCCTGGGCAACCACAGCTTGGGCCCTAAAGAGCGTGACGTCGTCCTGTCCATCCCTCTTCCCATTTTCCCACCCAGCAGTCATTCAGGGGACTCTGGATTTCCTCAGCTGGGGGGGCCAGTGGCAAGCCCTCCGTTTTGTGGCCCCAGAACGTCCAGGAAGCACGAGAGCGTGGGCCGCACATGGCCTGCCTGGAATTTGGCTTCCTGACCCCCCTTCCAAAGAAGGGAGCAGGTTCTAGATCTCAAAGCTGCAGAGCGAAGTTTGTCCTTGTGCAGGGAGCGCTCTTGGAAGATGGAGACGCTCCGGAAGACAGGGGCTCCCCTCTTGGTTCCCTCTTCCTCCCTAACTCCCACCAGGCTTCCTTCTCTCGTCAGCTGACCAGAATACTCCGGATTCCGCAGCAGACAAAGAGATATAGCCCCCCCCCCCACTCCATAAATCAAATGCTCAAGGGCATAAAATCTGGAGAGCAGGAAAACCGTTCTGCCAAACACGGCTCTCTAGCACAGAGGGAAAGTGGCAGGTGCAGAGCAAGTCTCAAAGACCTTCTGGGGACAGGTTGTTTCACAACTTCTCTGGGCGGGCGTGGGGGGGTGGGGGCTGTGGCTGCTGCAGCCAAGGGGGCACCGGCACCCTTCTCACTTCTTCTGGGAGTGCCCTGGTCCCTCCTGGGCTTGTCAGGTAGCCTCTGTCCGCCCAGGGGGTCACCCTTGGCTCTCTCTGCCTTGGCTGGGCTCCCCTCGAGCACCGGAGCATCTCTCCACGCACAGCTTCTGCCTCTCTGCCCTTCCTTCCTTCCTTTCCTCCCTCCCTCTCTCTCCCCCCTCTCCCCCCCCCCCGCACGAAGGAGGCGCCTCCCATTCTGCAGCCATTGAAGCCATTCACACAATCACCTTCTGTTAATTCTATCTGCAACATCAATTAAATTGTTTGTAGAAGCTAATTGAATGTGGCTTAATCACACATCTTAATAGCTTTCCACGCTTTGAACTCGTTGTTAATTCCAGTAATAAAATGAAATGAGAGAACTGGCTGGGTAATTAGCGAGGAGGCTTGGGAAGGAATTGCTGTTTTATGGCAGGCAATAAATGCGGTGCGTTGGTGACCGCGGTGCTGCTCTCCGGCAGGCAGGCAGGCAGCCCAGCCAGCGCCAGGACGCAGTTCTGCTGAGGCAGGGGAAATCCTCGGGCTCCTGGGGGTCCCTGCGCTGGGCGGGCGCCGCTGGAGGCAGAGGCTGTGGGGCGGAGCAGGGAGGCCTTGGGGCACAGCTGCAGGTGGAGACCTGTGTCTTGAGGCCTCCTCTCTCTCCTGGGCTGCATCTCAGGATCATTCCTCCTCCTCCTCCTCCTCCTCCTCGCCGGAGTCTCAAGGTGCTGTTGCCGCAGGTGCTGCTGACTCTGCCTAAGCGGCTTGGTGACCTCCTTGGGAAGTGGAGCAGACCCTTGCCGCCTCTCTCTTGGAGGCGAGGTTCCTGCCCCCCTGCACTCCTTGCCTTGCGCTGGGGACGGGCTGTGGGGACTGAGTGCACATGGGGACACAGCGCTGGGGGAAGACACCCCTCCCTCTTTCAGCAGTACTTCTTTGGTCCAACCTTAGAAGATGCTTGGAAATTGGGGGTGGGGGGAGAGAGAGAGAGAGCAAGAGCAAGCCAGAGACTCATGGGAGGGAGGAGGGAGCTCCATCAGCAAGTGCTGGGGGGGGGGCAGAATTTCTGTGGTTGGGTCCCAGCCCATTCCTGGTTCCTGTGGCCAGATGGTGTGGGAAGAGGAGTCTCTCTCCCATTTTTGTGTTCACGGAAAGCCACTTCTTCCAAAGCACACATTGCTCCTCAGGGTATTCACGGACACCCCCCTCGCTTAAACCGCTCCCTCTCCCCCCAGGAGGAAGGGGGCTGTTGCAGGAGCAGTCCAGGGACCAGCTGCCATTGGGTGAAGAATTCTTCCCTGGGCCTTGCTGGTCTGGGTCCTGCGCTTTGCCCGGTTATTGGGCCACGAACATTGCTTCCCTTGTGGTTGGTGGGGAGAGAAAGGCCCCTTCAAGGTCGGGGGGGAGGCAACCTGAGTATGGGGGGGGGCAGCTGCCAGACCGATGGTGCGAGAGACGACTGAGCCCCACTTCCTCTGCCCCCCCCCCAGGACTACATGCAGAACATCCACGGGAAGGAGATTGACCTGCTGAGGACGACGGTGAAGGTGCCAGGCAAGAGGCTTCCGCGGGCCACGACCTCCGCTGCCCCCAGCGCCAGCCCCAAAACCAACGGGCTGGCCAAGGAGAGGAGCAGCATCCAGTTCCCCGGAAGCTCCAGTAAGAGCGGGGCGCGTTGGCTATGGGGCAAGGCTATGGATGGGCAGGGGGAGCGTGGCCTGGGCAGTCAGGAAATGCTGTGGGGCTGGCATATGGGAGCCAAAAGCACAAAGACCCGGGGGGGGGGAGGTGCTGGTGCAGTGGGAGGCCCACAGGAGAGGCGGCCTGCCCTTGCCGTGCCCTTTGCCCAAACCTGGCAAGGAGCCTGGCAAGGACTGCTTCCTGCCAGTGCCCAGACCTCCCTTCCCTTGATCTGCAGCCTCTCTTGGGTGCCCCTTGCCTGCCCCTGCTGTGTGCCTGCTGGAGGACGGGCCACGGGGCTACAGGCCAGCCCCTGTCTCTTCTCCCCACCCCCCACCCCCACTGCCTGCTCCCCACCCCCTGGCAAGAGGACGGCCGCCGCTGCCCAACTTTGGAGCGCTTGACTTCGCAGCTCAAATGTTCCTCTAATGGAATGTAGATGGAGTGATGGAGGGAAGGGAGAAGATGAGCAAAGTGCCGGCTCTATTAACGGTTTTCAGTGTCTAATTAAATGCAAATAACTAGCATTAAAGCCCCATTACGGCTGAGCATCCAAGCCCTCCAAAGTTGGGAAGTTTGCAAAGTGGGGGCTTTGTTTCTCGGGCGAACGCAGCCGTTGCCTGCAGGTGGGTGGTGGGTGGACAGAGTGTGCCGGCAAGGAGCGGTTTCCCCGGCTGGGGCGCCTGCCCAGCTCTGCCCGCCTCCCCTGCCAGCCCTGCTGAACCTCTCTCTTCAGTCTGGCGAGTTGGCGGCTGGGGAGAAATCCTTTGGAAGGGAAAACCTGGTGTTCTGACCGAGGGGCAAGGCCAGGGTCTTAATGGGTGGCGATGGAAATGGAGTCCCCTCTGGCCCTTCCGAAGGGCCACTGGCCACTGGCGGCGGAATCTTTTCAAGAACTGGAGAGATCCCACAAAAGCTGCAGCCACAACAAATCTCCTTGTTGTTTCTGCTCCAATGCACATGTTTGGCATTCATGGCTCCAGCTCCCTCCAGCTGGCTTTCTGGGGGGGCCTCTCAGCACTGCAGCTCGGAGCCCAGTCCCGGCCAGCCTCACGTGCCAAAGATGGCTTGGGGCTGGGCCCCCAGGCAGCCTCTGCCATGCCCTGCCCTTGCCTGGTGCTGCTGCTGCTGCTGCTGAACATTCGAGTGCCCGGTGCTATGCAGAGTCAGTGCCACAATGTTCCCACCCCGGAAGGGCAAAGGGAGGTGGCACGCAGATGGGCGCTTGGTGCACAGGAAGAGGAGACCTTGGTGTACCTGGAAGGGAGGTGATGGTAGGGGGGAAGGGTGTGTTTCCTCCTGAAGGCCCATGGGGAACGGGTCGGTATGCCTGCCCAGGCTCCAGGAGGGGTCTGCTCCTCACCTTGCCTGGTGCGCGTTTGGAATTCTGCTCTGGATTCCAGAGGAAGGAGAGGTTTGGGCCTTGTGGAGGGGGGCAGAGTGCATACGGACTGTGGGGCTCGCTCTGCCCTTCCGCCCGTGGCGTCATTGGTGCGCGTGGGGCTGGCTCGTTGGCTTGATTGTTCCCCTCTTAAGCGCGCATGGCTGGCATGTGCTCTGCCCTTCGCCCCGGCCAGGCACGTGCCCTGCCCCCCCGTCCCCCCGCCCGCACCGCAGGGGCAGAGAGCGCGATTGGCTCCCCCAAGCCCGGTTGCTTTGCCTGCTGTGATCATGTCACGTCGGGCTCTGTCGATGTTAACATCTCATTATCTTTGTTACTGTAATTACATTATCCGCTGCTTTATGCAGAATTATTCTCCAAGGACTAATTGATGGATCCATGTTTAATTCATTAATCATTAGCATCAAATTCGACAATTACAGTGCACACTGATTGTGGAATTTCAAATGTAATGAGGGAAGAATTAACAAAGAAAAGGGAAACCTGTTTGGCTGCTGCTCTGCTGCTCGCTACGGGGGTGATGACATTGAGGCAGGGGGAGAGGCGGGGGGCGCTGGGCAAGGGAGGGAGGCAGGCAGAGCCAAGACCCCTCCCTCGCTGCTTGAAGCAGGGGTCCCTGGACTCCCCTGCCCTGGGAATGGGGGCAGCCTTCTTCAAGGGGTCTCTTCCATGCCCCCACCCCCGCCAAGGCTGAGCGGCCTCAGGTGCGAGGCCTGACTGCAAAACCAGCTCCTCTCCTGGCAGAAATGTCTGTGTGGCTCCCCGCTGGATCTTGGCCAGCCCTGCTCTCTGTCCAGGCAGCCCTGCACATCCCCTTTGCAGCTTACTTAAATGCCCCATTAGCTGTGGCCTTCCTACCCACCTCCATAAAGTTTCTTGTGTTGAAATCTATCAGAAATTCAAATAAATAATAATAACAACAGCAACAATAATGAACTTTGACCAAAAATGGAAGAAGCATACAATCATTGTTTTCGCCAAACCTACCCTACTTTATTTTTAAAGGTTTTTAAATTTATTAAATTTCTGTACCACTCTTCATCCAAAGATCACAGGGTGGTTTACAGTATAAAAACACAAAAATATATACCATAATAACAAAAACAACCCCCCCAAACACACAGAGAGAGGGGGGAGTCTAAAAGGCCATAGATGGTTTAATTAGCCAAAGGCCTTTACTGTTTTAAAAGCATGCAATGATATAGTGTATGACTCCTTAGCAAACCCAGCTGTGCGTCATACATCAATGGAAGGTGTTATTTGGGGGCGGGGGGTTAGAAGCAGCCTGCAGACCTTATAATCTTGTAGAAAGTTGTATTTTAAGTTTGAAGGCTCGGAGAATGAAACAGCTCCGTCGTGTAATTGGTGATGAGCAGCAGTGCCTTCAGCTCTTCCGCTGAACTTCGTGCCATCTTCCCCATCCTTGGGCCTTCCAGACTACAACTCCCATCAGCCCAAGGGCTACATGGCGCTGAGGCTGATGGGAGTTGCGGTTCAAAACACCAGGATGGAAAAGGCTTCTCTATGGCACTGAGGAAGCCTTCGTGGAAAGGGGGGGCTGTGCTTCCCACCCCCAGGACACTCTGCAGCAGGTGCCACCCCCTCTATGGTCAAAGGAAGCTGCCCTTAACTCAGGTGTGTCTCTTTTACACCTGCCCCACACAGCACCTTTGGCTGAATCCATGCCTGGAATCTCTTGATGTTTTGTAAAATTGATTGATTGATCATTTTTATTTGGTTTTGCAAATATAATTTTATAACAGTCCAAATACAGTGGTACCTCTGGATGCAAACTGGATCCGATCCAGAGCCCCGTTCACATCCAGAAGTGAACGCAACCTGCATCCGTGCATCTGCACATGCGCAGGTCGCAATACGCCGCTTCCGCGCATGTGCGTGACGGCATTTTGAGCGTCTGTGCATGTGCACGCAGCGAAACCCGGAAGTAACATGCTCCGTTACTTGTGGGTCATCGCGGAGCGCAACCCGAAAATATTCATCCCGAAGCTACTTCAACCCAAGGTATGACTGTACACATCCATATATAGAGATTACTCTGAATCTCCAGACTTCCCCCCATCCCCTTCATGGGTCCTATTATTTACATTATAACTGCATATTATTCTGTAAGCAATCCATCCATATCATCCATAATGTTTGTTACGTTACAAGTGAGATTAAAATCCTGATGTTTTCATCCGCTTGCAGTGGTCTCCTAAATAGATTATTATTATTTCCCCCCATTCGTTTTTGTCCTCTTGGTTCCTGAGCTTTCCAGTCAACTTTACCATTTCAGCATAGTCCATCCGCTTGGTTTGCCATTCCTCTCTGGTTGGGATTCATTCTTCTGTCCGTCTCTGCGTGTGTTTTGTAAAATTGAAAAACAGCTCAGCGAGGTGGGCTGGCAAGGGCGATGAGGCAGCAGTTCTGACTTTGAAGGTTGCAGCTGCAGCTGGGGAGGGGCCGCTCAGCCTTTCCCACTTGCCATTCCCCTTCCCTTGTCTAAATCCCCCATGCCCTCGCACCCGGCGCTGGGAACAGGCACCCGTTTTCTGCTTGGGCCCTGATTGCCATGGCGGGGGGCGGGCAGGTTCGGTCACGAAAAGAAGCTTAGGAGATAAAAGGTGTCTCTTCCCCCAGCATCCCCTCCCCCCCCCCCCCCGCATTTCAAAGTTTTATTTTTGCTTTAAGAATTCAGGTGGTGATCTGAGCGTGGAGCTGCCCCCCCCCCTTGGCCGGGCCTCGGCTTTGTTCCCAGGGGTCCTGCCAAGCCTTCCCCCATCCTCCGGTGGGTGGAGGGGGCCTGAGTTTAGGAGGCGCCAGCAGCGGCCTCACCACTGTGGGGGGGGGGTGTCTGCTTGGCAGATCTGCCTGGCTCACACCAGCCGCTCATTCGGGGGGGGGGGCTGCACCTTTATATATTGATTTGTGTCGTAAAAATTTGTACGCTGCTTGCTTGTTAAAAACAAAAACCTCAAAGTGGTTTACAAAGGATAAAGGAAGGAAATCAAGATGAAAATACAGCTGTACTTTAAAGCGTGCAAAAGTTAAAATACTAAAACAGATTAAAATCCTTTGCGTGTGTTCCTTCCAGCGCCTCAGAGTGCTGCTTCTTCGGTCATACAGAGCTCTCCTCACAAAACGCCCTGGCAGTATTACTGTTCCGCTCTTTATTCTGAAAGGGTCTCCATTTTTATTCGTTTCATTATTTTTTTTATTTCGTGAAATTGCACACTGCCTGGTTGTGGTTTGTAAAAGCATAAAATGAGAACACCAGGATAACATTTCAGTAGTTTTAAGACACACACAAAATTAAAATACTAAAACCAGTTAAGATTCACAGCAACTTTCTAAGCGTCTGGGGAGGCTGGTTTAAGCAAGAATATTTTCTGACAGGCTCTGTGAAAGGTCCAGTGAAGGCGCCTGCTTGATGTCAAGAGGCAGGGAGTTCCACAGGGTAGCTCTGGAATCATTGAGTTCTTGCCAATGTGGAAAGGGTATGATGGGGTGCCCGGGATGATGCCAGTTCCACTGATGGAGGGGGCACAGGTCAAGTAAACAAAGAGAGGGTGGGGGCCTTTTCCTTTCGACTCTCAACAGGCTTTGCCAGCTGCAGAAATGGGTCTTTGCCACCAGGACAAATGCGCTTGAGGCTTTTTGTGTTTTTAACTGTCTAATTTGTATGTGAATCGCCGTCAATGCTAACGCTGCTCCTGCCTTAGGAGGGAGGAGTCTGGTCAGTGGCGGAGGCCAGGGAGCTCAGGCTTTGCCATGCTCAGTTCCCAGAGCATTTCCTTCTTAAAAGGTCTCTGGCAGCAATGCCAGGGGAATTTCAGGGGGTGTTGGCCGGACTGGGTTCAGTGGCCCCTCGGAGGGGGGTGTCAGTAGAAGGCAGCTCCCTGCGCTGTTGTGCATAATTATTATTATTATTATTATTATTATTATTATTATTATTATTATTATTAATTATTATTATTTATTATTATTATTATTATTATTATTTATACCCCACCCATCTGGCTGGGCTTCCCCAGCCACTCTGGGCGGCTTCCAAAAGAATATTAAAATACTATAATACATCAAACATTAAAAGCTTCCCGAAACAGGGCTGCCTTCAGATGTCTTCTAAATGTCTGGTAGTTGTTTTTTTCTTTGACATCTGGTGGGAGGGCGTTCCACAGGGTGGGCGCCACTACCGAGAAGGCCCTCTGCCTGGTTCCCTGTAGCCTCACTTCTCGCAGCGAGGGAACCGCCAGAAGGCCCTCGGAGCTGGACCTCAGTGTCCAGGCAGAATGATGGGAATGGAGACGCTCCTTCAGATATAATGGACCAAGGCCGTTTAGGCCTTTGAAGGTCAGCAGCAACACTTTGAATTGTGCTCAGAAATGTACTGGGAGCCAATGTAGGTCTTTCAAGACCGGTATTATGTGGTCTCTGCGGCCGCTCCCAGTCACCAGTCTAGCTGCCGCGTTCTGGATTAGTTGTAGTTTCCGGGTCACCTTCAAAGGTAGCCCCACATAGAACGCATTGCAGTAATCCAAGCGGGAGATAACCAGAGCATGCACCACTCTGGCGAGGCAGTCATGTTTTAGTTGAGGAGCAACTTGCACATTTGATGCAAAATGAGCATCATAGGATAAGAAAGAGCACAATGTCCTGTTAAGCATCTCCTGTCCCTCCCGATCAGACACAGCTTGGAAACCCGGAAATGATCTCTTTCAGCTTCTGCCTTCTGGAAGAAGGTACAGGGTTATAAAGACCAGGACTAGCTGCCTGAGAAACAGTTTCTACCCAAATGCAATTCTTGTTTTAAATGCAGTATAAGGAGTCTCTCTATAGTATATTGTATTTTAAAATGGGGTTTCAGAGTTTTTAGGGGGTTTTGAATGTCTTGTGTAGATGTTTCAATTTCATTGTTCTGTATGGGGCAGTGACAATAAAGATATTGTATCGAAAGCTAAGCCCCTGAGCCCCACAAGGCTGGGCTTTTTTGGAGGAGGGGTTCCGTGGGTGTTTGCTTTCATTGTTGCATTTGCCCCTCACCTTCCGCCAAGGAGCTCAAGGTGAGCTGCTCCCCCAGCTGCCTCCTGCTCAGACAGAGCCAGCGCAGGTGTGCCAGTTTCTGCCAGAGACAGCCCATCTAAGGGGAGCAAGGGCCATCAGCTGCCTTGATGTGTTTCAGCAGTTACAGTGGTGCCTCGCAAGACGAAATTAGCGGCTATTAACGGCTTAGCGGCTTTAAGAAAAAGGAAACAAACTTGTAAGAACTCGCAAGACGTTTCGTCTTGCGAAGCAAGCCTATAGGGAAATTCGTCTTGCGGAACAACTCAAAAAACGGAAAACTCTTTCGTCTTGCGCGTTTTTCGTCTTGCGAGGCATTCGTCTTGCAGGGCACCACTGTATTGGGATCTGTCCTTGTGAGCAATCCTAGAATCAAGATTGCAGAGTTGGAAGTGACTGCCAAGGGTCATCGAGTCTGACCCCCTGCGATGCAGCAATCCCAGCCGAAGCATCCCTGACAGGTGGCCAACCAAATTCCGCTTTAAAACCGCCAAGCAAGGAGAACCCACCACCTTCCAAGGTTGTCCGTCCTGCCAGCAAACGGCTCTCACCCTCAGAAAGCTTTCTCTGAGGTTTAGTCAGAATCTCTTGTCCTTTGAATCCGCTGGTTCGGGTCCTCCCCTCCGAAGCAGCAGAAGACAATTGGCACAGCCTCTTCCTGCCTTCAGGGACGCGGGTGGCGCTGTGGTCTAAACCACAGAGCCTAGGACTTGCCGATTAGAAGGTCGGCAGTTTGAATCCCTGCGATGACGGGGTGAGCTCCCGTTGCTCGGTCCCTGCTCCTGCCAACCTGGCAGTTCGAAAGCACCTCAAAGTGCAAGTAGATAAATAGGTACCGCTCTGGCAGGAAGGTAAACGGCGTTCCATGTGCGACACTGGTTCACCAGAAGCAGCTTAATCATGCTGTCCACATGACCCGGAAGCTGTCTACGGACAAACGCCAGCTCCCTCAGCCTATAGAGCGAGATGAGCGCGCAACCCCAGAGTCATCCGCGACTGGACCTAATGGTCAGGGGTCCCTTTACCTTGACCTTGACCTTCCTGCCTTCACCTTGAGGAGAAAGAGGGGGGTGGGGGTCATTTGTCCCAGGGCCTCTCCCTCAGCAAGGCCCCCCCTGTCCTCTGCCGGCTGAGCCTGACTTCTAGCTGCTCCCTTCCCAGCGCCCAGATCTGTGCTGATGGGCCTGACATTCAAGGGCTGCTCCAGTGACTCCTCGCCTGCCTGCCATGCCATTTCCAGCTGCACAGCTCTGTGAAATAGCTTTCCGAGGTGTCTCTCTGCTCAAGCTCCCTCCTTCCCTCCCTCTCTTCCTCCCAACTCCCCAGAGCCTTGCAAGAGAAGGCCCCCCCCCTCCGCTCTTGGCCCTCAGCCGCCTCCCGGGACACCTGCAGGGAACAACGGCAAAGGACCCTCTGGTGCCTTGGGCACTGGGCTGCAGCCTGCCAGTTTAGCGGGCAAACTCTGGGTGGCCCCAAGTTTCCAGCAGCGCTGTGGGGCCTTTTCTGTCTGTCAACCGTCAGGCCTCCTGGCACGACAGGCAGGGAGGGAGCCTGGCAGGGGTGCCACGTAATGCTTTGCTGTGGGCCCCTGTTTTGCCACGGGCACATGGGTCTGGCCGTTCCTGCCTTTGTGGGCTGCTGCTCCCAAATGCGCTGCTGGCAACGCCCAGCCCAGAGGGGGTGCAGTGAGTGAGCTGTCCTTCCAGGGGGCTTTTGCTGTGGAGCAGCCTCCACCTGCCCCCCCCCCAGCCCAACACACACACACACGCCAGGCCCACTCTGAGGGGAAGGCAAAGACTGATTCCCCATCAATGGAAAGGGACTTGCATGCCTTGAACTGGCACAGCAAGTGGCTGGCTGGATGAAGGACAGCAGCAAATTAATGGGGGGGGGGTGTTGTGTGACCCATTGTGCACTTTATCCAGAATTCCTCACTTGAAACCCAAACAGGGGACTCAAGGGGAGGCTCTGCCCCTGTGAGTCCTCTGAGTGCCCACCCCCTTGGACCTCCATCTGAGGACTGTGCTGGGCCCGTTTTCTGCAGCACGGCAGAATGAGCTTGTGGCTCCTGTGCCCCCTTCCCTTTCCTCCTGATGGGCAATTTCAGCCTCCAGCTTCCTTCTGCCCAAGCCCCCCTGTTCCACCCGCCTTGCCTGGCACATGCCAGCTCCCAAGGACCGGGAACCTTCAGAGGGAGAGCTGCTGCCATGAACACAAGTTGCTGCCCCCCCACCCCCCAGCGCCAGGCAATGACCACGTCAGGCTGATGAGCTGCCGGCAGCTTGGCTCCTGCCTCCCACCTACGAGCCCCTACTCAACCTGAATGTCTGAATCCACTCGGTCTGCCCGGGTTGTGGGGCCTGTAGCTTGGAAGTGTCTGGAATCTGCTGGGATGTGAGGGTATCGTCCATCATGACAGGCAGGTCAGGTGGATGCCTTGAGCTGATCCCAGGACCCTGGCTGTGGGGGGGGGGTGCTGTTAACTATGGCTTGTTGGGGGGGCATCCTTGCCTGCGGGGCATTGGCCCTCCTTTTCTGTGCCCAGCACAGAACTTCAGCTAACCTAACTGATGTTCTGAGCCCCCCAGCCAGGTGTGTCACAGGTACTGGCTGTCTGGCATCTCAGGCGAGTGACAAATTGGAGTCGTTCTAGTCCAGAGCAGTTTGGGAGCTCTTCTTCTCAGCAGGTGTAGTTCACCTGAGTTCTTCTCAAATCCCACACCAGGGTCCTTTTTTAAAAAATAAAGGAGAGACAGGAAGGATGCTTATCTCAGGTGGACTTCCAAATTAGGGAGCTGAATGTGGGAAGATTCAGGGGTGATAAAAGGAAGTCCTCCTTCGGGCAGCACCAAGTTAAATGATGGAACTTTCTCCCCCAGAAAGCTGCGGTGGGCTTCCGCTTGGGTGGCTGGAAAAGAGGGTTGGACGGGAGGGCTCTCAATGGCTCCTAGGCACGATGGCTGGACTCTGACATCCCCAGCTGGAGGCAGCAACGCTTCTGGTTGCTGGAAGCTCCCTGCAGAAGGAGGGCTGATCTTGGGCTCACGTCCTGCTGGCAGAGTTCCCCACCATGGGTTGGCCCCTTTGAGAACAGGATGCTAGGCTAGAGGAGCACCTGGCCTCATCCAGCAGGCTTCTTCTTAAGTTTTTATGCCCCACCCTGAGTCACATCCCTCCTGAAAGACCTACACTGGCTCCCAGGATGTTTCCGAGCACAATTCAAAGTGTTGGTGCTGACCTTGAAAGCCCTAAACGGCCTCAAAGACCCAGTAGACCTGAAGGAGCGTCTCCACCCCCATCGTTCTGCCCGGACACTGAGGTCCAGCTCCGAGGGCCTTCTGGCGGTTCCCTCATTGCGAGAAGTGAGGTTACAGGGAACCAGGCAGAGGGCCTTCTCGGTAGTGGCACCCGCCCTGTGGAACCATCAGGTGTTAAGGAAATACAGTGGTACCTGTTGGTTACGTACTTAATTCGTTCTGGAGGTCCATTCTTAACCTCAAGCTGTTCTTAACCTGAAGCACCACTTTAGCTAACTGGGACTCCCACTGCCACCGCCGTGTGATTTCTTTTCTCATCCTGAAGCAAAGTTCTTAACCCGAGGTACTATTTCTGGGATAGCGGAGTCTGTAACCTGAAGCATATGTAACCTGAGGTACCATTGTAAACAACTATATGACTTTTAGAAGACATCTGAAGGCAGCTCTGTATTGGGAAGTTTTTAATGTTTGATGTTTTATTGTGCTTTTAATTTTCTGATAGGAGCCACCCAGAGTGGCTGGGGCATAACAATTATTATTATTATTATTATTATTATTATTATTATTATTATTATTCCAGTCCTTTTGTGAATGGCAACCCCCCCTCCCTGCATAAAACTTGTGTGCCTGTTGCACCTTGTGTTAGGATGGAAGTCAGGAGTGGGGGGCCGGGGGGGGCGGGTGGGCATTCCAGAGGGCCTGTGCTCACAATGCCACTGCTCTGCCCAGAGGTGGGAGGGTGGCTGGTGGGGGGAGTCGAGGTCTTGAGAAGGCTGCCCTCCTCCTCTTGCTCCTCCCGCTGCTAGAGGCAGGTCCAAGACATTTTGCCCCCTGAGATGGACCCCAGAATGATGTCCATCTCCCCACCAGGGAAGAAGGGGCGAGAGAAGTTCTGCCTTAGGAACAAGGAGAGAGGGAAGATTAACGTTGGGATCTGCTGCCCCAGTGAATCGTCTTCCCTGGCAGCCCTGGCTGGGACCTCGCAGCTCCCTGTCATCTCCAGCTTCTGGCTGGGGGGGTCTTGACCATGGCTGCTCCCGCCTGCCGCTCCTGCGGCCCCTCCCCTCCTGCCAGGGAAGGCAGCAAGAGAGATGGATGTGGCAGCCGGGAGCCGAGCACCAGCTAATTACCCTTCCGAGTATGTCTTGTAAATTAAGGGCTAATTAGAGGCAAAGTCAGTGTCATGGTTTTACACGTGTTTTTCAGGCGCTGAACCGCCAGAGGGAGGGGGAGCTCAGCGGAGCAGAGAGCGGGCGGCCCTGTCACTCATCCCAGGGTGGGGCAGGGGAGGGGGCCAGCGGAGCAACAAGGCTCCCCTCGGACCCCAGACCCCTTTACACCCGTCCTGGCAATGGTCAGGTCCAGGGCTTGCTCTCTGTGGCACAGAGATAAATATCAGCACAAGGCTCTGGCCGGGTTTGGCTTGAGAGCAGCTGCCGTTGCTTGGAGCCCCAGCTGTGTGGGGTGGGCAGCAGGGGCTCGGGGGCTGCCTTGGCACAGGCTGACACAGCCCCAGGGCAGCCATACTGCACTCCTCTTTGAATCGTAGTGCTGCAAAGGGGTCTCCAAAGGGCATCTAGTCCAACCTCCTGCAATGCAGAAATCACAGCCAACACATCCCTGACAGACGGCTGTCCAGCCTGTCTTTAAAAACCTTCAGGGAAGGAGAGTCCGCCCCCTTCGAAGGAGGGAGTCTAGCCAGGATGGTGCCCCCTTGTCTCCCCATCAGCCTCTGTGCCCCCTCCCCTTTGCCCCGTCCATCTGGGGGGCTGCGAGGCAGCTTCAGCCCCAGCCTGTGGCACTCTGCCTGGTCTCCCAGGCCTCGCCTTCCGGGGCCCGGAAGGAGTGCTTGTCCTCTGCCCCTTTCTCTCTGGAAGTGCCCAGGGCTGGGAAGATGGGGCCGCTTCCTTGAAATGGGGGGGGAGGGGATGGGTTGGCCGGCTGGGGCTGCCTGGCCCCCTTGCTCAGTGCAACGGGAGGGGAGCAGCGTCCGCGCTGGCGGCTTTTGCTTGGTTCTTCCCAAAAGTTTTGTTCCCGTATTGTAAGGAAGGTATAAATGCCGGGACACGCCGGCAGAGTGGGAGTTCCTGTGTGCCAAGGGGTTGGCAGTGCCAAGGGGGGAATCCTGAAGGGCGTGTGGTGTTTTTGCTAGAGCAGGAGGGAGGCATTAAGCACCAAGAAGGGCAGAGGGACAAGCCCTCTGCCCCCAGACTCTGCAATGTCCCCTCCGGGGTTCTCTGGCCAGGGGTTCAGGCTGGTCCCTCACAGGACCCCACTGTCTGTCTGTCTCCCTCCCACTGATGCCCCTCCTGCTGCCCTTTCCATCAGATGAGTCAGGAGGTGCCAGGCCAGAGGTGGGTGGGCTTGGCCGCTGCGGGCACAGACGGGCAGGCAGGTCAGAACTTGCGGTTGGCAGGAGCGTGGCCCCCTTCTCACCCTGGCCTTTGCCTCTGTCTGGCTCCCTTGTCCATTTCCCCACCACAGGAAACTGCCATTGGCCTCTCGGGCAAGTGGCCCCAAGGACCACATACTGGGGGCAGAGGGAGGGGGCACAGCTTGCTGCTGCCCCCCTTTGGTGGTGGCTGGGGTGGGAAGCTGGGGTGACTCAACAAAGCTGTTTCCCCAAGCTGCCCTCGACAGGTGTTTTTAAGGCACCGTAAAGCAGCGCCAATTAGCAGCTTACCTGTAGCCTTTAGGGGCAAAGGTGCCGTTTTGCGGGCAGAGGGGCTGGAGCGCCAAGCAATGGGGGGCATCAGGGCAGCCAGCCCCCCATGCCCAAATATAGTGGCTCCACCTGCCTGCTGGCCTCCTCTTGTCCTCAGAGGTCCCAGCGCCCTCCACGGGGCCTTGGCCTCCCTCTTCCGAATCCCTGGGTCTGGCTCCATCCCTCCGCTGCAGATGCCCAGGTGGGTCTCCCCATCACCTGGGGCTGTCTCTCTCCTGCAGGTGCCCCCCACTCGGCCAGCAGCACCTCCCTGCACTCGGAGCGCTCGGGCAGTGGCACCAACCTGGTGGGCTTCAGCATGAAGCCGGATGGCGGCGGCGGAGGGGGCATGCACCAGCGGTCCTACTCTGTCTCCAGCGCAGACCAGTGGAACGAGGCCGTCGTCCTGCCTAGCAACGTCCCAAACCCAGGTGAGTGAGTGGCAGCAGCAGCCGTGTGTGTGCGTGTGTGCGTGTGTGTATGGGGGGGACAGGGAAGGGGTTTGTGAGTTTTGTGCTGTGGGAGGTGGGCAGACCTGCTGCGGTTTGCCCCTGCAGCTGCCCCTCCATATCTCAGCCCCCGTCTTCAGAGCTCAGCCCATGGAGTGGGACAGCTGCAGGCCAGAAGTTGCCCCACCCCCCAGGAGGTGGGGGTTCCCCTCTGCCTTACTCCTCTGCCCTCTCCATGTTCCGCTCTTTATTCCAAGCCTGGGGCCCCAAAGTGTTTCCACAGGGATTGGGAAGGGGAGAAGGCAGGAGAAAAGGGGCCAACCCAGGCAAGGCCCCGCTTTGCCCAGGACCAGGGGAGGTCGGAGGTCAGGCCTAGAGGGGCAGAGGGGCGGCAAGGGTCTTCTGCCTCCCAGGGGAAGGCTCTGGCCACCCTCTCACGCCTGCCTGCCTGCCTGCCTGCCGGTGGATGTGCTGCACCCGTTGTCTGGCTGCAACAAGCAGGAGCCCCAGCAAAAATCTCTCCTGCCTCCCCCCTCCCCCCCTCCCCTCCCTCCCTCCTGCACGGGTGTTTCAGGACAGTTGAGTGAATTAAAATAATTCATACATTTCCCAACGTAGCCACTTTGCCGAATTGGAAAATAAATGCTTCTGTGCGGCATCCATCACTCGGTGCTTCCTGGCTCTGCCGCCGCACTAAAAAAGCAGTTAAATGCACATCAAGAGTGGAGGAGCCATTTCCATGCCTGCTCGCCCCCTTGTCGTTCTCATTAGCGCGGCAGCCGCCCCCCCACTCCCTCCCAGGGGCTTTCGCAGTTTAAAGAGAGCCTCTTTATGATCATTACCGGAGTCCGACTGCGCCGCCGCCATTTGGAGCTGGGGAGGCTCCTCATTTGTAACTGTGAAAAACTATCAATTTCGGCGCGCCTGATGCAGCGCCTCCATCATTGGCCCCATCAGCTCCCTGCTGGAAGCGAATTAATCAGACTGTTACTGCTGATGGGGCAGAGCGAGAGAGAGAGGGAGAGAGAGGGAGAGAGAGAGAACGAGTGAGCGGGCGGGAGCCAGCCAGCCAGCCAGTGGATGTGGGGCATGGCAGAGGGCTCCTCGCCCATCGCCCAGGTGGGCAGGGCCCTGCCTGCGCCACCGGGACCTGCCCTGGCCAGAGGCCACAGCAGAGGAAGTGGGGCTCTGGCCCCTGGCGGTGGGCAAGGCTGTCCTTTTAGCAGGCCAGGGGGGGGACAGGCAGTGGCCGGAGAGCCCCATGGCTCTGGGAGCCCTTGGCAGATGGGAAAGTTCACTGCTCTGCCTGCGTGAGCATTGCTTGGGATGAGGAGTCTCTTCCCGTATAGGCGGGTTGGTCTGGATGACCTTTGAGGTGCCCTCCGCTACCACCCGGCCCTGTTCCCAGGGCTTTTCCTGCAGCCCTGGCAGGTGTCGAATTCCACCCTGGTCCCCCTCCTTGCCCGTGGTGCTCAACCTCTGGGAAGAAGAAAAGCCGGCAGGAGTGGGGAAGCGGGGGGCCAAATGTGGCCCTCCCATTCTCTCCGCCTGGCCCTTGGGACTCTCCCCAGCCCTGCCTTGCAACCTCCTGGGGAGCTTTTGCCCGGCTGCAAGGCGTCCTTGAGCTCCGCTTGGCAGGTGGGCGTGGGCAGAGTCTTGCCCAGCTGATGAAACCCACTTTGGTGGCCCGTTCTTGCCCCACACGTGCCCCCAGAAGAGAATGTGGCCCTCTGGCTTGGAAAGGCTTCTCCCCCCCCCCAATCTGGCAATAAAAAGAGCCTCCTGCCACATTTGCCCCAACCTGCTGTTTCCCCCAGTGCCCAGCCAGATGCCCCTGGGAGGCTGGCAAACAGGGCAGGAGCTCTCTGCCCCCTACGATGCCCAACGCCTGCTCTCCTGGTGCCAGAGGTGGCGTGTGGCCCCCGGGACTGGTAGGCACTGGCAGGAGAGAGGGCCCTGACAGAGGAGAGAGGTGGGGAGGAGGCCATGAGTCGGGCGCCTGTCCTGGGCGGGGGCTGGGGGGTCAGGAGCCCTTCGGAGGTTGGCCCTGGTGGCTGTGGGGCCTCCAGGGCCAGCATAGGAAGGGCAGGGCTTCTCCTCTCCTCGGACGCCAGCCCAGAAGCCATTGACTTGGTGTGGTCCCCGTGGCTGGGCCCCATCCAGACCCCCTGGCAAGGGGGCCACTTCATGCAGCCAAGCCTGGAACAGAGGCAGTCTCCTCATTCTGAGACGGAGCATTTGGTCCAGTGGTGTCTGCACGGACAGGCAGGGGCCTGGGGTGGGGGGGTGTCTGAGACCTGCTTGCAGGGCGTCTGCTCTGCTGCCCAGCTCTGCCCCTTCCCCACATTGGCCCTGGCTGGGTTTGCGACACATGGGGCTGCCACATGGGCAGGCGTTTCCTGCGGCAAGGACCCCACAGCTGAGCACGGGTGGGTCTGTAGCCCAAGGACAGGACCCCCCAGAATGATTCGGCCCCTGCTCCCCCCCCCCCGGGCCTGGCAGGCACCTTTCCCTTTGCAGAGGAGGCTGAGAGAGACCCCTTTCTCTGCTCTGCCCCTTCCGTTGCCCCTCTCCGCCTGTGGCTGAGGCCCTGCTGGCTTGTCTCTGCAGGGCCCGGATTCCCTCGCTAACTTCTGCAGCCGGGGGGGGGGATCCTGAGCAGGGCAGGATCCAAAGGAAGTTTATCCCCACCACCACCTGCCTGTCTTCCCTGCCCCCTGGCATGGCGGGGGTTCAGAAGCAAGAGGGGCTTCCCCCAGGGCCCCCCCCCAAAGTCCTGCTCACAAAACAGTTGGCGTTCAGGGCATCAGCTCCTACTCTGTGCATTTCATCCTGTGCGCAACCTGATGTAGTTTCATTCATTTTAATTCGTAAAATTTGCACGCCCCTTGATTGTCGGAAACCTCAAAGCGGTTTACAAAATGAACGTTGGGTGGTGGGACGTTGGGGGCTTTTTAGTAACACAGGTGAGCCTGCTGTTTGTGCCGGGGGTCTGTTTGCAGAAGGGCGGGGGCAGCCCACTCCCCCCCCCACTCCCAGTGAAGGGAGACCAATGTCTCTCTGGGGTTGGAGGAGCCCCCCCAAAAAAGCCCCTGCCCTTGGGGGGTGCAGGGGCAGCACTGCCCGGGTTCCTTAGCCGAGGAGGGTGGGGTTGGGCCGGGGGGGGGTCTGGAGCGCCTGGTGGGGGGGCTTCCGCATTTACGCTGATTGGGAGCCGGCGCTCTCTGCTCCGCGGCTGGAATTGAATGTCAGGCTTCTGATTTTGTTGCTGGTCTCTAATGAAATTTGACATTTAATGGTGAGAGCTGCGGCGGCGTGTGTGCGTGTGTGTGTGATCGGAGCTTGATTAGCGCACTCTAATTGACAGTAATTAGCCAGCTCCCTGATTGTTTCTAATTCTGCTATTAATTGTAAGGAACAGTATGATTGAGGATAAATTTGGCGCGTGGCAGGCAGGGATATGGAGGCACTCGCAGAGACCCTCCCGTTCCTGCCCCATTGGCGGGGGGGGGATCTGCTCTGCCCTCGGGGGGTGGCCTGGCCCTTTCAGTGGGGGGGGGGGCAGGGGAGGCATTGATATCCCCCAAAGGGGGTGCCTTCCTAGGGGCAGGAAGGTAGTAGAGGGGTGGGTTGCCTGCTTTTATTGTAGAGTTGGGGGTTCCCAGGTGTCATCCAGACCAACCCCGCTTGCGTGGGGCATGGGGGTCGGTGGGGCGGGTGTGCCGCGGACGGCGCGTCTGACGCTCTCTCTCCTCTTTCCGCCCCCAGCCAACGGCACCGCCGACTCCCTCAGCTCCAGCCCCAACGTGTCCAGCACCGCCAGCCCCAAGCTGGAGCCCCCGCCATCCCCCCACGCCAACAGGAAGAAGCATCGCCGGAAAAAGAGCACGGGCACCAGCCGGCCGGACGGGGCTGGGACAGTGGCCGAAGGTACCTTGGGGAACCGGCCTGGGGAGGGCGAGGGTGGGCCTGCTTCCCCCTTCAAGGCGCAGGAGCCCCCAGGAGAGGGCAACGGAGTGGGGGCTTCCATCCCAGGCAAGCAGCCGCTGGTTCCTCGGAGGCTGCGTAAAATCACAGAACTGTAGATTTGGGAGGCAGCCCAAGAGGCACCTAGCCCAGCCCCCTTGTTCAGCCTCCAGAGCATGCGCAGAGTCCAGCTGGGAGGGCCTTGAGAGCGGTCAGGGCTGGGGCCTGTCCTGAGCCTCGAGGCCTGGGCCTTTCCAAGGCCAGCCTGCAGGGGCGTTGTGCTTCCCAGGAAAGCCCAGCCTTCCCTCCGGGGTCTGTGGGAAGGGGCTTCTCGCTTGCTCAGGGGGTCGTGCGTTGTGCTCAAGGAGGAGACACTGCCCAGGTTGAGTTAAATGGGGCAGCTTGGGCTGTGCAGGGGGGAGAAATAAATATCTGCTGCCTTGACAGTGAGGCTGCTAGTCCTCAAGGAGGGAGGGGGAGACCTCAGCTGAGCCTGTCTGTCTCCTAGTCTGTGCCGTGCCTGGTCTGGTGTGTGTGTGTGTGTGTGTGTGTGTGTGTGTGTGTGTGTGTGTGTGTTCGTGTTCCCCTCGCCTGGGCTTGTGAGCTGTGTGTCCTGGGGGAGCTGAGTTAAACCGTAGCAATATCCTGGGGGGTCTAGGACATCCTTGAGGCTTTCAGGGGTGCAGGTCAGCAAGCCCCTTCTCTGCGCAGAAGGAGCAAGAAGGATGAGGCCTTCTCCTCCCCAGAGGAAAGGCATTTGCATTGGTTAGTGGATCTCTTCACATGCTCAGGAACCCCCATGGCTCCTTCTGGCAACACGCCAGGGCCTCTCGGGGGAAGAGGGGCTTTGCATTCTCAACCCCAGCACCTATTTATCCCTTGCTGCACCTTCTGTGCAGAATGAAGATTTGGGGGCAGACTTGTGGGGAGGGCAGACCTGGCCCTCTTTCCCTGCAGCTTGATGTGCCCCCCCAGCCCCCTCATTTTGCAGCGCCCAGGAATCGGCTGGCTCGCTGCATCCCCCTCCCCCTATCCCACGCCAGGGCCCCCTTTCCCCCCAGCGGAAAAGGCATTTGGGGCTGGGGAGGGGGGCTTCCCGCAGGCAGGCAGGCAGCCCCTGTGCCTCAGGTTGGCACCCTGGGAGAGTGGGTGAGGTCTCGGGATGAATTGCCATCAGTTTATCTCATTTAGGAGGTAATCAGAGGCGAGGACGTGCGGCGCAATTGAATCTTCGTTGTTCTGAAGTATCATAAATCACGCATGGAGCTGTTGCTTTTTTACATGGCCGCATGTTAAAGAGCGAGGCGCCGCCGCCACTGTGTCAAACTGCTCAGGGAGCGTCTGCAAAGTGCACCGGGGCGCGTCAGGCAGCTGTGGCAGAGGGCGGCGGAGCAGCCCCCCCCCCCCGGCCCAACTTTTGCAAACTCCCTGAGCAGCTGGGTGTGTGGCTGCTGAACTCCTGGGAGCAAAACTTGGCCGGTGGGGCTGGGGAGCCAGGGATCGGGGCAGGGTTCCTCCTCAGCTACTTCCTCCCGGCCAGGATCCCTTGGCTGTCTGTCTGTCCCTGGCCAATGAAGTCTTCCTGGGCTTAAGGAGGGAGGCAAGGGGCTCAGTGCCGGCCTGGCAGCCCCTCAGCACCTTCCTGAGCAGCAGCCCAGTGATGTGCTTTTGTCACAGGGAAACCGGCGGCTGGCAAAGAGTTTCTTTGGGGCGGTGGCTGTGATTAATGCTGCCCGTCAGGGCCTGTTGGAGAGCCCCTTGCTGCCGGCTGGTGGGCGCTCCTGAGCGGCCCCCACCAGATTGCCAGGGATTACGCCCGTCTCCGTGTGCCTCCTGCTCCTTGGCAGCCCTGCTGGATCCTTGCCCCCCACCCTCCCTGCCCCATGTCCCTTTGGCAACCTTGCCTCCCCACTTCCTGCAATGGAGGGGCAAGCTAGGAAGCTGCCATGCCCCCCTCCCCTCTCCAGCCCCCCAATCCCCTGCTTCTGGCTGCCCCTTCCTGGCCCCCAACCACAGGGGCTGTGCCGGGGGAGGCACTCCTCGCTTGTGAGGGCTCCCCCCGCTCCGTTTCTGTGGGGCGGCCTTCAGCCGTGTGCTTGTGGGCTCCCTCCGTCTGCCTGGCAGTGTGGGGTGGAGGGGGGAGGAGGGGGGCTGTCCCTGATGCACTAATACAGGTTAGGAATATTGGGTTTAATGAGCTGCAAAATGAGGCGGTAGCGCGATGACATTTACGAATGGCGCCCGCCTCGTGCATCCCCCCCACAACGCCTGCTCGATTGCGGAGGTGCCAAGTCCCTCTCGGAGCGATGAGGGGCTGCCATGATGCCAGGGGGCAGCCTTGCTCGTGGGGGTCCCTGGGCATGGGGGGCCAGAGAGGGGCCCGGCTGCGGATCCCGCTCACACCAGCAGCCCTGGTGTGAAGAAGGCAAGGGGGCAGGTGCTTTGCCGTGGAGCAGCGGAGGGTGGCATGGGGCCAGCCCCATAGCGAGTGGGGTGGCGGATCTCTCCCTCCTCCCACGACACCTGCCGAGGGACGTCGACTCCTACGGCACGTGCTCCCTCCTCGAAAGATGCCCTGGGGAGCAGGTGCAAGCAAGGGGGGATCCTGGCCTCGCTCCCCTGCTCCCCTCGTGGCCTTGCTAATTTCCCTCTCATTTGGAGGGCTTGTTGCCCAGGCAGCGTTGGAGACGAGGTCGCAGGGTTAACACCCATTAGCAGCCGCTGCCGCGGCGAGGAGGCTGCCTGGCTTGCTCAGGAGTACTTCAGAGCGTTCAGCCTGCGAAACATCATCAAAAAATAATCAAGAGACGCACTCGCTCATTCCACTGCCCACTAATTCCTGGGGAGCCGCACGCAGACGTGGCTTAGCCGCACCCCCCCCCCTTCTCACACCCTTCCCGGCCAGCCCCACGGCAAGCGAGAGATCCGGAGCAGGAGACTCTCTGTGCCAAGCCCCCCACGGCCCCCTCGCCAGCCTTTCCGCAGAAGCCCACCCCAGTCTCTCGTCAAATTACCCAAATGCTCCTCTAATTTCTCAGTTGGTCAGTCACTGAGCTAATGAGTTTGGGGAGGGGGGAGTGAGCTGCTGGGCCCAGAGGAATGCACTGAAATGGGGGGGCTGCCTGGCGAGGCGCTGAGCTCTCTTCCCCCTCCCCGTTGTTTCTCCGCATTGGAGTCCCGCAGAAATGGAGAGGACCCCTGGGGGGGCGGGAGATGCCCGGGCTGCTGCCCACCTCCCCTCATGGCACAGAAACCTCCTCTGTTCCAGGCACAGGCTGTGGGGGGCGAGGTGGGCAAGGGACTGGCATGCATAAGGCCACATGTCCTCCTCCAGGGGTCTCCTCCGGGGCCCCCCAAGTCCTGCTGCAGCTCTAAATGTCCCACCTGCCAGGGCAGGGATGGCCGGAGACGGACGACTGGCTGGCACGGAAATGTGGGCAGAGCGCCATGGCTTTGTCGCCCCAAGCAGTGCCTCCTGATGCTGCACCTGTGACTGGCACCAAGGAGCCTGCAGCGATGCCCACTGTCCTGTCTAAGAAGGGGCAGAGGACAGTCACAAGGGGGTCAGGAAGGGTTTGGCAATCCTTGGGGACCGAAAGGTTCAAAGGGAGATGCTCAGGGCAGAGACTGAGGTGTGGGAAGCCAAGAGAAGGGCTGGCCAAGGCTTTCTCCCCTGAACCCCACCTGTCTCTCTCTCTCTGCCCCTTCCCCTCAAGAGGTGGGTGGGCAACAGGCTTAAAGCCTTGGCAGCTTTCCCATGATGCACTGGGGGAGGGAGTGGCGCTGGAAGGAGGGAGCTGGGAGCCCCGACCCCTAGCTGAGCAGGTGCCATCTGGAGAGGGAGGCTGGGCTCTGGGCCCCCACCCCCCTGGTGGAGAGGACTCTTGGGCGCCTGTTCTGCTCGCTGGGTCCCCCTCCGGTTGACTGTGAGAAGAGGAGGCTGGACTAGGGGGGCCATGGGCCTAATCCAGCAGCCTATCCTTGGCTTCATTGCAGGGGGGTGGGCTGGATGACCCTTCCGGCTCTGTGGCTCCAGGCTTCTGTGATCCAGCCTCCGCCAGGCAAATGGTCCATTGCTCGGAGGGCTGCCTGCTCTCTGGCCTTGCTCCTGGAAGGAGGACTCCTTGGGCAGCTGCAGGGACGAAGGTGCTTGTGCCAGGCCTGTGGCTTGGCAGGTGCAGAGGGGCTCCCTGGAGCTGGGGGGGCCTCCCAAGGGCCCTCCCTGGAGGCCCCTGCCTGACCTGCCTGGGTGTGGGGGGAGCAAGGCAGGTGCCCCTGGGGGCGAGGGAGCGTGGGGCCTGGGGAAGGGGCCTGGCTCTGCCCTGCCTGCCTGCCTCTCACAGAGAGTGAGGAAGCCACATTATGGAGCTGAGGATGTTATTTGCATAACACTAATTAGGGAATTACACATCATTTTGCTATGAGCTGGAGCCTGGGCTGTGACATCGCATGGGATGATTACTCCTGGCCCCCGGCAACTCTCCTCCAGGGCAGCAGCAGCAGCAGCAGCTGGGCAGGCATCTGCCCTGGGGGGGGGACCCCCTCGACAGCCCCTACAAACTGCCCATCTTCTGGCCCCTGTCCTGTCTCCGGATGGGGCCACTCTGGGAGGCCCCTGCAGGAAAGGTCAAGAGACTGCTTTGCTCTGGCCGCTGCGCACCTCCTCCCCAAACTGGACTAGGTCCTAAAATAAAAGCATGCCCAAAAAGATCCCTCCATCATTTTTGCCTGAGGCCATTTAGTCGCCCTGCAGGCCACCAGTTGCTCCTCCTGGACTGTGGGGGGCCCTGGGGGTCTCCCTTCTCAGGTGACCCTGCAGTGCTGCTGCTGCTCCTGAGGAGGGGCTGCCTCTCTCCTCCCAGGTCCAGCCAGGCCCCGGGTGCAGCCATGGGCAGGACAGAGGCTGTGGCTGCCAGGGGAGCCTCACTGCCCCCCCCCCACTGCATGGCTGGCAAGAGTCCTGGCCGAAGTGGATTGTGGACTGATCCTGGGAAGTGCTTCTTCCTGAGTGCGGATGCCCCGATTCTGGACCAGTTTGCACACATCAGCTCTGGACCACCACTCCCATCCGCCTCGGCCTGCCTGCCTTCCGGTGCCGCGTCCGGTGGGCGTTGCAGTGCAGGACCAGGTGGTGAGAACAGTCTGCTGCCTACGGCTGCTTCTCTCATCCCCCTGGAGCTGCTTTCTCTTTCTCCTTGCCTCGCCCCAAGGTGCTGCTGCTGGTGGCACAGTCCAGCCTGGATCCGGCCACCAGGCACTTCTGGGTTGTGACTCGTCGGCTGGATGCTGCTGCCCACGCATGATGCTTGTCTCGGCCGTGCAAGCCGTGGGGAGAGACCCTTCTGCCCAGAGAGGGCTGGATCTGGGCTCCCCCTGGTGGGAGGGACATCGTCACTCGGAGAATATAGACCACCCTTCATAAGGGGCAGCTTGCAACATTGCATTCACAGCACTGCATGTTAAGGAGTTGTGTTGCGTTTGATGGGACTTTGATGCCACCCATCTGAAGATTAGGGCGGGGTAGAAATGGATTAAGTGGTTCCCTAAAGGAGGGGAGTAATAGAGAGACAAAGGTTGCCTGGGAGTCAGTGACAGGGGCTGCACGTCAAGGTTTGGGGCCTAAATGGCGTGGGGGCACCACCCGACTCTCCTCCAGGAAACGAAGTTTGTGACGTGTCTCCCCTTTGCTGGAGACAAGGTACTGGGTTGGAGAAAGAGCTTGCCTGCTTTGGCCATCTGGCAGCTGCCATCCACTCAGCCCTCTAATAATAATAATAATAATAATAATAATAATAATAATAATAATAATAATAATAATAATAATTTATTTATACCCGGCCCATCTGGTTGGGATTCCCCAGCCACTCTTTGCGGCTTCCAACGAAATATTAAAAATGCAATAAAACATCAAACATTAAAAACTTCCCTAAACAGGGCTGCCTTCCGATGTCTTCTAAGAGTCAGGTAGTAGTTCATTTCAAGTGAGCCTCTCTTTCTCCTCCAGAGCAAGACGAGTCCTTTGAGTTTGTCATTGTGTCTCTGACGGGCCAGTCGTGGCTCTTTGAGGCCTCCACTGCAGAAGAGAGGGAGCTCTGGGTGCAAGCCATTGAGAGCCAGATCCTGGCCAGTCTCCAGGGCTGCGAGAGCAGCAAGAACAAGGTAGGTCTGCTGGGGGGGGGGGGCAAAGCGGCTGTGATCCGCAGCCTGCCGGGAGGGGATCATGGGCCGGGTTGCCATCTCGTGTCACTGGCAGGGGTGTGGGGTTGCCCTGCTCCTAGGGGGACAGGAGCGGCGGATCAATGGGGTGAGGGCAGGGCAGGGGCAGCAGAAGAGCCCTGGGTTGGGGCAGAACCTCTGTCTGGGTTGAGGAGGGTCTCTCTGGCTTGGCACCTGCAAGACGCCCGCAGCACACCTGGCCGTCGAGGCAGGACCCAGCTGCCGGAGTGTCCTTGCACATGAGCAAACTCACTTTCTCTCACTCCTGGGGGTCCACAAGCAGATCTGAAAGCGGGGGGGGGGGGCTGGGAGCATCCAGGTCCAAAGATCCTGGCAGTTCTGATTCATGGTACCCGAGGAAATTGGGCGGGAGTTGGTCACCGTGATGGCACTTCAGCCCCTGCAGTCTGTGCATTGGCTGGGGGGAGACTTTCTCCTGCTGCTGCCTCCCCCTCCCTCCCCAGGGGCCCTGAGCAGGGAGGAGGCAGGTGGGGGGAGACAGGAACCCCTCACAGGACGCAATGTCTGCCTTTCTTTCAGGCTCGCCTGGGCAGCCACAGCGATGCGCTCGCTCTGCAGTCCATCCGCACCGTGCGCGGAAACAGCTTCTGTGTGGATTGCGATGCGCCCAGTGAGTGACGGCCTGGCGGTGGCGGTTGGGGGGGAGCAGGGGTGTCTTTTCCTGCTGGCAGAAGCTCCTCCACAGGTCTGGACAGAGCAACCAGAGGCGGGAAACTGTTGCCTTGGGGGTTAGGGAAAGCTCCCTGCCAGTGTGTGCCCAGGGCACTCTGGGCATTTTGTATCCCGCAGAAGAGAGCGGCTCCTGAAAGCACTGCGCCAAAAGTGCTTCTTGGGTTTTAGCAGCCGCCTGCTGCAGCCAGGATGCCCCCCCCCCAGACCCTTTTCTCCCCCACCTGTCCAGCCTGGGTGAGGATGGCTCTGGCAGGAGAGGGGCGCTTTTGCCCTGCGATGATTCCTCGCTGCCAACGGTCAGCCCTCACCAAACGCATCTCTGTCTAAAGCCAAACATGGGCAGGGGGAGTCTGGGGCCCTGCAAAAAAAAAACCAAGGCAGGGAGGGAGGGAGCTGTTGTCCAGGCTGCTAGGCTGCTGGCTCTGCAGCCCATTCCCAAAGGTGTTGGGTCGGAGGGAGGGACACGGTGGGAAGGTCAGCTTCAGGTGCAGATGACTATTGGGGTGCTCTGCAGAAACTCCTGGGGTGCTGAGTGGGTCCTTTGGGGGGTCTCCAGGCATTCCATAACACCCTGTCCTCATCTGGACCCTTAAATCTCACCTGAACTTGGTTTCTATGGGGAGAGAGGGAGGGGGAGCCAGCAGAAGCCACTCTCTGGCGGGGGTCCCTTTCAGGTGTTGATTTGCCTGCCCCTCCGCAGACCCCGACTGGGCCAGCCTCAACCTGGGTGCCCTCATTTGCATCGAGTGCTCTGGCATCCACCGCAACCTGGGCACGCACCTCTCTCGCGTGCGCTCCCTCGACCTGGACGACTGGCCCCTGGAGCTGGTGATGGTGATGACGGCCATCGGAAACACACTGGCCAACTCCGTGTGGGAAGGCGCCATCGAGAACTACCCCAAGCCGCCCCCGGAGAGCTGCAGGTAGGCTGTGCCTGGCGGGGGCCACTGTGCCCCCGCGGCCAGGGCTCCCGGGACTCGCCACTCGGGCGGCTGCCCCATGGGGACCTCCGTGCGCTTGGGGGGGGAGGTGCTCTTGTGCCTGGTTCTAGAAAGGGGGTCAGAAGTGCCCCCCGCCCTGTTCTCTCACTTCTCTAGTGCTTGTGTTGGATTGGGGCAACAGCCTCAGCCTGGGAGAAGAATCCCTTCCGGGGCAGGACCAAGTTCAGAAAAAGCGCTGAAACCCGAAGGAATTCTAGGTCCAGTGGGAGTTGCTTTTTGTTTGAGATGGCAAGCAAGAAAGTGGTGTGTGCATTTTTCAATGAATAAAAAGGAGAGGCTCAAAACATCTGGCTGCCTGAGGCCGAGGCCAAGCGGCCAACTAGCCTGGCCACTGAATCTTGCTCCTCCGCTGGTGAGGGGGCAGCCACCCTCTGACAAAACTGAGGAAGCAGCAGGCTAGCAAACTGAAGGGACTGGCGGGGGGCACCCTCCCCCAGCACCTCTGCCTAAGGTAGCTGAGAGGGGCAAACATCTAGCCAGTTTGCGATAACCAGAAGGCTGTAAGTTTAGGGTGGAGGTTCCAGGAGGAAGAGTTGACTGTTTGAAGGCATGGATTTGCATCTCGTAAATGCCAGAAACTCAGATTGAAAGGCCCAAAAAGGCGCACACTCGCAAAGGGGCGTCAGAATTGTGAGAGTACTTCTCTGTGATCTCAAACACATGTAGTCTGAGAACTGGACGTTCATAGACTTAGCAGACCTAGGAGTCTGAAATTTGGTTCATGGGCATCTCTGGATTTTAGGAACGTCTGAAAACCGAACATTTACAGTCTCATCCAGGGAGCAGTAGCCCAGGACCATGCATGGGCTCGGGGGGGGGGGGGAATCAGTCAATATCTCTTTATTGCACAGCGAAAAATTGCCTTGCAAAATGCCCAGTTCTGCAGTGCGGTGCAGTCACATCAAACATAATAAAACGGTCACTAATAATAATCTCTACAATCTATAATAGGTTGCTGCTTACAATTTTGTGACTGGGAGCAGGAGTGTCTGGATGGTTCCAGATACACCCATTCTCCACTCAGATCTATAGAGGAACTAGAAAACAGGCCGTTTGTATATGGCTCCCTCAAAATGGGTATCTGAAGAAGTGTGCGTGCACATGAAAGCTCATACGAATAACAAACTTAGTGGGTCCCTAAGGTGCTACTGGAAGGATTTTTTTAATAAATGGGGACTCCCTGTGCACCTCAAAATGACTGAGGTCCTTCCTCCCCACTCAGCTGGGAGGGACCAGCTATCCCCCTCGTCCCCTGACAGACGTTGCAGGGACCCATCGGCTGTGGCTCTTCCACATTAACTAGCAAGGTGGCATTTGGGACGTGAGGCCCAGGACGCCCAGAGCCCCAGGAGACTCTGAAAGGGGAGTTTCCTCAACATTCAAAGCTGTTTTCCGTGTGATGGGAGCCAGCAAGAGAGCAGGCAGGTTCCAGCCTGGGGTGGCAATGCTTCTTGGCTGACTGGCACGGGGCTCAGGACAATGTTCAAGGTGCAGCCTCCGCCACCAAGGGGGCAGCAGCAGAGTCAAGGGGGAAGCCCACCCCCAGGGAGAGGGGGGTCTCTGCATTCGTTAGAGCCCAGTTTGCCTCCACCGCAGCAGGGCAGCTCTCCAGCTGACCTGGGAAGGCAGCGCTGCTGCTCTTTTCCCGCTCCAAGCAGACAGGTAAAGCCTTAATTTCCGCAATTAGCACAGCCGGGCAGGAAGAGGAAATGCAAATGCTGGAGATTGCTTAACGCTCTGGAATCATCCCGTCCCCTGGTCTCTGAAGTTCTGGTGCGCTTCCTCGTAAGGCCAGACCTGGAGGTGGCGACGTGGGTGGAAGGTGGTTTCATTATTATTATAATTATTATTCGTTTGTTTCTATTCCTGTCAGGAGCTGCAAGGATTGTTCTCGCAGGCTCTTCTCCGCCAGGGCTTGGGGGCGGGGGGGCCTGAGACCCTCCGTGTGTTGCTAGAGTGCCGCCCCCCTTAGCCCTAACTATTGGCCATGCTGGCTTCAGGGGGCAGCTGGCAGCTGGAGCCTCACAGCATCTGGAAAAGGCCACAGGCCCCCCATCTCTGAGCAAGCCCTTGGAGGAGGAAGGCGCTTGGTTCTCCTGTCAGGGGAGGGCTTGGCTGCCCCAGGAGTCGGGTGGCTTTTCTTGGCCAGAGCTCACAGTGATTCAGAGAGGGGCTGGTGCCGCCTGGGTGGGGGGTGGCAGTCAGGACCCACTTTTGCATGCCAAATGCCTCTGCTGCTTCCCAGAAATGCCTGAACTCGGAGGTGCCACAGCACCCCCTTCGCTCCTGGGCCAGCCCCACCTCTGAGCCACAGCGGAGAGCAAAATCAGATGCCAGCCAGCTCCCCTTGGGGGCAGAGTGGGTGCCAAGCTGGCAGGGACACTGTGTGTGTGTTACGGATCTGGGGCAGAGCTGGTCCCCTGCCTTTGCCATGGCCACGGGGGGCGAGAGAGCAGGTCCCCTCTCAACAGCCTCTCTGCTTGCCGGAGAGCCAGGAGGCGTGGAGTGTGTAGGAGGGCCGATTCTGCGCCTGGAGAAGAAGGGGTTACAGGCGGTTGCATGGCTGGCCTGGCCCCTGGGGAGGCTGCCTTGTGTGTCCCTATCGGAGCCCCTGCGCTGTCACTCACTCATCCCGACACCCAGACAAGAGCCCTTTCTGCTGCCTTATCAGCGGATAAGAGCAGGTCAGGGGGCAGGAGGCACTGAGCATGCTCTGCCGCCAGTATTGATTGCGCCGGGCAAGATGCAGATGGATAGAATGGCCAGCAGATAGCAATGGGGTGCCGGCAGCATCGATCGGGGGCCCCTCGGCACCAGCGCCTTTGTGCGGGCAGCAAGACGCCGCTGGCGATAATGCCGCAGCCGCGACTCCGTCGGCGTCTAGCCCGTTCTTCCTGCCCTCCGGTGTGGGGGCTGGCCTTTCCGCTGGGGCTGTGTGATAGATGGCGATCCCGGGGGGCAGGCCGCCTTTATGGGGGGCGTGTGGGACGGAGACGTCTCTGTGCAGTGCCCCCTTCCCTGGAATCGCAGCATGGTGGGGGCGGAAGGGAAGCCAGGGGTCATCTAGTCAAAACTTGCAGCTGAAGCATCCCGCTTTTGCTTCTGCAGGGAGGAGAAGGAGCGTTGGATCCGGGCCAAGTACGAGCAGAAGCTCTTCCTGGCCCCTCTGCCCCACTCGGACGTGCCCCTGGGGCAGCAGCTGCTGCGGGCTGTGGTGGAGGACGACCTGCGGGCCGTGGTCACTCTGCTGGCGCACGGCACCAAGGAGGAGGTGAACGAGACCTACGGGGACGGAGACGGCCGGACCGCCCTGCACCTCTCCAGCGCCATGGCCAACGTGGTCTTCACGCAGCTCCTCATCTGGGTAACAGAGGGCCTTCCAAGGGGGTGGGGGGAGCGGAGGAGGCCGGGCAGGGGGCTGGCAGGAGAGGACCCCCCAGCTGCCCCCTCCCTGACCGGGGTCCTTGCCGCTGTTTTTCCTCTGCCTGCAGTACGGGGTGGACGTCAAGAGCCGCGACGCCCGAGGCCTCACCCCCATGGCCTACGCCCGCCGGGCCGGCAGCCAAGAATGTGTGGACATCCTGCTCCAGCACGGGTGCCCCAGCGACGCCGCCATGAGCTCCCTCACGCCCAGCCTGCCCCGCAGGAACATCAACAACAACGCCTCCCCTTCCGGGGCTCTCTCCCCCGAGCCCCCGTCCCCCACGGCCCACTGAGCCCCTCTGGCAGCGCTGCGGGGGCCGGTCCTGGCGGTAGACGGGCGTGGGGCAAAGGCACCGGCCCTGGGCACCCGAGGGGCCTCTCCTTTGCCATCCTGGTGGCCAGGCATCCTCCACATGGGCAACCCTCCTTCCCACCCCCAGGAAAAAGGGAACACGGGCCCCCAGAGGCCCCAGAGCAAAGGGAACCCCCTTCCCCTCCCCCTGGCTGCACTTGTGGTGTGTCAGTACTATAGAGGCCCCCCTTGCCTTCCCCTGCGTCCACCGCTGCAGCCTTACCGGGACAGACCTGGGGTGCCCCCCCCCCACTTTGGATGCTGCTCCCCCTTCTCCAGCCTCCCACCCGTCTCAGCCACTTGTGTATAAAATGTACATTGGAAATATTTATATGACGGTCTGTAAATAAGGTTTCTTTGCCGTTTGTGTGTGTGTGTGTGTGTGAGCTAGAGAGAGCGCGAGAGCAAGGAAGACCTGCCGCAGCAACCGAGCAGCTACCCAATAAAAGAACTGCCCCACCTCACCCACCAACTGCCCCACACAGTGTGGCTCTCTCTCCTTCTTCTCCTCCATGGAGCAGGGCCGGGGCTGCCCCCAGCCTAGGGGAGGCTGGACGGGGTGGGGGGCAGAGAGGCCGGGCTGAATTGGGGTAGGGGAGCGGCAGGGAAGCCTGGCCGCTGGTAAGCAAGCTGGCAAGGCCCCCACCTGCCCAGTAAGCCCCCACCAGTCGGATGGCTGCTGGCTGTGGGGGGAGCAGGGCCAGGAGCCAGGCAAACTAGCAGGCCGTGTGAAATGGACTTAGGGGTCTTGGTGGACCACAAGCTTAACATGAGTCCACTGATGCAGCAGCAAAAAAAGCTGACGCTATTCTAGGCTGCATCAACAGAAGTCTAGTGTCCAGATCAAGGGAAGTCATAGTACCACTCTCTTCTGCCGTGGTCAAACACCTGGAGTCCTGTGTCCAGTTCTGGGCGCCACAATTTAAGAAGGATGTTGACAAGCTGGAAGGTGGGCGGGGGAGGGCGACTCAGTGGATCAAGGGTGTGGGGACCCTGGCAGGGGGGGTCAAGGGCAGGGGGTCGGCAGGCGCAGTCCATCAGGGGAGGCGCATCACTTGCCTGTGCTCTGCCTGGGACAGCAGAGGCACCTGAGGGAGGAGGCAGAAGCTGAGCCACAGCACATCCTGCGCTCTGGGGATCTGGGCGTGTGAGGCAGACCTGTTGGGGAGCAGGGGGCTTCATCAAGAGGGTCCAGACACAAACGGGAGCAGGGCAACCCCCACAACTTCCCTCCGCCTCTCCTGCCAGAAGAGTTGCGCTCCCTCCTCCTCCAGGGCATAGTGGCTGTCTTGAGTTGGGATTCCTGCAGTGCAGGGGGTCAGACTGGATGACCCTTGGGACCCTTTCTAACTCTGCAATTCTGTGACCTGTGAAGGGGGGTGAAGAAGAGCCCCTGCTGCCTGCAAATGGGAGCGACTGCTTGGCTTTGGGCCAGAGTCAGTAGCGCAGTCTGAGCTGCAGGACCGGGGTCTGGGCACGGCAATGCGGGGGCCATTTCAAGGGGGTGGGTGACACTTGCACCCCACACACGGAGGCAGCAGGCACACAACTCTGGCAGGACCACGCATCGTGTGATCCGGTTGCTGCTGTTAAAACCATGTTACATGATGTGACGTCTTCTTCGCCGTTTAAGCGGCTGTGGCCTCTCTGCGCAGGAGGCTTGGTGGGAGCAGCAGACCAGGCTTAGTCCGGCTGCCCTGTGCAGCTTCTCCAACGTGGCCGGAATGGGCCCAGGTCTGCCAGCCACTGACTTGGCTTGGGAGGGGGGCAAGTGGGGCCTGCCTTGGGGTGCCTTCTCCGTGGACGGCAAGGGCAGCAGCGGGATTTTCCTCTTTGCGCAGCGAGCAGCGCACGCCGCCTGGCCTTCGGGGGCGCTTCGGCGGGTCGGGCCTCGTCGGAGGTCCCCGTCCGCACATCTGACTTGCAAAGCTCTGCTGGGACCGCGCGCCCCCCAAGAAGCAGGAGGCCCCCTCGGAACTTGCGTGCTGCCTGACAAGGCGGGGACGGGGGGGCAGAGACCCCAGGGGGCCGCCTCGTTGGGGCGGGTCAGGAAATGGGGCGGTACGGCGGGGGCTCTGCGAGAGAAACGACGGCAGCAGCAGCAGCCGGGAAAGACTCCTGCTTCGGGATGGGGGGCAACCTCCCGCCCCGTCGCCCCCACACTGAGCCGCGGGCCACGCCAATAGAAAAGTAAGTTTATTGACTTTCATCACGACTCTGCACGGAACTGACACATTGACGCGGGCGGGGAGGCGGGTTGTGCGGGGCCCCCGACGCCGCCCGCCTCGAGGAAGGAGCGCCCCTCTGTATAGACTTTACACCGAATAAATAAGGGCTATGGTACAAGGGCGCGTGCGGGGGGGCAGGGTGAGGGTCGGGGGGGCCGGGGGCGCCCGCCTCCCCGTCCGCGCAGTCCGTCCATGGGGCGGGGGGGGCTCAGGGGTGCTGCCCCTGCTCCAGCTGCTGGTGCTGGCTGCGCACGGCGAAGCGGTTGACGTGGACGGGGATGGGCACGACGATCTTGGGGTTCCTGACGGGCTCCCCGGAGCGGCCGCTGACGTTGCCGGCCTTGATGCGCTTCCACTTGGCGCGCCGGTTCTGGAACCAGATCTTGACCTGCACCTCGCTGAGCTTGAGCGCGTGCGCGATCTGCGAGCGCTCCGTCAGCGACAGGTACTTCTTGCAGTGGAACTCCTTCTCCAGCTCCAGCAGCTGCTCGCTCGTGAAGGCCGTGCGCCGACGGCGGCTCTTGCCCGGCCCCGACGACGAGGGCGCAGAGCCCGACGACGAGGACGAGGCCGGCTCGCCGGGGACCCGCTTGGCCTTGGCCTTGGGCCCCGCGCCCAGAGCACCGCCGCCGCCGCCGCCCGCCCCGTCCAGGAAGGGCTCCTCTTCGCTCTCGGCCGAGCTCTCCTCCTCTTCGCGCTCGCTGCCGCCCGCCGCCTCGCCAGGCCGCCCGTCCAGCTTCTCCTCGTCGGAACTGTAGGCCTTCACTTCTGCTCAGAGAAAACAGACAGGCAGAGGGGAGACGTGAGGGGGGCGAAAGGAGCCCACCGGGCGCGCCCACCCTGCCCCACCACCAGCCCACCTACGCGTGATCTAGTTGCGATTCCACGATTGCGCGGGGCTGGAATGGATGACCCCCGGGTCCCGCCCAACTCTGCAGTTCTACAGCTGCAAAACGCAGCAGCCGTGCCCAGCCCTGCCCTGGTGCTCCTTCCCAGCCACCGCGCGAAGGGACAGAGGGGTCGGGGCACGACACACTGCCGGACCCGGGAGGAAGCCAGCGGAAGCGGGGCTGGAGCTGGGGGCACCGCGCGCCTGGAAAGCGCATTTTTCCTCTGACACCCCGAAGAATTCTGGGTGCTCTAGCTAGTTGAGGGTTTCTGGAAACTCATTCTGTGCGAGGTAAACTGCAGTGCCCAGAAGTCCTGCCTTCTGGGGGGCTGGGCTGGATGACCCTTGGGAGCCCCTCCTGTGATTCCAAGTGTGGAACAGGTGGGTGTTCCGAATGTGCTTCGGTAGGACAGGGCTATGGGAGGCTTCGAGTTCCAGTGGCTGCGGGTTGGAGGCAGCAAAGCTCCCAAATACCAGCTGCTGGGAATCGCTCTCATGTGCGAACCCTGATCGGGGAATGGTAGAGTTGGAAGGGACCCCCAAAGGTCATCCAGCCCAGCCCTCTGCAATGCAGGAATCTCAGCTCAAGCATCCATGACAGGTGGCCGTTCAGCCTCTGCTTATAAACCTCCAGGGAAGGAAGGCCCAAAAGCACTCTGCATATGGGAAGCCAAACCACAAAGCCGGGGCTGGACTAGATGGCCCCTGGGACCCCCTCCACACACACAAACACAAACCGGCTGCAAGTCAAATGCTCCATGTCATTAAAGTCATCCCACCTTGCCCCAGTCCTGGCCAGCAAAGAATGTGGGGGTTCCCCTCACAGACCCCCACCCAGGCTTGGCCTTGGAAAGAGCTCTAACCCAACTGCAGCAGGAGAAGCCCACCAGTGGGCAAGAGCATTGCCTGCCCAGGATGAAACCTCCTCATTCAGACGCAGTCTACCTCCGACGGCTGCAGTCAGGTGACCAGCAGCCTGAAGGAAGCTTGGGTGAGCCGCTGCTGCCAGCCAGTGTCTGCAGATGGCCTAACTGGGCAGAGCACCTTCGTCCACGCCAGCGGTGGGCTGGGGAGGGTCTGCATGGGCTTAGGCAGTACCAGAGCCCCCTGCCACCGCCGCCCCTTTGCATGGCACAGAGCTGGGACTGGAAAAGCTGGGCTGTCCCTGGAGGCCCCCTCCTGCCTCTCACCCCCACGCAGCCCCCGCCTGGCAAATAGCTTGGCCGTGGGAGACCTCACATCTGAGGCCCCCCCCCCCTGCCCTTTGCCTGAGAGCCAAGGGCCCACCCTGAGCCTGGAGGAAGTTAGAGGAGCCTTAATCTGCGGAACTCACTACCACAAGATGTACGGGCGGCTTTAAAGGGGGATGAGAAAAATATATAGAGGAGGAGGAGCAAGAGTTATTTTTCTCCGGGCCTTTGTTCTTTAATCATCTGTGGCTTCTTTCAGTGGGTGGGATGTTTTAATCCTGCTTTTTATATATAAATAAATGCTGTTTTCAGCTTGGCCACTCGCAGTTTTGCTTTTAGATGGTTTCAGTGGCTGTGGGTTTGTTTGTTTATATGTAAATCTCACTGAGTTACTTTTCATTTAAAAAGTGACTAATAAGGTCAAATAAATAATATTCATGGTTCTATAGACCCCCCCCCCGAAAAAAAACTTGTTCAGGGGTAGCAGACCCCTGGGTGCCAGTTCTTGGGGAGGGGGCCACAGTGAAGGAAGGCTGCCAGAGGCCCCTGTGGGTGGGGTGGATCCAGCGGGACTCTTTGCCTGAGGGTGATGCCTGTCTGCTCTAGGCAGGATGAGGCCCCATCCCAGGTGGTCACAGCTAAACTGTGAGAGAAGGGCAATCTGCATATGCTCAGAGGCACTCTCATTCTTAAAATCATGTCCCAGGCCCATCACCACCTCCCACAATAAAAAGCAAAGGAGGGGTGTTTCAGTTCAGAAGAGGCAGTTTCAGGACTGAATTACTCTTGGTGTCCCTATGATTCCCTGACTCTGTGACAGGCCAGGGGCAGCAGTTCCTGAGTCAGGTGACAACTGCCCCATTGCTCCCACCACTCCCAGCTGGGGAGACGACTGGTCTTTGCACTGTAACTCATTGCAACCCTACTTCTGTCTCTTCGCATGAAAGCATCTGAAATGAATAAACTCACGCAGCTGCCACCCAGAGCTGGGCATTGCACAGCAGCCCCCGTTCCATGATAGACCCCCGCATGAGGGCAGCCTCTAGTGGACACGGGAAATTGGCAAGCTGGCTTGGCTGAGCTTGTGGGGCAGTTGGGGCGGGGAGAGAGAGAGGAGTAAGAGTGGACATAGGAGCAGAGGAAATTGCCTTTCGCTGAACCAGACCATTGCTCCGTCTAGCTCAATATTGTCTACACTGGCTGGCAGCAACCACCCTCCAGGATTTCTCTCCCAACCCTATTATGGTTATTGTTATTATTCTATTTATTCTATTTCTCCCTGACAAGGCAGTTTACAGATAAAAAGAACAACAGCTAAAACATAGGGGGGAAATAATCATTAAAAAAATTAAACACACAGAAGAAGAAGAAGAAGAAGATTGGAAGAAATTTAAAGACTATTTACAGAAATATTGTAAAATTAATGAATGTTAGAATGATGTTGGATTGAAGTTAAGGGGTTTCTAGCTGTAATGGTATAAAAGAATATTGGATTCTTGACAGGTAAATTTAGGTTACAATATATTAAGATTAAAGATCAGGATAAAATAAGGAGGGAAAGGAATTGCTGAACTAATAAATTGAACTGGAATACAAAAAGGGGAGGTATGAGGAGGTCCGGGAAACAAGTAAATGAAAGATAAGTGATGAAAAGATTGAATTGTTTTTAACTATTTTTACTTTGTATTTTTTCTTTTCTCTTTTTCATTTTGTAACATTGTAAAAACCTTAATAAATACTTATTTTAAAAAAAAAGAAAAAGAAAAAAATTTAAACACACAGCTAGATAGATAGATAGATCTCAAAAGCAGTCAGCTCCCAAAAGCGTGTTGGAACAAAAAGGTCTTCTCCTGCCAGCAAAAGCACAAGGAGGGACCAGTCTGGCTTCCCTAGGCAGGGAGTTCCAAAGTTGCCCCTGAGAAGGCTCCCCCCCACGTCCCCCCCCATGAGAGTCCCAAGACTGAGAGAAGGGCTCCCCCCCCCCCCCAATCTGAGCACTTGGGCAGGTTCCTGTGAGGGAATACCATCTTTCCCATAGCTTGGGCCTGAGCCATACAGGGCTTTATACCAGCCTTTCTCAACCTGAGATCCCAAATGTTGTTGCTGGACTACAACTCCCATCATCTCTGCCAGCTAGGGATGATGGGAGTTGTAGTCCAACTCCCCCCCTGTGGGGCATCTGTGGTTCAGGACTCTCCTTCCTTGGAGGTTTCTAAACAGAGGTTGGGTGGTAATCTGGGATGGATGCTTCAGCTGAGATTCCTGCATTGCAGGGGGCTGGGCTGGATGACCCCAGGGGTTCCCTTCCAATTCTACAATACTGTGGCCTAAGGCTGAGAAAGGCTGCATGCCAGGCGTTGAGCCTGGGACCCTCCACCAGGTCCTTCTTTGGCCTTGCGCAGCCACCTGCTTCAAACGGCCACGACTAGCCACACGCGTGGATTGGGCAAGATGTGGCTCTGAAGGGACCACGGGCCTCTGGCGCCGGCTGGGCTTCTTCAGGCGTCCTGCCTGGTCCGGGCTCCGCTTCCAGGGTTTTTGAGAGAAGCGAGGGGACCAGAATGCCTTGCCCAGACCCTGCCCCGCGGCTCCTCTCTTGACCGTGCGCAAAGCCCAGCACCCCACGGCCCTGAGAGGAGCCGTCGAGAGGCAGTATGGGGTAGTGGTTAGAATAGGACAGGGGAAACCAAGGTTCAAAAAAACCCTGTCGGCCATGAAGCTCCCTGTGTGGGAGGGCTGGCAGTCGCTGTCTCTCAGCCTAACCTACCTCACAGGGGTTTTGTGGGAATTAAAAGAGGATTATGCAGGGGAGAACCATGTACCCCGCCCCAGCCCGCCCTTCAAAATGCGCGGGGAAAGGCTCGTGTCTGTCGCCCTCGAGAGCCGGTGGCAGTTAATGTGGTCGACGGGTGGGGCTTTCCTCTGAGAAAACGCCCCCCCCACCTCCCGGATGGCACGTAAGTGGTGGGCGTGGTCAATAAAAAGGTGGGCAAGACCACCCCACGCCCAGAGACAACGCTCCCCGCAATTAGAGGAGGTTAAAATTGGAAAGAGCCCCCCCACTCTACAGTTCGGTTTGGAAAAGCCTTCTCAAGAAGGGACGAGGCGAGCAAGCGGTGCTGCGGGCCAGCTGGGGAGGCAGTGCGGCCAATTTTGGGGATCCAGAAAGGGCAGGGCTGGTCCAAGACACGTTGGCTCCTGAGGCGAACCCCGAAATGACGCCCCAGGGGTGAATAAAGATCAGCCTTGGGATCTGCTGCCCCTGGGAATCCTGCCACCAGGCCGTCCCCTCGCCGCCCCGTAGAATCCTAGAATTTTAGAGACCGAAGGGACCTCGGAGGGTCATGCAGTCCAACCCTCTGAAAAGCAGGACTCGCAGCCACTGGCAGAGGCAAACCGGTTCATAGCTTCACACGGGCAGAGAGGTCCAGGGGAGGCCTGGGACCTGCAGGTCCACGGGTCTGATTCAGTCTAGAGCAGCTTCACACGTTCCTATCAAGAAACGGGATTGCAGGCAGGGCTGGAAAAGTTCAGTACCAAAAAAGAACTGAAACGAATAACTCAAGTGGCTGCAGCAGTGGCTCACTTATGAATAAGTTGCAGTATTGGGGGCTTTTCCATTTAGAAAAAGGGGGTGCGCGTTGATACAGGCGTTTAAGGCGGTGCGCAGGGACTGGAAGTTTCCCTCTCGGAGAAACAGCGGAGTCACGTCCAAGGAACGTCGGAAGAGACGCATCCAAGGACTTCTTCACAAAGCAGCGCAGAGGGGAGCTGCGGAACTCCATCCCACAGGAGACAGGGATGGCCACCAACATGGAGACAAATTCATGGAGGAGATGGAGGCTGCTGATGACTCCTAACCGCGAAGGCTCCTTCCGGAGCGCGCTCAGCTTTCCTGCCTGGCGGCTTTCCGGCTCTCCTGGTGCCCTTTCCGCTGCTCCTCCCTTCGGATCCTGTTCTGCTGCAGGTGCCACCTCCTCTCAGGTGCAAGGGGCCCGCCCCACCTTAGAGAGGCTGAGGCACACACCCCATACACGCCCCTTGCCTCACCGGGGTCCCGCGGAGAGGATCAGCGCTGGCTGTGCGCCCCATAGGAGGGAAAGAGGAGCCCCGCGAGGTGGGCCTGGCGCGCAGAATTAAGAGTCCCCCGCCAGGCCATGTCGGGGATTCATGAGCTGTGACTGCTGCATTACGGGGCGGGGTGGGCTAGATGACCGCTGGGGTCCCTTCCAGCTCTATGATTCATTTGAGGTTTTTCAACGGAGGTTGCGGGGCAACCAGTCAGAGATTATTTTGTTGAAAGTCCTGCCTTGCATGGGGTGGACCGGACTGCCGTTGCGGGTTCCTTCCAATTCTGCAATTCCATGTCACTATAAAAAGTGGCACCGACGGGTCTGAAGCGCCCAGAAGTGGCTGTTGGCGAAGGAAACGCGCCCTCGGGGACGCAAACGCTCCTCCGGCCACCAGGAGTGAGCAGGGGTCACTGGGGAGGAGGGCGATTTGCGTCTCTTGAGCTCCTTGGGGCAGCCTCCTGTCCCCACGCGATCTCACTGCCCGCCCACCATCTCCGATCCCTGGGGATCCAGCAGGATGCCACGCCTTGGAGGAAGCCAGGCAGAGTCCTTCCCGTGACTCCCTGGTAAAGCCACCTCGGCCACTCCGTTTTACTCTGGGGAGCGACAGTCCGGCGATTTTGAGGGGAAAGGGAAGCAGGGTGGACGGATGACCCCCCCCCAGCACCCCCAGCACAACGAATCCCCCCTACGCCCCATGGCTCATCGTCTCCTAGGCCTCGCACTGCTTGATCAGCGCCCCTCTCTAGTTGTGGGGCCTGCGAAACCGCTTTGCGGGAGGAGAACTTTTCGCCTTCGGGGAAACTGGCCTTGCCCAAGCTGAGCTGCAGCCCCGGAAGAGAGGGCCAGGGGAATTTTTCATTGACACGTGTTATTTTTATTTTTTTAAAATAAATGTAAAGACACACATACATTTATTTGCCGCTGTGGGGTTTTTTAAAGCGGTATACAAATGAATTTCTGAATAAATATGTTGCCGCTGCCTTTGGACCCCTCCATGCCAAAAGGGCGGAGGGAGCCCCCGCCGCTGCCGCTCAGCCATGTCCAGCTGCCTTTCAAGGCCCAGAGAAGTTTCCAGGAGACAAGCAGAAGTTGGGTCTCGGTCTGCTTTAGCTGAGATTCCTGCATCGCAGAGGGCTGGACTAGGTGGCTTTTGCGGTCACTTCCAACGCTACAATTATAAGCAGGGGAAATGGTACCCGCTGGTGTGCCTGGCACAGAAATGGCATGGGCAGGAAAGCTCTGGGAAGAAGGAAGGAAGGAAGGAAGGAAGGAAGGAAGGAAGGAAGGAAGGAAGGAAGGGAGGGAGGAAGGGAGGGAGGGAGGGGCCCCGGTGTCAACGGAGAGGCGTCCCTCATTTCTGGGTTTTCGCAAGACAGAAGAGGGCTTGACCCAACTAAATATTTTCAGTTGATTAATCGAAAAATATTTTAAAAATCAAATAAATTCACCCAGACCTCGATATGAGCGTCCTTTTGGAAGCTGAGAGAATCCCTGCGCTGGTGGTGAAAGCCCACGCCACCCGGGGCTCCCTCGCTTTCTCCAGCGCAGCGAAGGGGCCAAAACCAAGGAGGCGTTTCTGGGAAGGTAAAATCCTGGGCCCTTCAGCTGCGCGGCGTTGGGGAAACCCCAGTCACTAAAACAGACCCAGCCCTCGATTAATAAGCTGCAGGCCCCAGAAGCAATCCTGCACCCGTCGACTCAGAAGCAAGTGCCATTTATTTCCTGGCTTACTTCCAGGTAAAGGCATACCATCAATTCAAAGCACCCTAACAAGAATCCTGGGAACTGTATTTTGTTCAGGGTGCTGGGAATTCTCGCTCTGCGAGGGGCAAACTACAGTTCCAAATATTCTTGGGGGCAGAGATGTGATTGAAATGTATTGATGTTGTGAACCGCCCCGTGATCTTCGGGTGAAAGGCGGTATACAGATTTAATAAATCAAATAAAATAACTATGGCAGCAGCCTGAAGCTTCCTGAAGGCGAAGAATCTCAGCCGGGACTGCGGCCGTCCTGGGTCCTCCGGGGAGGTCTTCAAGCTTCCCTCTGAAAGCTAGGAAGGCAGAAAGCCGGGCCTCCCCGAGAGGAAACCTCTTGCCACGGGGTACCCAAGTTTGCTGCAGTTGGAAGGAGATTGCAGTTCTACAGGCACTTAAGTGGGAGTAAGTCCAATTAAGCGTAATAAGACTGACTTCTGAATAAACGTGTCTAGGACTGAGTTGCGACGCTTCTCTCTTTAAAGTGATTTGATTCACGCTTTTTCTGAAAGCCAGGCTGCCCACGGCCAGGGCCACAGGGATCAGCTGGTCAGCGGGAGAGAATTCGGATTCCGGGGCCCCGAAAAAAGCTGGATGGCAAAGGGGTGTCGCTCCGGAGGAATGATGCCACCGGAGGAACTGAGGGGGAGGCTGAGGCGGGAGTGAGTGAGGAAATCTGTGGACGCCCCTTCGAACCGGGAGGCAGAAGCCGTGGCTGAACCGGCGCTCCCTGCACGCTCCGTCCTGCTCCGGGGCGCCAAGCTCCCTCGCGGGCGTCGGGGTGCCTTTGCGGAAGAAGACAGGCAGGGCGCAGGGCGAGGGGACGCCTGCTCCCCGCGGCCGAAGAGGGGGCAGATCCGGGAGTGGACCAGGCGCCGCTTTCTCCCCCCAACGCGCACCACCGCCGGCCGCCAAGCCCGAGTTCTCAGTCGCCCGATCCCAGTTCCTGGGTGTCCTTCGAGGCGGCCTTTCTGCTGCTAGTCGCGCCCCCCCCCAGGTGCCGCGGGGCACAAGAGGCGCCTCCACGATCACCTGCAGGTGGGTCAGTACCAGGTCTCCGCCGCCCCCCTGCCAAGCCGGCTCACAGAAGTCCCAGCACCGAGGACGGTTCTTTGCGGGGGTGTCCAGCGGACCGCGCTCCTTCCCAGAACTCCGCGCCCTCGCTGAAGGGTGGGAGGAGGGGGACCCCCAAGCCGATGCGTCCACCCCACAGCGTGAAATCCCTTGCCCCCCTGACACACACACACAGAGAGAGAGAGAGAGAGAGAGAGAGAGAGAGAGAGAGAGAAGGGGGAGCTCATCTCCTGACACAGATGGCCCCTGAATGCACCAGTTTGGCTGGCTTGGAGTGTGTGTGTGTGTGTGTGTGTGTGTGTGTGTGTGTGTGTGATGGGAAATACTTTCTCTAGCGCGCCCCCCTTTAATTTCTTCCGTGAGCATGTTTGGCGCCTTTGCTGGACCACAAGTGAAACTCCCACGGGGGGGACGACGACGAAAGGACTCCCCAAGTGAGACCCTGAATCAAAGTTCCACCCCGGAAGTTCAGTGGGGGTGGTCTCAGCAGGACCACCACATGCCTGGCCTAAAAGTCCCAGAGCCAAAGGGGGTGTTGTTGTGATGTGTTCCTGCGTTTAGGGGGGCAATGGAATTAATACAGGATTGGTTGGGGGGGTCGGGGAAATGTCTTGCTCCGGCCCGGACGTGGGCGAACTTTTGTTCATACTTCCTTCTTTGCCCCAAACGCTTGGAAGGAAACTTCCCCCTTCCGAAAAAAGTTCTCTCAACTCCCTCCGGCAGCTTCCTCCTCACTTCGCTTCCCTCCCGCCCCACAGGACGCTTCTGCGCCTCGGGCAGCCCCGCTCGGAGGGCGACCGGGGCCCCTTCCCTCCGCCCGCCCGCCCGCCTACCTGCCAGGCCCGGGAAGGGCTCCGGGAAGTGGAGGGGCGGCTCCGGCGGCCCTTTGTCCCGTCCCGGGGGCAGCTCGTCGCCCTCCACGCCGTCAGGCGCGCTCCGTCGACGGCAGGGCGGCTCCGCGTTGCCTCGTCCGGCGGCGGGCAGCTCCTGCGCCGGGTAGAAGCCGTCGGGGGGCTCGCCGAAGCTGGGCAGCGCGGTGGTGAGCGCCACCATGGACGGGACAGCTTGGCCGAGGCTGGCGCAGAAGGAGTTGGTGAGGCGGCCGGCGAAGGAGGCCAGCGGCGCCAGCGGAGGGAGGCCAGCGGCCGTCTGCAGGGGCCCGTGGGGGAGCACCAGCGGCCGGTAGGGCATGAACATTGGGTAGCCGGTGTAGAGCAGCGGGCCGGAGCGCGGCGCGGGCGGCGAGTGCCCGATCAGCGAGTCGATGGAGAAGGCGGCGCCCTGGCCGGTGGGTCTCTGCATGGCCGCGGCCCCCGACAGCTGCTAGCCGGGCTGCCCGGCCTGGACCCCGCGGGGCGCCAGACTCTGCGCGGGTCGGAGGGGCGCCGGACGCGCCGTCGGTCCAGCCCGGCCAAAGGCACTTTGTCCGTTAGCGCGCGCGGCGCACGTCGTGGCAGGAGACGACGCTGCCCGCTTTGGCTTCCAGACTGCCTTCGAAGGCGCCTCCTCCGCGGCCGCCCACGAGCCGCGCTGCGCTGCGCTCCCCTCCGCTCCTGGCCCCGCCGCCGCCGCGCTGCCTCTGCTCGCCTCTGCCGCGCCTGGCGCTGGGCTGGCGCTTTCTGCCGAGAGAGGGAGAAGGCGGGCGAGAGCGAGGGAGGAGGGGAGGAGATGGCAGGGGAGGGGGAAAGGGGTGTCGCCCTGCCTCGGGGCTCATCCATCTTCCTCAAATTCCGCTTGAGTTCCCCCCAGCGCCGCCCGCCCAACGGCCGGGCCAGGGAACGCCGGCGGGTTCCCACTGGAGAGGCCGAGGGGGGCCCCTGGGAAGGCGCCGCCCCCTCCCGCCTCATCAGCCATTATGGCTGGTGATTGATGATTGCCAATTACCGGCCGGGCGCACAAGGGCCTTTTGTCGGGTGGGGCGGGACCAGCTGCTCCGCGGGGAGGGCGGGGGAGGGGGCGGGGAGCGCACAGACCCGGACGGGACCAGGGACGCCCCGTCGCCTCTCGGCCCGCTGAGCCGCCCAGAGCCCGGACAGGAGCCCCGCGGGAGGTCGGGGCGCCGGCCATGGGATGGGACCCCCGCGTCCGTGGGGGCGCCAAGGAGCCCGGAGGGGCCCGACGGGGTTGCTTCCTACGACAGGACCTCTTGCTCCTCCTCCCTCCGCCGACGCCCAGTGCGGGGGGCGAGAACCCGAGGTCAAAGGCGCCGGTTGGGCCGGGCATCGCCCTCTCTTGCTCAGGAATGTAGGACCCCCGACAGCTCCGACGGCTCTTTCTTGGGCTGAGACCCTTCGCAGCCCGCTCTCCGCTCAAAACAAAACTCTTCCCGAAGAAGCGGGGCGGCCTGGCGGAGATGCCGAGGCCTCAGAGGCGGGATTGGGGGGGGGGGCTCCTGCGGGGTCCCTTCCCGACCCCTCCTGGAACCCAACCCCTTTTTCAGTGGAACGAACTCCCACGAGAGGTGGTGGAATCTCCTTCCCTGGAGGTTCTTAAGCAGAGGTTGGATGGACACCTGTCATGGAGCTGAGATTCCTGCACTGCGGGGGTTGGACTGGATGACCCTGGGGGTCCCTTCCAACTCTAAGATTCTATTATTCTATGACATTTTGTGTGTGTGTCCCCCACCCACCCTTTTGCTCAAGAGAAGGTCGCCCAACGGCGTCTGTGCAAAGAGCCACTTAGGACAGCGGATCTGGATTCCGGAGGGGGGGCACCCACAGATTCCTGCTCGACCTAGTGGCGGCTTCGCTCTGGGCTCCCACAGGATCTCGTTCTCGCCCCCCCCCCCGGCTGTTTCACACACGCATGAACCGGCAGGGAAAAGTCCTGAGAACCTCTAGCGCCTCTTTGCACCAAGCTCCGGCGCCGCGCCAGTTCTAAGGCCAACCCTGACCCTTTCTGCCTCATTCAGGGGAGAGAGGGGGGCAAGTTTTCTGATGATATTAAATCGCTCAGGTTCATTGAAACAATGGGAGAACTCCAAAAAGACCTTTTCAAACTGAGTGAATGGGCAATAAAATGGCAGATGCAATTCCACGTATACAAGTGCAAAGTGATGCATGTTGGCGAAAATATTATTATCATTACACCTACAAGCTCATGAGGTCTGAACTGGTGGTGCCGGACCAGGAAGAAGACTTTGGGGTCCTCGCGGATTGCTCTATTAAAATGTGGACCCAGTGTGTGGCGGCAATGCAAAAGGAAATCATTCCGTGGGATCTGGGGATCATTAGGAAAGGAATGGAAAATGGACGATGTCATAAGGCCCTCGTACCAATTTATGGCGCGACCGTATTTGGAGTCCTGCGCGCAGTTCTGGACGCCCCGCCTCAGAAGGGATAGTGCAGAAGAAGGCTCAGAAAGAGGAGCTGGGAGGATCAAGGGCGTGCGGGGGGGGCAGCTCCCCTATGAGGTTGCAGCATTGGGGACTTTTTAGTTTAGAGAAAAGACAAGCAAGACCGGCGACCTAATAGAATTTTATAAAATTGCGCGTGGCGTGGAGAAAATGCACAGATAAAAGTTGCTCTCCCTCCCGCATAACTTGTGGGCATTCAGTGAAGCTGAATAATGGAAGATTCGGGACAGACAAAAGAAAGGGATTATTCAGGCAGCGCAGAGTTAACCTGCGGAACTCCCTCCCGCAGGACGGCCACCAATCTAGATGGCTTCAAAAGAGGATGAGAGAGATTCATGGCCGCTATTCTGTCAGAGACAGCCAAACTTCTGAATACCAGTTGCTGGAAATCACAGGACGGGAGAAGGCTCTGGGGCTCGGATCCTGGTTGCGGGCCCACATCCCCCCCGTGGGTGGTTTTCTGCTGGAGGGTGCCCTCAGGCTTACTCGAGAGTAAGTTGACTGCTCCTATTGACATTAGGGCTCGTGGCAGGGCCGGGGAGGGAGCTGTCGCCATGTTCCGGAAGCTGAACAGGGTTGGGGGGGGGGCTTCATAGAATCCTAGAAATGAAGAGTTGCAAGGTACCCCAAAGGTCATCCAGTCCACTCCCCTGCAATGCAGGAATCGCAACTAAAGCATCTGTGGCAGGTGGTCATCTAGCCCTGTCCCAAAAGGGCTTCCCAAAAGCAGCTCGTGCGCTTTAAAAAATTGTTGTTTGGAGTTCAGGGAGAGGTGAGCGACCCTGCAGACCTTTGCCGCCTGCAGCAGCCAGATCTGCAGATCCACGTCTGCTCAGGTGAGCCTTTGCGAGTTCTGGATCCGCGAGGTGGGCGCAGCCACGCCCTGGAGGAGATGTAACCAGCTGAAGCTCCCTGCAGGCGAAGGGAAGCCAGGTCGTCCGCCGCTGGTTCATCGCCCTCCCCAATGAGTGGTGGTCAAACCAATTTGTGCGTTGGGGGTGTTTGAAGTTTGGGTGCGCATGCTGCCGCCCCAGCATTCTCCCTCCAGGTCCCAGGGGTCTCAGGGGCTGGGAGTCAACTGCTACCATAACAGAACGGAGATGGCTTGGCCACCGTCGCTTCATGTTCTGGCACGGATCCTTCTCCGCCTTTTAGATTATTGCAGCACTCTGGAAGCGCCGGGCCTGGTGCCCTGGTCCAAAGCAAGACCGCGAGGCTGCTAATGGGACGGCGCCAGTCAGACAGACCTCGCTGCGTCCCCTGCGCGGCTCCCGGTTCCTTTCGAGGCTCAGCGAAGGGGCTGGTCTGGTCTCCACCTCTAAAGCTCCGAGTGGGTTGGTGGCCTTCTCCCTCCTGGACCTGCCCAAACCTTGTGATCTTCTGCCTGGGTGGCCCCTTGCTCTGGCCGGGCGGTCCTTTGCCCCGTGGGAGGAGGCAAGGGGCGAGCAGAGTGGGGCAGTGCGCGCGCACCCTAGTTGTGGGCATGGGGTGCTCTCTCCACACGGCGCCTTCTTTAAGGTAATTTCGGTGCCCGGAAGACTTTTTTTTTTTTTAAAGAAAGATTCAGGCTTTTCAAATATTCTGTTCCCCAATATTTTGCAACACCGTTTGTGTATTTTTAGTTATCCTGTAAAACTGGCTTTATTGCTCTTTTCTGGAAGGGTTGTATGCTGCGAATTGTTATTTTATTGCGGCTCTAACTGTACTTTATGCTGTTAACTGGCAAGAGAAAATCAGCTGGCATGAGAAGCTCCCTCATCCCGGGTCAGACGATTTAGCAACCCGCCTCTTCAGACCACAGGGGTCCCTCTACTCATTTCCCTGAGGCGGGCAGGTGCAAACGGAGGAGACCATCAGGACTCAGGAGTTGTGCGCGGAAGAGGGAACTGCAGCCGGTGCAGCTTGCGTGACACCATCCACCTGGTGATGCAATACCTGTGGCGTGTTTATAAAGGCTCATAGTCCACAACCCCCAAGCCAGGCCCCCAGTACAGTCCAAAAATGCATGCTCAGCCACAGATACAGCCCCCTCCCGAAGAACAGGATCAATCACTGCTTATATTCAACTTATAAGACACATTGAAGGATTTTCAGTCAGCTGAAATGCAACAATTAACGTTTAATTAGAAATGCAAACAGTGCCCTCATTCGCGACCACCTCCTTCAAAGCGGGGTGTTTTGGGGGGCGCGGGGGGGGTGTCCCTTCAGTTATTCTGGCGCTCCTGTGAATGACGTCATCGCTCCGGCTGGGAGCAGAGTCCTGGAGCTGCGCCCCCTGGCGTCCCCCCTCCGGGAAGCCTCGCCTTTCGGGAGGCGGCTCAGAAGCCCCCGTGTACCCGGTGGCGCTTCTGCCGCGTCCAAGGAGGCAACCCTGCAATTGGGGAAGAGGGGGAACAACGGGGGAAAGAATTATTGAAAGCGGAGCAGTGGAGAGACGTGGGAAACAGCATCTCAAGAACGCGAATCTGTGGCTGGTGGGCAAATCAACGTGGTAGCTGCAGTATTGGTCTAGGCCAATTTAATACACGCGAGGGGGCCACGCAGCGCTCCTTAGCGAAGCCCCCGTCCGCGGCCCAGGAAGCCTCCCGGTTCCTGAGCCCAAAACGGCGCTGGCAAGTTGCACTTCTGGAAAAGTTTCCCGGCAGTTTAGCTTGGGCATTGCGCTGCCTCCAGCGCCCTCTGCCGGTGGCCTGGAGCAGCTGCAGGCGGTTGCCTCGGTCGCCTGGGCTTCCCGCTTCGACGGGACGGACCCGCAAGGAGCCTTTGCACTGGGGGAGCGGACTCCAGCCCCACCCCACCCCGCCTCCTGACTTCCGGGAGTGAGCCAGCCTGCCCCTCTCCCCGCCTAGTACAGGACGTCCTCGAAGCGGAGCAGCACGAAGTCGCGCAAGGCCGGCGGCAGGGGCAGCTCCGGCAGGGCGCGGATCAGGCGGTCCTCCAGGTGGTTCCGGATTGCGCAGCGCGCCAAGTGCTGCAGGGCGCGCGGACCCCGGCCCAGGGCGAAGAGCGACTGGAAGAGGCGCGGGTGTTGCTGCCAAGAGAGAAGCGGAGAGGCGGTCAGAAAAGGGGGGGCGCTGGGCTGAGCCGCGCAGGGGAGGGGGCTCCCCCCCAGGGTCCTCCTTTGCGCACTTGCCACCGTCCATCAAGGGCTGGGCAAGGAAAGCCTGCGGGAGCATCAGGGCCCTTCGTAGGGTGGTTAGCAAGAGCGCAGCCGCTTGGAGGAATCTCGCTGTGTTTGAGGAGCACGGGCCCGTCGACCCACTCTTGCTGTTGCGCCCCACCACAGGATCCCGCGCACTTACCTGCACCAGCTCGGCGGGCACAGCCTCGGCCCAATCCTCCGTGACGGGCACGCGCGGGTAACAGTTGATGAGGGCCTCGACAGTGCGCGGGGAGGCGCAGCAGTGGCGCAAGACCTGCGACGGGAGGGACGAAGGGAGGCAGCAGTCAGAGGCCCGCGCCAGAGCCTGACAGCCCAAGGAGGCCCCGCCGAGGCGCGCGAGCCAGTCGCTCCTTTGCGCTGCGCACTTTTGCTCTTCTAGACTCGGTAAACCTAGGAGAGCAGCGGGACCCATCCCATCTAGAGGCCCCTGACTGGGAGCCGCCGCCCCCCCGGCAGCCAGGTAGCCTTCTGAAGTCAGAAGATGCTCCCGATAGAGTCGCTGCCAGCCAGTGTAGGTGATGCTGTGCTAGATGGAGCAACGGACGGCTTCCTCGATTTCTCAGCCCAGTCGCTGCCGGGCCCTGCTCTGTCTTCTGGTCGCAGCAGGGCCTCGACGGGAATGGCCCATTAGGTGAGCTGAAACCCCGGGCGTAACGACCTTTAGGCGCCCATGTCCATTACTTCAGTAGCAATGCAGGCAACGCGCATTTAGCTTTCCCCGCCCCCGCCCTGTAAATTATGTTTTCCATGGGCTTCTGCATTACTGAAGCGTCAGATAACACGCAGCTCCTTCTATTTGCTGTCCCGGGGCCCCTCTGCTGCTGTCTGGGCGGTCCTTTGGGGGGCCCCTGGGCTAGCGGGCGTTGTGCTTCCGCCCCAGATCCACCCCTCGCTGCTGCGCTAGTCCCTAGGCCAAATCCCACGTCGGGGGTCTCATGGCCCGGCACCTCCCTGGGGTTCAGGCGGCTGAGAGGCGCCCCTTAGCCGGGGCTTCCCTCTCTCTGGGACTGGACTGAAGCAGCGCCTGAGCCGGCTGCACGGAGCAGCTCCATCCTCATTATCTGGTGTTAATAGGAGATTAATTAGTGTTAATTGTTGATTTTCCTGCATTTTCCCAAAGGGGAGAGCAATCTGCCAAGCCTGGGAATTAAGACAGATGGTTAACCCGTTGCGCGGGGAGGTGGCCGAGATCAGGTGCAGGGGCTGCCGGGGGCTCTGCCCGGAGAGGGGAGAAGAGAGGCCCGTTCCCTCCCCACAACACCCCTTTCGCCCCCCCCCCCAGCAGAGGGCACTGGGCATTTCCTGCCGCCTGTAGGGTGCGCTTGCAGCTCTGGCAGAATCACCCCTGCAGCTCCCAGGAGCAGGCGGAGGGCGGGGTCCTTCGGGGCTCACAAGCACTACCCGGGAGGGGGACCCAGTGGCAGGCCGTCCCGCAGGTGCTCTTAGGCGCTCTGGAGCTCCGGCTTCACTCAGCTGCTGGTCTCAAAGCGACGGAAGCGCCGTAATTATAACGGCTGGCGGCTGCAATTTCTGCCGGCCTCTGAAAGGTCTTGCAAGGACTGTTTTGCTTGCAACCTGAGACAGCATTGGGCGCTGTTTTCTGCAAGCGGCTCCGTGGGGCCTTTGCCCGGGCGACTCTTTCAGCCTCAGTGAGAACAGCACGTTGGACTGGCCCGATACAGCAAGCTCTCACGTTCTTAAACCCGTTTGCGGGGTTCTGGGGTGCCACCTTGGGGGGATGATTGGGCAGGTAAGCCCCGCCCTGCATAATCGATCATATGAAGCGATGTACGCACACCATTTCAATGGCAATGCCCACCAACTTGGAGGGGGCAGCCCCTAGGGATTGGTTCCTATGGTGGGACTCCAGCAAGACTTCAGCCCCTTCCAAGGCCACCGCTCAGGTGCCAAACCAGGCAGGTGAGGTCAGGTGAGGCGCATGCAGTGCCCTGGACAGTCCCGGCGCCTTCCTCGCCTCTGCCGCCCCCACAGCAGACAGAGGAGCCGTGGACCTGTGGGGCTGCCAGCCAGCCAGCCAGCCCCTCCCCGCCCCCTCGTCCCAGGACCCCCAGGACCTGAGGCGCCCCGCGCGCACCTTGAGGAGGGCTCCGGGCCAGACGCGGACGGCGCCGTGGTTGAGCAGGTCTCGCACCACCAGCTCGGGCCGGTGCTCCAGCTTGTAGGCGGCCACCTGGAGGATGTTGTGCAGCGCCGTGTTGCCGCTGTAGCTCATGATGTTGACGTTGGCGCCGCGGGCGAGGAGCAGCGCCACCACGCGGGGGTTGGCGGCCTTGCAGGCCTGGTGCAGCGGCCGCTGCCGGTCCGCGTCGGGGGCGTCCACGCTGGCGCCCGCCTCCACCAGCTGCCGGCACACCTCGTAGCAGTCGCCCAGCCCCTCCGGAGGGTGCGCCTGGGCGCAGGCGGCGTTCAGCGGGGTCTGCCCCTCGGCGTTGCGCGCCTCCAGGCTGGCGCCGTAGCTCAGGAAGAGGCGCACGTGGCCCGCCAGGCCCAGCCGCGCGGCCAGGTGCAGCGGCGTGTCCTCCTCCTCCTCCGAGACGCAGTTCACCCGCGCGCCGTGGCACAGCAGCAGCCGAGCGCACCTGCGCGGGGAGAAGCAGAGGGGTCGCCCGGCGCCTTCCTGGGTCCCCCCCCCCCGCCGTCCCCAGGCCTGTCTCCGGGCTCTGCTCCCCCAGGGTCTACTCGGGCAGCCTCTGAGCTCTCCTGGCCAAGCCTGGCTCTTGGGTGCCCCAAAGGGGTTGTGGGTTTTCAAACTTGCCCTAGACTAGGGGCTTGTTTTGCTCTTAGGAAAGTTCAGGGCGGCTCACATGAAGCAAGAGGCCTCAAAGTTTGGCATGCTGCTTAGCTTGGCCTGAAGGCGTGAGAAAGAGGAGCCGGCAACAGGCCCTTCTTCCCTTCCTCGAGTTTCCTTCCTGGCCTGACTCTGAATGCAAGTTGCTGGAAGGAAACAACCCGGCGGGATGGAGAGTTGTGTTCGGATCCTGCTCGGGTGCTTCCCAACAGAGGCATCTGCTTGGGCACAGCGAGATGGGCCACTGGCCTGATCCAGAGCCAGGCGGTTCTCGCGTTCTTGCGTGGGACCTTCCTTCCGGCTTCTGCCGGGAGGAGACACCTCAATTCGGATGTCTCTCCATCGCAGAGACAAGCGCCACTCTGAATCCTCTTTAGTCCCAGTATCAAGTGTGTATTTCCTGCAATAAATGGAGTTTTCTCCGCCTCCCCATTAGTCTGTTTGATTTTATCCTGGGTAAAGTGTGCGCCTCCAACAGGTAATCTGTGGTCAGTTTCTCTCTCTCTCTCTCTCTCTCTCTCTCTCTCTCTCTCTCTCTCTCTCCCTCCCTCTCTCTCTCCTAGCTTCCAGCTTCTCCTCCAATAATTTGTCTACTCTTCTTTTGAAGCCATCCAAGTTGGTGGCAATCCCTGCCTCCTGGGGGAGGGAGTTCCGTAGGCTAACTACGCGCTGCCGCCGGACGAATGACTTTCTTTAGGCTCTTCTGAACCGTCCAACATGTGGCTTCGCTGGATGCCCCTGAGTTCGTGTTATGAGATGGGGACAAAAACTTTACGCGCTTTCCCCATGCTACGCATAATTTTATAAACCGCTATCTTGTCCCCTCTTACTTGCACTTTCTCTAAAGTAAAATGCCCCAAATGCGGCCACTTTCCCCCAGAGGGGAGTCGCTCGTTCCCTCGATCATTCTGGTGCCCGTTTTCTTGAAAGGGCAGCGAATTGTTAATTAATCATTATTACTGTGGCTTTTTTTTCCCAGACAGGGAGAGGCGCTTGTGGGATTCTCCGTTTCCTGTATTCGGGCACCCTGCAGCTCAGGGAGAAAAATTGGGGTCGGGCGGCAGCTACGGGCATTTCCCCCGTTTGGGCCCAGGGGGCGCCCTCTGCCGATTGTTTTGCTTCCAGGACCCCAGGACTGACCTTTCTCTGGGAAGCCCGGAGAGGACGGCTGTGTTCCCCACCCCACGCGGCCCTTCTCCCCTGCCCGAAGCCCAGGGCCAAGCGAGGGGCGCCTCTTCCAGGCCGCGCGCCCCAGGAGACGCCCCGTCGGGGCTGTGCCACTCACTCGAGGGAGGCGGGGCTCCGGCACAGGTGAAGCGGCTGGAGCCCTCCTTCCGAGACGGCCAGGGGGTCAGCACCGAAGGAGAGCAGGAGCCGCACGCAGTCCGTCGTGGCCGCCGCGCACGCCTCGTGCAGCGCAGTCCGGCCGCCCGGCGCCAGGTCCACGTCCGCCCCGCGGAGTAGCAAGTGGCGCAGGCACTCCAGGTAGCCGCGGCTGGCCGTGATGTGCAGCGGGGTGGTCAGCTCCTGCTCGTAGGTCAGCGACCAGAGCCCTGTGGAAGGGAGGAGAGACGCGGGGTCAGGAAGGGCCGTGCGGCGGACACAAGGGCGCTTTGCACGTGCTCAGGCGCACGGAAAGCAGGCTCCAATGGAAGCCTGCAAGCGCGAGAAGGGCGCAGGAGCGATCCCCAAGCTCTGCGGCAGGTTTTCCTTGGGGGCAGCAAGGCGCTTTTCCTACCCCCGCCTCTCCCCCACCCCCGTTGATCTCTGGGCGCACTCAACCAGCGGGAGTTGAATCGGTAGTTCTTCCACTCGTCCTGGTCGCTGGTGTCGAAGACGGAGTTGGGCCCCACTCCGCTTTCGGGGTCGCCCAGGAGGCAGAGGATGGCGCACCCGTCGCCCGCCAAGAGCGCCTGCCAGAAGGCCTGCGCCGGGCCCTCGGCCTTGCGCGTGGAGATGGGCTCCATGGCCCCGGCGGACGGGACCCTCGGGGCTTCTCCGGCGGGACAGAGGCTGCAGCTGGGCTGCCCGCGACGGAGGGCTGCGTGCCCGGGTGTCAAGTCGCAGCCCGAGCTATTCTGGGGCTCCCTTGTGACTCAGCAGCAGCGCCGGTGCAAAGGGGAAGCGCCGCGCCAGAAACTGGGAGCGGGGCGAGGGGAGAAGGCAGGTGATCTCCACGTGCTCAGCGAGACGGGCTGCGCAACGCCCCCGCTCGGTCCCACCAGACCAGCCCTGTGGGCCCTGGCACGATCAACCTGGGCCGGTGGTGGTGGCCAACCTGGCAGGGGTGTTTTGACAAGGAAGGCACGGGAAACCTGTCTGCAAAGGGGGAAGGGCCGCGGGAGCAGGTGGCAAGCCCCAGCTGGCGGGGAGGGTCCGCGGCATGTGAGGCGCGCGCCCGGCCGCGGGAGGAACAGGCCGGAGGTGGGCGCGCTCTCCGCGCCTTAACTTGGAAGCAAACCTTCCGCCCTTCTGCCAGGCAGCAGCTCCCCACGACTGAGGCCGTAAGCGGGACACGCCCCCCGGGGGGGCAGCAACTGGTCTCCTTCAGAGGCCCCCTGCCTCTGGTCCTCTGCCCCTTTTTAAAGAATGCTTTAGTTGAGATTCCTGCGTTGCAGGGGGTCGGACTAGATGACCCTCAGGGTCCCTTCCAACTCTCCACCTCTAGGATCTATAAAGCCGCCTAAAACGAGGGATGACCACAATCTCTAGCTGCAAAGCTGTAGCTTGAAGGGCCTTTTGCTCCCAGTCTCCCACCCATTCTGCCCCTTCCCCCTTCTAAAAACGTTGCAACCTTTCTGCAAGCACAACTTTCATAATCCCCGTTTGGTTTTGCCAATTTGAAAGTAGGCAGGGAGAGACAGGGGTTGGTTTTTTTGCTTGTTTGTTTTTAAAGTGACAGTATAAAAAAGAGTGGTCCGTTCTTGTTATGTTTCCAAAATAAAGGTTTGTTTGTGAAGAATCATTTTTAACTGACAAACACCGTATTTTAAAGGAAAAAAACCCTATTCCCTACATTGCATCGTCATACTGAATAAACTGCCAGATGGGTGGTATAAATAATAAATTATTATTAATAATAATAATATAATAATATATAAACTCTATGTGTGGGGGAGTTTCAAAAGTGTCAAGGATAAACAAAGTATTTTATAAAGGGTCTCATTACCTTCCTCTCCTGGGGGGAGGGGAGAGGTCTGGAGGCTGCAGTGTCCACCCCTCCCTTTGCCCCTGGATTGCAAACCAGCCATCTATCATGTTTCCTGGGCCACTTCCTGTGGGAGACTTGCCCCTTCTCCCTGCAGCCCCATCACTCTTGCTCATTGGGGTGCTCAGGCTGGAGAACACAACTCTTAACCTTGGTCCTGGGTTTGAGTCTCCTGTTGGGCAAAAGATGGGGTTGGACTAAAGGAGCCCAGTGGTCCCTTTCCAACTCTACAAGGATGGTTAGCTCCTTCGGCCTACACTTCTCAATTGAGCGTCCTAATAGAACCATAGAAAAGGGACCCCCCCAGGGCACATGGAGCCAGTGGCGTAGCGTGGGGGGTGCAGGGGGGCCGGCCGCACCGGGCGCAACACCTGGGGGTTAGGGTTATGGGGCGCAAATCCACGGGTTAGGGGGCGCAAATTACTTGCCTTGCCCCGGGTGCTGACAACCCACGCTACGCCACTGCATGGAGCTCCATGCTCCAAGCCAGCTTGCTCCCCGCCTTCCACAGCTTCCCTTACCCCATTTCTGGCTGGTCCAGCGCAGGTCTTGGCTCTTGGAGTGGATGACCAGGTTGACCTCGGCGCGCTCTGAGAAGTGCCTCTGCACTCCATCCAGGTCCCCCGTGTAGAGGGCGTTCTGGACCACCATGTCCCTGCACTCGGAGGGCGGCTCTTTGTAGGTCCTCCTGCCCCAGGAGGCCCCAGGGCCTTGGCAGGAGACCTGGCTCTTGGCACCCTCCCACCTCCATCTCAGCTCCGCATCCAGCCCCAAGGAACGCCACCTGGAGGCCCTGGAGGAGGAAGACGAGGAGGGGAGGGACCTTGACATGAGCTTCCTCTGAGAGAGACGGCTCTCCTTCAGCGCCTTCGACTGCTGGCTGGGGGTCTTCTGCCCTTGGAGAGCTGTGCGCTTGCAGGACCCAGGCCTGACTCAGGGCTTATAAATAGTCCTCTTGGCAGCCACCGCCTGCCTGCTGCCGCTGGCTTCTTTTATCATCAGCTCCCAAAATACATTTCAGCACTTGAGCCAAGGGAGGTGTTTTGTGGCAGACCTGGGGAGATTCTGAATGTTTGCAAGCATGTGCAGAGTGCATTCCCAAAAGTCCCCTGCACATGAGAGAGCCTTTTTCTTCAGATCACTCACTCAGCTCACGAAAAGCAGACCCAATTCTGGACAATAAGGCCCCTTTCCAAAGTGAGGAAGATGCTCATCCTGGAGACAGACAGTGAGGGAATGGTCATCCTCTGAGATTTCCACCCAAAGTGCCCTTTGGGGAGCTGAAAATCTCCTTCCATGCACAACTTATTTTAGGATAATCTTTGAGAACAATTATGACCTCCAAGCATGCTTGGGCAGACTTGAATTACCTTCTCCCTTTTTATGATTCCCTCTTAACCAAGAAATCGCTCTCATTCAGTTTAAGTAAACAATAAAAATATAAGGTTTACTCACCTCAAAAGTCTTGCCAGGATTCAACAAATACAGGGATGAAATCAGGCAGCCAATGCGCCTGCAATGCGCTCTACGTGGGGCTACCTTTGAAGGTGACCCAGAAACTACAACTAATCCAGAATGCGGCAGCTAGACTGGTGACTGGGAGTGGCTACCGAGACCATATACTGTAACACCAGCCCTGAAAAAACTACATTGGCTCCCAGTACGTTTCCGAGCACAATTCAAAGTGGTGTTGGTGCTGAGCTTTAAAGCACTAAATGGCCTCAGCCCAGTATACCTGAAGGAGTGTCTCCGTCCCCATTGTTCGGCCCAGACACGGAAATCTAGCTCTGAGGGCCTTCTGGTGGTTCCCTCCCTGCGAGAAGTGAGGTTACAGGCAACCAGGTAGAGGGCCTTCTTGGTGGTGGCACCCACCCTGTGGAACGCCCTCCCACCAGATGTCAAGGAAATAAAACAACTATCCGACTTTTAGAAGACATCTGAAGGCAGCCCTGTTTAGGGAAGTTTTTAATGTTTGGTGTTTTATTGTGCTTCTAATTTTCTGTTGGGAGCTGCCCAGAGTGACTGGGGAGGCCTGGCCAGATGGGCAGGGTATAAATGATGATGATGATGATGATGACGATGACTATCATCATTCTCTTAGGGACCTGCCATGTCCTTCTGTCAAGGGTGGGGGTCTCAGATACAAAAGGAAACCACTGAGTCTATGTTCTATTTAAGGACATCCATGTCTTTTATTTCCAATCAAGCACACAATAGATTGAAGCAAGAGGACACCCAGAGCTCCAGGCAGGACAATTCTGCAAAGTTTTTTGGCAGGCGCTTCGGCTGGTGCCCTTTAACACACTCCCAAGTCCCCCCCCCCTTTCATTCCACTAGCACTGCTGCACTTTCCTCAAAAGTTCCCCCAACATTTCAGTCTCCTTTTTTGAAAAGTGGCACAACTGCTTCTCCAGCCTGGGGGTAAGAGGTTGGCAGTTTGGGTGCGACTCAGTTTGCAGAAGAGGCGTGTTAAGAGAGAGAGAGTTAGGGACCCCCAGACAACCCCTTATCTTCAACCTCTTTCTCTCTCTCTCTATTTCTCAGGGCCACCAGATCAGCTGGTTAGGCTAGTCCCAGAAACTTCCTTCTCCAAATTGGCTTATTACATTTCTATCCCACCTTTCCCTCCAGGGACCTGAAGGTGGCAGGCATGGGTCTCCCCCTCCTCATTTAATCCCCACAACAACCCTGTGAGGTGGGTTAGGCTGAGTGACTCGCCCAGGGTCAGCCAGTGAGCTTCGTGTTTTACTGGGGGATTTGATCCCTGCTCTCTCCTGTGCCCTAGTCCAGTGCTCTAACCACTACACCACACTGCAACAAGCAACTTGGTTGTTTTCTCACTCTATAATTATAGCTTCTCTCTGCATGTGGCTGCGACAAGTCAAGTCAAGAGCCACTCGCCTTCTGGCTTGCTCCAAGTAGGGCACGAGACTCTGAATCTCAGGGTTGTGGGTCCAAGCCCCACTCGGCAAGAGATCCCTGCAGTGCAGGGGGCTGGACTAGATGACCCTCGTGGTCCCTTCCAGCTCTACCATTCCAAGATTCTATGTTCTACTTGAGGAGGAGGACCTGCTCTCTGTAGGCAGCCCCCTCCCCCCGCTGCTTAAGAGCCCTGCTTGACCCCAAAGGGCATCACAATACACAGTCCTTCAACCCCCAGACAGTTTTGCCACTTCCCCCCTGCAGAGCCAATTTCTCAGAGAACAAGACTGCTGACTCCCCAGCCCCCAGGAGATGGCTAAATGCTTAGGCTGCGCACTGGATCCAGCCAGATTCCAGAGTGCAAACTGAGTGGGGCAGATTCGGGGTGATTTGCCTGACTCCCCACCAAATGGATGGAATTGGAAGGTCCCCAAACTAGGTCAGGGGCTGGATGTGGCTCAAGGGTCAGCCCCAGATCACTCTCCTGGGGGGCAGGGGGCTGCCCAGTGCTATTTCACGTAGCTTCCAAATCAGTCTGGCCTGAGCTAGGATGAAGAGCAGCTCCAGCCCTGGGGTCCTTCAGGCCTAACTCTGGAGAGGTCCAAGGCCAGGGAGATGCACCAGACCTGACCTCCCGGTGTAGGGCAGCCCCTGTCCCTCAAGCTCCCTGAACTGACGCCCCTTGGCCTCCAGGACTCCTGGTGGTCAGTAGGCCCAGTTCACCACTTTGGACCATGAAGCCCACCTGCCCAGAAGCAAGCCAGTCCTCCTGTGGGCTGAGTTCCCTACCAACGATAGGTTGTCCAGGCCTCATCCTGCACCCATACGTGTCTCTCATGACCCCTGCGCACACTGTCCTGCCTTGGGAGGTTTTTAAGCAGAGGCTGGATGGCCGTCTGTCATGGATGCTTCAGCTGAGATTCCTGCATTGCAGGGGTTGGACTAGATGTGCTTTGGGGGGCCCTTCCAATGCCACGATTCCCGGGAGCACACTTAGGGGTCGCAGACACCCACTTCCCCACACACGTGCGCCATGCCAGCCTTTGCACGTAACTCATTTATGCTGCAGCTGCAAAGCATCTGCTTCCCCCTCCCCCTCCCCTCCCTCCTATTTCTTCTTCTTCTTCTTCTTCTTGTCTTTCGCATCGGCTGCCCGGAGCTTCTCCTGTTCCGCCATCATCTTCTTCTTGCCCAGGGGGGTCTTGCTGTACCAATCCTGCAGGAGGAGGCCCAGAAGGCGGGAGACTTTCAGGAAAAGGGACCCTGCCCAAGGGGGTGGAGGAAGGTGGGGCTCAGAGAAAGAGCGGGTGGGACAATAGCTCAGTGGGTTAGAGGCTGGTGCTGCGAAGGCCAAGGCTGCAGGTTCGATCCCAGCTGCCTCTTCCTGCCTTGCAGGGGACTGGGCCCAGCTCTACACACTATTTGTTACGGTGCTCTTTATATACATCCCCTAGACCAGGCATGTCCAAAGTCCATTGTGGGGGTCTAATCCGGCCTGCTGGTCAATTTAATCCCGCCACTGTGGCAGTTTATTTCCTGGGGTAAAATCCTAAAAAAACCGTTTGGACACCACTGCGCCTAGACAAAAATTACTTGATTACATCCTTTGCTCTCTCTCCAACCAACCTCCCCTTGAGCAAATCTCTATTTTTCTGGCTGGCAATAATGTATTTCTTACTGCACAGGTTCTAAAATTTGCCTTGGCTGCAAGTAAGTTGAGCGCTAGGCACCAAGGCAGGTATCATAAGGGCAAGTGTGAGACGTGGGGAGCTTAACTTATGCAGGTGTGATTTTCGCATTTCTCTGTGTTTGCTTTGCTGCTGTTGCTGTTCCGTTTTAAATTAATTATTTGTATTTTAGGCACTGTGACCAATTGTGACAGCTTATAGCTTTTAGCAATAAATATTTCATTCAATTTCATGTTTCTGTGTTTCAGGCCCAATGCTTGTGGGATACTTAAAATCAGGGTTGCCAACTTGAATAAAATATTGTGGGGGGGGGGGGAGAGATAAGCACTGCCCTACATAATCAATCACATGACATGGTGCATGCCCACCATTTGAATGGCAATGCCCATCAACTTTGGGGGTTCCCGGCCCCCTCAAATATTTCATTGGGGTGTGTGAAGACCCCTCAGCCCCTAGAAGTTGGCTCCTGTGTTTAAAACGCAGTCACAGCAACAAGTCTTGTTTTGCTAGATAGGAGCTGAAGCTCATAGAGTTTCCCTGTAAACTTGCTAGAGAGACCTCTGTGAGAGACACCCCCCCACACACACACACTTTGCCCTGACAGGGGGAGCACAGAGCTATATATTCTCCTACCTGCCTGGGCTCCCTCTCTTTCTAGTCCTCCCTTCTCTTTTCCCGCTCTGCCAGCAACGTGAGAACACCTGCATGTCTGAGCTCCGAGCTCAGACCCCATTCCACTGGGGGGGGGCTCGTCTGGCCACCCCCAGCCCAAAGGGGGGCCACAGCACAAGGGAAGAGGCTGGTGGGTTTCTCTCCCGGAGCCTCAGGGCGAGGCCAGCCACCCAGCAGGGGGCGCCCAAGGCCACCTAGGGGCGGGGGCAGGACAGGCTACTCACCCTGAGCATGGCCTCTTCCGCGGGGTAGATGGGGTCTGCCCTGGCCAGCATCTGCAGGAGCTCCCCGGCGTTCAGCGGCCTTTTGGGGAGCTGCAGGAGGCGCCTCTCGCTCAGCACGGACTTCACTGCCTCGGCCATGCTGCCCTGGCTGTAGCCGTCCGACACCTTCGCCAGCGCACTGAGGTCCAGGGTGCTGGTGACGACCCCGCCATGCTTCTCGACCAGCCGCTTCCACGTCACTGGGGAAAGGGGGGAAGGGGGTCTGTCAGGCCCCCTTCTGTCTCGCGGCCTCAGCCCCCGGGGCCTGGACTGATGCAGCAAGCAGAACTCCTTGATAGTTTCGTGCAATTTTTTTCTAGTATCCTCCTATCTACCGCTTTGATGCTTCTTTAAACAAGCAAGCGGTGTATATATTTTACGAAATGTATAAACCGAAAACGGCTATGGGTGGCTTGGCTGAACTGTTCTGGAAGCTCTGACCAGAAGAATGCTGGAATCAGCAAGGGTGACCCACATAATAATAATAATAAATAATAATAATAATTTATTATTTGTACCCCACCCATCTGGCTGGGCCTCCCCAGCCACTCTAGGCGGCTTCCAACAAAGATTAAAAATACATTAAAAAGTCACACATTGAAAACTTCCCTGAACTTCCCTGACCTGAAGGGGCTGCTGTGCAATGACAGGTCCATGGTTCACAAGACCACGGCCACCCATGACTTGCATCCTCTACCCTCTGTCCTCCTTAGTGGGGTCCTGAAGCCCCATGAAAGGTCAAGCTTGGGGGTCATTTTCCACCCCAAAGGTCAGTCAAGGCAGGAAGAAACAACATCCCAGCAGTTCAGGATTTGCTCCCGGAATTTAACACAGCTACTGCCTCCCGGAGACCGGCTGAGTGTTTGGATCCTTCCCAAAACACCCCCTGTGCCCCCACACCAGCCCCAGCCCCCCTCCTCCTCACCGTAGCGTGAGGCATAGTCTGGCCGGTGGATGAGGAGGATCCTCTCATAGGTCTTGCAGAGGCCCTTGATGTCGGCCAGGTAGGGCTGGTTGGACGTTCCCATCAGGAGGACACGGTCCTCGGCCTTCAGCAGGTTCAACGCCTTGGGCAGGTCCTTCTTCAGCCGCTTGGGGTCGTGCTGTGGGGCAGCAGCCACCCCATCAGCCCCAGGCCAGGGAGAAAGATGGCAGTGAGCCTCTCCACCAAGGGAGCAGATTGGTGTGACCCCCAGCCAGCTTCAACCTGCTTTTCCCCAGGTTATGGGACATCAAGGCTATTATTGTCAAGGCTGTTCTCCTCCCGCCTCACTCACCTCCTTCTCCTCTTTGGGGACCTTCTTGTAAAAGGTCTTCTCTGTGTCCCCCACCCAGATGACGGATGGCTGCAGCAGACGGGCCACCTGCAGAACATGGGGCACAAAAAAGAGCTGTGGGCAGTGCTGGAAAGGGACCCCGCCTTTAGGACCAGAAGGTCTGCAAGGTGAGGCTGGGGGCGTGGGGTGGGGTTGGTGCAGGTGCTCCCAAACTACTGCTGCATCGCTCCGTCCCCAGAGAGGAAGCCCACGGCAGAGCCCTGGGGCACCACCACCACCAAGGCTCCGTTTAGAAGTTGACCAGATGGAGGAGGGTTGTGTGGGTCTTTGGTGCAGCCAAAGCCAACCATTTGTGTTTTGCTAGAGGGGCAGGTGAAGGGGCTGAGGCTCATTTTTTTGCAAACCCCTTTGAGGTGTAGGAGGTATCATTCACTGAAGCAGTCAAACACAACATTTCCTGTTTCCTAGAGTGTAAAAGGTAAATGGACCCCTGACCATTAGGTCCAGTTGTGGCCGACTCTGGGGTTGTGGCGCTCATCTCGCTTTATTGGCCGAGGGAGCCGGGGTCCAGCTTCCGGGCCATGTGGCCAGTATGACTAAGCTGCTTCTGGCGAACCAGAGCAGCGCACGGAAACGCCGTTTACCTTCCCGCCAGAGCGGTACCTATTTATCTACTTGCACTTTGACGTGCTTTTGAACTGCTAGGTTGGCAGGAGCAGGGACCGAGCAACGGGAGCTCACCCCGTCGCGGGGATTCGAACCGCCGACCTTCTGATCAGCAAGTCCTAGGCTCAGTGGTTTAGACCACAGCGCCACCCGCGTCTTCCTAGAGTATATACACAGGGAAATGTTGCTCCAGCCAGGAGGACTTCCTGTCACACCTGCTCTGGAGCATCCTCCCCATGTGACCAGGTAGATGGGCGTGACCCTGGGAGACCCTACAAAAGGACCAATCATCTTCCTCTTTTGCTGCTCTTTTTCCATCTTCTGCTGGCTCTTAGCCACCAGCACATAGCTCCTCCTTACAGAGGATGGAAGCCACAAGGCTTAATTAATTATCAGGCCCACCTCAGACTTCTTTTCTCTACACGTGTACCTGTAACTACCACCTAAAGCCTGCCTTCAGGACAATACTGTGACCTGAATGCAAGTAAACTTTACAGTTACTTTTAAAAGAAGACTGTCGTGTCATTACAGTGGTACCTCTGGTTACAAACTTAATTCATCCTGGAGGTCCCTTCTTAACCTGAAATCGTTCTTAACCTTGTGGGATGTGAAACACAAGAGCAGTCAAGTACAACATTCCTAGAGTGAACATGTTTACACATGGGGAGGAATGTTTGTCCAGCCAGCAGGTAAACTTCCTGTTTCCTTCTGGGCTGGGACAGACTTCCTCTGCATGTGACCAGAGGTGGGCGTGGCCTCACCTGTGCAGGTAAGGACAAAAGCACAGGGCAGGGCAGCCATCTCTCTCTCTTTTTGACTACATGCATTGAAGAAGCAACATCTGCTTAGCCAAAGATGCTTCCAGCCAAGAGAGGACAAAGGGACTGTCTTCTTATGAGATAGCTTAGAAAAGTAACATATACGTGGAAACTAAGTCTGCCTTCTGGGATCCGATTGTGAACAGAATGTGAGTAAACTCTTTTTATACTTTTATAGAAGACTGTGTCGTGTCTTATCTTTTATGAGGGAATAAGGGGGAAATACCAGAACAGTTATTATAGAGGCTTTAGCGAGCCTGAGCAAACGGATCCGCTGTGTGTTTAAAAGGGAGATGTTACTCTGCTAAATTGTGGAACTTGTTTACACAAGTTGGAAAGGCTATAATCAAACAACATATCCTCCCCTGCATCCCTGAACATTCCCACGAACCTGAGGTACCACTTTAGCTAATGGGGCCTCCCGCTGCCACTGCGCTGCCGCTGCTCAATTTCTGTTCTCATCCTGAGATAAACTTTTTAACCCGAGGTACTACTTCCCAGTTAGTGGAGTCTGTAACCCGAAGTGTTTGTAACCCAAGGTATCACAGTAATGTTTTTAAGAGGGAACTAAAGGGGAAATTAGTCATGCTGGCTACACCAGCTCCCTCGGCCAATAAAGTGAGATGAGCACCGTAACCCCAGAGTCGTCCGTGACTGGACCTAATGGTCAGGGGTCCCTTTACCTTTACCTTAAAGGGGAAATTTACCAGGAACAATCCCATCTGGACAAGCCAGACTGGATTGCTCAACTTATATGATTCCAACGACTCCATCAACTCGCTTCCTGCTATGTACAAGGGAATGTGCCCTGCTACTAGCTCACTAGCATTGAGTGAGGAAAGATAATATTTAATCAATATATCCTCTCCTAATATCCACAACATTTCCACATGAGTTGTGTTTTTTGAAAAAACAAACACCTATCAAGCAGTGAATAGGTTTTATGAGATAAATAAATAAATCTTCCTTGCTCCCCTTCTTCCTTCTAGCCAGCCCTAAAGCGACCCTCGCCAGCTACAATGCCAGGACCCAGCGGAGGACTTTGGACTCTCAGATTTCCCCAGCGCCCTGTGCCCATAACCCATAATTTGATGACCCATCCCCGTTCCCTAAAACCGCCTCTGCTGGAGCTTGTCCCCTCTCTCTCTCCCTGCCAGGCCATACCTTGAAGACCAGGTGGATCATCATCTGCAGGCCGGCCCTGCCTGGGTACTTCCCAACCAGGTTCCTTGGGGAGAGGTCAAAAAGGTTGGCGCCTGTCTCCGTGCACACGGCGTGGACCAGCATCTTCTTCCCAGTCCCCCCTGGACCGGCCAGGAGGAGGGACTTCACCAGGGGGGCCATCTCATGCACAGCCTGAGAGCCTGCGGGGGGAGGCGAGAAAGGGGGTCTCCGCACCCAGAGAAAGAGGGCAGGACCCAGGGCAGCGGTCTGGAAGCAACACCCGGGGCACATGATGGGATGGGGGTCTGGCTGCAGCCCTACCCAGACGCAGGACAGCATACAGGGCAATGTTCTGGCGCACGTCCAAAGTGGAGGGGGTGGGCTCGATCTCCTGCTGGCGGAGGAAGGTGCCCAGGTAGCAGAAGTCACCTGGTGTGGAAAAGGGGAGGCAAGAGGAAGAGGCCCTCAGCCAGGGTCTAACAACAACAACAACAACAACAACAATATATGCTGTGTACCCCACACATCTGACTAGGTTGTCCCAGCCACTCTGGGGGGCTTACAGCATATATTAAAGCATAGTAAAACAGTCATTAAAAACCTCCCTAAACAGGGCTGCCTTCAGATGTCTTATAAAAGTCAAATAGTTGCTTATTTCCTTGACATCTGAAGGGAGGGCGTTCCACAGGGCAGGCGCCACCACCAAGAAGGCCCTCTGTCTGGTTCCCTGTAACCTCACTTCTCGCAGGGAGGGAACCGCCAGAAGGCCCTCGGAGTTGGACCTCAGCGTCCGGGTAGAACGATGGGGGTGGAGACGCTCCTTCAGGTCTACTGGGCCGTTTAGGGCTTTCAAGGTCAGCACCAACACTTTGAATTGTGCTTGGAAACGTCCCGGGAGCCAGTGTAGGTCTTTCAGGACCGGTGTTATATCGTCTCAGCGGCTGCTCCCAGTCCCCAGTCCAGCTGCCGCATTCTGCATTGTCAGTCCCCTCCCTTCTCTGGCAGGCTGGTTTGGTGGGACATTTGTGGTCAGGCAAACAGGCCCCGCTATTCGCATTGGTGGTGGTTGGACCCAGCAGCCCCCTAGGAGGTTCCTTCCAGCCCTACCACTCTATGGCAGATCGTGAGCAATGGTTGCAGATTGTGAGCAATGGTTCTCTGTACATGCCCAGTGGCACCATTCCATGGCTGAGGTGGAATAAAGGGGATTTTGCTCATATCCCCCCAGAGGGAGACCAACTGAAGAAATGGCAGCAGAGCAAAGGAGAGGAGGAGGAGGAGGAGCTGCTCTGTTGTATCTTATGTCCAAGAGATGGTGTAATGGTTAGAGCAGGCATAGGCCAACTTGGCCCTCCAGATGTTTTGAGACTACAATTTTCATCATCCCTGACCACTGGTCCTGTTAGCTAGGGATGATGGGAGTTGTGGTCCCAAAACATCTGGAGGGCCGAGTTTGCCTATGCCTGGGTTAGAGTGTGGGACTGGGACCTGGGAGAGACCCGGGTTCAAATCCCCCTTGGCCATGAAGCTCCCCGGGAGACCTTGGGCGGCTTGCTGCTTCTCGAACTAACCTACCTCACAGGGTTGTTGTTGTGGGAATGTTCAGGGATGCAGGAGAGGATATATCGTTCGATTATAGCCTTTCCAACTTGTGTTAACAAGTTTCACAATTTAGCAGCGGATGCGTTTGCTCAGGCTCGCTAAAGCCTCTATAATAACTGTTCTGGTATTTCCCCCTTATTCCCTCATAAAAGATAAGACACGACACAGTCTTCTATAAAAGTATAAAAAGAGTTTACTCACTCACATTCTGTTCACAATCAGATCCCAGAAGGCAGACTTAGCTTAGAAAAGTAACATATACAGTGGTACCTCGGGTTAAGTACCTAATTCGTTCCAGATGTCCGTTCTTAACCTGAAACTGTTCTTAACCTGAAGCACCACTTTAGCTAATGGGGCCTCCCGCTGTTGCCGCGCCGCTGGAGCATGATTTCTGTTCTCATCCAGAAGCAAAGTTATTAATCTGAGGTACTATTTCTGGGTTAGCGGAGTCTGTAACCTGAAGCGTATGTAACCCAAGGTACCACTGTACCTGGAAACTATCTCATAAGGAGACAGTCCCTTTGTCCTTGGCTGGAGGCCAAGAGAGCATCTTTGGCTAAGCAGATGTTGCTTCTTCAATGCATGTAGTCAAGGAGAGAGAGATGGCTGCCCTGCCCTGTGCTTTTGTCGTTACCTGCACAGGTGAGGCCACACCCACCTCTAGTCACATGCAGAGGAAGTCTGTCCCAGCCCAGAAGGAAACAGGAAGTTTACCTGCTGGCTGGACAAACATCCCTCCCCATGTGTAAACATGTTCACTCTAGGAATGTTGTACTTGACTGCTCTTGTGTTTCACATCCCACAGTTGTGAGGATTAAAGGCAGAGAGGGAGAACCATGGATGCCCCCTTGAGCTCCGTGGAGAAATAAAGACAGGGTGGAAGGCAAGATGACTTACCTGTGTAATCGGCCAGATGCACCTTCTGTGGCTTTTTAATGATGCCCTCTCGCACAAGCTCCTCATAGAGGGAATCGAGGGTCCTGTCCGGTGTCAGGTCCTTCTCCTTTTTCCCTTTCTTCCCCTTTTTCTGCTCCAAAAAAAAAAAAAAAAAAAAAAAAGGTCAGAGAAAAGTCAGAAAGTTGTTCTGCAGCTCTGGGCAGGTGAATGGGGGGCAGAAGGACAGGCTCCTCCTTCATTCCCCCCCCCAGGGGATGCTCCTTGGATAAAAGGCTTCCCCGCCCCCCATGCACTGACCTTGGCACTCTTCTTGGCCTTGGCCTTGACAGGCCTCGCTACTTCCTGGTCGATGGCCAGCTTGAGCTGCTGAAGCTCCTGTCGCATCAGCTCATCCACCTGACAGGGGAAGGGAGAGGAGGGGAGGGAAGGGGCCTCAGGAAAGGGCTGCAGGGGCCCAGCTTCTGTGGCCCCTGGAATTTTGAGGACAAGGGCCAGCCCCTCCACCTGGGCACCCACCTGCAGCCGAATCTCCTCCTCCACCTCCTTCCGCTTATCCACCTTGATCAGGTTCTCCTGGTAGCGCTGCTCAAAGTTGATGGCCTCATCCTGGTCACTCCAGCAGCCTTGGGGGGGGGCAGGCAGTGCTGATGTCCCTGTGCTGCCCACCGCCACCTTCACCGTGCCCAGCAGCCCTGCCCAGCTTGCCATGATGGCTGCGGTCAGTGCCCACTTGAGGACAGGAGGTCTGGGCCAGAAGGCACCGTGGAGGGATGTCTGGGGCTCAGTGATGGGACTGCATATTTGGAAGGGGCCCCTAAGAGTCATCTAGTCCAACCCCCAACAATGCAGGGATCTTGTGATTGGCCCAGCACCTAGCCATGTCTGGAGTGGGGTGCTCTGCCACCCTGGGCTGGGTGTGGCGCTCCTAGAGTGTCCACGATGCCCGCTTGTCCTCATGGCGTGGGCTCAGAGCCAGATTGCAAATAGGCAGAGTGGGCACCAGCCTGTGGGCCCCCGCCTTTTAGGGGCCCCGAGACAAAGGATCAAAACAGATGCTGTTTGTTTTGTATAATCCAATTCTTGGTTGGTAAAATCAAGCACGCATTTGGAGATAATTTGCAAGGGGGGCCCTGAGATGTTGACTGCCTAGGGGCCTCCACAAGGTTTAATCTGGCACTGTGTGGGCTCCTTCTCTCCCCCCCCCCAATGCAATGGACCCTACATTGACCCACTGCTGGCAGCTTTGCCTGTCGAAGTGGCCCAAGAGCCCCCTGCCTGCAACCCCTTCCCTCCCACACTGGGCTCCCCTCTGCCCTGCCTCACCTGTGTAGCGCAGGTAGCCCTGGTTGATGGTTGGCAGGAACTTGGAGGGGTGGAGCAGCAGGCCTTCGTCTTCCTCCTGAGGAGAACCTCAAACCCAGCACGTTAGCAGACCCCTCAGGTGTCGTCCCCCCAGCCCAGCACAGGTGGGCTGGGGACTCTGCCCTGCGGCCTCCCAAGTTGCAGGTGGACTCCAAGAGTTCAGCCAGGGCAGGGACCCCCCCCACTCCTCACCGCTTTCTTTTTCTCCTTCCCTTTTTCCTTCTCCTTCCCTTTCTCCTTCTCCCCTTTGTCTTTCTCCTCCTTCTTCTTCTCCTTCTTCTTGCTTTCTGCCTTCAGTTCGGCCAGTTCCAGCTCATTCTGCACCTGCGGGGGGGAATCCGTGTGACTCCAAGAGGAATGGACTTGGGGGGGGGAGTGAGGGTATCTTGGGGGGGGGTGGCAGCCTCCAGGAGGCTCCTCCTTAAGGCAGAGGGGCACTGCAAGCCCCCTCCCCTCTTCAGCCCTTCCATCCATTACCTCTTCAGGGGTCTTCTGAGCAAAGAGGACAGTGCAGCCCCCCATCTGCTCATCAGGGTAGTCGGGGAAGGAGCCGACCAGGTCACTGTGGGAGGCAGAATGGGGGGGGGGTGAGCATCAATGATCTGCTGAGAGGAGCCAACCAGCTCGTCCCTTGCGGGAGGGGGGCTACCACTGGGGAGATTTAGGACAGGTAAGAGATAGCCCTTATGGAACTACCAGCACCTATGGCCAGCAAAGGGCCTTCTCCGTAGTGGCCCCCACCCTGTGGAACGCCCTCCCATCCACTGGCAAGGAGATGACTTTTAGAAGACATCTGAAGGCAGCACTGCACAGGGAAGCTTTTTAAGGTTTATGGTTTTATTGTTTTTATGTATGTTCTGTTGCAGGAATTTATGTATAGGTTGGGGGGGGGGTTGCCCCTCCAACAGATATCATACACATGCAGCCCACTACCAAAACCAGCACAATCACTTTTGTGATTTGTCCCCACAAAACACTTCATCACAGTTTCTTCCTATCTATTCAAAGGGCCTCTGCTGCACGATACCAAATGTAAGAATTCTCTGATAAATGTATCTATGTACTGGCTCACTGGGAAAACTTCAGAAATTCCTATAGACCTGTGAGCTCAGCTCTTCAGCAGCCCTTCTGCCTTAGGGATAATCCCTGGCATCCTGATACCTGAGGGCCAGACAGGTAGCCATTCCAGAAATAACAAAGCCAGATGAAGACAAAAGGGTGGGATGAACTTGGCTGGGAAACAGGGAAATGTAAATGTCTCTTTTCTTACACTTGGTGGGTGTTTGGTGGAGGGCAGGGGGAACCAGGGGGCAGGGTCCAGGATGCTCAGATTCCTGCCACCAGACCTCCCCTTTCATGATGTAACTGTGATGTATTAGTGATGTAGTTTGGGGGGGGGGTCTACCATGGGGATGAGCAGCTAATAAAAGTTTGGGTTCTCTTTTGTTCAGGGCTTCCATCTTGTTCCACCTGGTGGCAGGTGGGAGTCCTGTCGCGACAGTCTCCAATAAAGACCAAGCCGACTGGCTGCTGTTTTGCTCTGGTATTCCTGGCTGGGGTCCTTGGTTTTTGTCCAAGGGAGCCCTCAGATTTCTCCCTTAACAGTTGGAAGCTGCCCAGAGTGGCTGGAACAATCCAGTCAGAAGGGATGATGATGATGATGATGATGATGGATGGCTTTAAAAAAGGATTAGATTAGAGAGCTAGAAATGGCTAGAGACTGCCTCTCCGGCTCATGTTTCGCTTGCAGGTTTCCACTGTTCCTACTGGCACTAACAGGCTCGTTGCAGCCTTGGACCCGAGGCGCCTCCCGCTGTTTCCCGGGGCCCCTGGAGGCTCTCCTGGGCCGCCCTGCCCTCTCTCGGCTGCTCACCGGCACTCGATGAACCACTGGCGCAGCTGGTCCTTGAGCGCCTCGCACATGCTGGGCCCCTCCACTTCGTAGATGGTGTCGCGGATGTTGTCGAGCGCCACTTGGTACTCGGCCTCGTAGTCCGCCTGGCGCATGCGGCGCAGCTCCTCGCCCAGCTGCGCCCGGATCATGGCCGGCGTGGGGCCCGCCAGCTCCGGCTCCAGCTCCTGCGCGGGGTGGGCAGTGAGCAGCTGGGGGGGGGGCGACCTTCCCTCTCCCTCTCCCCCCCCCCCAGCCCCACGCCGAGCCGGAGGGAGGGAGAGCTACGACGGCACAGGCGAGGCCATTAGGCGAGATGGGAGGCGGGCGCCGAGCGCGGCCGTGTAAATTACCCCGTAATGAGTTTGTAATATGCGCGCGCGGCGCCTCCTTGCCCGGCAGCGGCCGCGGCGCCCAGGCACTTTCCCGCCTCATTGCCCCCCAAATGGATTTTAAATATCATTCCGAGGACACAATTATTTAAAACGCTGAACTAAACATTCGCTAATGGGGGGGAGGAGGCGGGAAGAGCCCCGGCGGAAACGGGACGGGGGGGACACGGAGAGACCCCCGCTTGGCGCAGGAGACGGACGCGCCTTGGGCTGCCCGGGCCGCGCCAGGGCGAGAAGCGCGGGGTAGCAAGGCCGCGCGCCCTCCCTCCGTCCCTCCCCTCCTGCGCCAGGCCCGCGCCATCCCCGAGGCGGCCCTCGAAACCCTCCTGCGGTGCTTCGGCTAAGCCGCTCCCGGAGCAGGAGCCGAGCTGGCCCCGGCCGGAAGGGAAGGCGGTCCCAGTGGCGACCCCTCGTCCCGCCCCGTCGGGGCCGCGCCCTCCAAGCCGGCCGGCCGGCCGGACAGCGTTGCTTGGAGAAAGGGGCGGGCGGGCCGTAGCGCCAAGGGCAAGAGTCCGGCCCCGGAGGCGGGGCGCGCGCTCACCATGCCAAGGAAGACCATCTCCATCTGCCGGGATAGTTTAATGAGTCGTCGCTGCACGCACCCTTTCCAGATCTGGAGGAAGAGGACGTGGGGACGTGAATCGGGACCCACCCGGACTGCGCTCCGCACTGACCAAGGAGCTCATCCGCCCAGGCTCGTGGGGCGTGAGGTGGGGGGCAAACACGAGCCTATGAAAGCCCACTTCGAAGAACAACTCAGTTCAATGAGGCGCCCCACAGTTTGACACTCGACTCCCCCAAGAGGACACCCGCCTCGCCATAGTTCAGCGCAGCATCGCGCCAAAAAAAAAGGCCCTCAAGGCGCCTTTCTACAACATGTTGGTGGGCGGAAAGCGGAAGGCAAAGCTTTGGGACGAGGTGGGTTTGGGGGACCAACGCGCGTCCCTCGGCTGCATTCATGACTTCGGCCTTCTGATTAAGCTGGTGTCAACCACCACACCCCCCGACGGCGCCGGCGCCTTGAGTCGCAGCTGGAGAGCGGCGGAGTAAGGCAGGGGAGGCGAGTCTGTCTCTTTGCGCTGGGGAAGAGGGAAGTCTGCGCCCCCTCGCCTCGAAACACCACCCCGCCTCTCTCCAGGATCCGTCCTAGCCTCCAACCAGAACGGCGTTCCTCGCCTTGTGGTCCTAGGGGAACAGTCCTTGGGGAACAGCCCCCCCCCCCCGCTCCTCCCTGGTGGCAGTGCCCCCCCTCACCTTCTGGATGGTGATGGCGGCCACGTCTCGGTTGGGCTCATAGAAGCCGCTCTCGCGCACCTTCCTCTCGCGCTCCTCGTCCCTCCGGATCTCCCACATGAAGCGCGCGCGCAGGCGGCCTTGGCGCATCCGCTCAGCCATCTGGATCAGCCGCACCGCCTCCTCCCGCGGCATGCCGGGCCGCGGAGGCTGGGGGAAGGGGGCAGCCCTTTTCAGACGGGGCGCCAGCGCCCGCCACGGGAAGCCCCAGCGCAGGGCGCCGTCGGACGCCGCTGGCCGCCACGCCGGGCTCCTCCAGGAACCGGAGGGCAAGGATCCCGGCCGGGCAGGGCGTGAGCGAGTGCAGAAAGCTCTCGAGGTCTGGGCCCTGCGCCCGGCGCCCCCAGGAAAAGCCTGCAGACCCGCCCTCCCCTCCTCCTCGGGTCCGAGCCCAGCCTGGCACCGGCAGCGCCAGGAGGAGCCCTTTGCCCGATCAGAGGCCCCTTCCCAGGGAGGGGGCACTCACGGCGGACCCCTGTTGACTCTTGGTGGGCCCCATTTGACTCATGAGCCCGGTCAACAGGTCCTGGCGGTCCTGGAGGATCTTGGCGCGCTCGTGGAGAAAGTACTTGGGAATGGGGACCTCCATGTCCGCCTGCAAAGAGGGGGGAGATGGGGGCGGGAGGGGGTTGGTGGCGCCCCTCTTCCGCGGAGTCCCAGGCTGGCTGGACCCTGGAGGTGGCTCGTCCAAACGCGACCCACGTTGTGCAAACGCGGCCTGCGCTTTCGGTTACTTGATTTCTACCCAAAGGGTTAAAATGGCAACAGAGCCCCGAAAGAAGGCCACGAAACGCCGGGATACATATAAACGAGCAGCGTAAAAGCCGAATTAAAGCAGGCTTTAATCACTTTAAAAGCAGCTTACGGAAGATTTAAACGGCCTCGAGAAACAAGGCTTTTCCTGGCACAGAAATGGCATCAAGGTCAGCGCCACGCGGAGAGAGCGTCCCGCCGTCGGGGTGGGCTGCACGGAGCGGTCCCTTCCCCCTGTTGCCACCGGTGGCACCACGGACGGCAGGAAGGGTCCCGAGCGGAGGCGACCCGCTCCCCTTAGCCAGCCTGCGCAAAGAGTCTCCCTGGATGCCACTGCGCTCGAGGAACCCCTTTTTCCCGCCCCCCCTTCTTGAGAAACCCCCTCCTTTGGCCAGCAGCCCCGCCCAGACCCCCTTCTCCCGCTCTTCCAGCCCTTCCCGGCCTAAACCACGAGGACCAGAACCTCGCCTATTTGTCGCGAAAGGCAGCCTGAGATTCGCCCAGCCCCCCCGGGGGGGCTCCTTCGAGGCTCTTCCTTTCAGGCCTAGTCTAGGAGAGCAGAGCAGGGGTCTTTCTTATGGGGCCCCTGGAAGGAGGGCAAGGACGAACCCCACAGGATCTCTCCCCGCGCACTCCGTCCCCCCCCCCCCGCTGCCAGCCCGGGACTGACCGGCGTCAGCTTGAGCTCCTCCAGCACGTGGTCCATGTAGTGGTACTCGGACAGGTCCAGCTCCACGAGCTCCTGCTTGAGCTCCAGGATGCGGCCCAGGACGCCCTCCAGCAGAGGCCGCAGCACCAGGCGCTTCTGCGGCTGCACCATCTGGTCGTAGCAGACTTCGAGGCGCCGCGCCGTCTGAATGTAGCGCAGGTAGAGAGTGGCCACCGTGTGGAAGAACACCGCCCGGTTCCGCTCCGGCTTCGTCGGCTGCGCCGGCAGCTCCTGCGCCAGAAGCTCCTTCAGGGCCACCCGGGACTCCTGCCACAGTTTCCCGAACGTGCTGCGGGAGGGAGGAAGAGCCGCGTCCCCAGGCCGCACCGCAGCCCAGGCGGCTCTGGGAAGGCCGGGAACGCGCAGCAAGGAGGGCCAGTGCCGGGTTTACGTTTAAGCTAAGCAAGCCATAGTTTAGGGCCTCACAAAAAATTAAAGGGGGAAAAATTGGATGTACATTTCCAAAATATAAGATAAAAAACAAATAAAATAAAACCTACATCCAGCAACAGTGTTTTGTGTTGTGTTGGCTCCTAGGATGTAAGGAACGGGCCCGCCTGCTAGCCTGCTCCCTAAAATATCAATTGTCTGCTCATTTCTGTATATAGCGTGCCTGCATTTTGCATGGACAGTTGCATGGCATATATTCAACACAAAAAACAGCGACAATTTGTTGTTGACAAAGGACAGTTGGACATATAAAGGGCCCCATTACCTTCAGTAGCTTAGGGCCCCATCTAACATAAATCCGGCCCTGTGAGGGGCAAATTAGCCATGGAAGGGGCGGCCGCCGTCGAGAAAGGCGTTGGGCTGGCTGGCCGGCGCCAAGAGAATTGGAACCACCCCGCCCAGCCCTCGACGGAAGGGGCACCCCGACGCCCCTGGGCCAATGCAAAGGAGGAAAGCCGTCCATGGCGAGATCAGGTGCTCATGGAATCATAGAACAGAAGGGTGGAACTGGAAGGGACCCCAAGGGCCATCTAGTCTAACCCCCCCCCCATTGATGCATGAGTGATGGAGGGCCCCACTTCCCTCTCGAACAGGCAAAACCCGGGAATAATCAGATCTGACCAGGCAGAACTGTATGGCGCGCGGGGCGGGTGGGTGTTCGGGCTCCTGAGCACCAGACCCCTCTCCTTCCACGCGCCCCTGGCGCCCCCTCCCTCCTCCAGCCACCCCAGCCGCTGCTCCGTAGCCGGCCCCGGTGCTCCCGGCCCCCTTTGCAGATTTGCCAGCGCCGCTCAAGCCAGCTCTGGGCGCGCCCCGTCGCCTACAGGAGCGACTCCGAATACCCGCCTGCCCAGAGGGGCTTCCTCGGGGCAGCCCGGAGCCGGCCGAGCGGAGGGCTCAGCGAGCGCGGCTCTTGCAAGTTACCCCCGAGAAGCCCGCACCTGCTCGCCATGCTGCCCCCTCTGCCTCCCGGGCGCCGAGTTCCTCGCAGGCGAAAGGCGGGGAGGCCCCACCCCCGATTGTCCGGGCCAGTTCCCATAGAAACGAGGGAACAGGGAAGGGGCCGGCTGGCCCGCCGGCAGAAGAGCGCAGGGCCCACCTGGAAGGGGGGGGGTCACTCCCGGGACCAGAGGAGGCCCCAAGCAGCAGGGCTGGTCCGTTTGGTACCTGCTTCTCCCAGATCCTTGGCACGTCCAAGGAGCTATTTGCTGCCCAGAGCCCCATCCCTCACTGGAAGGCCGTGAGAGCCAGCCCCTCCCTTGCCGCTGACGAAGGAGGTCCCGATCCTCCTGACTTTGGAGGAGATGCCGGGCGGGATTAAGACTTTTGGAGTCCCTAAGCACTTAAAAGATTTTGGTGCCCCCATAAATATCTGGTTCAAAATATGAACAATAATCTGTGCAACACAATTTTATTTTTCGAAATAAAACCTACAGTAAGATGGAAAATAATATTTTAATCTGGTATACTTTCGCTTCATTTGATAAATGTCCTTCTCCAATTGCAAAATCTTCGATCAGATCCTCAAGAACCTACCCACCTGACACAAAACTGCACAAAAGACTGTTCATGTAGGCTGCTGCTGCTGCAAGGATGTTGCCCAGAGTCAGAAGGATGATAAGATACCTACAAAAGCGGCCTGGCAGATGAAACTATGCAGAGATGGCAAGACTGACCGGGAAAACTTCAATAGAGAATGGGACAGACTGTATCTAAAAGACCACTGTAAACACTTGAACTCTTTGGCAGGCTTTAAATAACTCTTGCAATGTCACAAAGACCTTTGATATAACGGAGGACTGTAATTTGGATGAATTTATAATATGCAGTTTACAAAGGTATTTAAAGAACTCGTGAAGGGGAGGAGGGAAGCCCTAAGATTTGGAAGAATCTTGTTATAATTTTAATATTTGCCAGAATTTTTTTGTGTGTGTGTGTGTGTAAAACTTGTAAAACCAAATAAAACTTTATTGAAAAAAACCACACAACTGCACATACACTATGCAAAAGAATGAAATATTCTCCTCCCTTCTTTCTACACCCAACCTTGCAATGCCTATGGCAGCAGTTGCACTCCAAAGGTAAAGGTAAAGGTAAAGGGACCCCTGACTGTTAGATCTAGTCATGGCCGACTCAGGGGTTGCGGCGCTCATCTCGCTTTACTGGCCGAGGAAGCCGGCGTACAGTTTCTGGGTCATGTGGCCAGCAGGACTGAGCCGCTTCTGGCAAACCAGAGCAGTGCACGGAAACGCCGTTTACCTTCCCGCCGGAGCGATACCTATTTATCTACTTGCACTTTGACGTGCTTTCGAGCTGTAACTGACCTGTAAAAAGGGCTCTATAATTTGAAAACGTTCTATGTACCTTTGTTATCCATGAAAATCTTTCAATAAAAACGAACTTAAGACCAAAATGAACCTTGCATCACGTTTCTGTACTTGGTAACAATAAGGCACCTGCCTTGTTGCAGTTGTTCTGTAGGGATTTTTAGAAGACTTCACCTGCCAATGCTCAGCTGAGCAATTTGTGACAATGCTAAAAATCGGGCAATGGGAAATTTATGTGGTGCCCCCTTGATACCCTAAGCAAGTGCTTATTTTGCTTAATGGTTAATCCAGCCTGAGGAGATCCTGGGTCTGAGGGCAGCTGAGGAAAGGAGAGCAGCCATCTGCTCCCCATCCAGGTTGGAGAGTTCAAGGGGCTTGCCTACATTTCCAAAGCCCTGAGCAACTTAGTGCCATGGTGCCTCAGGGACCACCCGGACCCTTATAATATCTCCGAGATCACCTGCAGGAGCATCGTTGGCAAGACCCACTTGATGACAATGAGAAACCGGGCCTTCAGTGACACGGCCCAGTCCTATGGAACTCTCTGCCACTGGATATTCTGGGCCAACTATTAAACGCCTGATGAAAACCTTTTCTATTCCCCCAGCTAAGAATACACTCAGAATGGTGTATGTTTTTGACGTTTTAAATGCCTTTTATTGTAGAGTTTTATTGCTGCAAACCACTACTTTTGATACTTTTTTAAATGACAAAAGCAGTATATATTTTTAATAAATAAATAAAGTGATTGAGGACGGGCAACTGTGCCTTGGGCTGCAGGGGGTGGACAGACTTTTGCCTTGCCCATTGAGGACCTCCCAAGGTGGGGAGAGCTTGCCGGCACCCCCAGGAGGGGAGACCCTCTGGAAACAGGCCTTCACTGCCCGCTTTGCTCCAGGCACCTATGGGCCAACCAGGGAGAGATCTTGGTAAGGCGGGGGGGACGGGACATGAGGGCTGTGGGGCAACCCAGCTGTGAGTCTGCTGCCTGGGGGCCAGAGCCAAACCCAAGATGGGATTGTGCCCCTTTCGGCTTTCTGCTTCAGGGAACATGTGACGCAGCCCTTCCAGAAAAGGAAGTATAGAATGCGTGCTGGGTGGGAGAGATTCTGGCGGTGGCTTTGATCTTTTGGGAGGGGTCCCCCCCCAAAAAAAGTGGGACGACATACTTCTCAGTAGCTTTGGTGGGCCCAGCATCCATTCTGTGTGTCTCATCACCTGTAGAAGCCAGGGAAGGGAGACAGGCTTGCAGGGCAGTGTGGGAGAGTGGGCACAGCTCCACATGAGATGAGGCTGGCAAGGGATGCTCAGAGCCACAAAGAGGAGCACTCAGTGCAGCTGGGCATTTCAGTATCACCTGGCCTCCCTCTTGGTCACTTTTGAGAAGGCACTCGCCACTCCCCGCAGACCCAAATGTGAATGAGGATGGCATTGCCACCGTTTAAGCCAACCCAACAGCCAGCTGAGACGTCAACTCTTGCTTTTACGTTATTTTCCAGACGAGCCGAGGCACACAGAGCTTTCCTGCCCACCCCCCGCTCCCATCGCCTCCGCGAGAAGAAAGCAGAACTATTGAAACACTTTTCCCTCTTTATTACTGGCTGATAAGTTCTCCAACAGGTCTGGTAATTACATTGATAAATAATAATTGCTAAAAACAAACGGAGGCCCAAGGAGTGAAGTCTGGAAATGAAAGCAGAGAGTCAGCCCTGCGGTGTCAGCCCAGACCCCCACCTCCCGCTTGGTGCAGAGGGCTGGAGAAGTTCCCTCTGCAGGCAGGAGGAGGAGGAGGAGGAAGAAGAAGAGGAGGAGAAGGGGTTGTCCAGCTGGGGGGAGCAGAGGGAAGGAGAGTGGAGAGGTGGTGGTTGTGCAAGAGGAAGAAGCAGCAGCAGCAGCAGCGGCAGCAGGAGCTCAGGAACTGAAGAGAAGATTTGTTGCTGCCTGTTCCTTCCCCCTGGCAAGGCGGAGGAGCAGCAGGTGGGCTGGAGGCTGGCACCAGTCTCTGGGGGAAAGCAGCCCATCTGACCCACCGGGCCGGCAGAGGGCCCTCAGGCGCTGTGAGTCTTCTTTGCCATCTGCGGAGGCGGCTCCTCGCCCACCAGCTTGGACTTGAGGTGCTCCTTGTAGGAGAGGATGTCGCCCGGCCACTTGGCGATCGTCCGCTTCTCGCAGACCCAGATCTCTTGGGCCACCTGGAAGGAAGAGCAGGCGGCATCTTGTGTCAGGGAAAGTGCGGGACCTCATCCGAGTCCAAAGCAACAATGTGTGTTTTGCCAGAGGGGCACGTGGAGGGGCTGAGGGTCACAGAGCTTTCCTGTAAAATTCGCTAGAGTGACCTCTGTGAGATCACTTCCTTTGCCTGCCTTGGCAGGAAGCGGTAACACGGCATCCTGCCTTCCTGCCTGGGCACCTTCACCATGCCTCCAAGTCGAGCACACACTCTGCAACTCAGACACCATTTGGAACTTGCATTTTGTACTTTATAACTTAGATAGCAGTTATAAAACTGCCTTCATTTTGCTACTGTCATTGCTACTTCAAGACCTAAGTAAATACTCCTTTTACTTCTTCACCAAATGATGGGCGTGTGATTGTTATTTGGGGAATAGTAATAATAGTTGTTGTTGTTATTATAACAACAACAATAATAATAATAGTACCGCACCCATCTGGCTGGGTTGCCTCAGCCACTCTGGGCGGCTCCCAACAGGATATTAAAAACACAATAAAACATCAGACATTAAAAACTTCACTAAACCGGGCTGCCTTCAGATGTCTTCTATAAGTCAGATACAGTGGTACCCGGGATGCGAATGGGATCCGTTCCAGAGCCCTGTTCGCATCCTGAAGCGAACACAACCTGCGTCTTAACATGCGCAGGTTACGTTTCGCCGCTTCCGCACATGACATCATTTTGACCGTCTGCGCATGCATGCATGGCAAAACCCAGAAGTAATGCGCTCCATTACTTCCGGTTTGCCGTGGAGCGCAACCCAAAAATACTTAACTTGAAGTACATTTATCCCCAGGTATGACTGTAGTTGTTTATTTCCTTGACATCTGATGGGAGGGCATTCCACAGGGCAGGCGCCACCACCGAGAAGGCCCTCTGGCACAACTCCAGATGTTGCTGAACTTCCTGCCCCCATCAGTCCAGGCTGATTGATGGGAGAGTCCAGCAACATCTGGAGGGGGTAACGGGCCCCATAAACTCCTTCCCCACCCAGCACCAGAACTCGTGGATTGCTTCATCCTCCTTGCAGGAGGGGAGGGCTCTTCCCACCCCCCACCCCCCAGCGTGGCAAGAGGCAGCCTTTGGCGCAGGTGAAGCAGAGGTCCCCCGTGCTGGGTCTGGGGCTGCCCCCTCCACTGACCTGCTGGATGAGCCGGAAGTCGTGGCTGACCAGCATCATGCCTCCCTCGAAGTCGTTGATGGCGTCTGCCAGAGCGTCGATGGTCTCGATGTCCAGGTGGTTGGTGGGCTCATCCAGGAAGAGCATGTGGGGGTTCTGCCAGGCCAGCCAAGCAAAGCAGACGCGGCACTTCTGCCCATCCGACAGGTTCCGGATGGGGCTCACCTGCCGGGCACGACCGTGTCAGAAGAGAAAGAGCCAAAGGGCCCCGTGCAGCCCAGGAGCCTGTTCTCATAGGGGCCACCCAGGGGCTCGAAGGGGAAACCCCCAAGGGTGGTCTGAGCTCAGGAGCAAGGCTCCCCCTTCCTGCGCTGGTCTAAGCAGAAGGAGGGTCCCCAGCTCATGGGGGGAATGACCCACTTTGCACACAGAAACCCCCTAAATGCCAGCCCCGAAAGGCGTCGTCGCTTGAAAGGCTCAGAACTGGACCCAGGACTCTGGTGCAGTTTCAGGTTCTCAACATTAGGAAGAACATCTTGACAGCAATAGCTGTTTCCTCGGAGGCTTTTAAGCAGAGGTTGGGTGGCCATCTCTCAGGGACGCTTTACCTGAGATTCCTGCGTTTGGACCCTGCTGTTCTATGATCTCACCCTGCCTGCCTCGGATTCCCCAGGGCTGCCCCCTGGTCTTCTGTGTCCTGCCAGGGGCTGCCCCTCAGACTCTGCTCCCCCCCCCCCCCCGCCCCACAGAAGCCACCACAGGCCTGGGGCTCCTTCCTTCTTCCCCCAGGCCAGACCCACCTGCTGCTTCCCCGTCAGCCCATAGCGCCCAATGATCTTCCTCATCTCCTCCTTCTCCTTGATCTCTGGGTAGCACTTCATCATGTACTCCAGCGGGGAGAGGTCCAGATCCAGCTGCTCTTGCAAGTGCTGAGGAGGCAGAGGGGTGGGGAGAGGAGAGGGAGGACGTGAGGGGGGGGCACACTGCTCTCCCTCTGTCCCCCCCCCCACTGCGTTTATAGCGCAACTTCTCCTCCAAGGAGCTTCAAGGTGGCTCATGCCTGGCTCTTCTCCCCCTCCCCATTTTGCCCCCCCCACAACATCCCTCTGAGGTAGGCTAGGCCGAGAGGCAAGGACTGGACCCCAAGGTCACACCCAGCAAAAGCCTTCACGCCGGGTGGAGATTCGAACTCAGGCCCTGGGGCAACGCTGTAGCCACTAGGCCTCACTGGCTCTCTGCACCCACAGGGAACTAGCAGGGCCCCCCACCCTTCCAGGTCCTTAGCAGTGCCCTGGGAAGGAGCCAGAAACCCCCCAAATAAACAGCACCTGGTGGTATCTGCCGATCTTGACGTGAGAGTGTTTGCGGATCATGCCGTCGCTGGGCAGCAGCTGGAGGGAAAGGACAAGCCGGTCAGAGACTCCAGCAGAGGAAAAAAGGCCATTTCTATACCCCCCCCCAAAAAGCAAGCCACGGGCGCCAGGTCCTCACCTCCCCTGTGAGGAGCTTGAGCAGCGTGCTTTTCCCAGCCCCGTTGGGCCCCACAAGGGCCACGCGAGTGTCCAGGTCGATGCCAAACTCCAGATTGTTGTAGATCCAGGGCTGAAGGGGACAGACAGAGAGGGAGGCAGATAAGTAAGTTTCCTAACTTTATTTCTAACGTTTTAAGTTATATGAATTGTCTGCTCAGTTCAATCATCTTGCATATTTTAAATATACTGCGGCTTGCTGTTATTAATTTTTTTCTGAACAGTTATAGCGTAGGAATGATTCATTGAGTGTGGATTACAGTTTAATTATTGTTTACTGATATTCTGAGAGTTAATCTTATTGTGTGCTATTATATTGTAATGTATTACTGAATAATACTTGGTATCAGCTGCTTATTTCAAAGTCAGATTTTTGTGTGTGTTTTTTTTGCCCTGGATTGGACTGTTAGAAGATACTTGATAACGTAAGTGTTACGATATTCCGTTCCACCTTAACAGACGTGTGGAATTGCTGTGTGTCACATGTCTGTTTACACTCCAGCACAGCTTGCTGGGAACTTCCGTTTGTGTGTATAGCTTTTGCTTATGCTGCTTGCTTGGACACGGAAGGTAGAAGACATGTTTTTCCTTTTGTCCTGATGTACGCTGATTACGTGGGACGCGGGTGGCGCTGTGGGTAAAACCTCAGCGCCTAGGACTTGCCAATCGTCAGGTCGGGGGTTCGAATCCCCGCGGCGGGGTGCGCTCCCGTTGCTCGGTCCCAGCGCCTGCCAACCTAGCAGTTCGAAAGCACCCCCGGGTGCAAGTAGATAAATAGGGACCGCTTACTAGCGGGAAGGTAAACGGCGTTTCCGTGTGCTGCGCTGGCTCGCCAGATGCAGCTTTGTCACGCTGGCCACGTGACCCGGAAGTGTCTTCGGACAGCGCTGGCCCCCGGCCTCTTAAGCGAGATGGGCGCACAACCCCAGAGTCGTACACGACTGGCCCGTACGGGCAGGGGTACCTTTACCTTTACCTTACGCTGATTACACTGCCTGTAAATATGCTCTTCCCAGCCGTCTCCTGCCACTTCTGTGGCGTAGTGCTTACTCTGGCTGATCAGAGCGTGCTCCAGCTTCTGAAGGCTTCTGAAGCTGTGGATCGCTGTTTCATGCTGCACCAAGGACTGGAGTTCGACTGGCACGTCGGCCGCTGAGCTGGAGCCAGCTGGGGGCTTGCCAACTGCCCCCGATTCCTTAGCAGCATCACAACAATAAGAGCCTGGTGGACCAGGCCTGTGGCCCATCTAGTCCTCTTCCCACAGTGGCCAAGCAGATAACTCTTTGGGAAACCCAGAAGGAGGATCCGAGTGCAAGAGCAGCTCTCCTGTCCTCTGGTTTCCAGCAACTGGGATTCAGAAGCACTTACTGCCTCCGACTGCGGAGGCCAAGCAGAACCATCCTGGCTAGGAATCACAAATTCTTCTACATGACTTTGCCTAATCCCCTTTGAAGTCACATAGTTTGGCTCCTGCGGAAAGGAGTTCCACAGTTGAACCCTCTGCCGCAGGAAAGACTTCCTTCCATCTTCCCGCGTTCGGCTTCATTGGACGTCTCCGTGTTAGGAGAGAGGGAGGAAAGATTTCTCCTCTCCCCTTTCCTCCACGCCAGGAATAATTTTATAAGCCTCTATCCTGCGGCCTCTTCCTGGCCTTCTCTCTCAGTCGTACATTCTGCTGCTTCTTCAGCTTGTGAGCCGCCTTGTGTGTCGCAGTACAGAAAGGCAGCGTACGAATTAAGAGTGAAATGGAATTCCGATATTGGCAGCCCCTCCGCTCACCCCATCCTGGCTGTATCTGAAGCTGACGTTCTGAACCATGATGACAGGAGGCGGGATCTTGCCGCACGAGGGGAAGTAGAAGGAGAGGGTCTGGGGAAGAAGAGGGAAACAAGGGGGGGAGTGAAGGTCAGCAACCTTGGCTTCTCAATTTTTTTATTACATTTTTATTAGGAATTTAAACAAAACATATTATCTTAAAACATATGATCCTTAATTCCCCATCCCCCCTCATAAAACACCCCCATTCCCTGGCTTCCCTCAGTTCCAATCCCTGGTTTCCTTAATTTGTCTAACTGGTTGTTATCAATAAAAAGTTTGTGAGTGTTTATTCAAAACCTGCCAAGGAGTCCAATTCACTTTGTTGCATCTTTAAGTACTTTGTAAAAGGTTCCCATTCATCAAGTTATCCTTGTCCCGTAGTTTATGCGTCAATTTTGCCAGTTCTGCATAGTCCATCAATTTCTCTTGCCATACTTCTTTAGTTTTCCATCCTTGTGCTATTAAGACTCTCGCCGCCATTGTTGCGTACATTAAAATGTTTTTCTTTGGCAGGTCTTTCCCTACTATCCCTAACAAAAATGCTTCTGGTTTTTTTAAACAAATATTTTAAAAAATATTTCAGGGGCCATGCTAATCTTCTCTGTATTGTTCCAATTTTAGTATATGCGCTGCTGAATCAAGCACAGCAACCTTGGTTTCTCCTCCCTGCAGCACCCCAGGCCAGGAGCCGCTGCCACCTTCTCCCCTCCCAGGCCGGCTAGCGCCTGGGAAGGAAGGAGACCCGCCCAGGGGGGTCCCGGGTAGCTGGTCAGAGAACCACGGAAGTGGAGAGTTGGAAGGGACCCAAGGGTCATCCAGACCAGCCCGCTGCATTGATTACAGGAACCGAAGTCCTGGTCTTCTAGCCACCCCCCTCCATCCCTGTACAAGAGCCCAAGGAAAGCCTGCTGAGTTGCCCCTGCCCCCCGGCTCAGCCCCTTCAGCCCCCCCTTGTGGGGGCACAGGCTGACCATCTCCCCACCTCACCTTGTCGTTGACCACCCGTTCGGTCAGCCCTGAGGCCATCATCTTCTGGAGGGTCTTCTCTTTGCTCTGCGCCTGGCGGGCCAGCTTGGCGCTGCCGTGACCAAAGCGGGCAATGTAGTTCTGCAACGATTCAGAGGTCAGCGGTGGGCACAGAGGCGAGGGCACAGGGAGCAGGGAGCGGAGGGGAATAAATTTGGACAGAAGACTCAGACGAGGTCTCCTTTGAAGCCAGGCCACCAAGAAGTCTAGAGTCAGAGGGAACCACCTGCCAAAATGCCCGTCATGGTGGGGTTGGCCAGATCCTGTCCCCCACCCCTGGACAACAACACCCCTGACAACAGCACCCCAGATTTTTTTTTGGGGGGGGGGAAGGGGAGCACAAGAGCAATTAACATTCTATGGCTTTTGAAATATGCTTGTTTCATACTGTATATTATACTCTCATTTTGTATTTTTCTGTTGTGAATCGCCCTGGGATGTTCAGCTGAAGAGCAGCATATGAATTCAGTAAATAGGTAAACGCAAATAAACTCTCCCCTCTCCTGCGATGCCCAGCAACTGTCTCCCCCCGCAGAGGGCAGGGCGGAGCCCCCGTGGGTGGGGGCCCTCAGGAGTCCCTTTGGGGTGGCTACCTTCATGTGGGCAATCTGATCCTGCTCCCAGTGGAAGCGCTTCATTTGGTTCTCCTCCAGCTCCAGGCGGGTCTTCACATACTGGTCGTAGTTACCCTGGAGGAGGAGAGAGGGATATCCCCGTTGGCCTGGGGCTCTGGCCCGGGGAGGGGGCTCATCCTGCAGCCCTCCAGGCCCAGCCACCACAGCCAGGGGGCAGGCACACAAAAGAGGACCCACGACCCTGGATTCTGGAAGCAGGGCCAGTCTCTCTCAGGAGGCGGCAGCAAGCCTCACCGCCCAGCGCCTGGCCCCGATTCCTGCTCACCGTGTAATACTTGAGCTTGCGGTTGTGCATGTGGATGATGTTGGTGCAGACGCCGTTCAGGAAGTCCTGAGAATGGGAGATGAGCACCAGGATGCGCTTGAACCTGCAGAAGGAGAGCCAGAAGTGTGAGAAAAGATGTGTGCAGCCTGGGAGTCATGTTGGACTCACAGCTGTCCATGGAGGTGAAGGTCCATTCTGTGTCCAGGGCAGCTATTCACCAACTCCATCTGGTACACAGGCTGAGACCCTCCCTGCCCACAGACTGTCTCGCCAGAGTGGTGCATGCTCTGGTTATCTCCCGCTTGGACTACTGCAATGCGCTCTACGTGGGGCTACCTTTGAAGGTGACCTGGAAACTACAACTAATCCAGAATGCGGCAGCCAGACTGGGGACTGGGAGTAGCCACCGAGACAACCTAACACTGGTCCTGAAAATACACTTCCAAGCACAATTCAAAGTTTTGGTCTGACCTTGAAAGCCCTAAGCAGCCATGGCCCAGTAGACCTGAAGGAGCATCTCCGTCCCCATCGTTCAGCCCAGACACTGAGGTCCAGCTCCGAGGGCCTTCTCGGTGGTGGCACCCGCCCTGTGGAACGCCCTCCCACCAGATGTCAAGGAAATAAACAACTGACTTTTAGAAGACATCTGAAGGTAGCCCTCCTGTATCAGCAGGCTTTTAATGCTTGTTGTTTTTAGATATGCCGTAAGCTGCCCAGAGTAGCTAGGGAAACCCAGTCAGATGAGTGGGGTATGGATAATAAAAATATTATTAGCAGTAGTAATAGTAGTAGTATTACTACTATTACTATTAATATTCCCTCTCTCATAACTCTTCAACCAACGGACATTCCATGGAGCTGAACCTTGGAATATCCAGGACAGATAAAACCAACTGGGCTTTGTTAAACTGTGGAACTCCCTCCTGCAGGCGGCCACCAGATGGCTTTAAAAGAAGAATAGATAAATTCATGGAGCAGGAGAAGGCTATGGAAGTCTGCTAGCCAGGATGCTAGCTTCTAATAGCAGGAGGAGAGAGTTGCTCTGGGGCTCAAGTCCTACGTGGGGGCTTCTGGTGGGTCTCTGGCCTAATCCAGCAGCCAGGCTCTTCTTATGGAACCTCCAGGTCCAGAGGCAGTCTATCTCGACCCCTCGTTTCCCACGGGCATTTGGAAGAGGATGCTGGAGTAGGTGGGGCCCCCTTGGCCTGACCCAGAAGGGTCCTCGGAAAGGGGAGTTGGAAGGGAAGGCCGAGCTCAGTGGGGCAGGGGGTGGGGTGTGAGGGGCCGGCACTCACGTCTTCAGCTCCTCCTCCAGCCACACGCAGGCGTCCAGGTCCAGGTGGTTGGTGGGCTCGTCCAGCAGCAGCATGAAGGGCCGGATGAAGAGTGCCCTGCGAGGGGGGGAGAGAAGGGGAGGCCGGTGTGAGGGAGCCTGCCCAGCCCCAGAGGAGCCCATCCTGTCCGCTCAGCACCCACCTGGCCAGGGCCACCCGCATCCGCCAGCCGCCGCTGAAGTCCTTCAGCTTCTTCCTCTGCATGAGGGGGGTGAAGCCCAGGCCGTGCAGGATCCGCGACGCCCGCATCTCCGCCTTGTCAGCGTCCAGCTCCTCCAAGCGCTCGTACAGCTCCATCAGTTTCTCACACTCAGCTGGGGGGGGGGAGAGAGAAAGCAGGTGAGCCCACCTGGCTCTGGCCCCCTGCGCTCCTGCTGCTGCAGTGGGAGATGTGTGTCCGCTCCCCCCCCCCGATTTGCTCCACTGGGAGGCCTGCGGTTTTAGGGCGCTGGACCAATTTAAGAGCCATTACCGTCCTCGTGCGCCAGCCGCTCTGCTTCCCGCTCCAGCATGGCTCTTTCCGTGTCCACCTCCATCACGCACTGCAGGGGCGTCTTCTCGCTGGGGGGCATCTCGCGGGTCAAGTGGTAGATGTCGATGTGCTCGGGGATGGGCACCTCCCGCTTCCCGATGGCCGACAGCAGCATGGACTTCCCTGGGCAAGGGAGGCAAGCAGAGGGCCCCAGTGAACCCCAGGGAGACATTCCCAAGGGTGAGAGCCACTCGATGGTGGGACAGACTCCCTCAGAAGTGGAAGGGGGGATCTGTTTCCTGGAGTTTTTCAATCAGGAGTCGGAGTGTCAGGGGTGAACATGAACATGAAATTTATTACGGTCAGAGACCAGCTTGACAAACGCAAATGGAACTACAATCCCAATAACAAAACAAACATTTAGAACAATATACAACAATGGATTTTAAGTTTAAAAGTGTGATAGGCATATAAACACATAAAAAGTTTAAAATAGGCTACCTTAGAGAAATGACCCAGGGGTGCTTTTGGTGCAATACCTGCCTTATAGGGGGTTGGGCGACCCTCGGGGTCCCTTCCAGGATTCCAAGACCCCTCTGGTCATCTCTAGCAATGCAGCCGTCTCTCAAGGGAGCCACAAGGAAGGCCACTCCTAGATGCCTGCTGAACTGACCCTCCGGCCCCAGAGATGCCTGTAAAACCCGCCTCTGTGGTGCTTCAGTGTTCAGAACTGGGAGGTGTCCCTCAGGTTCCCCTCTATACCTGGAGTTTGCGGCCCCCGCAGGAGAGGGCCCTGATGGGGAAAGGGCTGCCACATAGTGCCACCCCCAGCCGGGGAACCCCCAAAAAGAAAGGCAGCCCCAGGACACATGACGCCACGGCATGAATATTCAGGAAGGAAGATTCCCAAGTTTATTTAAATGCCATGCGGACGACTGTGTACAAGACTCAACACCTATATGTATAATAGTCTTGGAAGACAACAATGCAGGTATAGTATTTTTTAAAAGCAACTTTTTAAAAGTTGGGGGAAGGAAGTTTTTGGTATTGGCCCACATAAATGCCTGACTGACCTCACATATGAAAACTATCACACGCAAAAGCAGTACCAAAGAACCACAGAACTGTAAAGTTGGAAAGGAACCCCAAGGCTCATCTGGACTGACCCCCCGCAATACAAGAATCAGATGAGAAACAGAACTAGAAATGGCGAGTGGATGATCAGGGCTGATGTTGTCTCTCTGGCCCCCGATGGCCAGCTGTGCTCCTTGGAAAGCAAAAAAAAAAAAGGTAGTGGGAGGGAGGGGGCCTGGGCAGCAAGACCCCCAAACGACTGAGTCAACAAAACCCAGGATTTTCTGACAGAAAAGATTGGGCAGCTACCAGCAAAAACACAGAACTTCTACATGGGCACCAAACTTCCATCTTTGCAAACTGCCTGACAAGATCAGTCTGAGGTGGCACCCAAGAGAGATGACAGGATCACGCAGAAATACTCTTGCCTGGTTGGACATGGGGCTGACGGGAGCTGCTGCCCAACAGACTCCACACCGCAGGCGATGAAAATAGTCCCCAGGAGACGGATCCAGGGCCATTGAGCGGCTCCTCGGACGCTGGCCAAGGAGGCTGATCTTCTGCCAAGAAGAGGCCAGGCAGTGCCCAACAACTGAGCTCCCACTGCACCCCAACGGCCTCTGAGGGAGAGGTGCCCGGTTTCCCCTTTGGCAGGCTGTCACCGCCTTTGTTTTTCCAAGGCACCTCCTTGGCAGAAGGGCAAATGGACCAGTGGGGGCCCCAAAAAACCTCCCAGAGCTCCACTGGCATTGGTGCCACCTTGGAATGGGCTGGAAGGCTGAGTCTGGCCCCTACAATGCCAGGCTTCACAGTAAGCTCCACCATCTCCCACCCCTCCGTCCCGGCACCCATCCACCTGGGCCTCAGGACCTGGGGGGATTTGTGCTCTGGCCCCCTTGCAGAGCTGGAAGGGGCCCCCAAGGGCCATCTAGTCCAACCCCCAGTGCTGAAGCTATCACAACTGACCCTCTTGCCTACCCTACCCCCATGTTAGCCATGCCCCTTCCTGCTCCTTCCGCCCTGCCCTGCCGCCCCGCCCTTGGCCTCACCGGTGCCATTCAGGCCAATGAGGCCATAGCGCCGCCCTGAGTTGAGCTCCAACTTGGTGTCGCTCAGCAGCTCCTGTCCATGGAAGGTGAGGGAGAGGTTGATGATGTGGACGTCGGTGCTGTTGGGGTGCGAGGCGAGGACCCCTGTCACAGCGCGGGCGGCCGCCTTCTTCAGCTCAAAGTCCTCAATGGCCTTGGAGATGGTGTCCACATCTGGAGGGGGAACCACAGCTCCCATGAGAACCGAGGGATCCTCTCAGGGGGGGGGGTGGCGTTGGCTTGGGGGAGGGGAGGGAAGAGAGAACTGGGTGCCCCCCCCCGCCAAGCCCCTTCCTTTCACGAGGAGAGAGATGAGGAAAGCTGCCTTCTGGAATGACACGCAGCGGTTCTCAACCTGTGGGTCCCCAGATGTTGTTGGACTACAACTCCCATCATCCCTGAGCTCTGGCCTTGCTAGCTAGGGATGATGGGAGTTGTAGTTCAACAACATCTGGGGGCCCACAGGTGGAGAAAGGCTGGCTTATGGGGTGTGTGACTTCTCCACAAAGCGGGGGTCCCCCCACCCAGGAAAAGGACTCGGAGAGGTACAAGCCCAAAGAGGGCAACAAACCCCCCCCGGCTCCTGACTGGGAAGGCTTTAGAGAAGGTGATGAATCATCCCGGTGGGGCCCCCCCTTAAGGGCAGCCTCGTGCCCCATAGGCCACGTGCCAGAGAAGGGGGGAGAGGGAGGAGCGGCCCTTCCGGGATCCTCGCCCGGCCCGGCCCGGGGAAAGGCGGGAGAGGGCGGCTCCTCACTGAGGACTGGCGCCTTGCTTGAGAGGAGGCGCTGAATCACCCCGATGGGGGGCCCCTGCCCCACCTGCGAGAGGAAGGAGCGGCTCTTCCTGGCTGGGCCCAGGAAAGGGACTGGCGGGGGGGGGGGGGCCAAGGCGGAAGAGGGCAGCCGGCTCCTCGCTGAGGACTGGCGCCTTGCCGAACCCCCCTCCCTCCCCCTCCCGCCCGGGCGGCCCACCTGGCTCGGCGTCGGCCCCGTTGGCCTGGCGCGCCCCCCGGGCGGCCTCGGGCTCCCCGCCGGCGTCCTCGCCGTTCTCCTCGGGGCCTCTCCGGGGCCTCTGGCGGGCCTTGGCCGCCTCCTTCTTCTTGGCCGCCTTCTTCTTGGCCAGGTCCGACGGCATCGCGGGAGGAGGCCCCCCCGGCCCGGCCCGGCCGCGCTGCTCCTCCTTCCGGGCTCCGCTCCGCCGGCCTCCCTCTCGCTTCTCGCTCGCTCTCTCTCTCTCCCCGCCGCGCTTTCCCTCCTGTCGCAACAGAGCAGCTGCCGCCGCCGCCACCGCCGCGTGCACCCCAGGCCCCGCCCCGCCAATGGCCGCCCGAGACGTCAGCGCCCGCCGGGCCCCGGGGCACGCCGGGAAGGCGAGTCTGGGCGGACTGCGGCGCCCGGCATGCCCCGCGCGGGAAGGGGCACCTTGGGAAATGGAGTCCGGAGGGAGGCGCCGCGGGGGCGGAAGAAGAGGAGCGGGAGGAAGCGCGGCAGGCGGGGAAAGGGGCAGCGTGTGAACGCCAGACACGTGTCGCGGCCCAGCTGCGGAAGGGCGCGAGGAGGACCGGGGCGGAAGGTGAGCCCCGGGAGCCGGGGCAGGAGCGAGGGGGAAGCCGCCTCCGTCCGAGGGGAAGGGGCAGCCCGCCCCGTCGGGGCAGCCGCCGAGAGCAGCCGGCCAGCCCCGCTCCGGCCTCGGCCCCTCCTTGGCGCCTGCCCCTCCTGCTAAGGGACCCCGCTGGCCCCTTCCTGCCCCCCCAGAGGGCGCGTCCCAGCCGGGGTGATGGTGCCCCGGCGCCCATCCGTCCCGACCTCTTTCCTCCCTGCCAGGTCTGCGCCTAGCCCCGGCCTTAGACGGCGCGGTGGGGGTGGCCCCCTTGCCCTCCTCCTGGGGGCGGGTGCTGCTGTCTTCCTTGCTGTCCAGGCGCCCATCCTCCCTGACCTCCCCCCCCAGCTCTGCCCGAAGCCCTCGCTTCCGACGGCGCGGGCGGGCGCACCGTCTCCTCGCTCCCTTTCGGGGGGCGCCTTGTGGGGTGGGGGCCGCTGTCCTCCGTGCTGCCCAGGCGCGCCAGGGTGACCCCCTTCCTTCCTCCCCGCTCCCAGGTTTGCGCTTAGCCCCGGCCTTAGACGGCGCGGTGGGGGTGGTCCCCTTGCCCTCCTCCTGGGGGCACTTCGTGGGGTGGGTGCCGCTGTCTTCCACGGTGACCCCTTTCCTTCCTCCCTCCCTCCCCGCTCCCAGGTCTGCGCTTGGCCCCGGCCCTGGACGGCGCGTCCGGCAAGGCGCCCCGCTGCCCCTCGGCTCGCCGCTCCATGGTCGCGGAGCCCCGGCTGCCCCGTCCGGGCGCCCGCCGCCGGCCATGCGCGTGGCCACGGTGCTGGCGGTGCTGCGCCCGGCGCTGCCGCTGCTGCTGGGTCTGTCGCTGGGCTGCAGCCTGAGCCTCCTGCGCGTCTCGTGGATCCAGGGCGACGCCGGAGACTCTTGCGCCGAAGCGGCCGGTGGAGCTGCGCTGGACCATGGGCGGCAGCCCGACGGAGAGGGGCTGCCGGGGGCCGGAGGAGGAGGAGGAGCGGGGCCGGGCAGGAAGGAGGGCGAGGAGTCGCAGCAGGAGGAGTTCAAGCCGCGCATCGTGCCTTACTACAGGGACCCCAGCAAGCCCTACAAGAAGGTGCTCAGGTAAGGCGCTTATGCTGGAGGGGGCAGCAGCCTTCTCCCCAGAGCCGGGTTCCAGGGGCTTTGGGGAGGAGGAGGAGCACTGTCATGCCAGAGGTAAGCAAGGCTTTTGCCAACAGTCCCTAATAATAATAAAAAAATGTTCTTTATGTCCCACCCTCCCCAGCCGAAGCCGGGCTCAGAGCGGCTAACAACAAGAAAAGTAACACAATATTCTAAAATCCATTCATTCTAAAATCAATTCAAAATCAAATTCATGGCAACCATTGGGCTAGAGTTCTGTGAGGATTGCCAAAGGAGGGGGTCAGGCTGTGCCTTGGCCAAAGGCCTGGTGGAACAGCTCTGTCTTGCAGGAAAGATGTCAAGTCCCGCAGGGCCCTGGTCTCTTGGGACAGAGCGTTCCACCAGATCGGGGCCACGGCCGAAAAAGCCCTGGCTCTGGTTGAGGCCAGCCTAACCTCCCTGTGGTCTGGGATCTCCAAGATGTTTTTATTTGCAGACCGTAAGGTCCTCTGTGGGGCATACCAGGAGAGGCAGTCCCGTAGGGACGAGGGTCCTAGACCGCATAGGGCTTTGAAGGTTAAAACCAGCACCTTGAACCTGATCCTGTACTCCACCAGGAGCCAGTGCAGCTGGTAGAGCACCGGGTGAATGTGATCCTGCGGCAAGGACCCCGTAAGGAGTCTCGCTGCAGCATTCTGCACCCGCTGAAGTTTCTGGGTCAGTCTCAAAGGCAGCCCCACGTAGAGCGAGTGACAATGATCCAGTCTGGAGATGACCGCCGTGTGGATCACAGTGGCCAGGTCAAAGCCCTCTGGCTTTGGGGGAAGCAAAGACTCTCAGAAGAGAACTAGGAATCTAGATAGACTGCCTCTGTACCTGGAGGTTCCAGAAGAAGAAGAGTCTGCCTGCCTGGTCCCTTTAGTCCAGCCTCCGCAGGGTTCAATCAGATGCCTATTATGGGAAGCCTGCAAGCAGGATTTGAACACAAGACCACCTGCTCCCTCCCACTGGAGGCACAGCATAATCATCCTGGCTAAGAGCCCTTCATGGTCCTCTCCTCCTCCTCCATGAATTCGCCCAGTCTTCTTTTAAAGCCACCCAGATTGGTTGCCATCCCTGCCTCTTGTGGCCAGGAGTTCCGCAGTTTAACTCCGTGCTGTGTGAATAAATACTTCTTTTTCTCTGCCCTGTGTCTGACCAACATTCTGCTTCATGGGGTTTCCATGAGTTCTAGTGTCATGAGACTAAGGAGGGAAACTTTTCCTTTCCTACTTTCCCCATTCCATGCATGATTTCATAGCCTTCGGTCAGGGCTTTCCTTTTGGTGCGCTTCCTGTGCGCTGGGGACAACCGCGCTTGGGTGCTGCTGCAGCTGCTCCCCACATTGCAGGAGGGAGTAGAGGCAGGGAGAGCATGGCTCAGCTACAGTAATTATTATTATTATTATTTATACCCCGCCCATCTGGCTGGGCGTCCCCAGTCACTCTGGGTGGCTTCCAACAAAATGTTAAAATACCGTAATACATCAAACATCAAAAGCTTCCCTAAACAGCGAGCTGGTGGTGCCCTTTCCCCGGGAGGACGGGCCCGAGTGTCCCACGCACCCTGATCCAGGGGCTGCTGCTGCGATGCAGGTCTGTGGGGAGGGAGGAGCGTTCACGCTCACAAAGAGTTTTCCCTCTTTTTGTCTGTACCCCAATGACCCTGCCCAGGCAAGTGCCCAGGAGCAGCGTTGTAAGTCTTCCCCCGAGTTGCTCAGGCTCCCAGCTGCACCCAGAGAGGTCTTTGGCCCCGGTGGTGGCCAGCGGGGAAGGAGCGCTGCCTCAGCCAGAGGCCAGAAACACAGGCCAATATCGATGGGGCTTTCCTTCTTTAAGTTCTCAAAGCTCCTAACCGAGCTCGGGGTGGTCCTCTGAACTAGCCAGATGTTTAACTGAGACGCAATCAGCCCATCCTTTGAAAAAGAAGGCTTTAGAGTCTCCTTGCCCCAAAATGGCAACTAGGCATTCTGTTTGGGCGACTGGAAGCCTGGTTTAAGTGCCTAGCTTATATATCTTGAGTTTCCAGCACTGAATGGATCCACGAGTCTCCCCGTCCCGCAGTGACAAGCTCTGCTCCTCCCTGGTGTCCAAGAGCGCGCAGGATACTGAGGAGAGTCAGACAGAGGCTAGAGCTGGAGGCTGCTTGGGAAACATCCAGGAGGGGAGCAGCCATGGGGGGGGGAGCAGGGCCCCTAAGTCCTGGCAACTGCTCCATCGGGGCAACAGTGCAACACCTACTGGGGATGGTTGCTGAGACCACTAGGCTGGGTCTACGGTGGTACCTTGGTTCTCAAACGTAATCAGAATAGCCGGCAGCTGCACCAGACGTTCAGCTTCCTAAAAATGTTCGAAAACTGGAAGACTTACTTCTAGGTTTGCAGCATTCGTGAGCCGATTTGTTCATCAGCTAAGCTGTTTGAGAACGAAGGTACCACTGCATTTTGTTTCCTTGAATAAAGAGTTAACTCTTTACAGGGAAGTTTTTAATGTGTGATGCTTTACTGTGCTTTTATAATTTGCTGGAAGCTGCCCCGTCAGACGGGCAGTGAGTAAATGATTTGTTGTTGTTGTTGTTGCTGTTACTACCTTCCCTGGCACTGGAGATTTGCTTCCTTTCTTGCTGACCTGCCCCTGACTCCAGCCCTGACCATGTCTGTATGTTGCATTGCATCGTATCACAGTTTCAAGTGCCTTTTTACTTCTGTCGCTTTCCCCTTGAGACAAAAAGCTCTCCTTCTCCTTTCACAGGACGCGCTACATCCAGACGGAGCTGGGCTTCCGCGAGCGGCTCTTTGTGGCCGTGCTGACCTCCAAGGCCACCCTGGCCACCCTGGCCGTGGCCGTCAACAAGACGGCCGCCCACCACTTCCCCCACCTCCTCTACTTCACGGGGCTGCGGGGGGCCAAGGTGCCCCACGGCCTGGCGCTGGTGTCGCACGGGGACGAGCGTCCCGTGTGGCTCATGTACGAGACGGTGCGCTACGTCCACCAGCACTTTGGGGGCGACTTCGACTGGTTCTTCGTCATGCAGGACGACACCTACGTCCAGCCGGAGCGGCTCAAGGCGCTGGTGGCCCACCTGAGCATCCACCAGGACGTCTACCTGGGCCGGGCGGAGGAGTTCATTGGCGGGGACGAGCAGGCGCGCTATTGCCACGGCGGCTTCGGCTACCTGCTCTCCCGCAGCCTCCTCCTCAAGCTGCACCCCCACCTGGACAGCTGCCGCAACGAGATCCTCAGCCTGCGGCCGGACGAGTGGCTGGGCCGCTGCCTCGCAGACTTCCTGGGCACCAGCTGCACCTCCCAGCATCAGGTGGGCAGGCGGGAGTTCCACGGGGCTAGAGACAAGAGTCCCACAGGGCCAAGGGGCTGGGAGATGGAGTGAGGGAGGGCTAGAGACAAGAGTCCCACAAGGCCAAGGGGCTGGGAGATGGAGGGAGGGAGGCAGGCAGGAGTCCCACAGGGCTAGAGACAAGAGTCCCACAAGGCCAAAGGGCTGGGAGATGGGGGCATGGAGGGAGGCAGGCAGTCGGGAGTCCCACAGGGCCAAGAGGCTAGGAGATGAGGCCAGGCAGGCAGGAGTCCTAGAGGTCCAGAGGCAAGAGTCCCATGGGGCCAAGAGGCTAGGAGATGGAGGCAGGCAGGCAGGCAGGAGTCCCACAGGTCCAGAGGCAAGAGGGGCCAAGAGGCTAGGAGTTGAGGCTAGGCAGGCAGGACTCCCACAGGGCCGAGGCTGGGAGATGAAGCCAGGCATGAGTCCCACAGGGCGAAGAAGCTAGGAGATGAGGCCAGGCAGGCAGGCAGGAGTCCCACAGGGCCAGAGCTGCTCCAGGGAAGCCAGTCCCCTCTTTACGCTTTGGAGCCCCTCCCAGCGGGACACCTGAGTGAATGCTGTGGGGCTCGCTCAGCCTCCGACTTGCTGCTTCTGTCTCTCTGGGTTTTTTTAATAGCTGGGGAGGCAGTGAGGGGGGACTTGGGAGACAGGGGTTGGTTAAGGCCGGCCTGGCCTGCTTCCTGGTCTGCTTCGAAGAGGCCTGCGCTTGCCCAAGAGCCCCATGGCAGTGTCTTGCTTGGTCTTAAGGGACAACCCCAGTCCCAAGGCCAATCTCCACATTCTGAGAAGTTTAAGTCGGGGAGAGAGAAAAGCCGGGAAGGATTTGTGCAGAAGAGCAAAGGGAGCCGGCTGGTCATTGCCTTTGTCTGGCTCTCTGTGGCCGCAGGGAACATGTTGGGAGATTGGAGCCTGGAGGTGAGTTCGAATTCCTGCTCAGTGAGAACACAGGCTAGTGGACTTTGGGTCACAAGCTTAACTTGGTTCGCAGGGTGGTTGTGATGAGGATTAAATATGTGCATCACACCTGCTTTTGGGGATGGAAAAAGAGGGAGCAGATAGTAAGTCTTTGATGCAAATACTTCTGCAGAGAAGGACCAGGAGACCATCATTTCCTCCCTCCCTCTCTTAGGGTCAGAATTACCTGTCCTATGAACTGGCCAAGAATGCGGACCCAGAGAAGGAGGAGGGAGAAGACTTTTGGGGAGCGATTGCCGTGCACCCCGTCACGGAGCCCACCCTCATGTACCGCCTGCATAAGAGGTTCAGCCGGATCAAGCTGGAGCAGACCTACCAAGAGATAGAGGAGCTGCAGGTAAAGAGGGGAGAGACCCCCCCAACACCCCCCAAGACTCTCTCACTGCTGGGGGTGGAGAGGATGGAGGCCGCTGGGTACTGGTCTCAGGCAGGGAAGGTGGGGAACAGCTGTGGGTCACCTTCCGGCAAGGCAGGGAGGAGACCCCGGCATCCTGGGATTTCTAAGGCAAGGTCACTTCCACAGAAGCAAACAGGGCGACACCAGAGACTCCAAGCGTCCCTGATTCTCAGGGTGTCCCTGGAGGGGGATGCAAAGTCATCCTTTTGCTCACGCTTCTCTGTACACAGCATCTGGTGGAACGGAAAGTCTGCTTTTTGGTTTGGTTCAGAGTACAAAGGAGCTGCTGGAAGGATAAGACCCTGCAAGCTCCACCTTCTTCAGCTGAGGATCTCCCAGTAGGGGCAGCTGGAGGCTTCTGGGGGCTGACAGTGGGCTGCATGAACGTGATTTGGGGTGCCTGCAGCAGCTGCTGGGCCCAGGCTGGGATCATGGGGTTGGTGGCTGAGAGCCTGGAGTTCTGGCAACTCATTCTTAGATGATAATATTAATAATACAGTGGTGCCCCGCAAGACAAATGCCTTGCAAGACGAAAAACTCGCTAGACGAAAGGGTTTTCTGGTTTTGTGTTGCTTCGCTAGATGAATTTCCCTATGGACTTGCTTTGCAAGACGAAAACGTCGTGCGCTTTTTTTTTAAGCCGCTTGAAGAGGCGCAGTTGCGGCGGACCGTGCTTCGCAAGACGAAAAACATCGCAAGACGAAAAGACTCGCGGAACGAATTCTTTTCGTCTTGCGAGGCACCACTGTATTCACTAACGATATTCACTCTGGGCAGCTTCCAACAAAGAATTAAAAGTACATTAAAATGTCACACATTAAAAACTTCCCTGAACAGGGCTGCCTTCAGATGTCTTCTAAAAGTCAGATAGTTGTTTATCTCCTTGACATCTGATGGGAGGGCGTTCCACATGGCAGGCACCACTACCGAGAAGGCCCTCTGGCTGGTTCCTTGTAGCTTTGCTTCTCGCAATGAGGGAACCACCAGAAGGCCCTCGGCGCTGGACCTCAGTGTCTGTGGGGCTGAAGGATGGGGGTGGAGACGCTCCTTCGGGTATACTGGACCAAGGCCATTTAGGGCTTTCAAGGTCAGCACCAACACTTTGAATTGTGCTCGGAGACGTACTGGGTGCTAGTGTAGGTCTTTCAAGACCGGTGTTATGTGGTCTCGGTGGCCACTCCCAGTCACCAGCCTAGCTGCCGCATTCTGGATTAGTTGTAGGTTCCAGGTTACCTTCAAAGGTAGCTCACGCTACTAACCCGGCCAGATGGGCAGGGTACAAATAATAAATTACTATTACTGCTATTACAGAACTGCGGGTTTGGACAGGACCACAATGGTCATCCAGTCCAGCCCCCTTCAGGGCCAGGAGCCACAGCTCCAGAACCCCTGGCAGGTGCCCCCCCCCACCCTCTGCTTAGGAATCTCCAGTGAAGGAGAGTCATCGCACGTTGGGCCTGGTGGGCTGGAGACCACTGGGTGGGTCTAGCTGCAAAGAGCCAACCAGCAGTTGTGGCACTACTCAGAGTAGGTGTTAACTCTTCATCAGCAAGAACACAATGAGTTTCAGGCCTGACGAGCCCAGCTCTTCATCACTAGTGCCCTCATGAATTTCATTTCAATTCACTTTTAATTTGTATGCTGCCTTTGGATATTACTATGCACAAGGCAGTTTACAAGCTGAAGAAACAACAAAATAGACAGCAAAGATCATACACGTAATGACAATCTGATCCAAAGGATAAAAGTCACAATAATTTATATCAATTACCAAGACTGAAAGTCCCTGCCTTCCTGCAACCATCTCTAAGTCTCCTTCTCTTCAGGGCTTTATCCAAGCAACTAGAGACTGTGCCTGCGTGCAGCCTACTGCTGCCCTGCCCTTTTCAGCCCTCTTCTGGTTCTGGGAGACAAGGTGGGAAGGGAGTGTGTTGCAGCAAGAGGAGGAGGAGACGCCCTGTGCTTCTTCCCCAGCCAGACTCCTCTCTGCCTCTTGGCCTCCCTCCTCTCCCACCTCAGCTTCCGCCTCTGATTCTGTACTGCCCTCTGCCACAGACTCCCCCTGCTCACTAAGCCCTGTCCCCTCTTCAGCTTCCCACACCTTCTTCTCCCTCTGACCCCAACTGGTTCAGTCCATGACACACCAGGCCTTGTAGATTCCGTCAGCATCCTTTGTTTCGAGCTGAGCTATACTTTTTGGAAACCCCCTTTTCCAGCCCCTGCCACGGGTGGTCCAGCTGTGCTGTAGCCTTATTGGAGTTCACCGATTGGGTCTGCATTGCTCCCGGACAGGAGGAAGGAATTCAAATGACACCGAGGGTTGGTTCAGAGAAAGAGTTTTTTATTTCTGCTCTCCGGAACAGCAGAGATTTCATGCAGTATATATCTCGTCCAGGCACCCTCTCCCCCCTTCCCCAGGAATCCAGCCATGTCAATTTGTACACGCAGGTTGACATCACAGATGTTCCTGCTCCGGTACTTAACCATAAAAGGGTTTTCCTTCCTGTACTTCTGACCATAAAAGGGTATTCCTGTTCCTACTCTTATCTTGGAGCAAGAGGTCACCAACTCCAAGAACACACTCTGGCGCTGTTCCCGGACTAGGTCTGTGCGTCAGGACATAAGATAAGACCTAGACATGTCATCCCTACTCCACTGGAACAGCCAAGGTCATCCTTGCCATCACAAACTGATAAAAGAGAGGGCTCTGAACACTTGTTTGTACAGCCGGGTTTTTGTTTATACATTGACTCAGAGCTCAAGTTAATGGATTTTAGCTAAGGAAAAATAGGGATTTTGGTGCCCATTTCAAACTGCCTGCACGGTCAGTTTTGGGTTTGGGAAACCCATTCCTTCAGTGCGGCAAGGGAGAAGGTCGGGGGACGTCTTAACGGGGGTTCTCCTCCTCTCTCCCTGGCAGGCTCAGATCCGCAACCTGACAGCGCTGATGCCGTCGGGGGAGGCAGAGCTGTCGTGGCCCGTGGGGGTCAGCGCCCCCTTTTCCCCCAAGTCCCGCTTTGAGGTGATTGGCTGGGACTACTTCACGGAGCAGCACCTCTTCTCCTGCCCCGACGGGGCCCCCAAGTGCGAGCTGCAGGGGGCCAGCAAGGCAGACGTGGGGGACATCCTGCAGGCGGCGCTGGAGCAGCTGAACCGGCGCTACCAGCCGCAGCTGCGCTTCCGCAAGCGCCGGCTGCTCAACGGCTACCGCCGCTTCGACCCCACGCGGGGGATGGAGTACCAGCTGGAGCTGCTGCTGGAAGCCGTGACGCAGAAGGGCCACAGCCACCTCCTCTCCAAGCGCGTCCAGCTCCTGCGCCCACTCAGCCAGGTGGAGATCATCCCCATGCCCTACGTCACGGAGGCCACCCGCCTGCAGCTGGTGCTGCCCCTCACTGTGCCGGAGCTGGACTTCCTGGGGGGCTTCCTGGACGCCTTTGCCACCAACGCCCTGGACGCCAGGGACAACTCCCGCCTGACCCTGCTCTTCGTCTACGACCCCTACGACGCCCAGCGCGTGGGGCAGGTGGACGTCTTTGCCGGGGCCAAGGCCATGGTGGCAGAGCTGGAGAGGCGCTACTTGGACGTCAAGATTCCCTGGATCAGCGTCAAGACAGAGGTCCCCTCCCAGGTCAAGCTGATGGACATCGTCTCCAAGAAGCACCCTGTGGACACCCTCTTCTTCCTGGCCAGCGTCTGGACGGAGGTCACGGCCGAGGTCCTCAACCGCTGCCGCATGAACGCCATCAGCAGCTGGCAGGTCTTCTTCCCCGTCCACTTCCAGGAGTTCAACCCGGCGCTGGCCTTCCGCGGGGGCGAGCAGGCGGCCGGTGGGGGCGCTTCGGCCGCCTCCGACTTCCCTCGCGATGGGCGCTTTGACCGGCAGGCCTTCTCAGAGGCCTGCTTCTACAACGCGGACTACATGGCGGCCCGCGCAAGGCTGGCGTCCGACGTGCTGGACCGCGAGGAGGCTCTGGAGGGCCTGGAGGCCTTTGACGTCTTCCTGCGCTACTCGGAGCTGCACGTCTTCCGGGCGGCGGAGCCGGGGCTGGCGCAGAAGTATGTCTTGCGGGGCTGCAACCCCCGCCTGAGCGAGGAGCTCTACCACCGCTGCGTCCTCAGCAACCTGCAAGGACTCGGCTCCCGATCCCACCTGGCCATGGCGCTCTTTGAGCAGGAGCAGGCCAACAGCACCTGACCGGGGGGGGGGGCACAAGGAGGGAGGCTGCTGTGCTTGGTGGCTGGCGGGGGGACGGAAAAGAAGACCCACTGAACCAATTTTTACAAAAAACGAGAAAACCAATTAAACGTTTCCTTGCTGCTGCAATTGCCCTGCCTGTGTCACTTGGGTCTCTCCTCCTGTTTGGGGGTTGGGGGGTGGAGAGGGACGGAGCAACAGCAACAGCTCAGTCCTTCATGGGGGGGGACTTAGAATAATGATTGGCATTGCGCGTGGGGGACAGGTGAAGTCAAACGGCTGAGTTATCAGCACTGAAGTGGGCTCCCCCTGGGGTGCAAGCCAGGGCTGTGTGCATGGGGGGGTTGCCTAGACTCAGTGGCGTAGCGTGGGGGGTGCAGGGGGGGCCGGCCGCACCGGGCGCAACATCGGGGGGGGCGCTCGCACTCGCAGCTCTCTGCCCCTACTAAAATCCATGGGTTAGGGGGCGCAAATTACTTGCCTTGCCCCGGGTGCTGACAACCCACGCTACGCCACTGCCCAGACTACAAGACCCGCCTCTTGGCCTGGCTGATGGGGTCCAAAGGAAAGCAGAGCAAGACGTTTGGCACCATCTGGGCTGCAGGAGTTGCTGGAAAGAGGCGGACAAGACACTATCCAACCACCTTAAGGACTCCACCCTGGATTTGTTAGCCTTCGGGTTTGTTAGCCGTCTCTTCTCCTGAAGATATCCCGCAAGGCAGCAGAGGTTTAAGATCAGAGTTTTCCTTTTCCTAGATGGGCTGCTACCTTAAAATCAGCCCCTTAAAATCATAGGTTCAGAATTGTAGAGTTGGAAGGGACTGTGAGTGATCTAGTCCAACGCGTGGCAATGCAGGTCTCTCTTTGCCCCATGTGAACCTATGATCTGGAGCAGGGGTAGGCAACCTAAGGCCCCGGGGGGCCGGATCCGGCCCAATCGCCTTCTCAATCCGGCCCACAGACTGTCCTGGAATCAGCGTGTTTTTCCATGAGTAGAATGTGTCCTTTTATTTAAATTGCATCTCTGGGTGATTTGTGGGGCTAAGGAATTCGTTCATTTTCCCCCTTCAAAATATAGTCCGGCCCCCCACAAGGTCTGAGGGAGGTGGACCGCACCAGCTGAAGAAGGTTGCTGACCCCTGATCTGGAGGGTGTTGATCTCTCCCGACTGCGCTGCCCCAGCACTTGGCAGCCATTATTCTGAAAGAAGATCTGCCCCCCCCCACTGCCCACGGTTTCTCTGCTCCCTAGTTGGTGGTCACTCCCAGCCTTGGTGGCCATGCGCCATCCTCCATCGCCCCTTCTCCCGCTGTCCTCCTCGCGAGCAAAAGCTCCCCAAGGACTGTTGAGCGCATGGCCCGCAGGTCTAAGCTGCCGTGGGTGGGGTGCAAATCCGCCCTCCTCGGCAACTGAGCGGGGAATGTCTCTGGCTATGATTATTTTTTTAGGAGGGGGCGTCCCATCTCCGCGGGGCGCCTCGGGTTGGGAGTCTGACGCTGCCTCCATCCCCACGTGCCACTGAAGTGCCCCATTTCCGAGCGGTGGGGCTGCCCTGCCGTGAGAGCGGCGCATACAAGGGCTGTGGGGGGGCGCGCCTCCCCCCCTCTCTCCGCAGCTCCGCGCAGGCGCCTGGCGAAAGAGCAACGCGTGTGCCCGAGCCGGCGCCGGCCGCGCCGGAGACCCCGCCAGGTACGCGGGTCCGGCGAGGTGGGAGAGGGCGGCGGCCCTTCGCGCTTCGTTTTCCCGGGGGGCTGTTTGGGAGGGCAGCCTTCCTCTCCGCGCGGGCCAGTCGTCTGTCTCTCACCCTGCGCGCCCCTTGCCCAGGAGGGGCCGCGACCTGCCCCCGACACAAAGCCCCCCACTCCCATTCCCGAGGCGGAGAAGGGCTGTGCTGGGGCCGACGGAGTCCCGGGACCCTTCTGCGCGCCTCCGACGCTGCGCGCATCTTGCGCGCCTCCGCCGAGCTGGGCTCCCCTTTCGAGCCGGCGGCGGGCATCAGCCTCTCCCTGCCCGGGCAGGTCAGGGGGCGCCTGGCCGAAGAGGGGCTGCTCCACTGCCCCTGCGCCCTGTTTACTTTTTCCCTTCCAGAAATGGATCCCGCGGCTCCGCTGCGCGCCGGCCCAGCGCGGCCCCACCGCCGCGGCGTCAGAAAAGGGGGGCGCCGGGAGGCTCAAGTCTAAGCGACCCCGCCGCCGCTGCCGGACCTTTGAGATCTACCTGGCCCGGAGCAGGTAGGCTCGGCGGCTTGCAGGGCGAAGGGACCCCGGGGGCGCCCGCGGGCCGGGGGGGTGGTCTGTGGTTCGAAAGCGCAGCCGGGCTCTCCAGAGGGGAGGTCGGAGGGGTCTCTTCCTGCTCCCTGGCTGCGCGTGTTTTCTTGCCTGCGCGACTTGCCGGCTTCGGCAGGTGCGGAGAGCGCAGCGGGAAAGAGCAGCTGCTTGGGGTGCAGAATGTCAGTTCCTGCCTGAAACCCAGAGGAGGCGATGCTGAGCTGGACCGAGGGGGTCTGACTCTGTATATGGCAATTTCCTACGTTCTGATGTGTGGGGGGAGCACAAAATGCCAGCGGCTAAGCCGTGCCCTCCTCCTCCGCGCTTGGGGAGGCCCTGGAATGACTCCACTACCAACCCCCACAAAGTCTCAAATATCCTGGGACCTGTATGAAGCATAAAGTTGGAAGGCACCCCAAAGGTCATCCACTCCAACCCCCTACAATGCAGGAATTGCAAGCATTAACTAGGGACTGGGAGCGGCCTCCGAGACCATATCACCGGTCCTGAAAGACCTACATTGGCTCACAGGACGTTTCTGGGCACAATTCAAAGTGTTGGTGCTGAACTTTAAAGCCCTAAACTGCCTCAAATGCCCAGTATACCTGAAGGAGCATCTCCACCCCCATCACTCAGCCCGGACACTGAGGTCCAGCTCTGAAGGCCTTCTGGTGGTTCCCTTACTGTGAGAAGTGAGGTTACAGGGAACCAGGCAGAGGGCCTTCTCAGTGGTGGCTTCCGCCCTGTGGAATGCCTTCCCATCAGATGTCAAGGAAATAAACAACTATCTGACTTTTAGAAGACATCTGAAGGCAGCCCTGTTTAGGGAAGTTTTTAATGCTTGATCTTTTTTTCTGGTTTTAATATTCTGTTGGGAGCTGCCCAGAGTGGCTGGGGAAACCCAGCCAGATGGGTGGGGTGTAAATAAATTACTGCTACTACTACAACTACTACTACTACTACTACTACTACTACTACTACTACTATCACCTAGCCAATCCGTCCCTCCTGTGCTGGCAAACTCCCCTTTCCCCCAGGAGGGTTCAGTTGGACACCCCTACTACTTGCCCCCCCCCGATGCCCCCTGGTGGGTGCCTCCTTCCTGCAGGTGGGTGCTGATTCTGCCAGGTGGGTGGGGGGTGCTGGGCGACTCCCTCGGCCTCGCAGTCAGCCAAGCAGTTGGATGACGACTCCTGCCTTGCAGGGGGTTGGACTTGATGACCCTTGGGTGCCCCCAACTCTACCATTCTAGGGATTCCCAGGGATCTGTGACCCACCCCTGGGTGTGGGAATGATTTGGCCTTTGCCTCCAGCAGCTCCTCCTCCTCCTCCTCCTCCTCCTCCTCCTCCTCCTCCTTGGGGCTTTTCTTCTCTGCTGCGTTGCCATCACAGCTGCACGAAGTTTCCGAAGGAGGCAGCTCATCTCTTGGAAGCCTCTGCCTGATGGTGAGTCGTGCCCCCCCCCCGCTCCTGGGAAATCACAGCAGACTGGTCCAGGTGGCAATGATGGGGCTGCCCACCCCACCCCCCAAGTCTGGATCTGACCCCTGGAGTCAGCTGGGTGCCTAGTTGCCTTGGGTGAAGCCAGGGGCTTTTCTGAAGGCCGATGCCCTGCTCTCCTCCTGGGTTGGTGGAAGCAGAATGGGGACGAGTCTGTGTCTGGCAAATCTGCAACGAACCTCTCTGGCCTGGTTGCAGGCAGGATCCTGACCACCTCTGCTTTGGGCTCCTAGCTCCAGTTGAAACCCCCGGCCACTGAGCAGAAAGGAAAATAAATCCACTTGTAGGAGCTGGCTGGTTCTTTGTGCAGGGGAGGGGCAAGGAAGAGAGGCTTCCCTGCTCTGTGTGGCCCCTTCCCTTGCCTGAAATTGCATCTCTGGGTGATTTGTGGGGCAAAGGCGGGAAGATGCAGTCAGGCCTTCTTAAGCCACTTCACTCCTTTCTGGCAGCAGTGTTTGGGTCCTTCCGCCCCTGGACCTGGTCTGTCTTTCTTTTCCTGCTACTCCAGGGAAAAGTCCTCAGCGGTCTGACCTCTATGTGTGTTTGCTGGGGCGGGGGTGGGGGGTTCCTGCCTGGCTTGACTAAGCTTCAGCTACTGAAGTGGGGAGGGGGAAGAGACCACAATCCTAGTTGCCGATTCCCTGGGTGGCCAAGGTGCCTATCCTAGGTGCTGATTCCCTAAACGGCCTCGGTCCAGTATATCTGAAGGAGCGTCTCCACCACCACCGTTCTGCCCGGACACTGAGGTCCAGCTCCAAGGCCCTTCTGGCAGTTCCCCTACTGCGAGAAGCCAAGTTACAGGGAACCAGGCAGAGGGCCTTCTCGGTGGTGGCACCTGCCCTGTGGAACACTCTCCCACCAGATGTCAAAGAGAAGAACAACTACCAGATTTTTAGAAGACATCTGAAGGCAGCCCTGTTTAGGGAAGCTTTTAATGTTTAATAGGTTATTGTATTTTAATATTCCATTGGAAGCAGCCCAGAGTGGCTGGAGAGACCCAGCCAGATGGGCGGGGTATAAATAAATTATTATTATTATTATTAAATTCCCTGTGAAGGGGCCAGACACCCACAAATTTTGGTGCCAGGGCACCCACATCCCCGGGCACCCATGGTCACGGGGCCCAGTTGGCACTGCTGGGACCGATCCTGCATCTCTGCCATAGCAGAAGTTGTGTGTGTGTATCACGACTTTGCAAGTCCAGTCAGGAGTGAGGACAGGCCGCCTTCCTGCCCAGTCCCCTGCCGGCTACAGAGTCGGTGAGTGTTCTCTCCTGGGTCCTCCTTGCTGCTGCATTTATAAAGGCTGTGAGCAAGTAGCCCAGACTCTCACTCAGCAGGGATAGCCTTGGATTGGGCTTGACGGAGGAGAGCTGATAAGGTGGGAGGCTGGCAAAGCTCTCTCTGATTGGCCGGAAGGAGCTAGGTGGGTGGGTGGCAGGAGGCAGGGCTGGCCCCCAACCTGGACGACTTGGAAAGAGCATTAGATAAATTCATGGGGGGGGGGAAAGAGCCAGGATGGGTGTGCTCTGTACTGGGCACAGGGGTAACCTGTGAAACATGGTCCAGGACCGGTCCAGAATCCGAAGGTTCTGCTAGGAGTCAATCCGACAGGGCCAAGGCAGGACACGAGGCAGGAAACCAGACAAGGTCAGGCGCAGGATCTCAGGCAGGATCTGGCACACAGCAATGTTGCTCCCACAACCTGGGACGGGGTCTGACAGCCTTTTATCTCTGTCGGGGTAATGGCCGGTCCTGATCCCCCGGCGACTCACCTCCCTGTCTCGCCCGAAGGCGAGCACTCCTCCTGCGAGTACTCAGGTCTCTCCTTCTCCCAGACCTCAGTCTCTGCAGCTCGGGAGACGTCGGTGGGTTACTAGACCCAGGGGCCACCTCAGCCTCCCCTGACCCAACCGGTAATGGAGCAGCTGTAAGTGATGGCCCAGCCAGAGGCAATAAGGTCATCCCTGCATCTGGAGCCAGGACAGGATCAGGTCCCTGACTCGGCCCAGCTGGTGCTTGTTGCAGGGGAACCTGTGCAGACTGGGACTCTTCAGGATCAGGCCCCCGACGTGGTTCTGATGATGCCTGAGGCAAAGGATCCGGTGCAGACTGAGACTCCTCTGGTTCCGAGTCCCAGGCCATCACATGCTCTGCCCTCCACAGCTGGAGGCAGAAAATGCTTCCGAATCCCACTTGCCAGAAACATCAGGAGGGGAGAGTCGCTCTTGCACTCATGTTCCCCTCCCTGGTTTCCCACAGGCATCCGGTCAGCCACTGTGAGAACAGGACTGGGGAAGGATTGAACTCTGATTAATAAGAATACACACAGAGGCTTGAACCAGCAAGCCTCTGGTATAATAGTCTCTCTCCCTCTAGCCCCTGGCCCAGGTCGTTTTATTCACAAAAGAGCTTTTTACAGAGTGTTCGTAAGAACCAATCAGATTTCTTCTGAGCATTTCAACAAACCCCACCTGGGAACAAAGTTAAACTACCAAAACTAATTAAGCTCACATATTTCTGGGGTAAACAAAACAGAACTACAAAGGAATGCATTTGGCAACCCCTGAGGTTATAAACAAGCAATATACATGATAAGAAGGAGGGCCAGGAAGACAGCGATCATTATCACCTTCAGGTGAGATGTTTCCTGGCCCTAAGATTAACATATCAGAAAAGCTACACCAAAGAAACTTGCCCACTGTCTTTGATGACCCAGGATGCCTGCCTGTCTTAAGTGTGTATGTGACTTGTGAAGCAAGAGAGATGGAACAGGGATGCAGAGGAGTGGATTGATCAAGAATCATATCAAAATAGTTTAAACCCAGTCAACGCAATGCTTTCATTGCTGACACAGGTGGATTACTCTATGTTTGTTATAATTCCTCATAGCAATCCCACCTGATCACTACACAGGACTCTGGACTGGGTGGGCCATTGGCCTGATCCAGCAGCCCTTTGTGGTCCTGGCTGGGCTCTTGGGTTCTGCCGGGCTCTGTGGAGGGAGGCAGGTGTGTTGCGGGGGGGGGGGTCTGCTTCCTCCAGGCTTCCTCCACCTGATGCTGAGGAGGAGGAGCAACTTCTCTCAGGAACCTGCTGTGAGCAAGCCCATGTCTCGCTGCCTCCTGGGGAGCTGGGTGGGGTTTCTGGATACACCGCACATCCTTCCCAATCCTAGACTGGCTTCCCAACTTCAGCAGCATCCTTATTTATTAAATTTGTATAACACCCTTCATCCAAATATCATAGGACAGTTTGAAACATAAAAATTAAAAAAAATGGGCGCATAAAATGCTTAACGAAGAAATCCCCAAACCTCTCTCCCGTAATCTCATTGAGAGGCCACGAGGAGAAGGAGCTGCCACCCAGCCCCAAAGGCCTGGCCTGGGCGCAGCTGGGCTTGCCTCCCCGTGGCTTCCCCTTCCATGAGGGAGCCTGTCGTGGGGTCACCTGGCTGCACCCCCTCAGAAGTGTGTGCCCAGGGCCAAGGTGCCCCTGCCCCCCCATGCTACGCTTCTGCCATGGAGGGGCTGCTTCTTCGTAGCCCCTTTTCTCCTTGCCCTCTCCCTTGCCCCACACACCTTCCTGGGCATCTAGGTCTGTTGGCACTGGCTGGCCTCCTCGCTGGCTGCAGGTGGGGAGCCCAGAAGGAGAAGTCCCCTCTCCAGATTCGCGTACTGTGAAGGAGCCCTCCATCAAGAGGCGGGTTGAGGGGAGCACGACCAGTTCGCTTGCACCGGGTGCTGAGCTCAGAGAGCACCGCAGGGGACGCTGTGACAATGATGAACAACAGAATGCAAGAGATGGGGGGGTGCCAAATTCTGGTGTCACACAGAGTGCCGCAGAAATTTTAAAGCCCAGCGTCCGCCAATGCCTCCGTCCCAGGAGTTCTTCTTTGCTGTGTCTCCCAGTCTGCAGGGGAAAAGGATCGGGGCCCAAAGACCCAGGGGAAGTATGAGTGAGTGCAGATACTGGGTGGTCATTTGTCATGGATACTTTAGTTGTTATTCCTGCCTTGCAGGGGGGTTGGACTAGATGGTCCTCAGGAGTCCCTTCCAACTCTACCATCTCTGCAGGGAAGCGGAGCATTCAGCAAGCCCAACACAAAAATATTGTCGGTTGCCTTTATCGCTTCTGAGGTGCCGACGTTAAGGCAAGAGCTGCAACTGAGCATTTATTTGCTTTTGGGACACTGGGATATGTTGCTTCCGGGTGCAGAGCATCTCACTATCTTGTGCATTTTTGCACGTGTGTGTGTGTGTGTGTGTGTGTGTGTGTGTGTGTGTTCCAGCTTCCTCAGTGCACTCCTAAAGACCTGGCTTGGCTGACAGACAAAGCGGCAGACCCTTTGGTGACTATGAAGTCCCGGAAATCCAGGGCCAATCTGGTCAGGTCCTGGACAAAACATGTCAAGCCAGGTGTGCAAGGAAATGTAGCTGTGTCTTCCCACCCTGAGGACAGGTGGGGTGGGGAACCTCCTAGCCACGACAACAGGTGTGGGGCAGCTAAGGGCAGGGCTTCAAAGGAACAACCAGGGGCTTAGACTGGGCTCCCAGCAGTTCCGCTGCTGGAGCAAGGACTGCTCTCTCTTATTTATTTCATAAAACCCACACACTGTTCAATGGTCAAAACCAAAGCAGTTTGAAAAAAGATAAGAAAACCAAGGAAAAATGCATTAGTTTAAAACGGACGAAATGCTTAAATCCACATAAACTTTCAAAGCATCCAGGCAGGCTTGTTGAAACAAGCATATTTATAGCAGGTGCTGGAAAGAGTACGGGGAAGGTACCTGCTTGATGTCAAGAGGCAGGGAGTTCCAAAGGGCAAGCGCTGCCACAATAAATGATGTTCTGACAAATGCGGAAAATGGGCATTATGTGGCACCTGGAGCCGTGCCTGTTCTGCCAATCAAAGCAGTTGAGTGGGTGCATGGGGGGGGGGGTAAGGCCATGTCTTAGGTAAGGTGGTCCCAAGTTATGAAGGGCTTTCTATACTAATAGGAATACCTTGATCTCAGCCTGGTAGTTGATGCAGATCTTTGAGCACAGGGCTCAGTCCTGTCAACACCGACTGCAGCTCCAGACTGTGCCACTCAAATTGCAGTGCGGACTAAAGTTGCCTAATCCTCCAGGATTAGGAGCCTTGATGGTTAAGCATCGTTAGTTTCATTCTAGATCTATCCTTGCACCAGGCGGCCAGCAGCACCAGAACTGAGCACATGAGAAGTATCCGACAAAGTCCTGGTGAGACTGCAGGCTTGTCTTTCTATTCTGCCACTGCTGACCCCCCCCCCCAGCCCCCATGGGGCTCTTTGGGAGAAAGGGATTGGGTGAGGTGATTCCCACACAGCCTCCCTGTTTTTTGCACTCTCGGGGTTTCTCTAGCTTCCCCCCCCCAATAAATTTTATTTTATTTTTTCAAGTTTTATTTTATTTTTATTTTTTCAAGTTTTATTTTATTTTTATTTTTTCAAGTTTTATTTTTAAATTTTGAAAAAAATATTGAAAAGAATAATATCGAATACAGTATCTTTTTTATCAAAGATATCAAAGATAAAAAAACTAAATAAAAATGCAAACCCAAAAGGGGGTGGGAGAAAGAAAGTAAAGGGTGAAAGAGAAAAAAAGGAGAAGAATCAGAAGTTTTGTCCTTTTCCCTCAAGTTTTCTCTTTTGAGAGGACTCCTCCTCCCTCTGCAAACTTCAGGTCTCCCCAAGGGCGTCGGCAGCTCCCCTTTGCTTCTTGCTCGTCCTCTCTTGTGACTACAACCCGAGCCTTAGGAACCGGGTTAATTATTAGGAGGGAGCGATAAGGGCGGATGTTCTGAGCGACTGAAAGGCGTCTTGCAAAAGGGTCCTGGAAGCGAAATAGGCGAATGATCTGCGCTCAGTAGCCCCCCGTCATGTGCCAAAGGCAGGCAGGCAGGCGGTGCAAGCCTCGCGGGTTCGCTGGGGAGGATGGACGAAGCGGCTGCCCGAGTCTCTCTCCGAGGCCGGGCCCTCGCGCGCTGCCTTCAGGCGCACAGCAAGAGGCACGTGGAAACAGGCCAGGACCTGGCTGTAGTTTTCCATTCCTTTTCTCCTGAAGCCAGCGAGATCCGTTTGCTCTCCCTCCCTCTCCAGAACAAGGCGCCCTTTGCTCAAGCGCCCCCACCCACCCCAGCCGCAAGCAGGCCTCCCGCGGTGACAGGGGATGCTGGAAGATTCAGGGCGGGTGAAAGACCGTCCTCCTCTGTGCAAACTGCGGAACTCTCTCCCACAGGAGGCAATGGTGGTCACCAACCTGGGGGGCTTGAAAAGAGGGTTGGGCGAATTCATGAAGCAGGAGAGGGCTGTCCTTCGGAAGGCTGTGGAGGTTTTCCAGCAGAGGTTGGGCGGCCATCTGCCGGCGTTGCTTTAGCTGAGATCCCTGCCTTGCAGGGGGTTGGGCTAGATGACCCTCGGGTCCCTTCCAGCTCTACGATTCTATCCAGCAGTGTTTCTGAAGACCATTTGCTGGAAAGTTGCTCTGGCGCTGGAATCCTTCTTGCTGGTTTCCCATAAAGGGCATCTGGTTGGCCACTGGGAGAACAGGAAGCTGGGCAACAGGAACCCTTGGGCAAGATCCAGCAAACTCTTTCTTATATCATGGAGGAGGGGGCTAGAGACACCCCAAAGGTCATCCAGCCCAACCCGCTGCAATGCAGGGATCTCTGCTCGAGCATCCCTGACAGGTGTCACTCGAGTCCACCGCGTCCCAGGGAGACCTTTCCCTCCTGGCTCTGTCCAGCTCCCACAGTCAGAGGCATCTGCGTTTCTGAATGCCGCTTGCTGGAAACCGCCGGAGCGGAGAGTTTCTCTTGGGCCGGATCCTGCTTCCTGGTTCGCCCCCCTCCGAGGCCCCTGGGTGGCCCTTGCGAGAAGTGGGTGCTGGGCCAGAGGGGGCCCCTTGGCCTGATCCGGCAGCCAGGCTCCCGGGACGTTCTGCTGCGGAGGGAGATGGCCTCGGCCGCCCCGTCCGGTGCCAAATCCTCCCCCGGCTTTCGCCCCAGCCCCCCGAAGCCCGCGAGGTTCTTGGCAGGCCTGGCGAGGTTGCTGCGCCTCTGCATCTCCCCAGCAACGCGAAAGGCATTATACTGTTCCCATGGAAACTCGGGCAGAAGCATTTGGGAAGGAAGAGGGGAAGGAAGGAAGCTGCCGTGTGGGTCTTGGCAGCCCCGTCGCGGCGGCGGCGGCGGCGGAGCTTCTTTGTCTCCTCCTGGCCCGCACGGACGGCAGGGCAGAGGAGCAGCAGCCCCGGCTCCGGGGGAGGCGCCCGGCCGGCAACTCCCGCCGCCTCTCCGCAGCCCCCCAGTCCCGGGCGCCGCTGGCTGCAGGCGGCGGAGCGCGCGAGCATTACCGCGCCTGGCCTGCGAGGCAGGGAGGCACCCACGAGCCCCAGAGCGGACCGGACGAGGACCGGGGCAGCCGGGTAAGTGCGAGTGTGTGTGGCCGGGGGGGGGGGACCACCTTCTCCGCAGACTCTCCGCGCCCACGTGCACAAGGCGGCCGGGGGCGCGGCCGCAGAAAGGGCCGGCCGAAGCCCTGGGAGGGGCTGCCTCGGGGGAGGGGAAATGGGTCAGCCATGCGGGGAGTGGGGGGGGGGGCACGGAAGGGCAGCCATTTGCTGGCCCAAAGGGGGGCTTCCGCGGCTGGGCTGCTACTAAGATGTTGCCGCTTCTCTCTCGGAGGAGGAGGCGGCGGCGTCTTGGACTCCCCCGCGGCTCATTTGCTTGTACCGAAGGTAAACTTGCCTGGAGTGAGTGACCACCCCCCCCCCAGTGCCTTCACCTGCTGCCTTCCCCCCCGACACCTCCATCTGCTCGGACGCTGGTGTGTGAGACTGGCAATCAGGAGGAGGGGGCGGGTATTATGGGTGCCGGAGCTCTTGGCGTCCGGACAGGGCGAGGTTGGCGCTGTGCCCCCCCGCGCCCCCCCAGCACATTCACAGAGCCTCCTTGGGCAGGCTGAGCATCCCCGCCCTCAGCTTGGAGAAGAACTGCCTGCTGCAATTGTCAGGACCCCTGCCTGCCCCAACTTATGGGGGGGGCAATCTCGTTGCGACAGCGGGGGTGGGAGAAAGGGGCGCCCCTCTCTCCTCCCCATGCACCGTGGTCCCAATCCTGGTCCACTAATGGCTGTTAAAGAAGCACAATCCCACTGAGCACATCCGTGCCTCTATCGAGTCGTCCGCATTGTCTCCAAGCCCCGGGCACTTTAATGGGAGACCTACCTGTTGAAACCGGAGGTGGGCAGGAGCAGCTCAGTCCCCCTTCCCCGTGTTCCGTGGGCTTTGGAAGTCCAGCGGGGATGGGCAAAGGCAGGGAGATGAAGCCCTCTAGCCCTTCCGTGGCCAGAATCTTTTGGATCACCCAGCGCAGTCAGAGTCCAGAACCTCACCTGGCACCTGGTGTTTCCTTGCCAGTGGCCTCCTTCTCCCATGCTGGCAGCCTGCCATCTGATGCCACCAGAGCTAGTGGAGATGGTCACTGCCCCCTTAGGGGGCAGGGGCAGGAAAGGGGGCTGGGGGAGGGACTTTGGTGGCAGTGGCAAGGACAGAGAGGTCTGCTCCAGGCCCTCTGGTAGATGACAGTAAGTTCTCCCAGCAGCCCCTTCAGCGCCTCCTGTGTGGGCCCCGGGACCCCTTGCTGGCTGAGGCTGCCCTTTCAGATACATCTGGGAGTCAGGGGCTGCTTTGCCTCCCCTGGGGCTCCTCCTCCCCCAACTCTGATTTACTGTGTGTGCATCTCACAACAATATCTGAGCTTGGAGAAGAGCGGGGCTCCGATATCTGCCAAAATGTTGTGCTCCTGAGAACCACTCACTGGGGCTTCTCTGCAGCTTATGAGGTTCCTGCCTTTGGAGACGGACCAGAGTCTGACCCAGGAGGTCAGGCAGAGGTGCAGTGAGGCCTTTCCGGCTGTCGCCTTTGTTTGGGTCGAGCTGCTGCTGTTCCCCCGCCCCACCCTGGGGAGACGTTGAACTCACATTAAACCCCTTTCCCCCTCCTTGAGAGGTGAGCTCTTGTCTTGGGGCTCCCAGGCAGCCCAAGGTGATGCAACTCTGCTTGGCCTCTTAGGAATTCAGTAGGACATTTCTTCAGTGCAGAATGAATCCTTTGCAGGAGGCCCAGGGCACAGCCAGGAACCTGAAGCTCTGATCCAGAGAACACATACAGGTCCATGCTTGGCGGGGGGGGGGGGGTCCTCATCCTGTGTTCCCCCACCCCACCCTAAACCTCCCGGTGGCCAGAGGCAGTAATTATGCTGCCTGTTTTATTTATTGGTTTTATAAAACTGTTTTTATGCCGCCTTTCTCTCCAGAGAGCACTAAGAATATTTGTAACCAGTAAAATAACCAGTACATAATAATAACCACACCAGTAAAATATTTATATTATTACAGTGACTAGGATGCTGAAAACTAGCATCATTGGCCTGGGAATGCCTAAGCAAATGTGTTTTTAATGCATGCTGGAAGCAGCTAACAGTTAAAAGGGTAAAGGGACCCCTGACCATTAGGTCCAGTCGTGGCCGACTCTGGGGTTGTGGTGCTCATCTCGCTTTATTGGCCGAGGGAGCCGGCGTACTCTGGGTCATGTGGCCAGCATGACTAAGCCGCTTCTGGTAAACCAGAGCAGCACACGGAAACGCCGTTTACCTTCCCGCTGGAGCGGTACCTATTTATCTACTTGCACTTTGACATGCTTTCGAACTGCTAGGTGAGCAGAAGCAGGGAACGAGCAACGGGAGCTCACCCTGTTGCGGGGATTCGAACCACTGACCTTCTGATTGGCAAGTCCTAGGCTCTGTGGTTTAACTCACAGTGCCACCCGCGTCCCTAACAGTTAACATCTAACCTTTTGGTGCCTGCCTATTCTCCAAGGGGGGGGGGGCTCCTTCCCACAGCATCCTAAGTGGCGCAGTTAACAGGGCTGCTACTGAAGGTCTCGGCTGGCCACTCCCAACGGCTCCATACAGACGTTGAACTGCACTGAAAGTATGAAAGTATGTCTTTCATCTGCTCAGGCCCCATCCCTGGGTTTGTGCCCATGAGCCACGTTGGGCAAATGGGCAAGAGAGCATCTGGTCAGTCAGACCACAGCATGGGGCTTGGCCACACCCTTGGCATTGTTACGGAAAAATCCCGGGCGTGGAGTTCCAAGCCACCCGGTGCGTCGGACTGAGTCCGCGGGTCCTAGCGGAGAAAATAAGCTCAGCCGGAAAAAGGAGCAAGATGCGGAGATCCGAGTTTATTGCGCAACAGGTTCAAGACGAGATTGAACCCCGAGAATGGGGTGACATAAACTTTTAAAAGTTCCCTCCAAGTCCCAGAATACAGTGCACGAAACGTCATGAATACATTATGGGAAGGTTGGGTTTCATGGATTACATCATGAATATTTTACACACGTCATGAATATATTTACAGAGAGGTGGGGTTACACTGATTAGCATTTGAGACAAGGGAGGGGGAATGTGCAGAGTGAGGGATATACATAAGTAAACATTTCTTGAGTACCGGTGGTGGCTAGACAAAGGGACAGTGATATGCATCGTCTGCCACCTGGTATTGCCCGGAGGAAGGGTTAGGCAGGACGATCTGACAGGATTAAGAAGTTCCTGTGTACGTGCCCTGCCGCTTGAGGGATTATGGAGGTCAGGGTGTCATCATGGAGTCCAAAGGGAGCTGGGTTGAATGACGCTGAAAGCAAGGAATTCGGAGCTATGGTTGATTTTATATGATTTTCGGAAGGTTCTGAAGGTTCCCAACCTGTTCCGTAGCCTCGGTCAAAGTTGGATACATTGTAACAAGGTTTTGACAGGTTTACGAGCAAAACGGATACATTGTAGCAAGGTCCTGATTGGATTAGGAGGTCGGAAGTTTCGGTTCGATTGTTCTCGCTGTGGGGGGCCGTCAGTAGCTTGTCAGCAGCTTTAATGAGGCGTGCAAGAGCTCGCTGAGCTGCCTGAGCCAGTTCTTGCAGGATGGATGCATGGCTGTGATTGGCTAAGGCGCAGCTCAGTATTTTGAATGGGGACGTAGTATGATACGGTCAACTCGCTTTTGGAATAGGGCAAGAGGGAGGCATAGGAAGAGATTGAGACAGGAAAGAGCCTTTTATTTGTAAGGCAGGGGTATAGTGTGGTGCTTGTGCAACGATGTGGGGGCTGAGGGTTCCAGGAAGGATTGGGCACTGTAGAGGTCATCGCCTCGGGCCCGTTCAGGTAGCGATGGAGGGAAATGGTTGGCCCCCCCCCCTTCCTCCTTCCGTATCAGTCCCCCATTCGGAGATAGATTTGCATTAAAGTTCTGTTAGAACTTGCAAATCCTTTCTCCGCACCCTATACCCCTGTGATTTCATATTCGCCTTCCCCCAGGTGTCTCATTTGTACGTATTCGGGGAAGACCGGAGCGTTATGGGAGCGGGAATAGGCTCGAAAGGGAAGAGGAGCAGATTGAGTCGGGAGGCGGAGGAGAGAGCAGCAAGGGGAGACACAATGTATGGCACAGCAAAGGACAGAAATGCAAAAGGCAACCGTAAGAGTTGTGAGTAATATGACCTTAATCAATTGTCGGAGCCACCCCAGCTTTGGTAGCCATCCCCACAAGTCAACGTCAGACAGTCCCTCGTGTTGTATGTCATGTAACCTCCCTGCTAACTCATGGATGTTATTCAAGTGTCCTGTAATGTTTAGAGACTGGTCAGTTACGTAGGTGCAACACTCGGTACCTATTAAAGCGCAGGTTCCTCCTTGACTGGACAGTAGAAAGTCCGTAGCGATCCTCGTCTGTAAGCTGAGCTGTCTCACCTCAGACAGTTCCGACATCAGGGAGTCCGTGATCTCGGTTGCCTCCTGCATGAACTTGAGGAGGATATCGGTGAGCCGGAGGATGTCGACATGGTTGGATCCTGCCCCGTAGGCAGGAAAGAGTGCTCGACCCACGGTCTCTCCGTTGGCAGCAACATCGGATAAGTCAGACAGTTGTTTTTCCTCCCGTTTATTCCTCTGCCTCCCAGGGGGCAGGTGTGGTACTATCCTTATGCCGGGAATGATGTACCCGACGAAACAGGACCCGGACATATGGGGGCTCACCCAGGTATATGCACGATGACCGCATACCCAGAACAAACCACTGAGGTATGACTCCATTCTTCCTGAGGCGAAGGCTTGCAGTAACATGGCGTCGGTGGGTTGGGGCTGCCAGGTTGGAGGGTGGTCGATGACCGTGGCCCAAGCAAGGGTAAGGTTTGGAAAGGTCCGGGATCCCGTCATGTCCGTGATAGTGACATGGCCGGTGGACAAAAGCTCTAAATTGGACGTACAGGTGCTGGAGCCGATGAAGGTGCCTTCCCCGGTGAAGGTGTGGCAAAGCGGACCCTTTGTCGGGCCGGTGAGGTAAAGGTATTGGTGGGTCAAGTTCAACGCAGTTAGATTCCAGGAGGCGACGTCCCCTGACCGGAACTGTTGTATGGTGACCGGGACCGGAACAAGGGGAAGGCTCTGTTGGAGGTGGCTGGGAGCATGGGCGCAGATCCAGCATTCAGGGTAGGGTGCCTCCTTGGCCACCTGGCCGAGGAGTTTAATGTAAGAGTTCTGTTCCCAGGAGGAAAGGAGATCCTCTCCTGGGGAGGAAGGGTCCGCGCCGAGTTTTCGTGGTGCTGTGCCGAGGGGATGAAGGGGGTCGGTGGTATTTAAGAGGCGCCTGTCTTTGGCTATGCCCCCACATCGTAAAGGTCCCACGTTATCCCACGTGGGGGAGCGTGAGGGATGTGCTGGATGGTACCAGCCCTCAAGGTATTCTGCTCCTCTCCAATCGTGGGTAATTCCGAGGTTCCAAAGGCAGCAGAAATTCCTTAGACAAAGTCCTTGTAGTTGCGGCTTTCGGAGCTCCGGGGTCATGAGGAGACATTGGAACCCGAAAATCAGGTTGTCGGAGGGGCTCGTTGCGTCAGTGTAGGCTGGTGCGGCCCCCCCTTTCTCGATTTCGGTCCAATTTGGGCTCCTCAAGAGTTCCCCGTTGCCGAATAGGAAATGGGTCCCGTTCTTGCAGGTGAGGCGGTAGTAGGAGTGGTCGAGGGTGACTGCGGCTGACCCAATTCGGTGTAGGGTTTGGTCTCGGATGAAAAGTTCCCAATACTCGTTGTCAGTCAGCTGGGGTACGAGGGAATGTCGTAGTAATGTCCGGGACTCGGGGAGGCAAAAGTCAAAGTCCCCCATTCGGTTGGGGTTCGACTTCCCACCCGTCTCGAGTCGGTGATAGTCCAGGAAGTGGTAATCCGTGGGTAAGCCGGTGCAGTGATCAGTTGGCATGGCTGAGGAGTAGGTCAAAGTCTGGTAGGCAAGGAAAATGAAGAAGTTCATGGTTAGGGTCCGGGAAAGGCAAAGCATTGGAGAATGAGGAGGTCGGAAGGCTGTGGGAATGAGCTGTTAGAAGAACTGTCAAAGAAGCTGTCAAAGCGCGCTGTCAGTGGAGCTGTCAAAGAAGCTGTCAAAGCGCGCTGTCAGTGGAGCTGTCAGAGGAGCTGTCAAAGCGCGCTGTCAGTGGAGCTGTCAAAGAAGCTGTCAAAGCGCGCTCAGAGGAGCTGTCAAAGCGCGCTGTCAGTGGAGCTGTCAAAGAAGCTGTCAAAGCGCGCTGTCAGTGGAGCTGTCAGAGGAGCTGTCAAAGCGCGCTGTCAGTGGAGCTGTCAAAGAAGCTGTCAAAGCGCGCTGTCAGTGCGTTTCAAGCGTATTCGGATGGTATTGGGATCGGGGACGATCTCGGATGTCCAATTGGTTGAGGTGGGCTCCGGTCCGGTCTGTTGGGCCCGATTCTGACCCCGATCTGGTCCGGTCTGTTGGGCCCGATTCTGACCCCGATCTGGTCCGGTCTGTTGGGCCCGATTCTGACCCCGATCTGGTCCGGTCTGTTGGTCGTCGTCGTCGTCAATGTACGAAGTTGGTGGGGTGGGTGGAGTTGAAAAAGTGAAGTCCTCCCCGATGTTTTCCTCGGCTTCTTGAGGGGGGGGTGAGGACTTACACCTCGTGTGATGGATCCACGAATTCTTCTCACCCAACTTTACGGCGGTTGGTGACGTCAGGAGTATCTGGTAGGGGCCTTCCCACGCGGGTTGGAGGGGTTCCTTCTGATAGACTTTGACGAGGATCCAGTCGCCTGGGTTGAAGGAGTGGGCTTGCACGTCGATGGGTAGACTTTGTCCTTCGACGGCCGCGTACTGGTGGAGTCGTTGTAGCTGTGTCTGGAGCTGAATGACATAGTTAGTAAGTTCCGCTTCTCCCAGTTCAAGTTCTGAGAGTGGGAACTGAGTGTTATAGACGGGGGGAGGTCTCCCAAATAAAAGTTCGTAGGGGGACAACTTCAATGGTCCAGTCGGTGCGCTCCGTATATTATGAAGGACCAACGGGAGTGCATTCACCCATTTCAGTCCAGTGAGTCTACAGAGTTTTCCTAATTGGGTTTTAATTTCTTGATTCATTCGTTCTACCTGGCCTGAAGATTGTGGGTGGTAGGGAGTATGGAGATCCCATTTTATTCGTAAGGCTTTGGCCACTAATTGTACTATTTGAGCTGTGAAGTGTGTTCCTCTGTCGCTATCTAGGCGACGGGGCACTCCGAACCGAGGGATAATGTCCTGTAGGAGGGCTCTGGCCACTACAGAGGCAGTGGGTTTTCTACAAGGGAATCCTTCTACCCAGGAGGAGAGTTTATCCACTATGATCAGCGCATGTTTAAACCCTTGGCAGAGCGGTAGGTCGATAAAGTCCAGCTGTAGGCTCTCGAATGGAACAAATGCCCACAGTCTAGCCCCTGGTGGCGTTCTGGGTTGTCGTTTGGGGTTATAAGAGTTGCAGGTAACGCAGTTCTTCGATGCTGTTGTGGCTGCGACCGCAAGTCCAGGAGCGTACCAGGATCTTTTTACGTGTTCTATCAGTCTCCCTTTTCCCCAGTGTGTTTGTTGATGAAGGACCCTCACCAATTTTGGAACCCATGCCTTTGGAAGGACAGTTCTGCCATCTGGGAGAACCCAAACGTTATTGTGTTGGACTGCGCCCACAGATCGCCAGAGGGTCTTTTCTTCCTCGGGTGCTTCCTCGTAAATTTGTGTAGTGTCTATGTTAAGCGGGATTTGTGGAGCTTGAAATTCCGAATCGTTGTTTGGGGGGCGGAGTGCGGCTGACTGGGCTGCTTTATCTGCTCGTCTATTCCCCTTTGAAATTGGATCTCTACCGCGAGTGTGAGCCTTACAGTGGACGACTGCGATCGCGGTAGGTAGGTGAATGGCCGTCAAGAGTCTCTCTACTAAGGCAGCGTGTGAAATTTTTGAACCAGCCGCTGTTAGGAAGCCTCTTTGTAACCAAATTTGGCCGGTGGTATGCACCAATCCAAAACAGTACTTGCTATCCGTGTAGATTGTAACTCGTTTGTTTTCACATATCTCACAGGCACGTATAAGCGCTATTAACTCTGCAGCCTGGGCGCTGTATTGCGGGTTTATTGGATTGGCTTCTACGACTTCAAAATCAGTGACCACAGCGTACCCTGTTTTCCTTTCCCCTTCGACAACCTTAGAGCTGCCGTCTGTGTAGAGTATTATATCTGGGTTGTCTAAAGGTAGGTGGTCCAGGTCTTCCCTGGGCTTTTCGGCTTGCCGGACTATGGTGGCGCAGTCATGGTGCGGGGTCCCGTCATTAGGGAGGGGAAGAAGGGTGGCTGGGTTGAGGGAGTTAACTCGCTTGATGGTGACATTTGAAGGTGTTAGCAGGACGGCCTCGTACCTATTTAGTCTGGAGTTGGAAAAGTGATGGCACCCCTTTAATGTTAATAGGGTAGAGACGGAATGGGGCACATGGATAGTGATTTCGTGCCCCAGAACTGTCTCTTGAGCCTTCTCCAGGAGGATTGCTGCGGCGGCTATAGCTCGTAGACAGCTTACCGCCCCCTTTGCGGTTGTGTCTAGTTGAAGACTGTAGTATGCCACAGGTCTCTCCTGGTCTCGGAAAGGCTGAGTTAACACCCCCGAAGCCACCCCCATTTGCTCATGGACGAACAAGTTGAAAGGAATTCTGTAGTCAGGTAAGCCTAGGGCGGGGGCAGATCTCAGTTCTTGTTTCAGTCGTTCAAAGGACTTGTATGCCTCTTCCTCCCAAACTAGAGTGTCTGGGTGGTCTTGGCGGGTCATAGCCGACAGGGGCTTAGTGATCTCGCTGTAACCCGCAATCCATGCTCTGCAGAAGCCAGCCATTCCTAAGAATCCCCGTAATTGTCTCTTAGTCTTGGGGAGGGGGATTTTAGTGACTGCCTCTATCCTGTCTGTTGCCAAACTTCGGGTGCCTATTCCTAGGATGTGCCCGAGGTATTTAACTTCTTGTTTGCAATACTGTAGTTTCTTTGGCGACACCTTATGTCCCTTTCTAGCCAGTTCTGTTAAGAGATGCTTAGTGTCCGTTTTACATGCTTCCTCGCTAATGGAGCAGAGGAGAAGGTCATCTACGTAGAGTAAAAGGGCGGAGCCAGCTGGGAGATTTATGTCTTGTAAATCTTGGTGTAGGATGGCCGAAAAGATGGCGGGCGATTCTACGTAACCCTGGGGCAATCTAGTCCAGGTGAGCTGACTAGGTCCCCAGGTGAAGGCGAAGAGAAATTGGCTGTCCGGGTCTAGGGGTATGCTAAAGAAGGCGGAACAGAGGTCCGCCGCGGTGTACCACTTAGTCTCTGCGGGTATGGCGTTCAGTAAAGAATTCGGGTTGCCCACTACTGGATGTCGAGGTATGACAAATTGGTTCACGAGTCTCAAGTCTTGCACAAAACGATATCTAACTGGTGCCCCCTCTGCCGATGGCTTCTTTACTGGGAGCACTGGGGTGTTGCATGGGGATGCGCAAGGGACTAGGATTCCCTTCTCGAGGAAGTCTTCGATCATAGGAGTTAACCCCTCGATAGCTTCTTTGGGTAAGGGATATTGTTTTGTGCAGGGAAAGGGTAAGTCAGTCCTGTAGGTAATTTTCACTGGGGTCGCTGATAATAAGAGACCCACTGAGGTCGATTCGGTGCCCCATAAAGAGGAGGGCAAATCTCGTTCCAATTCCGGGGGTAGGTTTGGGAATTGTCTGTCTGTCTTTTCCTCCTCAACTATTCCTTGGAAGGATGGGATGGATTCTTCGGGCATGTGTAGGTAGATGCCTTCCTTGGTGCACTTAATGGTAGCGTTCAGTTTGCAAAGTAGGTCCCTTCCCAAAAGGTTTACCGGGCTGCTAGTTAGAAGGAAGGTATGCTCGGCCAGTAGCGGTCCGAGGGTAACCTTGGAAGGACGTGATAGTGGGCAAGTGCGGGGTATCCCATCCAGACCCATAACTTTTCTGGTCTCCGGACCCGGTTTCAGGTGGCTATCGGTTAAAGTAGAGTATGTGGCTCCTGTGTCCAGTAGGCATTGATACGGATGGCCATCGATCTCTATCGTGCAAAATGGGTCTTCAGAGGATAACGTAAGGACTGGACAGATGGTCAGGGTTTGGTTGGGATCCCCTCCTAATTGTCAATAGGTTTCTTGGTCATCAGGAAAGGGTTGGTTAGGTGGGTGCAAGGGAGGTGCCGTGGCGTTAGTCCACGGGTGGGTGGACGGCGTTATAGCGGGCATCTGGGTCCTTGGTCCTGGTGGAGGTCTTTGGTTTTGGGTAGATGCACTCGGAGGCGGTTGGGGTTGATATGTGGCCGTGGCTGGTGGAGGGTTATGAAGGATGGGTGGTTGGTTCCCGTATCCGTAAGTTGGATTTGGATGCGGCGCTGCATAAGTTATATTATTGAGGTAGGGGCAGAATCTTCTTATGTGTCCCTCTTCCTGACAGTAATAACAGGCTCCGGTGGCTGGTCCCCATGGTCTAAGGGAATGGGGAGGTCCTCCTCCTCGAATTCCCTTTCCTCGGCTAAAACCCCTGCCCCTTCCGGAGTTTAAGTCCATACTCAGGGCAAGGATCTGTTCGGTTTCGGGTTTGGGGTCCCTTTTCTTCCTCTCATCCCGTGAATTATATACAGATTTGGCGATTGAGAGAATTTCACTGATACTTTTGCCATCATACCCTATTTGTAAGTTCAGGGCCTTCCTTATATCGGGGCAGGCTTGGTCTTTAAAGAAGCCTTTGACTATGACTTCGTGTTGGGGTTTTTCGGGGTCGATTCCCCCCCATGTTTTGATGGCTGAGACTAGCCGGGTATAGTAATCAGATGGGTGTTCGTTTGCCCCTTGCAAAACGGACTGGACCTTCGTCCAGTTGACAGTACGTTGTCCAGCGGCCTTAATGCCGTCTAGGATTGCCCGTTTGAATAAGTCCAGATACCAGATGCCGTCGGCAGTATTGTAATCCCACGTCGGCTCGGTGCGTAAGCATTGAGCTGTGAGCGGCTCTAACCCTTCTCGGCGACCTGCCTGGTAGTTGGGGAGTTCGATTGCCTCTCCTGCCTTTGCCAGAATATCTGCCTTCTCGGCCTCGTTGAAGAGGGTGTTTAAGAGAACGTGAATGTCTGGCCAGGTCGGTTTATGGGTCGAAAAAATGGCGCTGACCTGACGGTGGCATTTATCCGGATCGTCTCTTAATGATGGCATTTGATTTGACCAATTTACCAGGTCAGCCGTATAGAAAGGCTGGTGGGTATACACCATTCGAGGGGGTCCATCTGGTCGTAGGGGTGGGATCGGCAGGGCCCTTAAGGGCATCTGGACTGCTGCGGAGTCTGCCTGATTTGAATCCGCTTGCTTGGATGTTTCTGGGACCTCTTGAGATTTTTCGGGGTTCTCTTTAGATTTTTCAAGGAGGCTAGGGTGTCCTGAAGTGGCCTCTAGTATTTCTTTGGCTCGCTGCCTCAAGGACAGGAGATTAGAGCTCTCTAAGGTGGCGCTTTGTATTACTCTGGCTCGCTGCCTCGTTAACCGCGGGCTCGCAACCCCACGCGCCCCTTGGTCTTCTACATTCTCATCGCTGTCTGAGTCCTCTCTAGGGGTGGGTTGAATAGTTGGCCCATAGTAGAATGGAATGAGCGTTTGTTCCATGGAGTCATCCCCTGGGTGTCCTTCGTATGGAGGGGGCGGAGGCGACCTTCCATGATTTAAGATAGGTAGTTGGTAGGTCGTGGCTCTTTTAGTGGCTTGGAGCAGTCCTCTGACCGTCTCAAATGTGGCTAGGTATTCTAATTGGCGGGGTTTTTCTTCCATCAGGTACTTCTTAAGGTATTGTAGGCGCTCTTCGTTAAAGGAGCCCCCCTTTGGCCACTGTAACTCTGGTTTTGCGGAGGCAGTTCCAGTGGGCCAGGTGCGTGTACAGAGATCTTCTAATTTTTGTCTCGATAACAATTTGTGCCCGGGAACTGATTTCCAGTAAGAGATGACGAACTCAAGAGGGGAGTCGGGGTCTCTCTGGGACTCGGATGGCTTCCTAGAAGCCTTCCTCCCGGAGCGAGCCCTCTCGTGTTTGGAGGCTTGGGTACCCATTTTATTCACGCGTGTCTAGGTAAAGAGAGGGGAAAAGGGGTCGTTAGGGGTGTGGGCTTAGGGAAGGTTTTGCTGCTTAGCAACTTCTTAGCGGGTTTTTTAGAGAGCTCTTCTTGCCTATTCTCTATTCCTTCTTTTCCTACTCTTCAACTTCTCAGGGGTTCCTCTCCACTCTGCCAAGTTCCACCCAACTCTTCTCGGGTTCCCCTCCTGGCAACCTCCTACCTATCGTTAAATCTCGGAAGAGGGACCCTACTGAACGCCCGCGCCGTGCGGTGCCAGATCGGGTGATCCCTTGATAGAGTTTCGGACGGAAAATCCCCCTTGCTATCGGAAGCGGGTTCACGCACGATACACGTGTTACGTGGCCCGACCGGTGCGGCTGGGATTAATTGATAGGAAAGCAAGACCCCTTCCTGCCCCCTCCGTAAGGGCGCTCGGGAAGTTCGGAAGAAGAACTCCAATCCCTTGCTTTCAACCGAGATGCCCGTTGCAGGGAGTCGGCTGTCCTTTCAAGCCGGGTCTCTCCGTCTTATTTTCGGACTCTCGATTGGTGCGGCTGACTGGAGAATTTGAGAGAAAGAGATAGAGCTCAGAGCCCCCCTTTCGGGCCGAGCGGCAGTCCACGGTCTCTCTCAGCACTTGGACCAAGGGACAGGCGAGAAAGAGCGATAGAGAGGAAGGCAGAGAATTCAGTTGCCAGGAGACTTCCACCCCCCTTTTCCACCAGTGCACTGGGTTTCCTATACTCACGCGTCTTCCTTGTAGATCCCGGGATCGTAGAAGCCGGCTGGATGTCCCTTTGCTCCCCGGCTGAACTCCTGGGACGTTCGATTACCGCCCGGAGGATGGCCGGAGGTCCAGAGGGTCTTCTCGGGCAAACTGGCCCGGAGCCGGCAGAAGATTCGGGGCCCCCGGTCAGCAACACGGGAGAACCGCTCGTCCCTGTTCAGGCGCCAAATGTTACGGAAAAATCCCGGGCGTGGAGTTCCAAGCCACCCGGTGCGTCGGACTGAGTCCGCGGGTCCTAGCGGAGAAAATAAGCTCAGCCGGAAAAAGGAGCAAGATGCGGAGATCCGAGTTTATTGCGCAACAGGTTCAAGACGAGATTGAACCCCGAGAATGGGGTGACATAAACTTTTAAAAGTTCCCTCCAAGTCCCAGAATACAGTGCACGAAACGTCATGAATACATTATGGGAAGGTTGGGTTTCATGGATTACATCATGAATATTTTACACACGTCATGAATATATTTACAGAGAGGTGGGGTTACACTGATTAGCATTTGAGACAAGGGAGGGGGAATGTGCAGAGTGAGGGATATACATAAGTAAACATTTCTTGAGTACCGGTGGTGGCTAGACAAAGGGACAGTGATATGCATCGTCTGCCACCTGGTATTGCCCGGAGGAAGGGTTAGGCAGGACGATCTGACAGGATTAAGAAGTTCCTGTGTACGTGCCCTGCCGCTTGAGGGATTATGGAGGTCAGGGTGTCATCATGGAGTCCAAAGGGAGCTGGGTTGAATGACGCTGAAAGCAAGGAATTCGGAGCTATGGTTGATTTTATATGATTTTCGGAAGGTTCTGAAGGTTCCCAACCTGTTCCGTAGCCTCGGTCAAAGTTGGATATATTGTAACAAGGTTTTGACAGGTTTACGAGCAAAACGGATACATTGTAGCAAGGTCCTGATTGGATTAGGAGGTCGGAAGTTTCGGTTCGATTGTTCTCGCTGTGGGGGGCCGTCAGTAGCTTGTCAGCAGCTTTAATGAGGCGTGCAAGAGCTCGCTGAGCTGCCTGAGCCAGTTCTTGCAGGATGGATGCATGGCTGTGATTGGCTAAGGCGCAGCTCAGTATTTTGAATGGGGACGTAGTATGATACGGTCAACTCGCTTTTGGAATAGGGCAAGAGGGAGGCATAGGAAGAGATTGAGACAGGAAAGAGCCTTTTATTTGTAAGGCAGGGGTATAGTGTGGTGCTTGTGCAACGATGTGGGGGCTGAGGGTTCCAGGAAGGATTGGGCACTGTAGAGGTCATCGCCTCGGGCCCGTTCAGGTAGCGATGGAGGGAAATGGTTGGCCCCCCCCTTCCTCCTTCCGTATCAGCATGGAACTGAAATTGACCCCATGGAAACCGGACAAGACAGGGGCAGCGGACGCCTCACTGGGGCTTGGATTGACAATAGCGCTCAGGCAGCAGCTGCCGCACAGGCCTGGCCTTCAAAACGCCTTGCCAAATGGTCACAACCGACTTGTGGTTTCTCACTCCCCTGACCCACGGAGGCTCCCTGGGGCTCTCTTCTAGACAGATTCAAAATATTCCAGAAATGCTGGAGACTGGTAAACAGTAGCTATCTAAGCCCCTTAACCCTGAGAGTAACCCTCAGGAGCATTGCTTCAGATCTGGAATAGCTCGGTTGGTAGAGCATGAGACTCTCAACCTCAGAGTTGTGGGTTCGAGTCCTGTGTTGGGCAAAAGATTCCTGCATTGCAGGGGCTGGACTAGATGAGTCTTGTGGCCCCTTCCAACTCTACAGTTCCTTGATTATATTATTAGGGAATCGGAAGGAAGCCCAGCCTAGAAGGAAGCGGGGGGAGGGGGGCTGTGGCTGGACCTGATCGTTGCCCACTGGAGCGATAAGCTTCATAGAAGAATGGAATGGCAGAGTTGGAAGGGTCCCAGCAACCAGCTAGAACAAGTTCCCGCAGTGCAGACGTCCGATTCCTAATCAATGCTTGATGACAGTAATGGAGGGCTTAGAAGAGTGAGGGGTCCCTAGAAGGCACCATTGTAGCAGACTGTCCATTTCACTAAAAAAGGAGGAAGGGCGGAGAGGAGACCACAGATGCATAAATGGTGGAGTTTAGCCCAGGAAGGATGATAAATAAATACAGGAAAACTGGTGGATTTGTCCCTTGGCATCTCCCCAAGGCTGGACAAATGGATGTTTTCCAAGAGATGCAGTTTCCCCCATGAGTGGCCGGGGGGCCCCTCCCCCTCATCCTTCAGCCATCTCCACTCAAAAGGAGGGTGGGGGCCAGGCAGGAAACAAAAACAAAAGTTGACCCCTCTCTTCTTTATCATGATGGCATCTTTCCTCAAGGTGGCCAGAGACTCTCTGGACGTGAGTTCACAGAATTGTAGGGTTGGAAGAGACCCCAAGTCATTAATCCAACCCCATGCAATGCAGAATTTGCAACTAAAGCATCCATGACAGATGGCTATTTAACCTGTTTAAAAAACTCAAATGAAGAGAGTCCACAACCTCCCGAGTCTGTTCTACTGTCAAATGGCTCTTACCATCAGAAAGTTCTTCCTGATGTTGAGTTGGAAACTCCTCCCTTCTTGTCTGAATCCATTGGTTCAGGTCCTGCTCTCTAGAGCAGAAGAAAACAAGCTAGCTCCGTCTTCCATGGGGCAGCCCTTAAGATACTTGGAAGATGGCTATCATAGCTACAATCAATCTCCTCTAATCCAGGCTAGACACCCCCAGTTCCCTCAACCATTCCTCATAAGGCTTGGTTTCTAGACCCTTGATCTCTTCTGCACATGTTCCAGCTTCTCAATAGTCTTCTTAAATTGTGGCACCCAGAGCTTTACACAGTATTTCAGGTGTGGTTCAAGGCAGAATAGAACAGTAATATGACTTTCCTTGATCTGGATACTATATTTCCGTTGGTGTAGTCTAGAATAGAATCATAGAATCCTAGAGTTGGAAGAGACCACAAGGGCCATGGAGTCCAACCCCCTGCCAAGCAGGAAACACCATCAGAGCACTCCTGACATAGCATTAGCTTTCTCCCTCCCTCCCTCCCTCTCTTTCTTTCTTTCTTGGCTGCTGCTGCATCACTCTGTTGACTGACATTAAGCTTCTGGTGCACTAAGACCCCTAGTTCCTTTTCACATGTACTATTGCCAAGGCAGGTGTTCCCTATCTTTTATTTGTGCAGCTGGCTCTTTCTGCCTAAGTGTCTTTTAACTTAGAACCTTGCATTTGTCCCTAGTGAAATTCATTTTGTTAGTTCTCCAGTCTGCTAAAATCTTGTTGGACCCTGATTCTGTGTTCTGTGGCATTAGCTACCCCTCCCAGCTTGATATCATCTGCAGATTGGAAGGGCACCCCCTCAATTCATTTGTAAAGGCATTGAACATCAACGGGCCTAGGACAGAACCTGTGGCACCCCACTTGTCATTTTTCCCCAGGTTGATGAGGAACCATTAATGTGTACTCTTCAGGTTCAGTCAGTCAACTAGCTACAAATCCACCTAACAGTTACCTCGTTCAACCCACATTTTACCAGTTCCCTCACAAGAATATCATGGAGGACTTTGTCAAAAGCCTTACTGAAATCAAGATACACTATGTCCACAGCATTCCCCTGATCCACCAATCCTGAGTGCATGTCTGACTACACTCAGCTTCCTCTTGCTGGTTTTATCATGAAACCCAGGAAAGCATGATCACTTCCTCCCAAGTTTCCCAGTATGTCCACTTTGCTGATCAGTTCCTCCCTGTTGATGAGGACCAGGTCCAAGATTTGAACCTTACATTCTTGGCAGAGTTGAAGTCTCCCATGACTACTATCTCTCTCCTTTTTAAACGTTTGGTAATCTGCTCTAGGAAGGCATCATCCAAGTCTGGCTAGGTGGTCTATAGCAGACACCCACAGTAAATTCATGGTTGTTTCTCTCTCCGACAATTTCCCCTCCTTCCTTCCTGCTTGGTCTATTCCTTTTGAATAGGTTATACCCCTATATCATAACTATATATCATAGTTGCTGGCTCCCTGGGGCTCTGGGTACCCAAGCACCCACAAAACTCTCCATGAAGGAGCCGGGCACCCACAAATTTTGGCACCAGGTCCATGCACGCTGCATGGCACCGATGGCCCCGGGCACCCATGGCCGTGGGGCCAAGCTGGCACTCCTGCCCTCAATTCTTGCATTCTTGTCATGAGTCTCATCCCACCATGTTTCAGTAATGCCTATTAAGTCATATTTGCCATCCTGTATTAAGAGCTCCAGTTCCTCTTGCTTGTTCCCATACTGTGTGCATTACTATAGAGTCAACTGAAACCGCGAGTCATTCCCTCCAGCTGCTTCCTTCTTGTAGTTTCCTGCCCTTTAGCAGGTTTCTGGAGCACCACTTCAGTTTCCTGTGCATTATCCCCAGTGCCAGGTGTTCTTCTGTCATCTGTAATGCCGTCTCCCTGCCTCTCAAGTTCTAGTTGAAACCTCTTCTGAACAGCTTTGCGAGACTCTTAGCAAACACATTCTTGCCAGCCGCTGTGAGGTGCAGCCCATCTCTTGCCAGAAGGCCTTCCTTGTGGAAACGGAGACCATGGTCCAAGAAGCCAAACTCTTCCTGATGACACCATCTGGGGATCCACCATGAATTGCAAGGGGTGGGAAGAAGAGAGGCCAGCAGGAGCCCTTTCTTTTCCCCAAAACAAATTAATCAAGCTTCTTCTAAGCCTGGTCCTCCTGGGGGATGAGGAGAACATCAAGAGAACCTGGCTCTAGCTAGATCTAGAGTGGCTGGGGAAACCCAGCATGATGGGCGGGGTATGAATAATAAATCATCATCATCATCATCATCATCATCATCATCATCATCATCATCATCAGGCCAGCTTCTTGTTCTCATCTTGGCCAACGAGATGCCCCTAAGGGAAGGAGCCCTCAAAGAGAACCAGAGTAGAACAGCCCAATCTCCCCAAGGCAAGGCATGGGGGGGGGTGGAGTAGGGAATCTGGGGCTTGCAGCCTATAGTTAACAAGCAGGCTAAATGAACCAGAAGGGGATTTCCCTGCCCCTGCGCTGTGGGTTGTTGGATCAGGCCAGAGGCTGCAGGGAGAGGTAGGCTAGAAAACGAGGGCATGTTATTTAGTCTATTCTTTTTTGCAATCACATATTTATTATGTCTACCAACAGCTTTGACAAAACAGCACTTGGAATACTTGCAGCCCCGGTCACAGAAGGCTCTTGCAAGAAAACGCTTAGGTTCATGCAGACCTGCGTGGCTATTTCCTAACTCTGTGTGTGCACTTATGAGAAGCCACGGGGGCTCTTCCTTCCCTCCCTCCCTCTCTTCCCCAGGGCCATGTCTGTCTCCCCAGTTGCAAAGAGGGACTGGCTTGCTGCTGCAGTGCTTCCTCCTTCTGAAGGAGCATCCAGGAGGGAGAGAGCTCAAGGTGGACTGCTCATCGTCCAGCCTTGTCCCCCTCAGTGGCCTCAGAAATGCACTGGGAGCAGCTGGGCTTCTGCAAGCCTTGCAAGGGGTTTCTGCGAACACACCCATTCCCAAGCGGCCTTTGGGATCCACTGGGAATGTGGGCTGGGATCCATCAGAATCGGACCCCAGAGGTCTTAAAATAAAGCTATTCAAAAGCCATATCACTCTGAAGAGCCCCATAAATGCAACCCAGCAGCATCCCATTGAGCTGGATGGAAGCTCGGAGGTCTCCTGGCTCCGCCCCTTCCTTCTGAGCAGGTCCCGGCTGCCACAACCCCTGCTTCAAAGCCTCCAGGTGCCCTTTCTCCAGGAAGAGCCACAGGGCTCTTCAGTTCTTTGGGGACCCTGAGCACATCTGGAACTTCAAGAGAGTGTCATAAATAGCGCCCCCCTCGGGTTGCTCCTGGCCCATTTGGGAGGAAGCAGCCTTTGGATGTTCCATGGGGCACGCTGGTTGGCGGGTGCAGCTTCCCCCCTCGGTGGGCTCCAAGCTGGCCGCACGTGCACCCCTGTCCCCCCAAAGGGGAGGCACAAAGGTGCCCCCCCAGCAGAAGGAGACCCCACTTGTGGCTCTGGTGGACCTTGCCTTGCTGGGGGTCAGTCGCATGTGCGCATGTGAGAGGGAGAGACCCTCGCCTCTGCAGGTTAGGGAGGGGGGTGCAAGGGCCAGGCTGCCTTTGCAGAGACTTGCCCACCCACCCAGGCCCCGACAGGACTCCCCAGGCACAGCACCCGGGGGCCTCTCTCGGACCTCCTCCTGATGCAATGGATGGGCTTCACGGAGCTGGGGTTTCAGGGGCGCAGGAGACTTTGCCTCAGGCTGGCGGACTCGGCTCTGCTCCAGGGCCCCCGCCCCGCGAAAAAGACAAACAGGATCAGTAGCCCACATAGACGAAGCAGCGGAGCGAGAGTCGCCTGGCCTCTTGGGGGCGAGGCTGCTTTTGGGGTCGCCGCAGGGATGCTGGACCCACTAGGAGACCCCTTGGGTAGAGGCGACCGTCGACTCTCTAGGGAAAGAGGGTCCACCGCCTGTCCACCGCCTCCGGAGTCTCAGCGAGCTCCGTCGCAGGGGACGTCCGCGCCGGCCCAGGTGGCGGCGGCTGTTCTTCTGAAATTCCCGGCGAGGAGGGGGCGAGCAAGGCGGGTACCGGGGGCGCCTGGGCCGAGCTGAGGGGCCCCTCAGGCCCGCATCCCGGGGGCAGCCGCTTCAGACATCGCCAGGCTCAAGCGGGCGCCCGCAGCAGCTCCTCCCGCCGTCGGGGGTCACGTCCGGCAAGGGCGCTAGCTCGCTGGCCCCGGGGGCCCGTTCCGCGCCCGGAAAGCTGGAGAGCCCCCCGACTGGGGCTGGGGCACCCGCGGCGGGAGAAGCCTCGGCAAGCGCGTTCCTTCCTGGGGCGGCCCCGGCCGGCCATACGGGAGCCCCGCGCGCCTTCGGCTCCCTCCGTCGGGCAAGTCCCGCCGAGTCCGGAGCCGGTGGCAACGACAGCCGCTCCCTCCCTCCCTCCTCCGCCGACCGCTCTCCGAAGGGGCGGGGAAGCGGCGCGGCGTCGGCGGCGCGTGTGCTGCGCGGCGGAGGCGGCTGTCGGAGAGGCGGGAGAGCTGCGCTCGGCGGCGCGGCTCCACCGAAGCGGCGCGGAAGGAGTTAACACCCGCCCCTTTTCCCTCAGTCCGCTCGGCTGACCTTCACGGCGAGAGGGGAAAAAGGCAGCGCTGCGCATGCGCCCCACGCGCCCCCTCCCCGCCGGGAGGAGCCCGGTAACTGGGGGGGGGGGAGAAGGGGGGTCGGTCAGTGGGAAGCCCCGGGATTCTGGGGGGAGGGGCCACGGTCCTTTCCTCTCGGCCTTCCTCCCCCCGCTCCGTCCACAGGGGGCAGGACCAGGAGGGCGGCGGGGATCCCCCGGGGGGGTTCCCCACCACCGCAGCCCGTTGGGCAGGGGGATCCAGCGGTCGCGCCCCCGGTGGGGTACTGGAGAGCCTGCGGGGGAGGGGCTCTCTCGCCTCCCCGCCGCCTCTCCTGGTCCTGGCCGGGAGTGGGGAGACCCGGGGGCAACCGGGCGCCCTCGTCTGCACGTGTGAACACGCCGCTCCGCCATCACGCATCGGGAGGAAGCCTCCCCCCGCTGGTCCTCCCTCGCTCCCTCTTCACGACTCCGCATCGGGCCTCTCCTGGGTACCACGCCCTGCCCGTTACCTGGCAACACTGGCTCTGTTGCCAAGGAGACGCGCACCGGGAGATGCCGGCGGCTCTTCATTCCCTGCCAGTGCCACGCAGGGCAGGACGGGAGAGTGACCGACAGGCGGGGGGGGGGGGGAGGAAGACGAGGCGACGGTGACGCCTCCGCCGGACGTCTCTGCGAGGAGGGAGCCCAGACCGGCCTCGCAGGGGCCGCTCGACGTGGAGCGGGTGGGGGGCGGCGGGGAAGGACCCGCGACATCCCGTGTGGGGGCCCCCGCCGTCTCCCCGGTGTCATGGTTTGCGGGCACTGGGGGAAGAGGGTCTCCCGCGCCGCCCGGCCTTCCCCGCGCCCCTCCTCGCTTCCTCCGCCCCCGTCCAGCCTCCGACGGGTGGGGGGAGGCGGGCTCCTTCCCTCCGCTTCCCTCGGTAGCCGGGCCGCCTGGAGGGTCCCGGGGGATGCGGCCTGGAAGCGGCGCGAGGAGGGGCGCGGCGGCGAGGCGTTGCGCGGCCGCCGGGGACGGGCAGGCGGAGCGCCGGGCGAGGCTGCGCGGGGACGCGGCAAGGAGCGGCGGCGGCGGCGGCGGGCGGCGCTGGGGCTCAGCCGGCCTCGGCCGCGGCGCTTCGGCGGAGGAATCCGGCCGTGGGCCGTCGCGGGAGCCCTGCCGGGCCCCCTCCCCCGTCGGCCGGCGGAGCTATTAGAAGTGTGAGCGGAGCGAGCGGAGCGCGCCGCGGGGCTCCGAGGGAAGAAAGACGGAGCGCGCGGGCAGAGTTGCAGGAGGAGGAGAAAGGGAGGACGGAGGCAGAAGGGAAGGCGGCGAGCCCAGGAAGGCAGGAAGGCAGGCAGACAGACGGACCGACGGAGGAGGAGGAGGAGGGGAGGCGGAGCAGTGCAGACCCGACCCCGATGGCCGCGGAGGAAGTCACGGGCGGAGCGCGAAAGGCGACGAAAAGCAAACTTTTTGAGTTTCTGGTCCATGGGGTGGTGAGTGGGGAAAGTTTGCGGGCTGCCCGGCGAGGAGCGGGAAAGCCGGCCTGGGAGGGGGGGGAGGAGGGGGCAGCTCTCGCCCGGGCCCGCGTGGGGGTGTGTGTGTGTAGGGGGGGTACACGCCCCCTCCCCCCAGCACGTGCGCAGGTTCCGGGCCTGGCTCGGAAACAGGTGCGCACAGCGGACCCCGAGAGAGCGGCCAGGGGCCACTTCGGCAAGGCGCGGGGGGGGAGGGGCCGGGCTCCGGAGGTATCCCGGGCCCTCGTCTCCAGGCGGGCTTTGCTGGACCCCCGTGGGTGGCACGACCCCCGCGCCAGCCCCGGGCACTGCTCTCTCACGCCGCTACGCGCGAGGAATCCCTCCTGGCGCGAGGGCTCTCCGGCACCATTGTCTGAAGGCGCTCCTTTTTCGGGAAAGAGGCCGGCGGAGCGGGACGCCTGGCAGGGGCAGGGGGCTTGGGGAGCCCTCCAGGGCGCGGGAGGGGGAGGGGGAGTGTGGCGAACGCCCCACTGGCCCCCTGTCCATCAAGGGCGCCATGTGGGTGGCAGGGGGTTGGTGATGCTCCCTCCAAGTGTTCTGGACCTTCAGAGTTTCTGGCCTGTAGGTTGGCATCGCAAGCGTGCCTCACCCCCCCCCATGGGCTCCTGCTGCCACTCTCGGCTCCCTCTCCCAAAGGGCCCCAGGCAGGATGTGGCCCCCAGCATTGGCTGCCGACTGGGAGGGTCCCTGAGCAAAACCTTGGCTGCTCTGGCTACCAGGTCACCACCCCCAGAGAGTTTCCTTGCCCCGTGGCACAACCTGGCAACTCCCTTTCACAGACAGGCAGGGGGACCCCCTCCAAGAGTCTTCTTTGGAGATCAGCCCAAGGGACCACCCAGCTCAATGTCATCTTCTCTCAGTGGGCAAGCAGGGGCCCCAGAGGGAAGCCCCCCCCCCAGGTGCGCAGGACCTGAGTGCAAGAGCTGCCACCTCCCTCCTTGTGTTCCCCAGCAACTCGCATTCAGAGCCTTGCTCTCCCTCTGATATTTGCTTCACACCCCCCCCCCTTTTAAATCTGCCCAGGTTAGTGGTCTCCACTGCCTCCTGCAGCAGTGAATTCCAGAGTTCAGGGGTGGGCAGGTGGTAGATAGAAGCCTCCTTGCAGAATTATGGGTGAGTTATAGACGATTGGCTTGTGTTTCTGACTCCCAGTAGCAGCAGTTGGGTGTCAAGGGCCGTAGCTCACTGTGATAGCTCAGTCAGTAGAACATGAGACTCTTAATCTCAGGGCTGTGGGTTCAAGTCCCAGGTTGGACAAAAGATTCCTGCATTGCAGGGGGTTGAACTAGATGACCCCTGGGCTCCCTTCCAACATGAGGGCCTGGGATACTTCTATGATTCTAAGAGCACTTGCTTTGTCTGCAGAATATTTCAGGTTCAACCCTAGCAACAGCTCTAGGTAGGGTTGGGGGAGAGCCACTTGCCTGAAATCCTGTCAGTGTTGGCACTGCTGAGCAATAGATGGACCAGTGTTCTGACTCCGTATAAGCCAAACAACAAAATCCCCCCTCCCTTTTATGTTGCTGAAGAAAGCCAGGCAGAAGTGGGCTTTTGTATGGAAGGACTGTGAACTCAGTTCAGTTCTGGCACTGGAAACAAATTCCTAGAACATGCTCAGAGGCACGCTGTCCTTTAATTCTGTCTTTGGTGCCTGGCTTTGGAGTTCTAGCAAAACAAACAAACTAGAAACCCCAAGTGGGTCTGGCAAGCCTGAAATCTCCCTGCCCTGAACACTTGCGCCTCACTTGAACCCAGCACTGCTGAGTGTGAAGACACCCTTTTTTCTGTCTGTGCTGAGTCTCCCAGCTTCATTGGGTGACGCTGCTGGGTTCGAGTGTTGAGGGTGAGAGAGGGCGGCAAGCGTTGCTGTCTCCACCCCAGACATCTTCCCATGTCCCCCCAGGGAGCCTCTCTGTAGCCTTTCCCCTGCTGTGGGTTCAGGGGGGCTGCGCTCCTGTCCTGAGGTCTCTTCCGCAGGTTCCCTGGAGCATCAGGCAGGTGGGTCAGTGTTGGTCTCACGAGGCCTGGTGCTTCTAGGGGATTCCCGGTGGGGAAGACGACACCCCCTCTGAAGGTGGTGGGCTTTCCTTCTTTGGAGGTTTCTAAGCTGAGGGTCTCTAAGGGGTGTGGGTGGCGCTGTGGGTTAAACCACAGAGCCTAGGGCTTGCCGATCAGAAGGTTGGTGGTTTGAATCCCCGCAACGGGCTGAGCTCCCGTTGCTCAGTCACTGCTCCTGCCAACCTAGCAGTTCCAAAGCACGTCAAAGTTCAAGTAGATAAATAGGTACCGCTCCAGCAGGAAGGTAAACGGCGTTTCCGTGGTTCGCCAGAAGCGGCTTAGTCCTGCTGGCCACATGACCCGGAAGCTGTGTGCCGGCTCCCTCGGCCAATAAAGCGAGATGAGCGCCGCAACCCCAGAGTCGGCCACGACTGGACCTAATGGTCAGGGGTCCCTTTACCTTTAAGCTGAGACCGGATGTCCATCTGACCTGGATGCCTTAGTTGTGATTCCTGCATTTTAGGGGGTTGAACTAGATGACCTTGGGGGGTCCCGCCCAACTCTACAGTTCTATGATTCTATGAGGAGGTGGTGTGGAGAGTCCTGCCCAACTGGCACAACACGGTGCCAAGTTTTTGATAGTACTTGGGCAAGAGATCCCCCCCCAAAGGCAAGAACAGTTGACCTCCTGCCTGACTGAGGGGTCTCAGCCTCCCTTGTGGGCAGCTGCAAACAACAACAAAAAGTGCCCAGGCACCCAGCTGCTTCCTGAGGCTCTTCATAAAAATGAGCACCAAGATGGAAATGACATGTGCTGGTAAGGCGACAGGTTATCTCTCTTCCCTGGGGCAAAGGTAAAAGTGGCTGGCCGCCCCCTCCCAGTCCTTCATTCCCTCCTCTCGACCCCTTGGCTGAATTTCTTAGATTAGGGCATCTGGCTCACGTGGAATACCTGAAATGCAGGTGAGGTTTCTGGTTCCCCCAACTCCAAAAGGGTTGGAGAGGACAGGGAACGGGGAAGAAAGAGGGGTGACTGCAATATTTGAGAGTGGGGAAGGGCAGGCGAAAGAGGCGAGGGCTCTTTGTCCTGGCAAAATGGGGCAGGGAGAGGATTATTTGTGGTGGAGAAGGGACTAACGAGCCTTGAAGGGCTTCCTGCCCTGACTGTGGTTGTATCTTCCTGGTCCTGGCTCAGCAAGGCAGCCTTTCAGCCTTACTGCTCCTGACCCTGGAGCTCAGCGGGTGTTTCAGAAGCACAACAGACAGAAACTGTCCAAGGAAGTCAAAAGGGTGGTGCTCAGAATTCATTGCTAATGAGCTCGGTTCAAAACAGATCATGAAGGAGTGAGCGCGCGCGCACACACACACACACACACACACACACACACACACAAGACACAAGTGAGAGCAACTGATGGGAGCTCAGGGCTCTGTCCTGGCTGAGTCCCTTCTGGAGGGCTGTGTCCAGTTCTGAGGAAGGCATTGACCAGCTAGTGTGTGTCAAGGAGAGCAACTGGAATGGTGGAAGCTCTGCAGACCAAGTCCTGTGGTGGACGGCAGAAGGAGCTGCAGCAGCAGCAGCAGTTCAGGTCTTTCTTGTGGACTTCCATGGAGACGTCCCGGGAAACCCAGTTCCTGCCTGCACCAGAGAAGGAAGTTCTCCTCTGGCCTGGAGAGGGACTCAGGCAGACACTGTTCCAAGCCCACCAGGGTCCCACCTGGTCTAGCCCTTCATGGCTGCCTCTTGGCCCTTATGGATAGATTTAAAGAAAGAACTTTGCCCTCTTCCAGGAAGGGGAGGCTCAGCGCATGGCCACCCTTTCCTCTCCCCCTCCCCACAATTGCTGTAGTTTCAGGGGGCTGGGTTAGATGGGCCTGATCCAGCTGCAGGGCTCTCCTCCTGTTCAGGGTGGTGATCAGAAGCTTAAAGGGAGACACAGGTGCATTTCCAATACCGGAAGGGCTGGCAGTCACACAGAAGATGGCGCAGGCATGCTGCCTGTTGCTCCTGAGGGCAGGACTAGAACAAAAGGCAGGGCAGTCGGGTGTTTTGGATTTTCCAGCTTTCAAATTCCAAAACTGAGGGATGCTAAAAAGTCGTAACATGATTTGGGAAATCAAAATATAGTGTGATTAAATTAATACAATTTCGTTTTGCCTGGTAAGTGAAATGTGTGTAACCTCGCGTAGAAATCATAAAAATGGTTGCCAAGTACTTGCAGTTACAGTATATATTAATATTTAGCATTACTTGACATTTTCAGAAGGTAGAATTAAAATTCTTGGGCTTTCCGAAAGCAGTTTGATGTGCTTCTTCATCAAACATAGACTACCAAGCTAAATGTTGTTAAATCATAAATATAATAGCAGATTTTAGTTCCTCACACCCAGAAACGCATTTTAAAGTCCCCTCATGGAAGAAATTTTCAAAAAAAAAAAAAGTGTCACTCCCAAAATGACAGGCCGTAGCAGGACAAGGCAGGCATCTGCTAGGTCTGTTTGGGGCTGGAGATATTTAAGCAGAGGCTGAAGGACGGGTCGGGTGTCAGGGATGGGGCAGCTGCCTCCTACGTTGCAGCCTCTTCAGTGGGGCAGGGATTAGATGATCTCCACAACCTCTTCCGGCTTTGTAATTTCACGAGTATCTGATCCACCTCTTGTGCAGGTTTTGGAAAACCAAGAGTGGGGGGGGGGCAGCTCCATTCAGGACACACTGGCCTTTAGACCTGGCCTCCCCCACCCCACAGAAATCCCTTCTGCTTCCTCTGTCATTTTTTTTGGGAACCAAACCTGGCTCAAAACAATTCATTTCCTTGCAGTCGGGGGAGCCCCTGTGCGTCTGCTCCCATCATCTTTGTGCAGAGGTTCTGGGGCCAAATAGAGAAAACCTTAAACAAACTGAAAGGGTCCCGTCCCCCCGCAAGGGATGCAGGAAGGTCTTCCTTAAAGGCAAGGAGCTGGGGGGGGGGGATGTGCCATGATTTGATTTCCATACTTCACTGGCCGGCCGGCCTCTTGGTCTGACTGATGGGCAGCAGCTGAGTCTCCAGGGGGAGGCGGGGGCCTGGGGGCCAGAGAGACAGCAGCAGGTGGCCCTGAATGCGAGGCATGCTTGCAGGGTCAGTTGCTGCCGGGGGTGGAGATGTTTGGCTGGCTGGGAGGGGCCTCATTCATCCCCCCCCCCGTGGTGCTGGGCTTGTGGCCGCAACAGGTGCCCTCGGATGAAAGGACCCCCTGTCTGCCTCTCACTCCCACCCATGGCTCTCTCCCTACGTTGGAGGGGGGCGAGGATGAGGCTTATATCCTTATGGTGCTGCCCACGAACACGGTGCCTGACGCAGCAACTAAGGAGAAGAGACAGGTCCCTGCCCCCAGGGGCTTGCAGTCTGAAGGCTGACAGGGCAGGCAGGTGAAGGCCAGGACGGTCAAGCCACGGAGGCCAGTTGTGGTGGGCAAGTGGCTCTGTGTGGCCAGGAGGGGTCATTCTTCTTTTTAGTCTCCTTTGCATTTTGGGAGGGGGTGGGGTGGGGGAAGGTGGCTTTGGAGAAATTGGGTGCAAAAGGCTTCAGGGGCCTGGAGGTGGAAAGGAGAAAGGAGGCCAGCATTAAAAATTATTGATACAAACAGTTAAGAGGAGGTATTAAATGTGTTCAAAGGGTGATTGAAATCAACAGTTTAAAAGAAAGAAAAAGCACATGTAATTTCTCCATGTCTGCATAGGGGTGCCTAAACAAAAAAGTTTTAAACAGGTGCCAAGAAGAGTGCAGTGAAGGTGCACCTGCCTGATGTCAAGTGGCAGGGAGTTCCATAGTGCAAGTGTGGCCACACTAAAAGATTGGAATGAGCATTATGAGGCACCAGTTACAGCATCAGTTCCACAGACCAAAGCAGTTCATTAGACATATAAAGGCAAGGCAGTCGCAGAAGTAAACTGGCCCCAAGCTCTTTATGGCTTCAATTATTTTTATTCTTTGTTATCTGCCTTTCACCTTGAGGTCCCACGGTGGGTTACAAACAGTGCTATATTTCTATTTTAAAAAGAGGTGCTGGATCTCACCAAAAACGCCTCCCCCATTCTCTTATCATGGCAATGGCGCCCACCTGAGAGATGCTGGATCTGAGTTCCGGCAAGTTCTGGCTGGAAAAAATCCCTGGTTACAATATCCTAATAGCAGAGCCCTGAACTTGGCCTGGAAGCAAATGGGTGACCTGTGCAGGTCTCTGAGCAGAGGAGTTATGCACTGACAGGGTCTTGCTCCTGTGAAGACTTCCTTGGTCTGAATCAGCTGCAGAAGCTCTTAAACTGCAGGCTCACCCAGTGGCGTAGCGTGGGGGGTGCCAGGGGTGCCGGCCGCACCGGGCGCAACATCTGGGGGGGGCACGCTCGCTGCCTCCGGAGTCGCCGAAGAGCCTCCGGCGCAGGCTGTAGCGGAGCCGCATGTCTCGCGGAACCAACAAGCTGTGCGCACGTCCGGGCTGAAGGTGCCCGGCAGGCAGCGGCTCTCAGCGCTGGCCGCGGAGGACGCGCCAGGCAGCCCCTCGTCACAGCCCCGCCTCCGCCGGTGCTGCTGCAGCTGCTGGGCCGTTGCATTTTCCTCGCCTCTCTGCCCCCCTCCTCCTCCGGGCAAGCGGCGTCGTTTGGGCGGCAGCGCCAGCGGCAACTCGCAGGTTAGGGGTTAGGGGGGGCGCAAATTACTTGCCTTGCCCCGGGTTAGGGGGCGCAAATTACTTGTGTTGCCCTGGGTGCTGACAACTCACGCTACGCCGCTGGGCTCACCCACACTCTGTGGGTCAGCCATGGGGCCACCGACCTCTTCAACAGTCAGAACAACAAGGGTTGCTACTAAGTCTCCATGTCCAAAAAATAATATTCCCTATTATTATTATTATTATTAAATTTCATTATTTATACACCCCCCCTTCTGGCTGGGTTTCCCCAGCCACTCTGGGCGGCTCACAGCATATATCAGAACATACTAAAACATCAAACATTAAAAACTTCCCTAAACAGGGCTGCCTTCAGATGTCTTCTAAAAGTCAGATAGTTGCTTATTTCCTTGACATCTGATGCGAGGGTGTTCCACATGGTGGGTGCCACCACCGAGAAGGCCCTCTGCCTGGTTCCCTGCAACCTCACTTCTCGCAGTGAGGGAACCGCCAGAAGGCCTTTGGAGCTGGACCTCAGTGTCCAGGCTGAATGATGGGTGTGGAGACTCTCTTTCAAGTATACTGGGTCAAGGACATTTAGGGCATTAAAGGTCAGCACCAACACTTTGAATTGTGCTTTGAAACGTACTGGGAGCCAATGTTGGCCTTTCAGAACCAGTGTTATGTGGTCCCGGCGGCCACTCCCAGTCACCAGTCTAGCTGCCGCATTCTGGATTAGTTGCAGTTTCCGGGTCACCTTCAAAGGTAGCCCCACGTAGAGCGCATTGCAGTAATCTTAGCAGGAGATAACCAGAGCATGCACCACTCTGGCAAGACAGTCTGCAGACAGGGAGGGTCACATCCTGTGTACCAGATGGAGCTGGTAAACAGCTGCCCTGGACACTGTGAATGACCAGGAATGGGGCCTTGAGGTCACTGAAGAGAGCTTGATGAAGTGGTCAGCCCAGCATGTGGCAGCTGTGGGAAAAGGCAAATTCCATGCTAGGGATCGGTAGGAAAGGAATTGAAAATAAAATGCCAATACCATGAAGTCATTATAGAAATCTATGGTGAAGCCACATTTGGAATAATGTGAATAGTTCTGGTTGCCTCACCTTAAAAAGGATATTGTGGGGTTGGAAAAGTGTTCAGAAAAGGGCAGCCAGAATGACCAAAGGGGCTTGCTTTTCTTTTTAGTTTAGGGAAAAGGCAAACAAGAAATGACACGATAGAAGTTTATAAAATTGTGCCTGGCATGGAGACAGTGGAGACAGGGAAGTTCCCTCTCCTAACACTCGAACTTGTGAAGCTGAATGTTGGAAGATTCCGGATGGGTGAAAGAAAGTCCTTTGCACAACACAGGGTGAAACCGTGGAACTCACTGCCTCAGGAGCCAGCCATTGCTTTAAAAGAGGATTAAATTCATGGAGGAGCAGAGGGCTGCCGTTGGCTAAGCCAAGGCTTATCCCCAGGATCAGAGACAAGGATGTTCCTGGGAACCAGCTGATGGGAAGGGCAAGGAGGGAAGAGGCTGTGGGGCTCAGGGCCTAGATAAGGACACAGGAAGAGCCAGGGACCAGGCAGGGGCCCATGGAGTCCGGCATCCTGTTCTCTCAGGGCCCACCTGGGTCAGCTTTAGGGACCCCAGCACAACCTCTCTCGCCTCCTGCAACCGGCTTGCAGACGCATCCTGCCTCCAGCTGTGGCAGGAGATGACCTCATGTCCTTTTGACCCAGGACAGTTGGGCCTCCCCCTTTGCTGCCCTAAGCCTGGATACCGCCAGGGGAGAGGACCTGCGCGGGCTCCGATCTGCGTGCTGCCACCTCCTGGAGCAAGCGTTCATCTGTGCCTTTTCCTTCTTTCCTCTTTCCCTCCCTCCCTCCCTCTCCAGCGTCCTGGGATGCCATCAGGCGCTCGCATGCCCCACCAGGGGGCTCCAATGGGTCCCCCAGGCCCCCCCTACGTTGGGAGCCCTTCCGTGCGCCCCGGGATGCCCCAGGCCGTGATGGAGCCCACGCGCAAGCGGGCAGCGCCCCAGCAGGCGCAGCAGCAGCAGGCGGCGCAGCAACAAGCGCAGCAGCAGCAGCAGGCGGGGGCCGCCACGCAGAACCGGCCCAGGAGGTGAGTGGAGCCCCTTTCTCCTTCCCTGCGGTGCAGGATCCGGCAGCCCTCCGCCCCAGGCGCGCGTGTCTAAACCTGGAACCCGCAGGCTTCCGCTCAGCAACCTGGAGGACGCAGCCTCCCTCTCCGTGGCAGCGCCTCTCTCCCTCCCGGCGCCCTTTCAGGATCCGACTCGCGTTGCGCAGCTGTCCTCTTGCAGCTCCGCGCAGGGGAGGAGGCCCCCTGGTGGTCGGTGGGGGGGATTTGCCCGACCGGATTCGCGGCTCCGCAGAGCCCTCAGCGCTCAGAGAAGCTGGCGGAGCATCGTCGCCCCCACTGTGGTTTGATCTGTATGCCGCCTTTCCAGAGCTGAAACTACGCTCAAGGCGGCTCACAACATAGAAGTTTGCCTGATTGCTAAAGTAGGCATAAACAATAAAGTACACAACCAAACTGAACTGTTTCCGACATAAAGCACAATAAGATTTAAATTAATATACAAATATTAATATTGATTTACCTGTCAGGATAGGGTTCAGGGGTCTGAGGCTGGGGTCTGAGGGGGCACCTGCAGCATTTCCTTCTGTCTCTCGGGGGCCACTTGGCCAGCCTTGGGCTACGGAAAGGGGTCTCCTCCTCTTGGCCTCTGTGCCTGTGGAGCTGCAGACAGCCTGCGGCTGAGCAGCCCTGCCCTGAAGGCAGAAGGCCCCTCCCTGAGCAAAGCCTGGCCACTTGCTTGACCTCCTCCCTGGCAATGGGGGTTGGAGTGAGTGAGCTGGACCCCACTTGGGAGAGGAGTTGGCCTAAGGGGAAGAGAGAGGGTGAGGAAGCCTGCAGCCCAACACTGGAAGACTCTCCAAGGGTCTCCAAACTTCTTGCAAACTGCAAGGTGTCAAGCAAACACATCCGTATTTATGGAGGGATGGAGTGAGTTTACTTACCTGCCCCTTTCCACAGCGAGCTGTGCCCAAAGTGGCTCACAGCATGCACCCTGAACCTCTGAAGGCAGAGCGTTGGAAATACAAATACGCAAAATGCAGAGCATGGCGGTGAATTCAAAAAACGGCAAAAAGCAGCAATTTGGCAAGCACGCAATAAATTCAATATTACAAAAAACAAAACCCCAACAACCTAAGTGCATAAACACAAAGGAAAACAAGTGTTAAGCCATATCTGGTGACACCCTTGGTGCAAAATATACAAATATATACAGTTGTGGCAGGGCATTCCTGAGGCTGCTTCTTGACCTCCACGATGCCTCACATTAAAGCCCGGGTTCAAGTCTCAGTGCTCAGTGCTCCAAAGCGCTCCAGTCAGGGCAACCTGGGGTGGGAAAAGGCCCTGGCTTCCGCCACAAGGACCCTCCTGGCCGAGGGGGTGGGCAGGTACCGGTCCCTCCCAGGAAGCAGAGCCAGCCTCCTGAGACTCAGGGTGGGTGGGGAGACCTCCAGCAGAGGATAATTTAGCCGGTGACCTGGGCTAGTTGCCTTGGTAACGTGTGTCTTCCCTCCCCTTCAACAAACCTGCAGCGCCAAGAGGAGGAAGATGGCTGACAAGATTCTCCCACAGAGGGTGAGTTTCTTTCTTTCCCGTTTTGCTTCCTCATCGGACCCTGATGGCCTCTCCTCCCCATCTGAAGGAAGGTCTGCTGGCTCCTTGTGGGTGACCTGGAGCCAGCACAGCAAGAATTCCTCCCTTGCGGGGGGTCAGGATGGATGACCCCTGGGGTCCCTTCCAATTGAATGATGCTAGGAGCCCACTGGTTAGGCAGGCCTTTGGCTTCTCCACTGTGAGGAGGTAGGTGTCTGTCTACCTGCCTGTCTCCCAGGTGGGAGGCCTTTTGCTCACCTGAGCACTGCCCTCCCTGTGTTCTGTGTGTGTCAAGTTAAAGGGAAGCACAAGCAAATCCTCCTTATAATCTTATTGTTTCCCTCCAGTATTTGTTGCTGTGGTTTCAATAAACATGTTCCAAAATCATCAAGTTTGTCCATGCTTCCTCCAGAATCCCTTGACAAAGCCTTGCAGTGTTAATATTTTGCAGGTCACTTAGAGGCTTTTTTTCTTTTGTATTAAGCTACCAAGAAAGCAAATACAGTGGTACCTCGCAAGACGAATGCCTCGCAAGACGAAAAACTCGCAAGACGAAAGAGTTTTTCGTTTTTTGAGCTGCTTCGCAAGACGAATTTCCCTATGGGCTTGCTTCGCAAGACGAAAACGTCTTGCAAGTTTGTTTCCTTTTTCTTAAAACCGTTAATACATGCATTCCTATGGGAAACCGTGCTTCGCAAGATGAAAAATTCGCAAGACGAAAAAACTCGCAGAACGGATTAATTTCGTCTTGCGAGGCACCACTGTAAACCTATGCATAAATGCTCCCCACCTGCATTGGGGGGGAGGCATCTTCCACCTCCTTGCTTCTGGCTCTGCTTCGCCCTCTGGAAGGGAAACTCTTCCTGTGCATGAAGGAAGCTGCTTCCTCCTGAGCCTGGCCAGGGCTCCACCTAGCTCAGCTCTGACTTGCAGCAGCCCTCCAGGGTCCTTGCCCAGGCCTCTTCCCTGACATTCCCCCTGAGAGGAGAGGGGTTGAACCAGAGACCTCCTGCAAGCCAAGGGGGTCCCTCTACGACGCTCTGCTCTCTTCCCAGATCCGGGAGCTGGTGCCAGAGTCTCAGGCCTACATGGACCTGCTGGCGTTCGAGCGGAAGCTGGACCAGACCATCATGCGGAAGCGAGTGGACATCCAGGAGGCCCTGAAGAGGCCCATGAAGGTAGGAGCAGATGGGCCTCCCTGATGCTGGAGAAGAGCCCGGCACAGTCCCCTCTGATGTTGTGGACTGGCTGGATGCAGAGGAATGGGGGGGCAGCTGGGGAACCCCCCCCCCCCCAGGGAAGAAGGCTCAGAGCCCAGGGAGTGGTGGTAGGGCAACAATGAATGGTCAGATGGAGAAGATTGGGAAGAGGAGGAGAAGCTGGAAGCTGAAGCGGCAACAGGGCTTAGTGAGGAGGGAGAATCTGTAGCAGAGAGAAGTTCAGACTCAGAGGCAGAAGCTGAGGCAGGAGAGGAGTCTGGCTAGTGAAGAGTGTGGGAACGCTGAGGATAGTAAGAGAGGATATATTGATTAATATTATCCTTCCTCACGCACGCACGCAGAGCACATTCCCTTGCACATTGCAGGAAGCTGGTTGATGGATTCGTTAGAACCGTTTGAGTTAAGCAGTCCAGTCTGGCTGGTCCAAATTGGATTGTTCCTGGTAAATTTCCCCTTTAGTTCCCTCTTAAAAACAAAAATGACACAACAGTCTTCTTTTGAAAGTAATGATAAGGTTTACTTACATTCAGTTCACAGTATAGTCCTGAAGGCAGGCTTTCTCTTGTAGTTACAGTTACAGAGAAAAGTGTGGGTTCATCCTCTGTGAGGGATGAACCTCACAGAGAGCCAGCAGACAGCAAAAGGCAAAATGGAGAGAAGGGATCAAGAGAGAGAGAAGGCTGAGTGACTGACCCTTTTGTAGTGTCTGCCAGGGTCACATCCATCTACCTGGTCACATGCAGGGGGAGGAGGCTCCAGACCAGGTGTGACAGGAAGTCCTCCTGGCTGGAGCAACATTCCCCTGTGTGTCCCCTGCTTCAGTGACGTTATATCCCACAATGAGGTGTGGGTGTCTCCCCCTCCTGCTGTGACAAGCTCTGCTTCCAGTCTGTCTCCCAGAACCAGGAGAGGAGTGAAGAGGGCGAAGGAGAGGTTGGCTTCATGCAACAGTCTCCAGTTGCTTGGGGAAACCCCCGGAGAGGAGGGGTCTTAGACGGCTGTGGGGAGCTGGGGACTTGGCAGCTGCTTCATGGGAGCAAGACTTGCCAGAGCTGAGCTGCTGTGCTCATGAGGCCTGACCCACCTGTGCAGATCCTGGTTTTGCTAATAAAGAGTTAACTCCAACTTCCTCGGTGTGATTTACTGCTGGCTCGCTCCTGTCATCTGAGCAGGCAGGAAGGGGCGGGGAGGAGGCGCCTGGCCCCACTCCTCCTGAGGTGCCCCATTGAGCAGGAGCCTCCCTCCTTCCTTGCCTCCCCCCAGCTCAGACTCTCCTCCCTCCAACAGCAAAAGCGGAAGCTGCGCCTTTACATCTCCAACACCTTCAACCCGGCCAAGTCGGACGCAGACGACTCAGACGGCAGCATCGCCTCCTGGGAGCTGCGGGTGGAAGGCAAACTGCTGGACGATGTAAGCTCTGGGCAGGCGGACTTACCTGCTTTTACATCTCTCTGTGGGGCTGGGGGAGAAGTCGGGCGAGCCACCTGGCCAGGTGGGGCAGCTTTTGGGGAAAGCAGCTGAGGGGCAGAGGATGAGGGAAACCAGGGCTGCAAGAGGCCCCTGCTGTGGGCCTCAGTTCCCCTTGGAGAGCCAAGGCAGTTGGCACAGAGGCCTCCTGGTTCACTCCTGGAGTGAAAAAACCCCAATGTGGGGGGGGGAGAAGGGGAGGGGGCAGGGTCCTGGGTCCTGGGTCAAGCAAGGCCACGATCCCTTGCAGCAGTGCGTGTGTGGAGCTTGCTTGAAGGATGAGGGAGGCAGGGCCAGAAGAAGGGGGAGGAGGGGGTCCGAGAAAAGGAAAATATATGGGGAAATGTCCCATGCCAAAGGGGGCAGACATGATATGGGGGAGAAGGAGTCCCCCAGTAGCATCTGGTGCTGGCCTCAGAGCTCAGTGTGGCCTGGATGTTGTTCCCAACCCTCTCTGTGGGACTGGGAGCCACCTCTTTCCTCACCGGGGCCTCATCCCTTGCTCTTGCAGGGGGGTGGACTGGATGACCCTCAGGGTCCCTCCCAACTCTCCAGTTGTGTGATTCTTGTCAGCTTAGAGCTGAGACCCTTTCATCTCCTCGTTCCTCGTGCTCTGACATCTCTCCCTCCCGATTCCACAGCTCAGCAAGCAGAAAAGGAAGTTTTCCTCTTTCTTCAAGAGTTTGGTCATCGAACTGGACAAGGACCTGTATGGACCAGACAATCACCTGGTGGAGGTGAGTGGTGCCCTCGGTCCCAAGTAGGAAGCAGACCCTGCCTGGGCAAGGCAGAGGGAGCACCTCCCTGTCCCTGCATCCCATTGCTGCATCCCATCTCCCAGGTGGTCCTCCAGTCCCACCAGGGATGCTGCCTGTGGCCATTCAGACAGGGATGGTACCTTCTCAAGCCCTCTTAGTATGCACAGAGGAGCAGCAGGAGAGCCAGCTGGACCAGGCCAAAGGATCCCACCCAGTCCAGTGTCCTGGCCTCCCAGTGGCCGACCAGACGCCCGAAGGGGAAGCTCAGGAATCCCAGCCACTGCCGTTCAGAGTCATGTTTGCCTCTGACTCTGGAGGCCTCTCTCATAACTAGGAGCCCTTGGCAGCCTCCTCCTCCATGGATTGGCCCCCCTTAATGCCCTCCAAGTTGGTGGCTGCCATTGTCGCCATCTCTTGTGGGAGTGAGTTCCACAGTTTAACTCTTCGCCGCTTGAAGAAGCCCTTTCCTGAATCTCCCAACATCCATCTTGGTCGTCCAACACCCACAAGTTCCAGTCTCATGGAAGAGGGAGAAAACCTTTCCTCTCTCCTCCGTTTCTCCAGGCTGTGCATAATTCCAGACATCTCTTCCACGCCACTGCTTCCTTCCATCTCCTCTAAGCTAGGAAGCCCCAAATGTTGCAACTCTTCCTCCTGGGAGAGTTGCCCCCATCCCCTCGCGTCTCGGTCGCCCTTTTCCAAATCTTTTCCGGCTGTAGGACACCCTTTTTGAGGCGAGGGGACCGGCACTGCATGTGGCCCCACCAGAGATTTGCATAATGGCATTATGATATTGGCAGTTTATTTCCAGTCCCTTTCCTAATGACGCCCAGCATGGGATTCACCTTTTTCCACAGCTGCTGCACACTGGGTCGAAATCTCCGTCAAGCTATCCACTCAGAACCAAGGTCTGTTTCCTGGTCAGTCCCTGCCAGTTCAGACCCCAGGACCGTATATGCGTGAAATTGGGATTTTTGTTTTTTGCCCAGACACAGATCACTTTGCCCTTGTTGGCATTGAATTGCATTTGCCCCTTTTCTGCCCATTCGCCCAGTTTAGACACATCGTAAGAACTGAGGTTGCAGGATCAGGCCAATGGGGACCTGTCCAGCCTTGCATTCTGTCCTCATAGCAGCCAACCAGACGCTCATTATGGGAAACCGGAGCAGAAGAGCAGCCCCCTCCCCTCCAGGGATTCCCAGCAGCTGGGATTCTTGTGGCAGGGAGTTCCACAGTTCGTTTGTTGCTTTTTTGCTTGCTTTTATTCAGCATGGTCAAACTGACAGAATCCTCGTGCAGAGATACTTTAACTGGCAAGTCACAACACTATCTTACAGGTGTTCTGGATGACTTTGCAAACAAGTGATGAACTCTTTGATAGACTTCCCTTCATAGCAGATCAGGTAGACGTTCACAAATAATGGAAACCTGGGAGAAATGCAATTGCTAAAGTAAATTTTCATGCAAAATACAACCAATTTAAATTTTTACCAGGGAGTTCCACAGTTTAACTCTGTGCCTTGTGAATACGTCCTTCCTTTGATCTGTCCTGAATGGTCCAACCTTCACTGGACGACCACGAGTTCCGGTTATGAGGGAGGAAGGAGAACTTCTCTCTCTGTCCACTTTTCTTCATGCCACACACACTTTTCTAAGCGTCTACCATGTTGCATCCGTCTGGAGGTGTCCACAATGTCTTTTGCATGGGTGAGCCTTGCTGAGAGCACCATCCTGCCCCTGGCCTTGGCCCTGACCTGCGCTTTGCTTCTCCTTCTCAGTGGCACAGGACCCCCACCACCCAGGAGACGGATGGCTTCCAGGTGAAGAGGCCGGGGGACGTCAGCGTGCGCTGCACCCTCCTGCTCATGCTGGACTACCAGGTCAGTGGCAATGGAGGGGGGCGTTTCTGGGCACATGAGACCAGAGACCAGCACCCCAGGGTCGGCGGTGGGCTTGAGGGAGCGGACCCAGCCACTTCGAGGCAAACCCCCAAGCCAGCTTCTCACTTCCTGGTGTTTCCTGGCCCCTCTTTCTCCTGCAGCCCCCCCAGTTCAAGCTGGACCCCCGCCTCGCTCGCCTCTTGGGGATCCACACGCAGACGCGCTCGGCCATCATCCAAGCCCTCTGGCAGTACATCAAGACCAACAAGCTGCAGGACTCCCACGACAAGGAGTACATCAACTGTGACAAGTATTTCCAGCAGGTGAGTCCATTCTCCTCACCTCGCCCCCTCCAGGAGGGGCTGGCAGGGCGGAAGCTGTGAGCCACCCAGCAGCTGCCCTAGAGGGCCTGGGGGGCTCTGGGCGCTGGAAGGAGGGACCTAGACTGAGAAAGAATGAATGGGAGACGGGGTGGGAAAAGAGGTGTCTGCCAACGTTCCTGCATCTCCTGTCCTTCTGGAGTTCAAGGGAGAGTGAGGAGGCCCTTCCAGACCATCTTGGGTTATCCCCAGGGGCCACGAATGGGGCTGGGCAATGTCTGGTTTTCAACTTCATGATATATCACCAGCTAAACACTGCAGTATGTGGGACGTGGGTGGCGTTGTGGTCTAAACCACAGAGCCTAGGACTTGTCGATCAGAAGGTCGGCAGTTCAAATCCCCGAGACGGGGTGAGCTCCTGTTGCTCAGCTCCTGCTCCTGCCAACCTAGCAGTTTGAAAGCACCTCAAAGTGCAAGTAGATAAATAGGTACCACTCCGGCGGGAAGGTAAACGGCCTTTCCCTGTGCTGTTCTGGTTTGCCAGAAGCAGCTTAGTCATGCTGGCCACATGACCCGGAAGCTGTACGCCGGCTCCCTCGGCCAATAAAGCGAGATGAGTGCCGTAACCCCAGAATTGGCCACGACTGGACCTAATGGTCAGGGGTCCCTTTACCTTTACCTAAACACTGCAGTATACATTTTTTCAACTGTCTATTTGCCATACACAAATAAAGCTGTATTCGACGGACGAAAGGATATATGATTTTTGACATGACTGAGAATTGTAGAGCCAGGGATGGAGAACTTTAAAGCGTTAAGATTGGGATGTGGAAAATATGAAAACCATGAGCGGAGGCGGAACTGAAGATTTGGAGATATGCTTCAGAGGTCCAGACTATGGGGAGCCTAGAAAAATTAATAATTAAAATTTGGATTACAATTTGCTCTTTCTTTTTTATTTAAGTTTTTTGTTTTTAATTAGATTATGATGTGGACATGTCGATTGGCTGTCTTTATTGGAAAATAAAAAAATGATTAAAAAACAACACTGCAGTATACAGTGGTACCTTCGTTCCCCAACGGCTTAGCTGGTGAACAAATTGGCTCCTGAAAGCTGCAAACCCAGAAGTGTGTGTTCCAGTTTGCAAACATTTTTCGGAAGCCGAATGTCCGTTTCGGCTGTCGACATTGTTTCCGGGGCCAGTCAGCTAATCAGAAGCCACACCTTGGTTTGCAAACGTTTGGGAAGTCAAATGGACTTCCAGAATGGATTGAGTTTGAGAACCAAGGTGGCACTGTACTGATATATCACGATGTCTGAACTAAGGATGGAGCTGTGGCTTCACGGTTTTCCCCACATTGTGCTTTTTGCATAACGCATCGTGATTTGCAATATAAAGCCAGTTGAAAACTGTGAAACCGATGTCACAATATGGACTTCAAGCTGCTTTGGGACGCTATCTCACCCGGCCCCAGCCAGGGAGTGCCAGGCCCTTCCTTGGAGCACGTGAATTGTAGAATGGTAGATTTGGCAGGGACCCCCAAGGGTCCTCTAGCCCACCCCTGCAAGGCAGGAATCTCAGCTGAGGCACCCAGGACAGGTGGCCAGCCAACCTCTGCTTAAAAGCCTCCAAGGAAGGAGAACCCACCTCCTTCTGAGGCTGTCTGCCCCATGGTCAAACAGCTCTTGTGGGGGGGTGAGAGGGGGGCATTGGACATGAATTGAAGCCCCTTCCCAGGCCTCCAACCTTGGCTGGGCTAAATGGGGCCACCATCTCCAATTGCCGGAAGCAGGCCTTCCGACTAGGGTGGCCCTGTTCTGTTCTCTGCTCCTTTCTCTTCTGAGCCTATAGTAATAATAATAATAATAATTTATTATTTATACCCTGCCCATCTGGCTGGGCTTTCCCAGCCACTCTGGGCGGCTCCCAACCAAATATTAAAAACACAATACAGCATCAAACATTAAAAACTTCTCTAAACAGGGCAGCCTTCAAATGTCTTCTACAAGTCAGATAGTTGTTTATTTCTTTGACATCTGACGGGAGGGAGCCACCACCTAGAAGGCCCTCTGCCTGGTTCCCTGTAACTTGGCTTCTTGCAGTGAGGGAACCACCAGAAGGCCCTCGGTGCTGGACCTCAGTGTCCGGGTAGAATGATGGGGGTGGAGACGCTCCTTCAGGTATACAGGACCGAAGCCATTTAGGGCTTTCAAGGTCAGCACCAACACTTTGGCTTGTGCTTGGAAACGTACTGGGAGCCAATGAAGGGCTCCCTTGCAGGAGAAGCTCTTTTACCTTGGATTGGGGGTGGGTGGGGGGCACTGCAGCTTCTGGTGGGGGGGACTAGGGTTTGCTTTGAGGGCCACCCACCTCCTGACACCCAGCCACTCCCCCCCCCTTTATGGTTTCAGATCTTTGACTGCCCGCGGCTAAAGTTTTCCGAAATCCCGCAGAGGCTGACGAACTTGTTGCTGCCGCCAGATCCTATTGTCATCAACCACATCATCAGGTCAGGCGGCCCCATCTTGTCCTCCAGCGGGGAGAAGCGTAAACTTGGAAGGGGTCCCAAGGGTCATTTAGTCCAACCCCCTGCAATTCTGGTGGGACGGCAGTTGGTGACTTGTGGCCTGGACTTCTGGGATGCTTGGGTGGGGTGGGGGTGAAGCCCTGCCTCCCCTCCTCCTGGGGTGCAGTAACTCCTTCAGGGGCCGTGGGCAGGACTCAGATTCCATGGTGCCCCTTGTGGGCCTTCTCAGCGAGCACAACGTGGAGGAAGGGTCCCGACTCTGCAAGGAGGAGATGTGGCTCATGGATTGCTTACCCCTCAAGAGGTCTATATCAGTTCAGCAGGCAGGGGGAGGAGTGTGTGGGGTCCAGGGAGAGGACGCTGAGGGCCAGATGAAGGCCAACTCCCTGTGACCATCCTGGCCGGAGGCTCTTTTTGTGCTCATTGAGAAGTAGCGGCAGTGCTGTGACCCCAAAGCCACAAGGAGCTGCATGCAGAAGGCCTCTGGGGCTGGCAGAGCCCCAAACCTCTGCCAGTGAGGGTAGACCATTCTGCACCAGTCAGAAAAGTAGGTGGTGGTGGTTGTTATTCACTTATACACCGCCTATCTGGACAGGCCTCCCCAATCACTCTGGGCAGCTCCCAACAGAATATTAAAAACACAATAAAGCACCAAACATTAAAAACTTCCCTAAACAGGGCTGCCTTCAGATGTCTTCTAAAAGTCAGGTAGTTGTTTATTTCCTTGACATCTGATGGGAGGGCGTTCCACATGGCGTGTGCCACTACCAAGAAGACCCTCTGCCTGGTTTCCTGCAACCTCACTTCTTGTAGGGACGGAACCACCAGGAGGCCATTGGAGCTGGACCTCAGTGTCCAGGCAGAACGATGGGGGGGGGGAGATGCTCCTTCAGATCTACTGGGCCTTTGCGGCCGTTTAGGGCTTTCAAGGTCAGCACCAACACTTGGAATTGTGCTCGGAAATGTACTAGGAGCCAATGTAGATCTCTCAGAACCGGTGTTATGTGGTCTCGGCGGCCGCCCCCAGTCACCAGTCTAGCTGCCACATTCTGGATTAGTTGTAGTTTCCGGGTCACCTTCAAAGGTAGCCCCACGTAGAGCGCATTGCAGTAGTCCAAGCGGGAGATAACCAGAGCATGCACCACTCTGGTGAGACAGTCTGTGGGCAGGGAGGGTCTCAGCCTGTGCACCAGGCTACAAGGTGCTTCCTTCTGGGAGCATCTCCTCACCTTGGCCCTGGCTCCCCTCCTAGTGTGGACCCCAATGACCAGAAGAAGACCGCCTGCTATGACATTGACGTGGAAGTGGAGGACCCCTTGAAGGGGCAGATGAGCAGCTTCCTCCTCTCGACAGCAAACCAGCAGGAGATCACAGCCCTGGACAACAAGGTGCTTAGGGTTCGGGGCGGGGTGTGTGTGGGGGGAGAAGAGGCAGACTGGGGGCCTGGGTTGCTGGGCAAGTGGTAGGGGAACTTAAGTTAAGAGGCTCAGGGGCTTTCTGTTTGGAGGAACTATGGCCAGCTACAGCCGAGGGGATCAGTACCACGGGGCATTGTAGAACTGTAGGTGTGGAAGGGACCCAAGGGTCATCTAGTCTGACCCCCTTCCATCGCAGATAAATCACAGGATGGCTTTACAGGCGTGTGTCTGCAGTCTGGTGTGAAGACTGACGGGCTCCCTTTGGGGACTGGGTGCAAATCCTTGCTCCCACGAGGAGAAACGAGCCTCTTGTTTTCCTTCCCTGCTCAGATTCACGAGACAATCGAGTCCATCAACCAGCTGAAGATACAGAGGGATTTTATGCTCAGCTTCTCCAAAGACCCCAAAGGGTACATCCAAGATCTCCTCCGATCCCAGAGCAGGGATCTCAAGGTGGGTCTATTAGGGGGGTCCTAAGTGCACAAAGGGGCAGATGGGGCTCCTGCAATGGGGTCTTATTGGGAGGGTGAGAAGACCGTGTCTGTGGCTGTTTTTACATGTTAAAATACCTCAAAGTCATTGCAAAAGGATCCCACGGGGGCCTTGCTCCCAGTGCCTGTTCAGAAGGATGGATTGGAACCTATGGCTCACTAGCCAGCAAAATGGCAGTATAGAGCGGAGTCTAAAAGGTCTGGCGGCAGAGCGTAGCCATGGGGGCCAGGAGCCATCAATAGCTGCCTCCTCCTCCAGCCCTCTTGAAAAGCTGTCCAAGTTCGTGGACACCACTGCATCCAGTGGGAGGGAGTTCCACAGTCTGCACTGTATGAAGAAGGACTTCTTTTCCCCTGCCCTGAACCTCCAAGCAATTGGCTTTGTTGGATGTCCACAAGTTCCAGAGTTAGGAGAGAGGGAGGAAAACTCCCTCGCTTGTTGTTTTCTCCATGCCACGCACAATCTCATCAGCACCTATCACGTTGGTGCTAGTCAGGCAATGGCAATGCCTTTGTTGGGACCAGTCCAAATGCCCCGTGATGGACTTCTCCAACTCACCCGGGGGGGGGGGAGGCTTCCAGTACATGCTGTCTGCAAACTGCCCTTTGTGCAGAACGCGGCAGAAGGCCTAGAGCTGGTGGGGCTACTCTGACGCCACGTTGTCCCCTCTGCCTGGCAGGTGATGACCGACGTGGTGGGGAATCCTGAGGAGGAGCGGAGGGCAGAGTTTTACCACGAGCCATGGTCCCAGGAGGCCGTGAGCAGGTACTTCTACTGCAAGGTAAGAGAATAAAATTTATTATTTATACCACGCCCATCTGGTGGGGTTTCCCCAGCTACTCTGGGCGGCTTCCAACAGACTATTAAAATACAATGGTCTGTTAAACATTAAAAGCTTCCCTAAAGAGGGCTGCCTTCAGATGTCTTCTAAAAGTCTAGTAGTTGTTCTTCTCTTTGACTTCTGGTGGGAGGGCTTTCCACAGGGCGGGTGCCACTACCGAGAAGGCCCTCTGCCTGGTTCCCTGTAGCTTTGCTTCTCGCAATGAGGGAAACACAAGAAGGCTCTCGGAGCTGGACCTCAGTGTCCGGGTAGAACGATGGAGGTGGAGATGCTCCTTCAGGTATACTGGACCGAGGCCGTTTAGGGCTTTAAAGGTCAGCACCAACACTTTGAATTGTGATCGGAAATGTACTGGGAGCCAATGTAAGACTTTCAAGACCGGTGTTATGTGGTCTCGGCGGCCGCTCCCAGTCACCAGTCTAGCTGCCACATTCTGGATTAGTTGTAGTTTCCAGGTCACCTTCAAAAGTAGCCCCACACATTGCAGTAGTCCAAGCGGGAGATAACCAGAGCATGTACCACTCTAGCGAGACACTCCATGGGCAAGGAGGGTCTCATCCTGCATACCAGGTGGAGCTGATAAACAGCCGCCCTGGACACAGAATCGACCTGCACCTCCATGGACAGCTGTAATTAATTAATTTTTATAATGAAATGTTTTTAGAATGTTGGATTATTTGATGGTTGTTAACCGCCCTGAGCCCGGCTTCGGCTGGGGAGGGCAGGATATAAATAAAAATTTATTATTATTATTATTATTATTATTATTATTATTATTATTATTATTATTATTTCCAGAATGACTCCCAGGCTGCACAGCTGGTCCTTCAGGGACACAGTTACCCCATTCAGGGCCAGGGAGTCCTCCACATCAGCCCGCCTCCTGTCCCCCAAAACAGTACAAAAACAGAGGACAAAGTTGGAGGCAGGCTGAGCTGGGCTGGGAGGGCGAAGCCCCTTCCATCACCCCCCAACTCTCTCCTTTTGCCCTTTCAGATCCAGCAGCGTCGTCAGGAGTTGGAGCAGTCTCTGGGGGTGCGTAATACCTAAGCGGGGGTCCCCGGCCTGGCTGGCCGGCCCCTGAGCCAGCGGACTGACCCGTGTCCCCGCGTCGCCCTCCATCCCACAGAGGGTGGGCTTTCTTCACGACTGGCCAAGGGGTCAGGTCTGACTCGCACCACCACCAGCGCCACCAGTCTCTGGCCACCTTTTGAGTGTGTTTTGCCCCACCGACCTCCTCCTCTTCCTCCTCCTGCGGCTGCTGAGACCCTCCCAGGCCGGAAGGTGGCGAGGTCTCCCCTCACGTTGCTCACGCCGATCATCGGATGCTGGAGAATGAAGGACACCCCAAGCACACAGGGCCCCTCCTGGACTAAGACTTGGAAGGGGAGGAGGAGCCCAGTGGATTGGTCAGATGCTCCTAAATCTCTCTCTGTGTGTTTCCTCCCTCCCTCCCTCCCTCCCTCCCTCCCTCCCTCCAGGGGTGCCAACTTGAACAAAATATTGGGGGACCCAACTAAGCCCCACCTCACATAATTGATCACAAGTCATGGCACATGCACACTATTTGAAGAGCAATGCCCATTAACCTTGGGGGGCCGTGGCCCCCTCAAATTTTTTATTGGGGCCCCAAAGGGACCTTGGCCCCTAGGAGTCGGCTCCAATGCCTGCCTGCCTCCCTCCTTCCCTCCTTTCCTTCCTTCCTTCCTTCCTTCCTTCCTTCCTTCCTTCCTTCCTCCCTTCCTCCCTTCCTCCCTTCCTCCCTTCCTTCCTTCCGTTCTTTCTCTCTCTCTCTCTCATGGTTCCCTTCAGGCGTTCTGCCTTCATGCCCCTTTGCAAGGCCATTTATGGCCACATGAGCAGCAAATCCCCCCCCCCCTTCACTGGACAGATGGAGGCTGCAGAGAGACCTGGGTCTGGGGGCTGCAGTGCTCACCTGGTTTGCTCTGGAGTGGAGCTCCTTGCAAACCTGCCTGTCTCCAGGCTGCCAGCTGTGTCGCCCGTGCTCCCTCCCTGCCCCTTCCTCTGCCAAGGCCAAAGAGGCCACAGACCCCCCTCTGTCGACAAGCCCTGTCCCACCGCCCTGACTTTCCTATCTATCTCTGCAGGAGTGTGGGGTGTGGTGGGCACTGCCAGTTCCCAACAGAGCCCCCCCACCATTGAGATGGAGATGGAAGACCTGCCCCCTGGCCAGCCCCACAGGCTGTCTGTGTTCCTGTCTGCCCTCTGGCAGGCTGAGACCCAAGGCAGCCGCTGAAGAGGGTCTTGCTCTCTGCCTCTTCCTGCTGTCCGAGGGACCCCTTAGAGGGTGTGAGGAGGAGCCCTGCGGTGGCAAAAGGCTCCCCTTCTCATGAGAACAGGATGCTGGGCTGTAGCCCAATGGCCTGATCCTGCAGGCTCTCCTTATGTTCTCATGCTCCTCGCTAGCCAGGCCTCTGGCGGATTTAATCAAAGCCAAAAGGGACAGAGAGAGAGAGAGAGATTTAGCCAAAGGTGGTGGACTCTCCTCCCTCAGAGGTCTTTAAACAGAGGTTGGACGGCCATCTGTCAGGAATCCATTAGCTGCAATTCCTGCCTTGTGGGGGTTGGTCTAGATGCCCGCTTGGGGTCCCTTCCAACCCTGTGATTCAGTGATAAGAGGCCAAATCCTGGGTTCCGCTTTGCTCTGCCCCTCTGCACTGCACTTGCAAACTCCTGGTGCCAAACTTCTGGGGGACTTTGGCAGGGGGCTGCCAGGGCCACACACCCCCCCCCAGACCATGCAAGGATTATTCTTCTCCTGCCAGCACAGCAGGAGCCACTTTCAGACGGAGACCACGCCTGGCTCTTGTCTGCAGCAGCTGCCCCTCTGTATTGGCGTCCCCCAAATGCAACAGCCCAGCCTATCTTGGCGTCCCCCATTTCATCGCTCTGTGGGCTTCTCAAGTTTCCAGCCTGTCTAGGCTGGGGCATTTTATTTTGGGCTTGAGCCCCTGCCCAGACGCTCTGGGGTCTGCCAAGGTGGGTGTGTTGTGGTTGGTGAGGGGCCCTGGGAGTCTCGGCTGGTGCCAGTCCTGGCTTGGTCCTGATCCTGCCCTTTTGCCAGGATGTGCCTGCTCCAAGCAAACCTGCCGGGACCGACCCTCACCTGCCATGTGCTGAGCCCAGTGTCCAAATGCCCCCGACCCCCCAGTCTGGCCACCATGGGCTCTCCTTCCTTGGGGGTCTTTAAACAGACGTTGGGCGGCAGTCTGTCGAAGATGCTTTGGTTGTGGTGCCTGCATCTCATGGGGTTGGGCTAGATGACTTTCGGGGTCCCTACAAGGAACACGTAGTGATTCCCAGGCTGAGGGGGGAGCAGGGGCTCATTCTCTGCAGAAGAGACAAAAGGGGTGCTGTCCTGTGGAGTGGGGGGCGCAAAGGCAGAGGTGCCTGAGTGCTGCATGCCTGCCCCCCCTTGCTTTTTCATGCCAGCCCCACTTCAGAGGGGGCAGCCAGATGACAAGGCAGCTGCTCTTTCTGGGGTGCAGGTGTGTGTTTTTTCCTATTTTCACCACGGCTCTATTGTTCTCCCCTTCCTGCGTCTTGTTTTCACACGTCCTCCTTTGGGGCACCCACAAACCCTCCCTTGCACCCAGGTCCACCTGGTCACCCATCTTTGGGGGTGGGGGGGTGGAGAGTGCGACCCAAACTCCCCCCTCCCTCCTCTCCCCTCCTCCTCTTCCTCCATGGCTGCCGTGTCTTTGTCGTTCGGTGCTGAGTGACTCGTAGAGAAGCTTTTAAATAATAAAGATTTTGTTCCTTTGTATCTACTGCGCATGATTTGTGGGTTTGAGCACCGGCGTCTCAGAGAGAGAACTGCAGCCTTTGCAAGAACCATTTTGGTTCATCAAGTCGGATGGAAATGGGATGGAGGCAAGTGCAAAATTCTCTGCTTAGGCGACAAGAGGGAACAAAACGGGCAAAGGTCTCCTGCATTGCAGGGGGTTGGACTGGATGACCTTTGGGGTCCCTTGGGGTGCTAGGATTCTGTGAGGTACGATGGAGTGGTGCCAATGCTTTATTTATCTTTTAAGACGCTTTCCCTTCTGCCAGGACTGCTAGGCGTCTATCCCCCTCCCACCCCACCTCTGTGCCATGATCTATTGTGGGCCATCAACTGACCCTCCATGCTCAGCCATGCGTCGCGCTCAGTCCTGTGGCTCAATAATGCTTCTGTCACATGAGGCATGGCCAGTCTCCTCTGCGGTGCTGCTGGCTGAATCACCTTCCCGGGTCTGAGGCCAGAGGATATTAAAAACCCCACTCTGTTTTCTATCCATGCAGCCTGACCCTCCTCAAACGCTCAGCGGTGCTCAGGCCTTTATGACAGCCAATGGCTTTGCACTGAGGGTGGGGAAGAAGAACCCCCCCCTCCTCTTCAGAGCAAAGACCTGTCAGGCTGTGAGCACCAATGCTGCCCACAAGAATTGGTCTGAGGCCGAAAGAGGGAGCGCCCCCCCCATGTCCCCTGGCCTCAAGGGTGGGGTGCCTGGGGTTCAGAGGCCTCACCTGCCCGGCTTGCCATGTTAGCCATTAATCACCTTTGGCTTCTCTCACCTGTCAGGCGGTTTTAGGAGTGGCTCCCTTGAAATTACTTCAAGGTAGAAAGAAAACATTACATGCCACAGTTTAAAGAATTGCTGTTTTCGCAAAGCAGCTTTAAAAAAAGACATTTTGGTTGTGAAGGATCTGAAACCAGTGTGTTGTTTGGATCTTAGCTGGGATTCCTGCATTGCAGGGGGCTGGACTAGATGACCCCTGGGGGATCCCTTCCAGCCCTCCAATTCTGTGTTTTTGAAGAGGATCTGGACTTCCCTCTCTGCCTGGGCACTGCTTGTCTTTTGGGCCTCTTTGCAGGATTGCTCCAAGGCCACTTTCGTGCCTGCCCATTTCCTTGCAAACAGGCCAGGGCTCCACTATGAACCCTGAAGTCTGTTGCTACCTTATAGGGCGATTATTTCAGCCTTGAGCCAGAGTACCTCCTTCTTCACTCTGAACTCCTACGGCAAGATCCAGGTGAGGCTGTCTTGGCTGCCATAAGCAAGTACAGCCAAACCTGGGTTGTCAAACGTAATCCGTTCTGCAAGCCCGTTCGGCTTCTGAAATGTTCGACAACCGAATCGCAGCTTCGATTGGTTGTAGAAGCTTCCTGCACTAAGTGGAAGCCATGTCAGACATTTGGCTCCCGAAAAACGTTCAAAAACTGGAGCATTTACTTCTGGGTTTTTAGCGTTTGCAAGCCAAAACAGAGGTTTGACTGTCAATGCAAAAGCTTCTTGGGCTGTTGCTTTCTCTCTCGCAATGTTCCTGCCCAGAGAGTGAATCCCACTGTGTCTCTTTCCAGCAAGTCTTTAGTCTTCAAGCACAGAACCTCTAAAACCCCAGCAGAGAGCCTGCTGGTATAACAGAACCACCAAAAGCCCAGAAGGCAAACAGCATTTATTGTGTGGCGTGAGCATCCCTGGGCAAGAGTCCGGTCACCAGGTGGAGGGCCTGGAGACCCCGAGAGGCAGGGCAGGGAGAGGGAAGAGCAGACCAGGACATCCCCCAGGAACCAGGTGCCTGAAGAAAATCCAGCCAGAACTTGATCTCTGAAAATGCACAGATGATCAGAAGCCCCAGCACCCTCTCTCCTTCCTCGCTGGGTCCCCATTTCCACAAAACCACCACTGGGTGATGGTTCAAGCCTGGAAGGGCACCCTGCCCACCACGAAACCCCAGCGCCGCCCTCCCCCTTGGGCTCTTGTCCACCCATTTTGCTCCCTTGGTGTAGAAGTGGCCATGAGGTCAGAGAGGAAGTGTCCTGGGAGACAGAGGTGGCCACCCATCGGCCCCTCCGTGATGTTCCCATCCCTGGAGTCCAATTGCACACGGATATATTTTTTGACAAACAACAGCAAAAATCTGCAGGTTTATTCCATTGCAAGCCAAAGGCCAGAAACGCAGCTTTGTGGCTGCCTCTGCGGGTCTTCTATGCTCCAAGGAGGCTAGATGGTCCAGCGGGTGGCTGTCAAGCTCAGGAAGCCCAGGATGCCAATCGTGGACCCCCAGGGAAGTGTCCTGCTCCCTGCAGAAGTGGGGGGGGGGGGAGACAAAGCCAGGCTCAGTCCAGGGATGCAATGTTGGGTGAGATTGCCCTCCCTGCAGGTGTACGTGAGGCAACCAAGCCCCAAAGGCCGCCTTGCTGTGGTTGCTTATTGCATTTGGGGGCTGGGGGTGGCAGGGGGCCTGAAGAGCTCTTCAGGGGAGACTCCCTGGGTCCTTGCCACCTTTTAAACTACAGTTCCCCCCTTTTGTATTAGTGGAGCAGGGGGTCAAAGGGAGAGGCAGGGGCTGCCCTTGAAGAGAGCGCAGGGGCCAGTGGGTGCCGAGTGCGAAATAAACATCATGCTCTTCTTTACAAACAGAAGTTACCCAGGAAGGAGGTCTCCACCCAGTAAACCGCGTTTGTAGGGTCCCTGCTCAAGCTAATGGACTGACACAAGCAAGCATTGGGGGATGGGGGGCTCTCTCAGGCACTAGATTAGAAAATGGCGCTTGGCCACACTACCCAAAATGCACTGGGGTGGTCCTCATGAGAGACATGCCCGGTGCACGGACACTTCTGCCCAGGCCAAACACATTGGGAGTGTATGTGGCCAGCTGCCCTGGCCTCTGACCATTGGACAGGCTGGCTGGGTCTGGTGGGGGTTCTAGGCCAACAACACACGCGTGCGCGCGCGCACACACACACACACAGTCGAGTTTCGCTGCATCTCAAATCAGGGGTAGCATTTAACTGGAAAGAGCCATTGACACAACCTTGGGCTTCCTTTTCTTCGGAAATTATAGCATCTGCATAATTGTGCAGGGGGTGGTGTTGGAAACAGGGAGGAAGCCTTGAGCCTCCTCTGGTTGGGGAGGAAGGGAGGCAGGGAGGTCCACAAAGCTGCAAAGAGGCTTCTGCAGGGAGCCATTCATCCCCATGGCCTCCAGAGGGCAGACGCCACCTCCCTGCGTGCGCCTTTGAGCCACTTTTGAGCTAAGGAGGAAGCAACTTGGCAAGCAGAGCAAAGACGCTGCCCTGGAGCAGAAGGACCCTTGGCTTCCTCCGTCTTGTCTCTCTCGCCCTCCCGCTCCTGCCTGTGACTGTCTTGGGAAGAAGAGGCAAGGGAGCCGTTGGACAGGGGGACAGACTCCCTCGGAAAGCGGCAGGCTCTCACTCACTGGAGGTTTTGAAGCAGAGGTCGGGTGGCCCCCGCCAGGGATTCTTCAGCTGCAATTCCTGCATTGCATTGCATGGGGCTGGATTGGATGGCCTTTGGGAGGGCCCCTTCCAGCTCTGAAGTCCTACAATTTAGTTCTGTAGGCCTGGTTGGAGGGTTGTCAGGTCCCAGCAAGCGCCACAGCCGCCTGCCCTTCTCCCTTCCCAATCCAGGGAGATGCCGTAGAACAGGGTGCCCAAACTTTGTTCAAAGAGGGCCAGATTTGATGAAGTGAACATGCGTTGTTGACCTTTTTTAAGAATTGAAGTTGAGCTTTTTTGTAGGATTTTACCCAGGAGATAAACTGCCACAGGGGCCGGATTAAACCGACCGGAGGGCCGGATTAGGCCCCTGAAACGGACTTTGGACATGCCTGCATTAGAAGAAAACCGCCCTGCTATATTTTTCATGGGTTTCCAAAGCACTTGTAGCAAGCGGACTTCCTTCACGCCCCAAATGCAAAGTAAAAGTGTCTCTTTGGTTGGGGGTGGGGAGAGATTTAGACTTCTGCTGGCGCAGGGCCACAGCGTGCGGATGCAAAGCACCCCATAGGAATGGGGCTGAAGGGATCGCCTACCTGCATTCGGCTGGCATTTGGCAGTGCCGCCTGACCAGAGCCCGTCCTCCTGGCACGTCCTGGCTGCCGATCCCTCAAGGTTGAACCCAGGACTGCAGTCGAAGCGGATGGTGGATCCTGCTAAGTAACTGGTTCCATTCTTTGTGCCGTTGGAGGGGGGAGCCAGCCAGCCACAAGAAACCACTGGGGGAGACAAAAGCGCCGTCTTTAGGGCCATGCAAGTGTGCATTTGCATGGCATGGGAAACCACGCTGGGAGGAGAATGGCCTGTGAGTGGGGGCACAGCAGAAGTGCAGAGAGCAGGGCCAGACCCAGCCTCAACTTCACAGGCTCCCCAGGAAGAGTGGCTGCCTGCCAGGGTGGGCTTGGCAGAGCATCCTCCTGCCTGGGGGTCTCTCCCTCCAGGCTCCCTGCCTGATCTGCTTCTCCACAGTGGAATGGGGGGAGGAGGGGATGCGTGAACCCTGCTAGCCCCCTCCCCAAAAAGACTGTCCATTTGCATTTCTTATCATTTCTGATGTGTAGAGATCTTTCCTATTCTAATTAGTTCAAGGGGGCATGGGAAGTTTCTCTGTGTGAAAGAAACAAGCAGAAGGTTCCTGATGTTTGGGTTATTCCTTCAGAGAAGCTGAGTGCAGCTGGATTAAACTGGTCCTGTTATCTCTTTCAGTCAAGGCCATGCTGACTATAAAAGTAAGACTAGAAGGAGACTGGGTTTCACTCTTTTCTATCTCTGAATATGAAATTCAGTTGGCTCTGGTCTATTTTTTAGGAATCCTGCAACATGTTTAAGTTTTTGCTCTGCTAACTGTACAATGGAGCTCTGCTATGGATCAATATTGAGTAGGATTTCAATTTCCTCTCTGCCTGTGAACTTGCTTGCTCCCAGCCATTCAAAGCCCCCTTCTCAAGCTCTCCCCAAGGAAGCAGCTGGATTTGCAAGATCTGAGGAATGGGGCATGAAAAGAGGGGTGGGCGGTGGCCAAGGGGAGGGGGTGAGGTGAAATAGGCCCCCTGGGGAGTCAGGGGTAGCAGAAAGAGAGAGGAATAAGAGGGGGGTAGTGGTGCTCCCTTCCCCCGTCCCGTTCAGGCACCTGGCAATTCCTTTCCCTGTGACCCTCCATCGGATCCCCCTTCCCCGGCTGAGCTTGCACTTGACTCACCCGGCTGCAGGCTCTCCTCTAGGTGCTTGTAGATCTGGTGGGACCACCTGGTGCTGTTCCCCACCGCGAGGTCTCTTGTCGTCAGAGCGTCAAACCTGCAGAAAGGGTCCGACTGGCAGAGTTGGGCCGCTTCCTGAGTGAGGGGATCGGTGGGATCTTCGGGGGCCCGGAAGACGGGCAGGAAAGAGGGGTCATGCTTTGGCCCGTAGAAGAAGGTCTGCAGCAGGAACTGGCTGTCGTAGGTGAAGAGGGAGGTTTCGTTCTTGACAGCCCCTGAAAAGACAAATGGGGAGCGCTGTCATTCCCTTGAACCAGACCAAACTCCTGTAGCTTCTAACCAGCATGTTTAAGTCTAATTAGTGCATGAAGGGGTTAATGCCATAGAGCTGTCCTTCTAGGTTTTTCCCATGTCACGTCCCCTTACCTTAGGAGGAAATAGGTAACCAAGCCTTTGTTCCATCTGTCTACTTCAGTGAATTTCAGTGTGTGAGGAGGTGTGAGTTGCTCCAGCTCAGCTGCATGGCTTTAACCAGCCTATTTTGTTCCAGACAAGAATGGAGTCTGAAACTAACGTTTTCCAATACCTGTAATTTAGGAACTTTTTTTTGCCTCTTTGTAACTAAGCTACATTTCACTGCCTGCAAGTCTTTTTCTTCTGACTGCTATATGGAAAAGCACATTTTATTTTATATTTTTAATTAAATTTCCATACCACACTTCATCTGAAGAGCATGTGAAACTGACCTTTGGAAAATTTGTAAGTAAACTATTTTTAACTTACCAGATATGTTGTCTTTTCCTATGCTAGGGGAAGAGGGAAACTTTGGAGATAAACTTTCTAAGGGGACATTTTGAAACTCACCAAAAAGGGCACATTTTAAGTCCCTCCATCGTACCAGCCAGGTGAGGGGGTGGGAGACCTACCCATTCACCTGGAGGCCACTGTCAGAGGTCCTACACTCTGGAGCAGGAGAAAACAAGCTTGCGCCATCCTCCATGTGACAATCCTCAAGATATTTGAAGATGACTATCGCATCACCTCTGGGTCTCCTCTTTTCCAGGCTAGACATACCCAGCCCCTTCAACCACATCTCATAAGACTTGGCTTCTGGACCCTTGATCATCCTAGTTGCCCTCCTCTGCACACATGCCAGCTTGTCAACATCCTTCTTAAATTGCAGTGCCCAGAATTGGACACAGTATTCCAGGTGAGGTCTGACCAAGGCAGAACAGAGTGGTACTATTACTTCGCTTGATCTGGACACTAGGCTTCTGTGGATGCAGCCTAGAATAGCATCAGCTTTTGACTCATGTGAAGCTTGTGGTCTACTAAGATCTTTTCCTAGCCAAGGGCCAGACCGGCTCCTCTCTCTCTCTGCTCCTTTCTTTGGGAGAAGCTGAGCGCTCACTTACAGTCTGCGCCAAATGCAAATAGCTCTTCTGGGCTGCATCTGTTGGCATCTAGGATGGTCCCATTGCGGAGGGTCAAGTCGTCCCGGGGGTTGCCATTCATGACCCCAAAGAGCCCCTGTGTGTGGTTCAGGAACTTTGCGGGCAGCAAAACAGTCAGGCTCAGTATCCTCCCCGCCCTCCTCACTTCGACTCCGACTCCCGAGGAGAACATGGCAGTGACATTCAGCCCAGGTGCAGTGGAGAGAAAGAGACCTGCCAGGGAAAGAGGGAAACCAGGCAAGTATTAATATTATGGGGCATCTGCACAGCACAACATGACCTGAAGGCTGGCACCATCAACCCTGCCGTGTGGGAATCCCTTGCAGACGCCCCCAGTGCCTGGAGACAGACAGACAGGTCATGTATCCACAGCAGTGACCAGAGGAGGGATGACCGAGAGAAGAAGCACCATGGTCCATCTGCAGCAGCACAACCAGGCACCTTCCTCTGCCCCAGCTGCAACAATACATGTCTCTCCCATATCAGTCTCCACAACCACAGCAGGAGCTGTAACCTTCCAACCGTTTCACTTCACCCCCAAAGGCTCACTCCTCCATTGTCTCCCGAGACAGATGCCAACCACCTATTGGGTTGCAAGGCTTCTTGGCCTTAGATTTAAATTCTGCAGAAGTTTACGTTGCGGTCACCTCAAAGCCTCAGGGAAGAATCCAATGTACGAAACTAGGAGGAACCAAGAAGGGGGCAGTGAGCTTCTCCTGGAGGCATCTGGGTGGGCTTTGTGGGAAAGAAGATGCTGGGCCAGCTCATCCGCTTGGCTTGGTTCTTTGGTTTTTGTGACTGATATAGAATCATAGAACTGTAGAGTTGGAGGGATACCAAGAGTCATCTAGTCCAACCTCCTGAAATGCAGGAATCTCAGCTAAAGAACCCCTGACAGGTGGCCATCCAACCTCTGCCTAAAACCCTCCCATGAAGGAGACTCCACAACCTCCTGAAGGAGAGGTTCCACTATCGAACAGCTCTTACTGTCAGAAAATGCTTCCTGATGTTTGGTCAGAATCTCATTTCTGGTCATTTGAAGCCATGAGTTCAAGTCCTGCCCTCCAGAGCAGGAGAAACCAAGCTTGTTCCCTCTTCCACGTGCCAGCCCTTGAGATATTTGAAGATGGCCATCTCCTCTCAGTCTCCTCTTTCCCAGGCTCAGCATACCCAGCTCCTTCAACCATTCCTCATAAGGCTTTGTTTCCATTCTTTCCTCCTTGGTTTCTTATCTTAACTCATTAGTATTATCATGAAGGCCACCAGAGCTGGGCTCCAGCAGACATCCATGGGCTAACCTGAGGCCCTCCAGACTTTGATGCACTCCAGCTCCCACCTACGGCCCTGGTAAGCAGACATGTCTTGCCCCCGCGCTTAAGCAGAAAGGAATCACTTGCAGGGCTTCTGAAATCCTCCCTGGCCAGCCCTGCTCTCCATGTCTCACCATTCAGGTCCATCCAGGCTTGTTCAGAGAAGTTGAGGGCCTTCTGGTTGAGCAGGACCTCCAGCCCGTCCGAGCGCTCCGGGATACGTATCTCAACCACATCTGAGCGATTCTCCTGCATGGCAACGGCAGAGAAGCCCGTCACCTTGGCCTCAGTTCCTGCCAGGCAATTGCAATCATCAGTGTGGTGCACCAAGTCTCAAGAGACAGAAAGTGACTTGTTTATTTCATTTTTAAATCTTATGCTCTACAATTCTGACCAAAAGGCCCCCAAATCATCTTCTATCCAAGTTAGGAAACAGGAAAAGCCAAACATAATAATAATAATAATAATAATAATAATAATAATAATAATAATAAAACAATAATAATAATAATAATAATAATAATAATAATAATAATAATAATAATAATAATTTGTTATTTGTACCCCGCCCATCTGGCTGGGTTTTCCCAGCCACTCTGGGCAGCTTCCAACAAAGATTAAAAATACATCAAATTGTCACACATTAAAAACTTCCCTGATGTCTTCTGTTAGAAACAACAGTGGAATTTAAACATCAGTGGACTTTGGAACCACAGGAGGTTTGGGAGAAAATAGCAGCTTTAACCAAATAGGCAGGGCAGGAGGGTCAAACCTGCACACAAACACACACCCCGATGTTGCTGGGCTCCAGCTCCAAACAGCCCCAGCTGGCATGGCCAATGGTGAGAGATGACGGAAGATGGGAGTTCAGCAACATCTGTAACCCCCTTGCCAAATGTAAAATGCCCAACAGAGTGGCTAGATCCCACTTGAGAAGGGGCATCATAATACTGGGGCCACCACTGAAAAGGCATCCTTCTTGGAGCTCCTCGCAGAAGCAGCAAAGGGGACCTCGAGCAACACATGCCCCAATTTATCTGAATTTACAGGGTGGGACCTATAGATGATGCTTCTTAGCATGTCCCCAGGTCATTTAGGGCTTTAGAAACCCCAAAACCAAGCCTTGAATTGAACGCAGAGTTTCAAAAATCTGGCATTTGGAATCACAATATTGCAGAGTTGGAACAGACTCAAAGGGTCTTCTATTCCAACCCCCTGAAACGCAGGAAAGGAGACAGAAGACCTCACCATTTGACAACTTGGCACGGTGGGTTCTCCCTTGGATGCTCAGGGATGTGAGGCTGGATTCCAGCACAGTATATTCTCCAAGGCCTTTGAAGGTGAAGTTAGTCCCGTCAAAAGTGACAAAGTGAGGATCTCCAAAAGCTGAGGCTGTTCAGCAAAGGCAAAGACAGAGAACACGCATTACGAGTGCCACAACGGAGACTGACCAATGTAGCATGTTGAGTTTCAGGGCTGGCATGGGGCTCTCTGGGCACCTGTACCCAAATGGGCCACCTACCCCCTTTTCTAAGTGGCTGGGGTAGTGGGGGGGGGAGAAATGAGCTGCCATTGGTTGGCCTCGGCTCCAACCCAGAACCCAAACTGCACTGGTGAAGGAGGGCCCAGACTTGCCCTGAGGAAAGTCCTCCGCCAGGGAACCATCTCTGGCCAAGCCTAGTCCTCTCCTAAGCCTTGCCCTACACAATGGCATAGCAGGGGCTGCAAGTGCCCGGGGCTGTGCAGAAGCAGGTGGGTGGATGGGAGGGAAATGAATGGAGAACGTGGGCGCATTCAACTGCATAATGGCATCTGCATCACCCAGGAGCCAGCCCATTTCACTGTCCAGTTCCCTCGCAAAAATATACAGCTCCATCTAATGAATTGGGTGCCCCCAGCTTGGCATCGATTTGCCTCTCTCTCTCTCTCTCTCTCTCTCTCTCTCTCTCTCTCTCTCTCTCTCTCCTTGTGCTATGGATACGAAGAAGGGCTGAGTGAGGTCAGGAGAACCTACCAACTCTGGGGGGACGGTACTTCCTGCAGCCACTGGAGGGACGGCGGTTGAGGTAAGTGGGGCAGTTATTGGACCACAAGCAGCAGTAGTAGAAGCTGATGACATCATAAATCCAGTGGGAAAAGCCAGGGACCCTGGGGGGCTTTTCGTAAGGGGGAGCCCCCCAGTCGTGGCCTCGGTCCGGTGTGCTTCCCCCGACGGAGTCTCCGGTGAGGACCTGGGTCCCTGCAGCATTGTAGCAGCACTGCTGCCCTGAGGAGTATCGTGGGCTGGAAGAGAAGGCGAAGGGACTCAGAGCCCTTTCCACAGAAGGTGGCCGGTCTTGGCCACTGTGAGCCCAGCCTGCAGCGCACCTGGAGAGACTTACCTGGCCTGAACCCCCCGGACACAGTGAACTGCCCCCTGGTGGTAGGTGCAGACGCTGCCCTTCTCGATGTCACACCCGTAGTCAGTCTGGAAGGGAGAGAGCAGAGAGAGGCTGGTCAACACACGGGTGCCCCCTCCCCCGCTCTTAAGCCCCACCTGCAGATTATTGTAGCACCTTTTAGCAAAAGGGCCTCAAGGTGACCTAAAACCAAGTCATGAAAGCCATAAAAGAAGACATGAGTTATCTGCCAGAATGGTCATCTTCAGAGGTGGTTCTCAAAGCAGACCTTGGTCAGACCACACCTGGAATACAGTGTCCAGTTCTGGGCGCCACAATTTAAGAAGGATATGGACAAGCTGGAACATGTGCAGAGGAGAGTGACCAAGGTGATCAAGGGTCTGGAAACTAAACCGTATGAGGAATGGTTGAAGGAGCTTATAAAATGAGACAGGAGAGATAGGATAGCCATCTTCAAAGACCTGAAGGGCTGCCACATGGAGGATGGAACAAGACTGTTTTCTCCTGTTCTGGAGGATACGACTCAAACTAATGGATTCAAGTTTCAAGAAAGGCGATTCTGGGTATCAGGAAGAACTTTCAGAAAGTAAGAGCCTCAGAAAGTTGTGGACTTTCCTTCCTTGGAGGTATTTAAGCAGAGGTTAGATGGACATCTGTCATGGATGCTTTAGTTGAGATTTCTGCATTGCAGGGGGTTGGACTAGATGACCCTCAGGGTCCCTTCCAACTCTATGAAATCATGAAATGACTGCGCAGGAAGGAGCCTTGTGTAGTGCTCAATGGGTGCTGTGTATCCCACAGGTGCCCTGGTGAGGACTGGGGGTGGCCGGGGGAGGAGGCAGAGCTTGCCTTGTGCCTGGAAATGATTAAGCAGCTGGCAAAAAGTTCTGGCAGGACACATCTGTGCCTTGTGGCTGAAGTTTCTGAGCAGTCTGCAAAGGCAGTCCCATTCAAGTGGGCAGCTCTGGGTATCCCCAGAGGGCAAGTGAGGAGGTCCAAATCCTGATTGCCAAAGCTGGGTGCTGGATGCCATGAGGTGTCCAATATTTCTTGGCACCTTTCCGGGGAGGGTGCTCCCCCATACCTGGTTCCTGGAAGGAAGGAAGAAGTCTGCAGCAGCTCCCTGGCTGGGGATGAGCCCAAAGCTCCAGGGAAGCAGGGAACCAGCTGAGCCTGTTCTCAGAAGGGCAGGCAGAGCAGCTGAGCTTTCACAACATGGGCTGGTGCCAGTTTCACAGCTGGCTGGGAATCATGAGGTTTGGGCATCACAGAGACCCACCCTCAGGGCAGAGATCCCAACTCACAGGCTGGAGGAAGAGGAGGGGGGGTGTTGAGGCAGAGGCTGCCCAGGGAAGGACCTCTAAGCAGGGAGGGGAGTCCTCTCTTGCACAAATGTCCTCTTGCATCATGTGTGGAGAGACAGCAGACGAACCCTGCGGTTGGGTGCGGCCAAGAAGGTTCTGGAGGCTTTTGCTGGGAAATTCCTTGACAGCTCAGGAAGCTGCCTGCCAAGGCCCAGGTCACCAGGCCACCTGAGCCTCACTCCCAGAACACCCAGTTCCTCTGCACAAAGGTTGTGTGTGGGTGTGTTTGTGGGTCTTTATGGTCTGTTTCTGTTCTGGATTCCCCTGGCCCAGATCTGTGGTCACTTTTTTGCCGTCTGGATTAACCACAGCAAGTGAGAGAGTCATAAGAACCTCAGAAGAACATCTGCTGGATGAGGCCAGTCGCCCATCTGCTCCAGCAACCTGTCCTCACAGTGTCCACCCAGACGCCCATTATGGGAAACCCACAAGCAGGATGCGTGCACAAGAGCAGCTCTCCACACCCCTGTCTGTGGGTTTCCAGCCCCGTGGATTCAGAAGCATCGCTGCTTCCAGCTGTTGAGGCAGGACACATCCAAGCTCTGCTTTTAAAATTCCAAGGAAGGAGAGTCCAGCGCCAGGGGCTGACCTTGGGGTCTGTCATGGACAACCTGGATGCAGAGGAGTTTGGGAGGCGCCAGCTGGGGAGCCCCAGGGGAAGAAATCTCAGAGCCAGGGGACTGGGGTGGCCAGAGGGAGAAGACTGGGAAGAGGAGAAGCTGGAAGCTGAAGAGGCAACAGGCTTTACTGAGCAGGGAGAGGCTGTGGCAGAGAGCGGGGGGGGTGGGGGGGGGTCAAGAGGCAGACTCCAGAACATGGGTAGGCAAACTAAGGCCCGGGGGCCAGATCCAACCCAATTGCCTTCTCAATCTGGCCCACGGACAGTCCAGGAATCGGTGTTTTTACAGGAGTAGAATGTGTGCTTTTATTTAAAATGCTTCTCTGGGTTATTTGTGGGGCATAGGAATTCGTTCACCCCCCCCCCATATAGTCCAGCCCCCCACAAGGTCTGAGGGACAGTGGACCGGCCCCCTGCTGAAAAAGTTTGCTGACCCCTGCTCTAGTGGGTGGAATCTAGGATCAAAGAACTAAGGCAGGCATAGGCAAACTTGGCCCACCAGATGTTTTGAGACTACAGTTCCCATCATCCCTGACCACTGGTCCTGTTAGCTAGGGATGGTGGGAGTTGTAGTCCCAAAACATCTGGAGGGACGAGTTTGCCTCTGCCTGGACAAGAGGAAGGAGTCTTAGGCTGCTGGGGAAGGAACCAGGGAGGAGTCTTAGAGAGTGGTGGGAAGGCGGGGACCTTCAGTCCTTGCAACTGCTTCATTGGGGCAAGACCTGCTGGGAAGAATTGCTGTGACCACTAGGCCTGCGCTGTTTTCTTTGCCTCACCCTGCCACCCCAGCACCACAGGCAAGACACAAAGGACCTACGTGGAATCGCCCCACGTCCGCCCGGGCCTGTGCCAAAGTGCAGGGGCAGTCTGGGATCTCGTCTAGGAAATTGGGCAGGCCTGTCTCCAGGGCGTCCCACTGGCGGCACTTGGCTGTGGCCCATGCGGCCGGGTCCTTGCGGAAGTCGTCTCCCAGGTGCCAGGCCAAGGCATGCTCTGTGCTCCAAATGGCCGCCACGTTGCTGGAGGAGGGGAGCAGAAGAGAAAGAGTGTGGGGTGTCATCTGCTGGAGCAGTCAAGTACAACATTACCTGTTTGCCTAGAGTGGACATGCAGGGGAATGTAGGTCCAGCCAGTTTCAGCTCCCTGTTACACCTGGCTTGGGCATCCTTCCTTTGCATGTGACCAGGAGGTGGGGGTGACCTTTCCAGACCTGGTAAAAGGCCAAGTCACACAGCCACCTTCCTCTCTTCAATCTTCTTTTTTGTCCTGTCAACTTCCTGATTCACCTGGACTGGACTGCTGGCTGCCAGTCAGCAGTCTCCCAGGTTATAATAATAATAATATTATTATAATTTATTTTTTATACCCTGCCCATCTAGCTGGGTTTCCCCAGCCACTCTGCGCGACTTCCAACAGGATATTAAAAACACAGTAAAAGATCAGGCAGGAAAAACTTCCCTAAACAGGGCTGCCCGTATGGGGTAAACTTGTTTGTACATGTTTGTAACTTTAAGCCTTAAGCCTGCCTTCATGGATCACACTGTGCTCAGCCTGATCATGAGTAACTATTTTTTGTTACTTATGAATAAGACTGTGGTGTCCTTATTCTTTTAGGAGGGCTCAGCCAGGGTCTTACCAGGAGTAATAGAACTTAAGAGATTCTAAGGAGTCTGCAGCCAGCTTCCTGCTGTGTGATAGGGGAATGCACTCTGCTATATGAAGAAACTTGCTAGCGCGAGTTAGGAAGGATAATATTAATCAATATTTCCTCTCCTGTTACCCACAACATTCCAGGTTCAGTCTTGGCCGACTCTGGCGTTGCAGCGCTCATCTCACTCTACTGGCCAAGGGAGCCGGCATTTGTCTGCAGACAGTTTTTCTGGGTCATGTGGCCAGCATGACTAAGCCGCTTCTGGCGAACCAGAGCAGCGCACGGAAACACTGTTTACCTTCCCACTGGAGTGGTACCTATTTATCTACTTGCACTTTGACGTGCTTTTGAACTGCTAGGTTGGCAGGAGCAGGGACTGAGCAACGGGACCTCACCCCGTTGCAGGGATTTGAACCGCCGACCTTCTGATCAGCAAGTCCTAGGCTCTGTGGTTTAACCCACAGTGCCACCTGCGTCCCTCAGGGAAGTTACCTAGCTTTAAAAATCATATAAAATCAACTCCTTTGCCAGTTTCCTTCATTCCACCCGCCAATTTGCTTCATTGGCCAAGGACTTGGAAGCCACTCGGTCCCCGCCATAATCCCTCAGGTGGGAGGTCATGTACTCACAGGAAGGTACTCATAGGTGTCAATCGCTGGGCAAAGGCACTCCTCCGGACTTGCCCAGGTGGCAGACTAGGCAAACCCAAGTTCTCTTGTCCCTTTGTAGTAGGTGCTTAGAATGTCCTTCCCAATACATATCCTGTATCCCCAACAAATTCCTCCTATGTATAACCCTCCCCTTTTCTGATGTAGCAATGATGTAGTGATGATGCTTAATGAACTGTATTCTGGGATATGGTGGGAAAGTTTTAAAAGTCCTTGTCACCCCATCCTCGGGGTTCAAATTTGCTCTTTGAACCTGTTGCGCAGCAAACTTTGGTCTACAGCTATTTGCTCCAGTTGGTGGCTGGACTCCTTCCTTTATTCCGCAGGGACCCGCAGGCTCTGCCCTATGAGCTGGGGGACTGAGCAGTCTTGCACCTAGATTTTTCCGTAACACCACGAAACCACACGTCACAAAAGCACAGTTGCTTCCTAGCCCAACCTGAGGCATGTGCTGGCAGCCCCCCGAGCTCTCTCCCAACTCGGAGACTGGGGTGCCTAGGAAAACAAGACCCTGTCCATCATGTGAGCCCCAGGAGGTTGGTGTCCTGCTGGGGGGAGGACACACACCCCCTCCCAAGGGTCAGTGACTCACCTCTGACCATCGGAAGAAGCAGCGGAGGAAATCCTCAGAGCCCCCACTTCCCAGGCAGAGTACTGAGCTGAGGGCACCGGCAGGAAAGTAAAGGCTCCCGTGTTGGTCAGGTTTCTCTTCAGGGTGTAAAGATATTTCCATTCTGCCACCCAGGAGCTGGAATAAGGCTCGCCTGGCCAGGGGAGGGAGGAAGAGTTGACATTAGGATGAGCTTTCTGAAGGTAAGAGCTGTTCAACTGCAGGGCGGACTCCCTCAGAAGGCGGTGGGCTCTCCTTCCTTAGAAACATAGGGTTGGAAGGTACGCCAAAGGTCATCTAGTCCAACCCCCTGCAATCCCGGAGTCTCAACTCAAGCACCCATGACAGATGGCCCTTGGAGGTTTGTAGACAGAGGTTGGCTGGCCACCCGTCATAGTTGCAGTTCCTGCATTTCAAGGGGTTAGACTAGATGGCCCTTGGAGTCCCTTCCAATGCTACGATTCTCGGATTCAATTCTTCTTCTTATTTATTTTATGTACCGCCCTTTATTGAAATATCCCAGGGTGGTATACAATGTTAAGAAAATATTTTACAGAGCATAATAATAAAAGCATAATAATAGACAGCATACTAGTAAAATAATAACAGTCTCCTCCACCCCCACATATTTAAGAAGCTATAGATTATTTAATGTCTGAAGGCACCATAATAATAATAATAATAATAATAATAATAATAATAATAATAATAATACCCCTGAATGGGGTCACTGTGCCCCTGAAGGACCAGGTGTGCAGCCTGGGAGTCATTTTGGACTCACAGCTGTCCATGGAGGCACAGGTCAAATCTGTATCCAGGGCAGCTGTTTACCAGCTCCATCTGGTACGCAGGCTGAGACCCTCCCTGCCCGCAGACTGTCTGGCCAGAGTGGTGCATGCTCTAGTTATCTCCCGCTTGGACTACTGCAATGCGCTCTACGTGGGGCTACCTTTGAAGGTGACCCGGAAACTACAGCTAATCCAGAATGCGGCAGCTAGACTGGTGACTGGGAGCGGCCACCGAGACCATATAACACCGGTCTTGAAAGACCTACATTGGCTTCCAGTACGTTTCCGAGCACAATTCAAAGTGTTGGTGCTGACCTTTAAAGCCCTAAACGGCCTCGGTGCAGTATATCTGAAGGAGCGTCTCCACCCCCATCGTTCTGCCCGGACACTGAGGTCCAGCTCCAAGAACCTTCTGGCGGTTCCCTCACTGCGAGAGGCCAAGTTACAGGGAACCAGGCAGAGGGCCTTCTCGGTAGTGGTGCCCGCCCTGTGGAACGCCCTCCCATCAGATGTCAAAGCAATAAAAAACTACCTGACATTCAGAAGACACCTGAAGGCAGCCCTGTTCAGGGACGTTTTTAATATGTGACATTTTAGTGTATTTTTCATCTTTGTTGGAAGCCGCCCAGAGTGGCTGGGGAAACCCAGCCAGATGGGCGGGGTACAAATAAATAATAATAATAATAATAATAATAATAATAATAATTTATTTATACCCCGCCCTCCCTGGCCAGAGCTGGGCTCAGGGTGGCTAACACCAATAAAATCACAATACAAAACATAAGGGGGAGGAACCAATTTAAAATGCAGGTTAAAATACAATTTAAAATGCAGCCTCATTTTAAAAGTAGCCAATAAATCAAGACCAGAAAGGGAGGGAAACATAAGGGTCAGACTGATTCCAAACCAAAGGCCAGGCAGAACAGCTCCGTCCTGCAGGCCTTGGGGAAATATGTCAAGTCCCGCAGGGCCCTAGTCTCTTGGGACAGAGCCAAGTTGGGGCCAGTACTGAAAAGGCCCAGGGCCTAGTTGAGACCAATCTAACTACCTTGCGACCTGGGACCTCCAATGTGTTGTCATTTGTGGACCTTAAGGTCCTCCGTGGGGCAGACCAGGAGAGGCAGTCCCGTAGGTACGTGAGTCCTAGGCTGCATGAGTAAAGTCCTAGCCCTAGGCATGAGTTAAGAGGAATGTTTTTGCCTGGCTTTTCAAGACATGTCATGATGGCATCAGGCGAGCCTCTCTGGGGAGAGCATTCCACATTCAGGGAGCCACCACAGAGAAGGTCTGTTCTTGTGTTGCCGTCCTCTGGACCTCTCAGGGAGCGGGGACATAGAGAAGGATCTCAGGTGATGAGCGCAAGGTCTAGGTTGCTTCATATGGTCAGGTGCAGTCCTTAAGGTATTGAGGTCCTGAGCTGTGTATGACTTAAGACATCCCACCATGCGCCACTGAAGGTTTTACTGATATTATCATTATGCTGTGTTAAACATTGTCTTGTCAGTTCTGAATGAATGAATGAATGAAATCAGGCCTATCTCCCCCCTGAAATTTCAGATCAGACAAAGGACCAGCTTCGCCTGCTCCCAGCACTTCTCAAGAAGTGGCCAAAAACAGCTGCCCCACAGAAGCCCAGAAGCTGGAAATACAGCTGTCTCCTGCAAGAAAGAGGCCTCACAAATGAGCCTGGACAATGTTTTATTCCAAAAAGGGTCAGTTTTTATGGATCCAGATGCTTCATGCTGCACAAGCTTAATATCTGCAATTCCCCAACTCATCACAAGACCCGCGTGGACACAGGGAGAGGCTTACCTGTTTCGTTATAGCCCCAGACTTCGACATTGACGTGGCTGGCTTGAAGCGTCCGATGGTTCCAGGTGACCGTCAGGTTCCCCCCGGTGCCAGGAGTGCCATAGTACTGCCACTTGGTTTCATTCACAAGTGTGCTTTTTTCCCAAGGAGACACTTTGCCGTGATGAACTGCGTGACGGAGCAAAAAGTGGCAATGGTGAGTCACTAGTTTTGCACAGCCCTTGAGCAAGGGAGCTTTTGTTTCTTACTGGCTGAATGATGCTGATGTTGTGGGTTGGGGGGTGTCAGTTGGGATGATGCCCTGAGTCCTTCCCCATTCTTGGGGTCCTGTACTCAGCGATGGTTAAAAATAGAGGGTTCTAAACCATTCAGACTAGGTTCTCTGCAAAACAAGGGCCTTTGCAAGCCATGGAAATGTCCTTCTCAGCATCTCTGAAGAATGAGTCAGGTTGCAGGAGCAACAACTAAGGGATAGGCTAAAGTGAGGAAGGCCCTGATTTGCCCACCATTCCTCCAGGCCAGTGTACCAGGGATCTCCTGCCAAGCCTCTTCCTATGCCAAGACCTACATTGGCTCCCAGTATGTTTCTGAGCACAATTCAAACTGTTGGTGCTGACCTTGAAAGCCCTAAATGGCCTCAACCCTGTATACCTGAAGGAGCATCTCCACTCCCATCATTCTGCCCAGAGACTGAGGTCCAGCGCTGAGGGGCTTCTGGCAGTTCCCTCACTACCAGAAGCCAAGTTACAGGGAACCAGGCAGAGGGCTTTTTCGGTGGTGGCGCCCGCCCTGTGGAATGCCCTGCCACCAGATGTCAAGGAGAACAACAACTCCCAGACTTTTAGAAGACATCTGAAGGCAGCCCTGTTTAGGGAAGCTTTTAATGTTTAACAGACTACTGTATTTTAATACTTTGTTGGAAGCCGCCCAGAGTGGCTGGGGAAACCCAGCCAGATGGGCAGGGTATAAATAATAAATTAGTAGTAGTAGTAGTAGTGGGTACTTAAGGGGTCGGGGACGTGGGTGGCGCTGTGGGTTAAACTACAGAGCCTAGGACTTGCCGATCAGAAGGTCAACAGTTCGAATTCCTGCGATGGGGTGAGCTCCCGTTGCTCAGTCCCTGCTCCTGCCCACCTAGCAGTTTGAAAGCACATCAAAGTGTAAGTAGCTAAATAGGTACCGCTCCGGCGGGAAGGTAAACCGTGTTTCCGTGTGCTGCTCTGGTTTGCCAGAAGCGGCTTAGACATGCTGGCCACATGATCAGGAAGCTGTACGCCGGATCCCTTGGCCAGTAAAGCGAGATGAGCGCCACAACCCCAGAGTCGGCCATGACTGGACCTAATGGTCAGGGGTCCCTTTACCTTTACCTATACTTAAGGGGTCTACCTGAGGAACAGAAGAAAAAGCCAGGACTCCCTCTCACCATGAGAGGAGAGTGAGGCTTTAGAAAGTTGAGCTGTTTCTTGCAGCTTGTTCCGCTCCCAAAATCAGGGGATCCAGGGCTTTTTTCCTAGCTGGAATTCATCGGAACTCAGCTCCAACGCCTCTCAGGTGGGTGCCATTACCATGGTAAGAGAAGAAAGGAGGTCTTCATGGTGAGTTCTGGCACCTCTTTTCCTAACAAAACAGCACCAGGGATCCAAGACTGGCTCTTCTAGGGAGGGGACCAATCTTGCTGATTCTTTGTGAGTGAATTTGAACAAGGTTTGCCAACAGACTGGGATTAGTTCAGTTGCAGATTCGCAGGGATTGCATTTCTTCTGCATTCTGCTCTTACCTTCTACCTGCTCCCCCCGCCCGACTTTTTATTCTTAATAAGGTTCCTTAAGATGACTTCCAAAGTGTTTGCCAAACTCAGATGTCCTCCCCCCAATAAACACGTGACACTCCGGCTACTGGGAGAAGGGGCGGACCTTGGTAATATGGCTCTCTGTGCTTGTCCAGGTTTGGCACGCACTAAGTAGGGTTTGAGAAGGAAGGATGAGGACTCTGGGACCTTGTGGGAGCCCTTGTGCCTCCTTCCCAAAGCCCAGCACCTACTAGTCTTTGGGAAGAAGGCAGGAAGGCGCCCCCTTGGCCCCTGCACCCTGTGTGGGCGAACCGGCCATGCTGCCCTAAATCCAGCTCTGCTACAAGTTAAAGATTGAAGTTGTAATCTATCTAGCACACACTGGGAGAGACTCAGAGTGTGGGCTGCTATACTCCAAGCAAACCTCCAAGGTGCAGGCTTGAGTTGAGAAGAGCTGAGGCCCTGGCTTGGAACCTTTGAAAAGTAATTAGTGCACCCCAGATTCCCTCCCATCTGGGGTGCAGGTGTAAGGGTGGCAGCAGCACTGCAGGGCTGTTGTGTCACAGTTGGCAATGGAGGGGGTGGGAGAGACTGTCTTGGGCACCTCTCTTTTGCCACAGGCCTTTCCTCCACTCCCACCCCCCCTCTCCTACATGCAAGGGAGAAGAACAAAAGTCAGTGTGTTGTGTGTGAGCTGAGCTGGAAGAAGCCTGGAAGCTGGAAACCCAGAGACGTGCTTGCTCTGTGCTGGGTCCAAAGCTGCCATTAATGGAGAAGCAAGGTCTGCTGATGCTGCGAGATGCTTCATCTGGTGCTCAGCTTGTATACGTATGTGTAAATAAATAATATATCCTAAGGACACCACAATCTCTACTGAACCTCTTTCCAAGGAAGCCAAACTCTCAGTAAAGCTCAGAATCCTAGGAATGTCTTAACACTCAAACACAGTGGTGGCCTGTAACACTATTTATGGCATGCAAGGAAGCATCCCTGAAATTCTTCTTTAAGAGCAGGCCATGAAAGCAAAGAGGGACATAGCAAGCCCCAGACCTCCTCAGGCAGCCTAGTCCCTCCCAGAGCTGCGTATGACTTATTCTGAACAGCAGCTCTGCAAGGCAGGAAGGAGCAGAGGCAGCAAGGCCCAACATTATCTTCGCCACCCACATTACACCGTGACACAGTTTCAGCCACAGCAGAATCCCTTCCCAAGTGCGGGAAATGAGGGCAGTTGCTTTGGGAACACCCAGCCCTCTCCCTCAAGGAAACAGGCAAAGGCAAGCAGAGGACAAGGTACGTGGAGACACAGCTTGGGCTCTGTGGAGATCACGGAACCTGCAAACTGGAAAACAAGTCACCTGACACCCAGGTTGCCATCCAGGGAAATGTCCGTCCGCCATCGCTGGAAATCTCCAGCTTCAGGATCCCGATCTGGTAGAGCAAGGGGGAGATGCAGTGGACTCGGCCATCTCCAGCCACGTAGCCACGGGTCTCGACTGACCCTGCAAACCTGTCAACGCCAAAGAGAAACCACAGGGTGACCCAAAGGAGGAAGGGGCAAAGTCGGAGCAGGGGTCGGCTTGGAGGCCCTGGGTTCATATCCCACCACCTCAGCCGCTTAATTCCTTGGTGGCCCTGCAGGCCAGGTGGACGGTCAGTGGGCCACTCTCCCAGCTCTCCCTCCGTCTTTTCCTTCCGGCATTTTACAGCATGATTGGCTCCTGCCAAGGCCAGCTGGAAGGAATCGTTTTATAAAAGCAAAAGGGATTAAAACTGCAAGCAATTGGACATGTTCACAGTGCAGTATGACAGGCAGGAACAAGAATCGGCACTTGGTGAGATTCGCCAAAGACTTCTAACTGATTGAAAGCTGACATTCAGTGCTGCGGTGTCAGGTTACAGCTGCAGTCTGGCAGTCCTTGGTTTCCAGAAGAGATGGCTAGTAGGAAAGACTCTTTGGGGAAAGAGATCCCAGTGGAGGAGGAGGAGTAGCAGCTGCCTCTTTAGGACAGACAGATGACCTCGGGTGTCCCCAGCTGCATTGAAGGAAGTAGTTACAAGACCATTCCTAAAGGAAACTCCTGCCCATGAACCCAAGGGAGTGCAATGGCTGTTGACTGGAGGAAGGGGTTTGTGTGGAGAGTTACTAGACCACTTCAGGGTCTCCTGAATGAGACTCATTATCAAGATCCATTTCAACCTGATTCGGGATCTAGTTTTAACACTGGTTGTTCCATCTCTATCTGAAGGACCAATACCAGAAGTCAGGTGGTGCTGGGGAAATCACTGGTTGACCCCACAATCATTTATGCTCTGGGGTTTTACAGGGTTTCATCCTCTCTTGCATTTGTCCCTGTTGCCATTCATGTTGTTAGTTTTGGCCCAGTTCTCCAATTTCTCAAGCGTGGGAGGATCTGCAGCCAGATCACAAATGCATGAGTCAGAAATGTATCTTTTAAACTTGGGGCAGGAGGAGGAACAATAGAAAGCACACTTTTATTTTTATCTCTTGTCCAGAAAGTGCACTGCATTTTGAACCAGACTATGGACTTTTGTAAATTTTGAGGATTCTTGTCTGCCTAATTTTCATCTGCTGAATCCTGCCAAGTCTTCTGATGTGGGGAAACTTTTATATTTTTCTTGTTTACTTAAACAGCCTAAGAGCAATTTCTTTGTTAAGAGGGAAACACAGAAGGGGGGGAATAAATCGAGCTCTGCCCAAGCACCCTTGGATATCATAATTATGCCGCATTGTGCAACATTGTCTCTAGAAGCTTCTAGAGATAAGCTGCACACGGATGGCAAATTAGCTCTGCTGAAATAAGTATTTGCATTCTTACACAAGTAAGAAGAGGAAGAATAATAAATAAAATATCCTCTCCTACTCATCTAAACCCATTCAACATTATTGTCATATTGAATTCTGGTTCTGTCTTCTGCATCATTAGCTACCCCTCCCAGTTTGGTGTCATCTGCAAATTGGATGAGCATCCCCTCAATTCCTTCATCCCAGTCATTTATAAAGATGATGAACAACAACGGGCCCAGGACAGAACCCTGCGGCACCCCCTTGTCACTTTTTCCCAGGGTGATGAGGAACCATTAATGAGTGCTCTCTGGGTTTGGTCAGTCAGCCAGATACAGATCCACCTAAGTGTTACCATGTTCAGCCCACATTATATTCTCTGCAGGAATATCATGGGGGACTTTGTCAAAAGCCTTACCAAAATCAGAACAAAGAGTCTGTTGTTTCAGGTAGGGGGAAATGAAAGATGCTCCAGCGATGGGACCTGGGATCTCCCAGCCCTGGGAAGCTATTTGGGCCCTGCCCTATTTCAAAGAGGAGCACACACGGATCTCCATGGCAACACTAGGAGATGTGCGCTCTTCCCTCCCTCTTGTTGGTTTTCATCACGCCGTTCCCCTTTCTCACTGCTGCAAACCTGGGAGGAGCAGGTCTGCCTGGAAAGCAGAATCCCTGGCTGTGAGCACCTGACCATTTGCTCTGCATCCAACGTTGCTGGTTTTTGGGAATCGGGTATACAGTGGATTAGCCACAACCCGCCTCTATCCTGTAGTTCAGGCATAGGCAAACTCGGCCCTCCAGATGTTTTGAGACTACAATTCCCACCATCCCTGACCACTGGTCCTGTTAGCTAGGGATGATGGTAGTTGTAGTCCCAAAACAACTGGAGGGCCGAGTTTGCCTATGGCTGAGTAGTTTCTTGAGAAATACTGCTCTGTACTTAACTTCATAGTTAAGCTGAAGTGCAGGACAGGCCCACCCATGAGGCAAGGTGGGGCAGTTGCCTCAGGGAGCAGGTCTGGGTTTGGGGAGCTGTTCACCTCCTCCATGCCCCTCTGCCATGCCTCCCACCCCACACGGCCTGCTCCCTTCCGGCCTCCTTTTCTCTCTGCTTTCCTCCAGGCAGTGGTGTGTGTGTGAGTGTGGCAATGTGGGGGTTTTTTTTGTCTTTTTGCTGAGGTGTGTACACTTGTGGCAGCCACTTCACATGGGCACGTGATGGCTTCGCAAATAAGAATTTTGGGGAAGGGGGATTGCAGAGCTAGGGAAACCCAACAGCTCATGCAAATCCAGAAAAGACCCTCCCCCAACAGCATGAAAATATGACCTGAAATGCAGTGGGGGGGACCCACTAATGTGTGCATTAATGCACACATGCATCCCAGGCCAAGAACAAGCCCAAGTGCCTGTGCCGTGAGCTACCAATCCTTCTGGAAATCTCAGCTCACCTGCAAATCACGGTGGAAGAGCCACTGAAGGTCACGTTGAGGAGGCTAAAGTCTTTCCCCCCAAGGAGGGTTCCTGAGTAGGGAGAGGCGTTCAGGCAGAATTCCCAGTAGTCAGGGCAGCAGATTCCCAGGGACTCGCAGGTTGCGTGGCAGGAGCAGCTGCTTCGAGGTGTCCCACAGTGACCAGAGCAGGAGTCTTGGGCTACTGGTTGGAAAACCGGAAGGAAGTTGAGTAAGGTCTCCGCAAGGGTTGCCTCCTTTGTGCACCAGAGCAAAGGGACTTCCCTGGGGGGGGGGGCTGGGGAAGCTGTCCTCCTTCCTCTAGCTCTCACTCGGAGACCTGCGTTTCTTTCAATGGGTGGTCAGCTGAATGCTCTGAACTAGGGCTGGCCAGTGTATCAATATATCATCCAGAACCGGTTTGATACTGGTTTCGTGTTTTTGACCTGGAATCGTGATGTGTGCGAGAGTGTTTGTGTCCTATGCAAAAAAAATCACAGTATGGGGAAAACTGTGAAGCCAGCCAAGGATTCTGCATAGCTCCCCCCTTATTTCAGACTTTGCGATATATCAATATATTGCAAGGTTTAGCTGGTGATATATTGCGATGTTGAAAACCAGATATCGCCCAGCCCTACTTTGGAGGAGGGAGTGTTTCCTCTTGGCCTGGGAGAAGCTGGGGCGGGGGTGTGAGGGGTGTTTGCTTGGCTCCCTCCTCCCAGCCTGAAAATCTCCCGGAGAGGTTGGCCTTTGCTCTTCCAGGACACCTGTGCTCTCTGAGCACCTGCTACCTTTTGACTGAGGTGAGGCACCAGCCGCCTTCCGCCTTTCTTGAACACGCACACATGCACCAGGCCCCTGAGCTGTGGACGGAGTTGTGCAATGCGCATTGACCCGCCTGAGAGCCCAGGCTGGGCTGATGAGGGCAAAGTCCCCCCTCCCCCCCACTTGGTGAGGGATCCAAAGATTACATGCAAACCTTTGGTCTCTTATCCAAGGCGTTTGCATGGGACGTTCTCCTGGATACCCTTCTTGGGCCTTGTCCCACTGCTCTCAGAGAATAATACAGTTGTAGATCCGAAGGGACCCAAAGTGTCATCTAGTCCAAACCCCAGGAATGCAGGAAGGAATCACAGCTGGTGTGGGTTTGGGGGGGTGCCCCTATCATGACTCCTCTCACAAATGGCTTCTCCTCTCCCCCCCCCCCCGGCTGTCTCAGCAAGAACCCCATTTAGGCTCATTCAACCAGTGTGGGGCCAGGTTGTGCTTCCCTTTCGCCACTTGGCCGGCTGGGAAGATGTTTCTGACCAGAGACAGTTTTAACCCTTTCCTCTCTGCCAGAGACGTGGGTGGCACTGTGGGTTAAACCACAGAGCCTAGGACTTGCCGATCAGAAGGTTGGCGGTTCGAATCCCCGTGACGGGGTGAGCTCCCATTGCTCGATCCCAGTTCCTGCCCACCTAGCAGTCCGAAAGCACGCCAGTGCAAGTAGATAAATAGGTACCGCTCCGGCGGGAAGATAAATGGCGTTTCCGTGCGCTGCTCTGGTTCGCCAGAAGTGGCTTAGTCATGCTGGCCACATGACCCGGAAGCTGTATGGCGGCTCCCTTTGGCCAAAAAAGCGAGATGAGCGCCGCAACCCCAGAGTTGGTCACGACTGGACCTAATGGTCAGGGGTCCCTTTACCTTTACCTCTGCCAGAGCTGGAGTACTTTGCATAGCTGGGCACTTACTGGCTGACTGTTTCAGCCTCCCACCCTGCCCACTGTAGCAGCCCTTTCCTCCCAGGGCTGCCTCTTGCTTTTGCAACACATCTCCCCACCACGACCACCCGAGTCCATGGGGACCCGCCCCCTTCCCAGGCTGCTGCTGCTACCCAACCGCCCCTCTGAATCTGGCCATGCCAACGCTCCGTGGCTGCCACCCTCCCGTTCTGGTTGCCTGGGGCTGCCCCTGAGCTGATGGCGAAGAGCCCAAGAGCCCCATTCCATCCCTGCTCTGGGTTAGTCCCAGGAACAGAGGAAAAGACAAGGAAGCGAAACAGAAGGAAGCCTCCGGCTGCCGAAAGGGAACAGCGAGAACAAGCTCGACTCCTCTGCCCGTGGTTTGGATGTCAGTAGCATCAGGATCTGGCTGCGCACTCAGTCCGCCCACCCAGCCTGCGGTTTTATAACCTGGTCCACCTGCTGGAACTATCCTGTTTCGGATTAGACGCGAGACAGAGCCGACCTGCCCTTGAACTTACCTGATCCCAGGAAAACAAGGCTGCAGAAGACGACGAGGGCGAAGGAGGCTCTCCTGCAAATCGGAATCATACTTTGCTTGGGGCGTTTTATCTCCCCCTCACGCCGCCCTCCCGGGTGGGGAGGCTCCTTGCAGATCTTTCCCTCGGGAGGGAGAAGAGATCCGAGCAGCTCAAAGTTTCTTGAGGAAATGTTTACAGGAGGGAAGACGCCGCAGCGGGTCACATTCCTTCGCGCTGCCAGGCACGCCTCCCTCTTGCCCAGATGTCAGCAGCAGCAGCAGCAGCAGCAGCAGCAGCAAAAGCAGACCTGCCCGGTGCAGAGGCAACTGCGAAGGAGCATGGCCTGCTCCGCGCTTGCTCCCCTTCCCGCAGGCCGGCCGAGAGGGATCTCCTACTTTCGCTGCTCTGCCCTGGCATTTTGGAGGCAGGGTGTCCCCGAAAGACCCTGGAGCAGTTTGCTTGGCTTTGTTTCACTTCACTTTAATTATAAATATATCCAAGAAACACAACACACGTGGGAATTCCCGACAGCAAAGTCTCTTGCTCCACACATAAGAAACAGGCATTGGAAAGGAAACGGAAACGGGGGAAATCAAGACACAGAAACCCCCAATGCAGAGCCCTTCTGCGCTGGGAAAAGAGAGCTTTCCTCGTCTCTGACACCCCAGCAGTTTATTTCTAGTGCAGAAGTCCATAAATGTAAATGGGTAGCACCACAAACCTCTCCTCCCCCCCCCCCGCCACTTGTTAAAATCTGGATCTTTTATTCATTGAGATCACAGAGGCTGAGGAGGTCCCATCTGTGGCCACGCGCAAGGCGGCTTTTTCTGCGCCAGCACGCGCCCCTCAGAGACCCCCTGGCTGCCCCAAGAGCTCGCTGAGACCCCACTCTCCTTCCTCCCACTCTGCTGACAGCCAGAAGAGACTTTCCTGTTGATTCCGCAGCACCTGCCAGTTATTTGCTGGGGGTTCCCTGTGCTGTTTCTCCTTTGTTCTTACGCCTTTTTATTCTTCCCGTTTTCTTTGGGTTTTTGGTGCATTAAAATCCTGCCATTGTTGTACTATGAGCCACTTCATGACTTGAAAAGTGGGGCGCAATTATCTAGGCAAATAGATACACAACTGCAACATATGCATTGCGGGGGGTTGGACTAGATGACCCTTGGTGTCCCCTTCCAACTCTCCAATTCTATGATATGCCTCCCCTTCCTGACCCCATCACTGTTTGAAGTTTTATCCTTATTTCTGCCCCTATCCACCAGTTCTATGTTGCAATCATTTCTTCCAACATTCATCCCCAAGATTTTTTATTTTTGTTCACTAAGCCCCTTATACAGATAAGTGGAAGGTTGGCATCTGGCACGTAGCTGTCAACTTTTCCCTTTTCTTGTGAGGAATCCTATTCGGAATAAGGGAATTTCCCTTCAAAAAAGGGAAACGTTGACAGCTATGATCTGGCGGCTGGCAGGGAATCCACTGCTGTTTGCCTCATTCCACTCCTCTTGGGTTTTCTGTAGCTCTGGCCACCGATCTCTGCTGTAAAAGTGGGTGCAGATTCACCCATTAATTGTCATTTCTGACATGACCCTGGTTCAGGATGCAGGTTTCTAGGCTTGTTGCCGGCCAGCAGGAGCTCAGGTGGCCGGATGTGGACTAGCGAATGGCAGCTGGATCTTGACAGACTTGTGATGGGCTCCAAGTTCTGGAGTCCAGGAGGTGGGAAGGCAGCCTGTTCTGGGTGGGGGCTGCTCTTCCCTGGAAGGAGCAGGATCATAGCTTGGGGAAAGTCCTGGATCCGCCTTTGACACCAGAGGTCCAAGTGGCTGAGAGCGCTTGTCCCCAGCTCTGGCCCCTTCTGGACAGAGGGAACTTGGTCACGGTCCTCTCTGCCCTGGCCCCTGACACCTGAGATGTGCATTTGCAGGACCTCTGGCTTGTAATTTCATAGAATCCTAGAGCTGTAGAGTCAGAAGGGACCCTGAGGATCATCTAGTCCAACCCTCTGCAGTGCAGGAATAGGCAGCTGTCCCTTCGGGGATCAAACCTGCGACCTTGGCATTATCAGCACCACACTCTCACCAGCTGTTTTTAATACTGAGTTTTGAATCATTGTAACCTGCACTGGGACCTGCTGGCGAAGAAGGGCAGGTAAAGAATTTGATTTTTTAATTATTAACACTACTGCTGCTAATCATAATTTCATCTACTATCTTCGTAGTTGCAGACAAAATCTCTTTCCACTGAGCACATTTTAATAACGGTGTATATGTGTTTCTTGCATTTATAGACCAGTTTGTCTCCTCACTCAAAATTGCCCTGTGAGGTCGGCCAGGCTGGAGTTGCTACATTGGCTGGGGCTGTTAGTGGACCAAATGCCCTCATTGGGCTCTCCCTTGACAGGCCTGACCATCTCCCCTTGACAGCTGAGGTAGCCAACCAGGCCAGAAGGTCCTTGCTTGGAAAACACACAGTTGCTGGACTCACCCAATTCTACTGAACAGGAATATGAAAAGGAAGTGGATTATAGGAAGGGCATGGTAGGCCAGCTTCAACGTTTCCTTCGTTTGTTGCAGGTATTTTATTTTCGGTAGAAACGGGACTCTGTTTTGCACCTTCACACACACACACACACACACACACACACACACACACAGCACAAAGGCTTCTGTTTCCAAAAAGGACGGGAGTGGGGCACCGTCTGATCTCTCCACCACTGTTCTCTGTGACGTGGAGGGGAAGATAAAGGAAAAGCAGGACATTCCGGGATCAAATTAGAAACTGGAGTGGCTTCTGTAATTCCGGGACTGTCCCTGGAAAACAGGGACACTTGTAGGTTGTGTGCATCAGACGTATTTTGCCCCTGAAGACCAGTTGCTCAGGGTCACCGGTGGGAGTGGGCTGTGGAGCTCAGGTCTCCTTGTGGGCTCTGGCCAGCCACAAGGGAAGCCACACACTAGAGTGGGGGTGCTCTAACCCAGCAACAGGGTTCTTCCAATGTCCTTAGTGTTGAATTTTAATTCAATTTACCAAGAAAAACGCACAGAAAAGCTCAAGATACACGTTGATCTACCCACATGTAGTTGTTATCTCTGAGAAATGTAGAAAATAACAGGATATATTTATACAAATTCTTCAAACTTACACAACCCTTTAAAAATTAGCTGATGAAGGTGAATACATGGAAACAGGGCCCTGTCCTGGTTTCTGATCCATAATTGTCTTCTGACTTCTGCTCAGTGATTGAAACTAAGACCTTCACATCAAACCTGACAATGGACTAACATGAACTTATCTCTACTCATAAACTCTTATCTCTAATTCTGTAACGAATTACTGTGTTATACATATCCTTATGAGTTTGTAATCTCTGTTTGAGTTTGTAATCCTTGTCAGAATACATACTTTTGAATGGATTAGTTTTTGTTATACCGTAATTGACCATTGATTTGCGAGTAGGGGCCACTCCCACTACTGAAACTTATATTGGCCTGAGTTCTTGGTGTGCTTTTTTCCTGGAATTTTAATTCAAGGCTGGCTGCCTTTCTGTATGTCAGATTGGGGGGGGGACAGAAACCCGGCTGCATTGTTATATCAAGTTGGAAATAGACCGCACCATGTGTTAAGCAAGAGGCAAAAGGAAGGTCTGCTCCACCCCAGCCCCCCGACAGGAGCCCTGGGGAGGGAGCTCCAGGCCTCATCCGCTGATCCAGCTCCAGAAGAGGCAGCAGAAGCAGCAGCAGCAGCAAGAGAGTTTCTGGCTCTCGGTGGGTCTCTGGAGTTTGGGTCAGATTCTGATATGAAAAGTGCTGTTGAAAAACAACAAGAACCCTTCAGCATTGGTGACCCACGGTCAGAAAAGGACATCAGCGAAGATGGGGAGTTTAACATGCAAACAACAGCAGGTGGAAGCGGAACTCCAGGCCTCCTTGTGGCTGAGAGAGAGACTCCAACTAGCTTAGGGGGAAATGCGCCTCTCCTGGCTGAGACGCTTGGCAGCACAGCCAGGGCCGGCCGGGCGATGACGGGCTGCGTGAATCTGTCCTGGGGAGAGAAGGATGCCCAGGCTGAGCTCAGCAGACTGTGTCCAAGAGCAAAAGCCCAGGGCGTCTCACGAGGCACCCGCTTCATCGCTCTGCATGAGATGGGCAGGACGGGGATGGATGGGACGAATGCTGAAGGGCAACCTCGGGCTACTCTCACCTCGTTTGGCTTTCTTGGCACCCTCTGCTCTGAGAAAAGTCCCCCCGGAGCTCCTTGTTCCTGAGCCCAACAGCCCAGAGAGGGAAGGAAGGCCACGGCCGGGCAGTTTCCATTACCTGAGGAAGTCAGGCGCTCGAACGATCATGTGCTGGAAGTCTTCCAGGGACAGCTTGCCATCGTTGTCCAAGTCGGCTTCCTCCATCACCTTGTTGCACACCAGGCACACCTCCTCCGGGGTCAACTCTTTGCGGGTCAGCTTGTTCACCGTCTTCTCCAGGTCGGATTTGCAGATGTAGTCGTCATCGTTGAAATCTGCAGATAGAGGGGTGCCTGGGGACCTCAGGGCCGGAGCAGGGAAAAGCTCCACTGCCTCTGAACTTACACATGATCCCCTCAGAAGGTCAGCTCCCTGCTTGGGCGGGGAGAGTAGTGCCAGAGCCATGGCAGGGAGGCAGGGTGGGGGGAGGCCTGCCTAGGAGGGCCTGTGGTGGGGGTGCCAGTGCTGCTTCAAGCCCTCTGGAAATGGGCTTCCTATGCTCAGGTGCACAGGGAAGTCTGCTGCAGTGTTTGTGGAGCACCACAAAAGGTTGTGGAGCACCACAAACCACTTCCACACATGCGCACACAGTGCGGAGCCTCTGCTTTTCAGTGAGATTCCCACTGCCCACTTGCCAGTAACTTCTTGGGCTTCCTTCAATGCTTTTGATAGATCATGGCAGGCAGAAATCCGCGGGGTGCAGTTTCCCCTGTCACTTGATCTCTTTGCGGGTCCAGCCGCCCCTCTGGCCTCTTCTCCTGCCCTGCAGCTACTACACAAAGCCTCTTGTCTTGAAGAGCATTTGGCCAGGGCTGCCCCCAAGAGCATCCCATTGCTGGAGTGACTGGCAGCCGGTGAAGTTGTGTGGCAATGCTCCCCTTCAAAGAGCCCATGCCCAGCTCCCAGGAGCTCTTCCCTGAGGCTGCCACTCAACATTTTGGGGGCCTGAAGCTTGAATTGTCATGGGGGGGGCCTTGAAACCAGCAATGAGGACTGGATAACCACTGTTATTTTATTCAGTGGGGTTCTTCCATGACAGATCACTGACTCTCAAATTTTGGGATTGTTGAAATAAATGCCAAAAAAAAATATTAATCAATAGGACTCAAATCAATGCAACTCAAATTGAGTCTAGTTTTAAGCAATGTAGACTGGAGTTGCTTCTGGGATCCTCTGGGATTAGGAGATTAGCATGATTACTTTCCTAGTAGATATTCCCCTGACCTCACCGTAGATTTTGAAGGCGTAATAAGCCTTGAGATCCCGAGGAGCCATTTCACTCATCACCGAGAACATATCCAGGAAGTCATCCAAGGTCATGTTGCCCTCCCCATCCTCGGAGAAGACCTCAGCGATGCGCTGCCGGAAGGGGTTGTCCTGAGGAAGGAGATGGGATGAGAAGGAAACCAGCCTGGCTTCCGGGCCTCCTCCCCATTCCCCCTGGGGCAGCCTCACTTCGAGGGCAGGTGAGACAGCTGGTGCCAGGCAGCCTCTCCCCACAGAGTCTTCCCTGGGAACTGAACCCCAGGGCCCCTGCCCGCCGCCTCCTGTACCTTCAGCTCAGGCATGCTGCCAATGAGTTCATAGGGGAGCTTCACGTTGGGCTTCTTCGTGTAATCGAGTGGGACCAGCTGAGGGGCCAGGTCACGGTACCTGTCAAACAACCTGCAAGCAAGGAAAGGAGTCTTTCTCACCTGTGGGATGCAGGACCAGGTCGTGGAGGGAGGATGTGGCTTCTCTCGAGCATGCTGGACTGGCAGGAGTCAATCGTCACTGAGCAACATGCAAGGCGTCATCCAAGATGACTTGCACTGGTCCAAATATCAGGACAGCTCACATCTCTGGCCTTCCCACCAAGCAAGGCAGAAGAAAGAGAGCGTTTGGCCAAGCAGCTCTGAAGGGGCCTCCTTTGCTGCTCTGTTATTTACAGTCAAATGTCTGGAGGCAAGGAGAGGTCAGCAAACCCAAGAAGTCGTCTTCTCAGCTGCTGCCTAGAGGAAGCAGCAGGCAGAGGGTGTCCTTCTCCCACAAAAAAATAAAAACCAGGGAGAGGAAGAACTGATCAAGGCTATGCTAAGAATCTGAAAATGTTAGGGGGACTCAGACTGCCACACAGGTCTGTGTGCAAGGGAAGAGAAGGGGGCACAGTAGGGTTTCTTTTGGGGTGGTTGTCTCTGTGTCTGTTTTGCTGATAATTCTGTACATTCAGGTACTTCTTCCCTGCACCACCCCACCAATTCACAACAGGGAATGCTCCTGCAATCCTCGGCTCATTTACTTAGGTCCAGATCCCCAGACGCCATTGGATGCAGTAGGACCTACTTCCAAGTAAGCGTGCATTGGCACAGGAGGCCTAAGTGATTTTGTGCTCAGTCAGTTTTAAAGGGCATTTACCTGCTTCCATTTCCTAAAAGGTTTTGTCTAAATGTGCTTCTTGTGTTTGCTTTTGGTATGTTGGGTTACTTACTGCTTTGTAAGTTGGTTGCCTCGAAACAGACATTTTTAAAAAAGTCAGGATATACAGTAAATCCTAACTAAGCCTGCAGCGTGATCCTTTGCCCCTGCCTGCTCAGAAGCGCAGGCCATTAAACTCAGTAGGATTTCGTCTTGGATTTGCATGCAGAGCACTGCAGCAGAAAGCGCTCACTAGAGGGGAAGTCTAAAAAGTGGGAGCGGGAGTGGGGGGTCTCCTCCTCCTCTGCCTCCTTTTTGCTTCCTTTGTTTACTCGGCAATGGGCTGTCATCAGAGAAAGTGGCAGAGAACAAAGAGGCAGAAGTTTCAAAAGGGCTCCCTATCAATAATGAATGCCTTATTCATGATACAATTATGGTCTTGGCTTCCATTCCAGACATGAAAACATGCCCATACTTAGGTTTCATCAATGCCCCTTTCACTCAGCCTGTGCCCTTGCTACATGTCACACAGCAAATGGCAGAGGGGAGGGGGCACGTTTCTCCTGGGCTGGACGCTCCCCCTGCCTTGCTCTGAGACCCCTCAGCCTGCGGGCCTTGGGTCTCCCTTCCTGGGCACTTATTTGCTTATTCACTGCATTAGTGTATCGCCTTTTCTTTTGGGGAGCTCAAAGCTGTGCCCATGGCTCTCCTATTCTAGCTTCATTACACCCCTGTGAGGTGGGCTAGATGGACAGGGAGAGAGGGGCTGGTAGCTGGATGTGAACTCGCTTCCCCCAAGGGGCCAAACTTTAACCACTCCACCACATTATCTCTGCAGAGTCTCAGCTGGGGGAGCTCCAGAGGCCACAGGAACCAAATGGTTTGGAGTTTATTTGGAAGTATTTCGAGTGTCTTGTGCTCAGCTCCTTTCCGCTTTCTCATTTGGAAGTCTCAAAGTTCAAAACTGAATAAACTTACTAAGAAGGAAACTATGACTCCCAAGGGACTTCTAGCACCTTCTTCTGTCTCACACCCTGGATTGCCCAATGGCTCAGTTGTGTTGAGCGAGAGTCTTAAAAAGCCACTTGGAACCCCCTGATTTAGGCTTCTCTGCTGCAGGGACCCGAAACTGACCCTGCCACTTCCAGCCCCCCCCCCCCAGCTCAGCAGAGGGGATTTCCAGAATGCGGGGCCAGGCGCATTTCATGGCAAATGGGCATCTGTGAAAGGCAGCTTGGGGAAAGGCGGGGAAAGGCCGCTCTGCTTCAGCTGCCCCCCCCCCGAGCTTTTAACAAAGGATAATTCTGACGCAGGTATTTGGATTCTGTAGCCAAACGCATAATCTCACCTGAGAATTTCTTTCCGTGTGAAGAACGTTGCATCCTGAAACAGAAAAGAAATATGAAATCAGGCAGAGAGGGGAGTCTGCGAAGGCTGGAGACCCCCGCCCTGGAGTGATTTCTGATCTTCTCGCAAAAATCCTCTCCTACCCCACCCCCACCCCTGTGCTGTACAGACATTAGCCGTAAAAATAAGCTCTTTGAATCCAATAAAAGGCAGGTTGTTGCTGCTTTGACTCCATCTACTGCTGCTGCTTATGGGCTCCTGCACGGACACACTCCTCGCAGGGCTGCGTTCACACATGGCATTCGCACTCGTGTGGCTTGTCTGCATGTTGACTTGAAAAAGCAGCCGCTCCCGCTTCCTGGCCAGCGTTAGCAAAGCTCTGGTGAGCGCGCAGGCATGGAAGCTCCCGCGCTGCGTCCGCAGGTGCCCTTACCTGATAGGCGTCCAGCTGCTCCGGAGTGAAGATGGTTTGCTTGTTACCCATCTCTGAGCCCTGGGCCCCCTCGTCCCATGGCTCCTGCCCCCGAAGCTGCCTTTCCAGAGAGGCGTCTGGCTGGGGAGGTTAGGAAAAGCTCCAGCAATCGGGCTCTCCGGGAGTGGAGGGGATCAGGTATCGCCCGCTCGCTCTCCTCCATGGACCTCCGGATCATAATAGAGGCATTTCATCAAATCTTCAGTCCGGAGGCGGCACCAGGGGCATGTCCAGCATCACTCACCTGCTGCCTGCGGCGCGCGCCGGCCCCGGAGGGCTCAGGTTACGCCGCGGATGCCAAGGCCCGCTCCGGGCTCGCTCCGTGCGCAAGGGAAGGGGCTGCTGCGCGCGGACGGAGCGGCTTCAGCTCGGCTCCGTGGCGCGGCCTGGCGGCCTCCCTCCTGCTGCCGGGAGGTCTCCCTGCTTCGCCCTCAGCATCTCCCCAAGTGGACTGGAAGAAAAGTGGCTCTGAGCAGCCCTGCGTTGCATTGTCCCAACCACCCAATGGAAATATGTTCGGCCCCAGAGAGAGATATGGGGAGATGGCGGGAGGGAACCCCCTCTCTCTCTCTCTCTCTCTCTCTCTCTCTCACACACACACACACACACACACACACTGCCCACATGGCTGTGCATTTGCAGCCAGCAGCCACACATCTGGTTCGCTGAAACAGGGAATTCAAAATCTCTGAAAACGTCAACACACTTGTTTATTTATCTATTTATTTATTTCATTAAAATATATACACCACTTGACTGTAAAAAAGAAAGAAAGCTCAAAGCGGTTAGAAAAGAATAAAACAAGAAAATTATCAGTAAAGACAGTTCACAACCACTATTTAATGCATTAAAAAAAATCAAAATCAGACATAAACTAAAAGCAGATTAGAACACACCCCATCAATCTCGATATCTGGCTAGGCTTTTCTAAAGTTGTTGGCAGGGGCTGAAAAGAGCACCTGCCTGATAGGGAGTTTCAAAGTGTAGCAGCTGCCATGGTAAAATATTAATTTGTTACGAATGCAGAAGTATGATGTGGGAGTTGTAACTGTACAAGTTTTGCAGATCGAAGTGATCAAGTGATCATATATGGGGCTTGGTGATCTCACAGCAAGGTGATTGTGGCCAAACTTGGGCCTTGCCCAGCCTTTCTCCCATTGCTGCCACCACTTCTGACTTCTGGCTGCTCAGCCTCAGACTGATGCTGGCAACTGATTTAAAGAGAGACAGATGAGGGCACATGCAGCAGCCCAAGGGCGCCTGGCCAGATCACTAGTCAGCATTGCTTGCATTTGGAACTACAATGGTATCTGACCAGCTTCAAGCCTTTGACGTTCTTTCTTGATTAATGAAAATATTCTTGGCAACCCGCAAGCTTAACACGAGTCCACAGCGTGATGCAGCAGCAAAAAAGGCCAATGCTATTCTTGGCTGCATCAACAGAAGTCTTGTGTTTGGATCAAGGGAAGTCATTGTTGTTGTTTAGTTGTTTAGTCGTGTCCGACTCTTTGTGACCCCCTGGACCAGAGCACGCCAGGCACTCCTGTCTTCCACTGCCTCCCGCAGTTTGGTCAAACTCATGCTAGTCTCTTCGAGAACACTGTCCCACCATCTCGTCCTCTGTCATCCCCTTCTCCTTGTGCCCTCCATCTTTCCCAACATCAGGGTCTTTTCCAGGGAGTCTTCTCTTCTCCTGAGGTGGCCAAAGTCTTGGAGCCTCAGCTTCAGGATCTGTCCTTCCAGTGAGCACTCAGGGCTGATTTCCTTCAGAATGGAGAGGTTGGATCTTCTTGCAGTCCATGGGACTCTCAAGAGTCTCCTCCAGCACCAGAATTAAAAAGCATCCATTCTTCGGCAATCAGCCTTCTTTAGGGTTCAGCTCTCATTTCCATACATCACGACTGGGAAAACCATGGCTTTAACTATACGGACCTTTGTCGGCAAGGTGATGTCTCTGCTTTTTAAGATGCTGTCTAGGTTTGCCATCGCTTTTCTCCCAAGTCATAGTCCGGCTCTATTCTGCCTTGACAGACCACACCTGGAAAACTGTTCTGGGCACCATAATTTAAGAAGGGTGTTGACAAGCTGGAACGTGTGCAGAGGAGGGCGACCAAGATGATCAAGGGTCTGGAAACTAAGCCTTATGTGGAATGGTTGAGTGGGGTATAATTTGGCTGGAAAACAGGGGACTGAGCAGAGAGATGATCGCCATCTTCAAATATCTCTAGGGCCCCCACATGGGAGGCTGAGCAATCTTGTTTTCTGCTTCTCCAGAGGGCAGGATCCAAGCTGATGGATTCAAACTACAAGAAAGAAGATTCCACTTAAACATTAAGACAGTAAGAGCTGTTAGACAGTAGAACAGACTCCCTCTGGAGGGGATAGACTCCCCTTCCTTGGAGGTTTTAAAGCAGTGGTTGGATGGCCATCTGGCAGGGAATTTTTTTAAAATAATCCCTGACTGGTGGCTACCCAGCCTCTGATGAAATATGTCCACAGAAGGAGAGTTCACCACCTTCCAAGGGAGCCCCTTGCACTGTGAAACAGCCCTTACTGCCACAAAGTTATTTCTGATTCAGGTAAATAGCTGTGTTGGTCTGACACAGTCAAAAAAATTTTTTTAAATGTCCAGTAGCACCTTAGAGACCAACTAAGTTTGTTTTGGGTACAGTGGTACCTCGGGTTAAGTACTTAATTCGTTCCAGAGGTCCATTCTTAACCTGAAACTGTTCTTAACCTGAAGCACCACTTTAGCTAATGGGGCCTTCTGCTGCTGCCGTGCCACCAGAGCACGATTTTTGTTCTCATCCTGAAGCAAAGTTCTTAACCCGAGGTATTATTTCTGGGTTAGCAGAGTCTGTAACCTGAAGCGTATGTAACCTGAAGCGTGTGTAACCTGAGGTACCACTGTATAAGCTTTCGTGTGCATCACACTTCTTCAGATATAACTTCTTCAGATTGATACGGAAAGGGGGGGCATGCCTTCCTTCACCCTTCTACCGGCCACCAGAGGGTCCGGGGCGATGACCTCAAGGGCTCCCAGCCCCACGTGGACCCCTCAGCCCCCACACCGTTGCACGGGCACCACGCTCTGCCCCAGGCCCCATAAGTGGAGTGCCTTTTCCCTTTCCTACACCGATCCGCTATTACGGGCGAAATAAGCCCAAATTCTTATGCCTCTTTCCCGCTCTATCTTTACTGTGGGTTGACCGTACGAAGCTGTATTCCCTATTCCTTTCAATGGCTGTGTTCTATCCAATCAGAACCATGCATTCGCTTTGCAGAGCTAGCTCAGCGAGCTCCTGCACGCCTCATTTAACCTCTTGACAAGCTGCTGACGGCTCCCCACTGGGAGAACAATGGAACCGAAACTTGTGAACTCATAAAAGTGTCAAATCTTGCTACAATGTATCTATTCTGTTTCCGACTTCAATCACCAATATAAATTGGACTAAAAAGGACTAAAATCTTTAGAAATTCGTATAAAATCAACCACAACGCTGATTGGCTCCCACAACGCCGAGGGCTCCCTTGGACAAAAACAAAGACAACAACCAGGATTACTTGGAGCAAAACAGCAGCCTGTAGGCTTGGCCTTTATCGATCTGTTGCAACAGGGTGCTCCCCTCACTTGCAGGAGGGAGGAGGGACCCAGAAAAATGGTGTGCAAGGCCTTATAAAGACTTTTGAAATTGCCACCCTGTAGATCAAGACCACCCCCAGAAACATCATACATACATCACAGAAGGGGTGTAACCTAAGACCACCCCTCAGGTACATCACACCTACATCACAAAAAAGGCGGTCTAAACATAAATTTGAATGATGTTGTTTTTCTCCTGTCCTTGTTTATCTCCTGTCTGGCAGGTTACTTCAGTGTTTCCCAACCTTTTTTGGGCAAAGGCACACTTGTTTCATGAAAAAAATCTCGAGGCACACCACCATTAGAAAATGTTTAAAAAATTAACTCTGTGCCTATATTGACTATATATAAAGTAACTCTCTTTAATAGGAATCAAATAAACACAAAGAAAGTATTTTATAATTACTTTATTATGAAATAGTAAGTAAACAGAAATATGAAAAATTATAAAATACTTTATTCAGTGCGCAACCTGGGCCTGTTTGGCTGAACACAAAGCTGATATTCTGGCTGGAATCGAAGAAAGACACACACGTAGCTCTTCGTCAACAGCTCTCAGTCTCTCTCTGTATTTAGTTTTTATAGCAAATGAAGGAAGAGTAAGCAGGCTGGGGTGGGTTAAGTAAGGGCTGAAAGTGCCTAGATGAAGTGGGGGAAGCTAGAGAGGAGGTACATTCTGACGTTTGAGGATAGACTAGGTTCTTTATGTGAATGATAGGTGAGTTATTTGACAGATCGAACTGAGAGCAAGGTGTGGCTTGTGTAGCTGGGGTGGACATGAATGTTTGGGGTGCAAACCCCAGGCCGGCCAGGTCCGAGTGGGGGCTGGGAGAGACGGGCCTGCCTGCCTCTGCCTGCGCTGTGGTGTGTTTTGCCCCGACCGACGGACGGACCGACCTGCCAGCTGTCTCCGCAGTAGCAGCGCGGACTGGAGCTCCGTCATTCTCCCCGCCGGTGCCCGGGGAGGGGAGTGTGGGGCGGCCGCTGTGGAAGTGACGGCGTGCTGCTCCTCCTCCTCCTCCACTTGCCGGGCTAGAGCCAGCCGGCTAGCGCTCGCCCCTCCTTGCTCGAGCCGACCCCGCCGCCGGGGGCCTTCCCGTCCTCTCAGCGGTGCCGCCTCGCGTCCCTCGTCCGGGGGTTGGGAGGGGGCTGGGGGGAGGAAGGGGGCGAGGGGGAGCAGCCGCCGCCGCTCCTGAGGAGATTCTGAGGCGGTGGCGGGCGACGCGTGGCGGAAGAGGAGGGGTCCCGCCAGCCCCGCGTTTCTCTCTCTCTCTCACTCACGGAAACCTTCCCCTCAGCTTCTGCCGCTTTTTCTCTTCTTTCCCTCTTCCTTTTTTTTTTTTTTTTAAATGAAAAATCTTTCCTTTCTCTCTTTTCCAGCCCCCCCTCCCCTCTTCACGGAATTTCACTGCACTCGGGCGCCGCAGCGCGCAGGCGCACTGCTCGCTCCTCTTTCCGCGCAGGCGCCTTCTCTCGCTCTTTCGCCTCCTTTTCTTTCTCTCTCGATGGTCCGCCTACAAAGGAGCGAGGGAGGCGCCCGCCATGTTTGGATTTGCATCCAGCAGGAGATGCCGCCGCCGCCCCGCCTCTCACCGCCCGACTCGCCCGCCTCCCTCCCACGGCACACCAGGCAACGTCTCGCGGCACACTAGTGTGCCGCGGAACACCGGTTGGGAAACACTGGGTTACTTCAGTGTTTCCCAACCTTGGGCCTCCAGCTGTTTTTGGACTACAACTCCCATCATCCCTAGCTAGCAAGACCAGTGGTCAGGGATGATGGGAATTGTAGTTCAAAAACAGCTGGAGGCCCAAGGTTGGGAAACACTGGGTTACTTGACTGGATTGCCTGGGGAGCCTAGCCAGTCTTTTGTAATGATAAATACTTAGTTCCTAAGCCATGTCACAGGCTCACACCCTATTCAAACACAGACATACCCTTAAGACAGGATTTGTTAAGGAAAAGACAATGGGGAGGCTTTTCCATTTTCCTTTGAACTTGCAGAGAAAACATTTGGTCAGTTTGGGACAGTTTGGGAATCAAAATGGTTCCAGGTCGGTCTTCCTGTGCTGATCTATGTATGTGCTTGGTTGGTGCACTTATGAACATTTAACATATATCTAAGACCTCAAAATTCCTATCACACAATAAAATAATTCCATTATAACGTTAAAAGAAGCACCCATAATTAAGATGTGCAGCGAAACAATCCCATGAAAACAATGCAGCAATTAACAGAGCAATATGTAATAAATAAATATTTGTGCTAAGAGGAGAACTTTTCCCTTTTTCTGTTAGGGTCCAATGTGCTTTGAAGATATAGCTGTTCGTTTCACAGACGAGGACCGGACTCTGCATAAGGAAGTCATGGAGGAGGATAATGGGATCATGGACTCTACCAGTAAGTCTCCCTGTTTGACCATAATATCTGCTTTGAAATTCAATACATATCTACATGTGATGAAGGTCCACTATTTTGATGGGGCCTACAACACCTGGAATTCTAACATCCCACTGCTCACCTTGAATGGAGGGCTGTTTACTGGTTTGTCTGCGAATATTCTTATTCTTATTTATTCCATGTATACACAGCCCTATATGCGGAAGTCTCAGGGCAGTTCACAAACAAGACCACAACATAAAAACAAACCAAAAACAATAACCCCCCCCCAAAAAAACCCAAAGGAGGCTTATTCTAAAAGGGTGTTGGATGTCAATAAGATCAACCAAAGGTCTGGTTAAAAAGGAACATTTTTGCCTGGTGCCTAAAGGTATATAATGAAGGCACCAGGTGAACTTACCTGGGGAGAGCATTCCACAAAGAGAGAGCCACTGCAGAAAAGACCCTGTTCTCATGTTGCCACCCTCTGGACCTCTCAAGGAGGAGACACACAAAGAAGGGCCTCGGAAGATGATCTCAGGGTCCAGGTAGGTTCAGATGGAAACGGGTGGTCCTTGAGGTATTGCAGTCCTGAGCTGTTTAAGGCTTCATAGGTCAAAACCAGCACTTTGAACTGGGCCTGGAAATTAATTGGCAGCCAGTGCAGTTGGACCAGGATTGGTGTTATATGCTCAAACCGTCTTGCTCCGCTGAGCAACCTGGCTGCTGAATTCTGCACCAGCTGAAGTTTCCAAAACCGTCTTCAGAGGCAGCCAAACGTAGAACGCATTGCAGTAATCTAACCTTGAGGATACCAGAGCATAGACAACAGTGGTTAGGCTCTCCCTGTCCAGATAGGGGCATAGCTGGGCCACCAACTGAAGATGATGGAAGGCACTCTGGGCCACTGAGGCCACCTGAGCCTCAAGCGACAGCAAAGGATCCAGGAGGACCCCCAAGCTATGAGCCTGCTCCTTCAGAGGAAGTGTAACCCCATCAAGAGCAGGTGACCTTCCAGCCATCTGGTCTAGGGTACCACCCACTAACAGAGCCCCAGTCGTATCTGGATTGAGCTTACTGGGTTGAGCATACTGCTGACAACATGCGCCAAACCTCCAGATAACCCCACCCAGCAGTTTAATGTAGATGTTAAACAACATGGGGGATAGGATTGAGCCCTGCGGAACCCCACATTGATGGTTCCATGGGGCTAAAAATCATTCCCCAAGTAACACCCTCTGGGAATGACCATCCATGTAGGACTGGAACCACCTCAAAGTGGTGCCACCCACCCCTAGTTTGGAGAGTCGCTCCAGAAGGATGCCATGGTCGATGGTATCGAAAGCCGCTGAGAGGTTGAGAAGACTTAACAGGGATATGTTTCCCTTGCCTCTCTCTTGACAGAGGTCATCATTCATGGTGACCAAAGCAGTTTCTGGGCCTAAACCCCAACTGAAATGGATCCAGAAAATCAGTTTCTTCCAAAAGCACCTGGATCTAGTCTATGACCACTCGCTCTAGAACTTTGTCCAGGAAAGCAAGATTAGCAACTGGCCGGTAATAGTTAGGTTTTCTGAATCCAGGGAAGGCTTCTTAAGGAGTGGTTTTACCACTGGCTCCTTCAAACAGGCAGGGGCCACCCCCTCTTGTAAAGAGGCATTGATCACCTCCCTGGCCCAGCCAGCTGTTGCCTCCCTGCTTGTTTTTATCAGCCAAGATGAGCAAGGGTCTAGAGCCCAATTGGTCACCCTGACGGATCCGAGCACCTTGTCCACACCCTCGAGCCTTAGCAACTGAAACTGAACCAACACAACAGGCCTGGACTGTGCTCTGGACACCCCTCCAGTTATGCTTTTTTAGGCCTGATCAGGCTGCTCTGAATTGCCCAGGCCTTTTTAAATGTAAGCTTCAAAGTTGTTAGGGATGTTGAAGTAGCTTCTGTCAGGTTCTTTGTTATTGGAGATGGAGGGGATGCCATGATTGGGTCAAACAAAATCCATCACACAAAAGAGCTTTGCTTTAAGAATCTCAAGTTCCCATTCCCATAAGTATTATGTTAAGGCCAGTTAACAAAGGCAGTGAACCCTGCAAGAAGACATCACATCTAATGCCCCTCAGTTTTTCCTCTATCAAAATCATTCATTAGCATTGTTCAATAACTGAGGGCTCCATTTCTTCCTGGGACTATAATCTGTTACTCCCTTCATTGTAGGTGGTGATGAATTGGACATTAAGAACAAGGGAAACCACGGCAAAGTCCACAAAGTGGAGAAACCGTATCAGTATTCAGAGTATGGCGAGAACTTCATTCAGAGCTCCCGTTGCAATCAAACAAATTCCATTGGGAAGAAATCCTATCAGTGCTTGGAATGTGGAAAGAGCTTCAGTAAGAAGGGCACATTCATAGTCCATCAAAAAATTCATACAGAGGAGAAACCATATCTTTGCATTGAATGTGGTAAGAGCTTCAGTGAGAAGCACACATTTATAGACCATCAAAGAACTCATACAGGGGAGAAACCATATCAGTGCCTGGAATGTGGAAAGAGCTTCATCCAAAAGGGAAATTTCACTTCCCATCAAAGAATTCATACAGGGGAGAAACCGTATCAGTGCCTGGAATGTGGAAAGAGGTTCAGTCAGAGTGCCCATCTCACAACCCATCAAAGAATTCATACAGAGGAGAAACCATATCAGTGCTTGGAATGTGGTAAGAGCTTCGCCCAAAAGGGAAATTTCACTTCCCATCAAAGAATTCATACAGGGGAGAAACCATATCACTGCGTAGAATGTGGAAAAAGGTTCCGTAAGAACTGCCATCTCACTTCCCATCAAAGAATTCATATAGGGGAGAAACCGTATCAGTGCTTGGAATGTGGAAAAAGCTTCACCCAAAGGGGAAGTCTCACTTACCATCAAAGAATTCATACAGAGGAGAAACCATATCAGTGCTTGGAATGTGGAAAGAGCTTCATTAAAAAGGGAAATCTCACTTCCCATCATAAAATTCATACAGAGGAGAAACCATATCAGTGCCTGGAATGTGGAAAGAGCTTCAGTGAGAAGCACACACTTATAGACCATCAAAGAGTTCATACAGGGGAGAAACCGTATCAGTGCTTGGAATGTGGAAAGAGCTTCAATCATAGGTCCAGTCTTTCTTCCCATCATAAAATTCATACAGGGGAAAAACCGTATCAGTGCTTGGAATGTGGAAAGAGGTTCAGTCAGAGTGGCAATCTCACAACCCATCAAAGAATTCATACAGGGGTGAAACCATATCAGTGCTTGGAATGTGGAAAAAGTTTCAGTCACAGCACCAGTCTCACTTCTCATCACAGAATTCATACAGGGGGGCAGTGACCATTTAAATGCTTGAAATATGGGAGTTACTTTATGGAAGCACAAAGTTTCATTGAAATGAAAGCAGTGGAAAGACGTTCAGTCACAACACCCATCTGACTTCCCATCAAATAAGCCACAATGGGCATAACCATAGAAATGGGTATCTACAAATTTAATTTTAGGAGATTGTGATTTGTCTGCAGGCAAGGATTGCAATAGTGTGTATGTCCTTCAGAAACACAGCAAAGAAGTCAATGTTGTCTCTACAACCATGGAGTGAAAAAGCCTTGCTGAAATTGAGATACACGACATCTACAGCATTCCCCTGAACCACCAATGTTGTACCTTTATCATAGTAACCTTTTCCAAATGCTCACTGGCTGACTGTTTATCTTTTCTAGGACCTTTTCCTGGTACCAATGTCAAGCTCACTAGTTTTTCAGTTAATCTAGGTCTTATTTTTCTCCCTTTTTGAAGATGGGAACAATATATTGCCTCCTCCAGTTTATTCTCCAGGAATTCTCAAAGATCATGGACAATGGGTCTGAAATCACATCTGCAAGCTCCTTTAATACCCTTGGATGCAGCTCATCAGGCCCTGGAGATCTGAATTCATTTAAAGTAGCCTGGTGTTCCCTTACTACCTCTTTTCATATCTTGGGCTGCAGCTCCCTCTTCACACCATTTATTCTGTTACCACCAGGTTGGGCATCACTTTCCTTTTGGGTAAAGACAGAGGCGAAGAAGGTGTTGAGTAGTTCCACCTTTTCTCTGTCACCCAATAGCATTTCTCCGTGTTCCCCGTGTAGAGGACCTATCACTTGCTTGTTCTTTCTTTTGCTTCAAACATAGCCGAAGAAACCCTTTTAAAAATTATTTTTAACTTTTCCTGCAAGCCTGAGCTCATTCTGAGCTTTAGCCCACCTGCAACTGTATACTCTTTTGTGATTTTCCCTTTCTTAGAAATGCCCTTCTTGAATCTCAGCTGATCTGTAAGCTCCTTATGCAGCCATCCTGGTATCTTCAGATGCCTCCCACTTTTCTTTCTTATTACAGATAGGTAGCCGTGTTGGTCTGCCATAGTCAAAATAAAAAAATTCCTTCCAGTAGCACCTTAAGGACCAACTAAGTTAGTTCTTGGTATGAGCTTTCGTGTGCATGCACACTTCTTCAGATACACTGAAGAATACACAGATACACAGTGTATCTGAAGAAGTGTGCATGCACACGAAAGCTCATACCAAGAACTAACTTAGTTGGTCCTTAAGGTGCTACTGGAAGGAATTTTTTTATTCTTTCTTATTGGAATTGTCTGCATTTGGGCCTTCAATATTTCACCTTTTAGAAACTCATCCATTTTGGAATCCCTTCTCTTTTGAATATTTTTGACCATTGGATCTCACCCAGTGGCTCCTTAAGCTTTATAGGAACCTCTAATTCTTTATTCATTTCTTAACACCTGCATATCAAATATTCATGAAAAATAATTGTGGGGTTTTTGTTGTTGTTCTAGTATCTCGGGGGTCTCAGAAGCTGAAAATGCTGCTGGTCCAAACAATGTTGTTTAACCAATGTTGTAGCTGTAAATATTGCCATTGGGTTACATCTGATTGCTGATTTTTATCTCATAACACAGTGTTGCTTAAAAATTCATCTTCAGCATCCATCAGTTGATCCAAAGTCAAAATACTTGCTTCCATCCAATCTTTCCATATCACCATCTTTCCCCATTTTTTAAACTTGGATTTTCCTATAAAGTCAATATAGCATGGGGAAATTGGCCACATCTTTTTTTTATTAGACATTCCATAACTTTATAACTGACATAATTCTTTCCAAAGTTCTAACGTATTTCGATCCTAATGCTGTCCATCCAACCAAAGGTGCTATGTATGTATATGCCAAAGTTGCCTAAATGGGGAAATTAACACCAGTTGTTGGTGCCCAGTATTTAATGCCTTACATTGTTATAAAACAGTCAGGAGAATTACATGGGGGAAACCCTCTTGTCGCTCAAGATTCCCCAGGGAAGGTACCGTATTTTGCGCCCCATAGGACGCACCTAGTTTTTTGGGGGGGAAATAAAGAAAAAAAATTATTTCCTCCCCAGGTGCGGGGCTGTAAGAACTAGGTCGGGGAACAGCGGGAAGGCGCGCTCTGCCTCCCCGCTGTCCCCCGAGCTTGTGGGGCTGGCGATGGGGAGAAGTGCGCTGAGCCGGGGACTGCAGGCAGCTCTGCGCGACCATCGGGAGCGGAGCGGGACTTCGCGCCTGGCTCCCGGTGGCCACGCAGAGCTGCGCTGACTGCAGGCAGCTCTGTGCAACCCTTGGAGCCGGTCTCCCGAGGGTTGCGCAGAGCTTCCTGAAGCCTGCATTCGCCCCATAGGACGCACACACATTTCCCCTTCATTTTTGGAGGGGGAAAAGTGCGTCCTATAGGGCGAAAAATACGGTACCTTGTTGGTCAAGGGAAGAACCAAGGGAATGCAGAGCAAAGCCACCAGCAAGCCAGATCCTTATTCAAAGAATACTGTTGCAACAGCAAAGGAAGGAAGGAAAGAGACCCGAAACAAAAGGGTTTTACATTTTATACCTTTGGATTTGGGGCAGTTCCTGTTGGTGCAAGAGTCATTCGTTCTCAGAAACAACGGTGTAGTTTAGTCTGTGTGACGTTCCCAGAAGCTGCGAAAAGCCTGGACTGTTTACAGCAGGTGCAAGGACATGTTGGAGAATGTTACCTGGATGTGTGCAGCTCCTGAACTGAACTGAACTGAACTGTCTTAGTCTGATCTCTGCCTTCGAACTGTGAAGATGTAAGCAGAGGGCCTGGTAGCCTATGAGACTGTTAAGCAGACCTCTACCAAGGCTCCGATAGAAAAATTGATTTGTGTATATAATCTGTAACCATTGCGCTTAATGCTGACATTAAAAGACTTCTCTCTACTTTGGATGTTTCCTGTGTTTTATTTTCTTCACTCCATGCTTCACTCTGCTAAATGGGGCCAGGGTCTTTGAAAGCATGCTGGTCCCAAGGAAAAGAGTTTTAATTGCCTAAGAAAACTCCTAACAGGCTGTGGTGGACTGTTGATACCGCAACAGGTTATGGGAGTTTGGTTATGGCAAATATCCCACAGTTCCTTGGTCAAAGTGACCTCCCTAGAAAGGCCATGGTTATGTCACCAAGAGGTGGTACAAACAGATAAGGTAATTTACAAGGCACAGGTCGAATCAATACATTCCAGGTGTTAAGAAATTTTCCAGTGTAAAGAAAATACAAGTTGATTACATTCAGAACATCCCTTTTCAAATATTGAGCAAAATTTATTCGCTGATTTCACATTTACAAACATGCATACAATTATGTTTCATTTTAGAGCTGGAAGGGGGGGGGGAGAATACATGAGATCTGAAGTCTCCAGTCCATTGTAAGAGTTCCTGGGACTATGTGCTAGGAGGAATATACCACATGTCCTTCATGTCTGTATTGGGAAGTTTTGGTCTTCCCCATGTGAGTAAGTGGGGAACAAACCTTTATTTAAGTGTATTTCAGCGAGTGTGTGAGCTTTCCCCCTTTAAAACATCAAGAATTGAAAGGTTCCTCTAAATAGGTGCCCCCCCCCCTGTTTTATGAGGCCCCTTCTAAGTGTTCTGAATGTTCTATTGCGGTTGCTTATCAGACACAGGAGGTGGCAATGTTGAATTTTTAGGAATATTTCTGTTTGACAGCTCAGGAACCGGTTTTCCTTTACTAAAATACTGCATTGGTCAAATGTCTGCTTGGGGAATGTGGGTTTGGGTGTGTTTATCTCCACAACTCCCGTATGGGGGTGTAATTTTTATAACAACGGTAAGCAAGCATGAAGATATAGCTCCAGATTCAGAATCCTGAATCTTTCCTCATTAATTTGTAGTTGTATTTTCTGTAAATATATTATTGGAATTGAAAACCCCATAGAAAATTTCTAACAAAGAATTTATTTTCTGAAAATATTTTATAGATATACGAACTGGAATTCCTCTCAGAATATAAATTAATATGTAATGTTCTTTTTGAGAACATTCAACTTCTCTCCAGGATGAGGCTTTTTAAATAGATAAATAAATAATTTTTTATTAAGATGTTCCCATGATACAGTAAAATTATAACCGCAGAAGATACAAGATTATAACCAGCGGCGTAGCGTGAGTTGTCAGCACCCGGGGCAACGCAAGTAATTTGCGCCCCCTAACCCGGGGCAAGGCAAGTAATTTGCGCCCCCCCCAACCCCTAACCTGCAAGTTGCCGCTGGCGCTGCCGCGCAAACAACGCTGCTTGCTCGGAGGAGGATAGAGGCAGAAGCAGCCGCTGCCTGTGGCTGGGCCGAGGGGATGGCGGCGGCGGCAGGGTGCAGAGGCTGCCCGTGCCCGGCGTCGGTGGCGTCGGCGGCACTGCTGCAGCGGCTGCTCCTCCTGCGAGCAGTGAGTGGAGCGCAGCCATAGCGACGGCGGGGGCGCGCTCTAGGGCGCAAGGCTGGCGGTGGCGGCGGGAAGCCCGGCGGAGGAAGGAACTTGTCCCTTCCCTCTGGACTCGCGCCCCCCCCCAGATGTTGCGCCCGGTGCGGTTGGCACCCCCGGCACCCCCCACGCTACGCCACTGATTATAACTACAGATGAAAAACAAGAGAAACAGAAAAAAGAAAGAAAGGGATATTAAAGATAAAGAAAGGAAAAAGAGAAAGAATAATACAATGAAAAACAGAAAGAATCATTAAGACAGAAATTTTTTTCCCACCTGCCAGTTACATTAAAAATTATGATTATTTTAAGCATTTGGTCCATAGGAACATCCATCTCTTTCCTTTGTAGTGAAGACCAGAATAAAGAGCACAAAACATGATTACTATGCAGTACAGTCCAATCTTCTTCATGATCTTTCAGGGAAAATTTCTTACAGCTCTAACAGTCCCTGCTGTGTCTTCAGTTCTCCAAAGGAGCACAGACCCTGGGTGAGGGTGGAGACTCCCGGAATCCCATGCGTGACTCAGTGGGCCTTGAGGTGGTTGAGAACAGTATTAAGAATAAGCAGTCAATACAAAATGCCAATGCAGTAACAAGAAGAGCTTAACACAAGGATGTAGGAAAATCTTATGTCTTCTCACAGGGGCCAGCCAGATCCCCTAAAGCAGGGGTCTGCAACCCGCGGCTCCGGAGCCGCATGTGGCTCTTTTACACCTTTGCCGCGGCCCCGGGGCAGATACTAGCGAGGGGAGGAGGCGCATTGTGCGCCCCAACACTCCCCACTGTGGCGGGCGCTGTACTGGCTGTGACATCGCATGGGGGGGGTGCGTGCGTTAGTCACGCACCGTCCCGACGTCACCTTCCCACCCGCCCGCCCGCTACATTGTAAGGGGCATGTACGCTGGTCACTGCATTGAAAGGGGGCATGTACGCTGGTCACTGTTTTGAAGGGAAGTGAAGAACACACACACACAAAAAGGTAACTTGTTAATTTAACATTTATTTCTATGAGGAGGAGTAATTCTGAGGGATCAAACAAAGAAATAATAAAAAAGTGACAAAAAAGTTATTTTTATAATGACGAGTTTTGTGGCTCCCGGTTTTTTTTCCTTCGGAAATGGGTTCAAGTGGCTCTTTTTGTCTTAAAGGTTGCAGACCCCTGCCCTAAAGGGAAGAAGCTAATAATAATAATATAAATAAAATTTATTATTTATACCCTGCCCATCTGGATGGGTTTCCTGGGCAAGACAGTTCCATGGTTTAACTCTGTGCTGTGTGAAGGACGACTTTCCTGGCATCAAACAGTCAGTGGCAATGATGCTTCTGAATACCATTGCTGGAAACCACAGGAGGGAAGGGTGGGCTTGTGTTCCGCTTGCGGGTTTCCCATTATGGACATCTGGCTGGACACTGCGAGGACATGATGCTGGTCTACATGGGCCACTGGCCTGATCCAGCAGGCTCCCTCTAGGTTCTTATGTTGTGCTCTCATTTCTGGCAAGTCACTGCCAGTTCAGACCCTTGTGAGGAACAGTTGAAGGAGCTGAGGAGGTTTGGCCTGGAGAAGAGAAAGCTGAGAGGTGATATGAGACTCACCTTAAAGGGTTGTTGCATGGAAGATGGAGCAAGCTCGCTTTCTGCTTCTCCCAATGGTAGGTACCCCTGCGCCTCCAGTGAAGAGCTGGGGTAGACCTCTCTTTGCCCAAGACCCTGGAGAGCTGCTTCCTGCCATAGCGGACTCCATTGGGCTGCATGGACCAGCATTCTGATTCAGTCTTCATTGGCAGTAGGGGGTTAACGGCCAGACAGCTAGCCAACCTGCCTAGCCTTTTCTCTTCCATTCCTTTCTCAGCCCAAGAGCCACATTCCCTTCTGAGGAACCTTCCAGGGGCCACATGTGAGTGATGGGCAGGACCAGAGATAAAAGTAGGTGGAGCAATGAATGTAAATGTTAGCTCTGCACAGTAGGCAAGGTCTGAAAGAGCCATGATCAGACACCTTTCTTTCTTTTCTTTCTTTCTTTCTTTCTTTCTTTCTTTCTTTCTTCCCTAAAAATTTCATTAGATTTTCATAACTTTTAACGAATTAACTTCAGACTTTAAACTTATTATATAACTTGTATAAAGCGATGGATGTGTGACATAGCTAAAGTGGAAAGTGATAGGGGAAAAGCAATGAGGAGTCACTGGCCCTTGACCTGCCCAGGTGTGGCATTCAGGGGGTGGGACCTCAAGTCACCAAATAGCGAGCCAGATCCGTTGGTAACTGCTGAGACAACTTGTATGTTCTGCTTCCACGGCAGGGTCTCTAGCTGTGGTCTTGACCACTCCGTGGTCCTTCTCCATGTTGCTGATCCCCTTCCTGAGAACTGGGGATCTGGGTGCTAGAGAAGTCCTCCAGCTGGTGCAGTGGTGTTTCCCATGGATAGAATACCCATGTGCCACTCCAAGGCTTTTTATTCTTCCACTCTCACTTCCCTTATTCAGCAGTGAGATGCAGCACCAGCAAACAAAAAAGAAAAGAAAATGCTATTCTGGGCTGCATCAACAGAAGTATAGTGCCTGGATAGAAGGAAGTCATGCTCGAATCTAACTTGGTCAGACTCCATCTAGAATTCTATGTCCAGTTTTGGGCACCACAAGTTAAGAAGAATATTGACAAGCTGTAGCATGTGCAGAGGAGGGTGACCATGATGATCAAGGCTCAGAAAAACAAAGTCTTATGAGGAATAGCTGGATTCAATATGTTAAGCCTGGAAAAGAGGAGATTGAGAGAAAGTCTGATAGCTATCTTGAAATATTGAAACGGCTGAAATCTTGAAATATTGAAACATTGAAGGTGGGGCAAGCTCATATTCTCCTGCTCTGGAGGGTAGGGCCCTAATCAATGGCTTCAAGTTACAAAAAAATGAGGTTCTGAGTAAACGTCAGGTAGAACCTTCTGAGAGTAGGAGGTGTTTGACAGTGGAACCGACTCCTTGGAAGACGGTGGATTCTCCTTCTTTGCAGGTTTTTAAGCGGAGGTTGGATGGCTATCTGTCAGTTTAAATTACAGCATTGCGGGAGGTTGGGATAGATGGCCCTTGGAGCCCCTTCCAACTACAGAATTCTACGTTTCTATGATTCTATGATTGTCCTGGTATGCATTCTTTGATGTGAAGTGAGATTGACTCGCTGACTGAAGCTCTTCCCACATTGCAAGCAGTGATATGGTTTCTCCCCTGTATGAATTCTTTCATGCGTCATGAGATTGGACCTCTGATTGAAGCTCTTTCCACATTCCAAGCACTGATATGGTTTTTCACCTGTATGAATTCTTTGATGAGCTGCGAGATGGGTGTTCTGACTGAAGTTCTTTCCACATTCCAAGCACTGATAAGGCTTCTCCCCTGTATGAATTCTTTCATGGGACATGAGGTTGCAACTCTGACTGAAGCTCTTTCCACATTCAGTGCACTTATATGGTTTCTCCCCTGTATGAATTCTTTCATGGGAAGCGAGACTTTCCTTCTGGGTGAAGCTCTTTCCACATTCCATGCACTGATATGATTTCTCTTCGCTATGAGTTCTTTTATGGGAATTGAGATGGGAGTTCCGACTGAAGGTCTTTCCACATTCCAAGCACTGATAAGGTTTCTCCCCTGTATGAATTCTTTGATGGGACATGAGGTTGGAACTCTGACTGAAGCTCTTTCCACATTCAGTGCACTGATATGGATTCTCAATTGTATGAATTCTTTGATGGGCTGCAAGACTTTCCTTCTGGGTGAAGCTCTTTCTACATTCCAAGCACTTATATGGTTTCTCCCTTGTATGAATTCTTTCATGGGATGTGAGACTTTCTTTCCAGGTGAAGCTCTTTCCACATTCCATGCACTGATATGGTTTCTCTTCGCTATGAGTTCTTTTATGGGAATTGAGATGGGAGTTCCGACTGAAGGTCTTTCCACATTCCAAGCACTGAAATGGTTTCTCCCCTGTATGAATTCTTTGATGGAAACTGAGATTTAACTTCTGGGTGAAGCTCTTTCCACATTCCAAACACTGAAATGGCTTCTCTCCCGTATGAATTCTTTGATGCACCCTAAGAATAGCACACTGACTAAAGCTCTTCCCACATTCCAGGCAGTGATACGGTTTCTCTCCACTGTGTGTTCTTTGATGGGAAATGAGTTGGGAGTTACGACTGAAGCTCTTTCCACATTCCAAGCACTGATATGGTTTCTCCCCTGTATGAATTCTTTGATGTGAAGTTAGAGTTTCCTTCCAGGTGAAGCTCTTTCCACATTCCATGCATTGATAGGGTTTTTCCCTTGTATGAATTCTTTGATGAGAAGTGAGACTTTCCTTCCAAGCGAAGTTCTTACCACATTCCAAGCACTGATATGGTTTCTCCCCTGTGTGGATTCTTTGATGGGCTGTGAGATTAGCCCTATGACTAAAGCTCTTTTCACATTCCAAGCACTGATAGGATTTCTTCCCCAATGGATTTCTTCGGAGGGAAGTGGAATGGGAGCTTTGACTGAAGTTCTCTCTGCACTCAGAATATTTACATGGCTTCTCCATGGTGTAGACATGGTCATGGTCTCCCTGGTTCTTAATCTCTGATTCATCAGCATCTGCAACAAAGAAAGAAACGGATCACAGCCTCAGGGAGAAACGCAGCGCTCAGTTATTGATCTTTGCTAATTAATGCTTGGGACACGGGAAGTGAATTAAAAGTAAGGCCTTACAACAGGCTTCACTGCTTTTGCTGACAGGCATTAATGAACATATTTATGGGAACCTGGGTGTCAGGAACGCGTTAGCAATAAATCACATGGAGTAAGTGAAGTTAACTCTTTAAGAGAAGAAGCAGCCTGCTCAGTAGTGTCAGGCTTTACAAACACAGCAACACTTTCCAGTAGGTCTTGCCCCTAGGCTTCTAAGAGTCTAAGATTCTATGATTCCAATGTCAGTCATCTCTTTGGTCAACCAGAAACTGACAGAAACTGACCTTGCCCCTATCAGACAGTTATGGGAACTGAAGGTCCCTGCCTTCCCACAACGGACTAAGCCCCCTCCTCTCCTGGATCCTTCCCAAGCGATCTGAGACTCCGCCGGTGGAATTGTCTCTGCTCCTCCCCCTTCATACCTCTTCTGGTTTAGGAAGATGAGGGGGGAGAGGAGCTTGTCACAGCAGGAGGGGGAGACACCCTGGCTTCTTCACCAGCATAACTCTCTTCCTCAGCTTCTGCTTCTGGACTTCTCTCTTCCACAGACTCCCCCTGCTGCTTCCTCCCACCATTGCTCTGCATCCAGCCAGTCCATGAGACAGATTTGAAAAGCCTGGCTCTTTTTTGGCCTAATAATGGAGTTTGCACCATATAAAATGTTAGACATCACTTTGCTCAACCAAACACTAACAGAAGCAGAAACAGAAAAACCTGACAGAAGCTACTTCAACTTACATAAGATATCTGAAGCCTGAATTTCTAAAGGACTAGGCAGTTCAGACCAGCTAGGTTTAAAAAGGCAAAACTGGAGGATAACTCTATTCACGGTTCACTGTGGGGGTATCGGAATCCCAGATGCTCTTGGTGGTGTTATTGTTTAGCTCCATCAAAACATTGCAGGTTAGTGACACAGAGATACCCATTGAATTTCAAAACAGGTATCATGACCCAACAGGGAGCCTTACCGAGAGAGTCCATAATCCCACAATTCTCCTCCATGACTTCCTTATGCAGAGCTCTCTGGTCAGGATCCAGCAACGCCCATTCCTCGTCTGTGAAATGAACAGCTACATCTTCAAAGCCCACCAGACCCTAAAATAAAAAGGGAAAGGTCCCCTTCTTAGACAACATACAGATTATCTACTACACATTGCTCTGTTGTTTTCTGCCTGTTCATTGCTGTTTTGTTTTAATGTAATTGTTTTACTGTACATTTTAATTATGGATGCATATTTAAACTTTTTAACAAAACTGTTTTATTGTGTATTTTAATTACTGGTATTCATATTTGGGGGAATGGGTGGAACTCCAAATGGTGTTCTTCAGATCATTCTGTCTGCTCAAACATTCCAGTTTCCCTCTTTGCTCTCCCTGTCTACTGTTCTGGAGGGGGAAACCTTCACAATGTCACAGGGAGGGGAAGGAGAAGGAAAAGCCATTTAGTGGAACTGGTGGGGCTGGTGAGCTGATTCCTGGCCACTGTTATTTTATGATTTGCCAACTGCTTAGAAGCCTATTTTAGCATTAAATGATAAACTTAAAAATGAAACTGAAGCCGCTGATAATTAATACTAGCAACATTCAGGAGGCTAGTTAAGGTGAGGTGGTTGTTCATCATTCTCAGCACAAAAGCCTCTTGGAATGGCCTTTACAGCCATGGTTAAAGGCAGTTTTCAAAGAGGCCAAGAGCAACAGAAGCCTGGCTGCCTCATCTCACAGCCTCTTTGCCCCACAATCCTTCATTCTCCCTACCTGATCTGGTTCCACGGCTGCTGCATCTCTGCCTTCACGCAAAGATGGATAAGCATCTCTTGCCAGCATCATTCTGTCACCTGCGAGAGACAAAGGTAAGTGGCAGGCCATTTTCACATGCTCCTCTTAGAGGTGAAGCAGTGCATCTCTAACTACAGGTGGGCCTGTAAAAAAGTCTCACCTACTGAGTGCATTTTGACTTGTATCTTAGCTAGGTAAAAATACATGTCCCCACTTTGGGCTCTTGGCCCCTAGTGTCCTCCCCAAAATGTTGGGGGGGGGGGAACCCACAGATTAGTGGCAAAATCTACAGAATGTGTGACCAAATGGGGGAAAACCCTCCTTCCTCCTTACCCAGTGGTCTCTCTTTGGTCTCCAATGGAGTCTTCTCTGCCTCAGAGGAATCCAGGCCCATTTCTGCAAAGATAATCTTTCCCTGAAAGGGCAGAAGGGATTGCAAGCAGAGAATGGAGAGAAACATTAGAAAAGGACTGGGAGAGGCAAAAACTTTAGGGGTATCCGATCTCATTCCTTGGAGGCTTTCCAAATAAGATTGGGGGATTAAGAGAGAATTTTGGGATACTCTCTCTCATGTTCAGAGCGCCTTGGGAATACCCAGAGGAAAGTCTCTCTCACCTGCTTTCTCTCTGCCTGCTTCCTCTCCTCTGCCTGACTCAGGAGGAAACCTTCAGCCAGGGCCACCGCCTGGGAACTGGTCTCCGCTCCACATTCCCGCACCCAACTCTCCATCTCAAGTGGAAGGACAGCCAGGAACTGCTCCAAGATCACAAGATCCAGCATCTCAGCTTTTGTGTGCCTTTCTGGCTTCAGCCACTGATGGTCAAGGTGGTATAATTGGCTGCAAACCTCTCGAGGTCCTTTGGCCTCCTGGTAGCAGAACTGCCTGAACTTTTTTCTCTGCGCATCTGAGCTGAAGGTGTCCTCCTCACCCAGGACCTTCTGCATGGAGCTTTCCCAGAATCCCCCACTGCTCCCAGTTTGGATGACATGGCCTCTTCCTGCTTCAGGGCCAGCTGAGTCTTGCTCACCCATCTGGGCTCTCAGGAAGCTTCCAAGAGATCGGAAGGAATCCCTTGTTCTTCTGCCCAGTTCCGTCTGTCCTAAGTAGAGGCGTTTGCAAATCCTACAAAGCAAATATTATTCTGTTATGAAACAGATACACGGTCAAGAGAATAAAAAGGTTTCCTGAGAAAGTGTGGGTGAATCTTGCTAGGAACCAGGGCTGGACTGAAACATAGCCCAGACTCTGAACTTTCTTTTTCCAAAACGGAAAAGGAGAAGCCAACATCTAGGCCAGACATCCCCTCCAGATGTTTTGGGACTACAATACCCATCATCCCTAGCTAGCAGGACCAGTGGTCAGGGATGGTGGGAACTGTAGTCCCAAAACATCTGGAGGGCCAAATTTGGGGGTGTCTGATCTAGGCCTTCTAGAAGGGAAATTACCATGCAAAATTTGCAGGAAACATAGAGAATTTGCAGAGGCGTTTGCAACTTCTACAAAGCAAATACATTGTTTTGTTATGAATTTGATACACAGCCAGGAAAAGAAAAAAGTTCCCAGAATCTTATTAGGAACAAGGGCTGGACTGCAACACAGCCCAGACTCTGAACTTTCTTTTTCAAAAAAGGAAAAGGAGAAGCCAGCATCTAAACCATTTTAAAATGCTTGCAATCTGCTATGGAACAGTGGTAATAGTAGTAAAAATACCAACAAATAACAACAACAACAACAACAACAACAACAACAACAACAACAACAACAACATAAAGCCTCAAGCATGGGGGAAAACCTCAAGTTAACACACAGACCTTCCAGAAACGGGGGGGGGGGGGGGTGTTTGGAATCTGCAGTTTTGAGCATTTGCCTCAATCTCAGGCGCTGACCTCTAATAATGAACCATATGTTGCAGATATTCTCGTAAACTAATTGTGAAATACAAATGACAAGAGAAGCCTCGGTCAGTTTATCTGTCTCCTTTCTTCTTCCTAGCTTTCTCCTTTTCCTTCAACCCAGGAGGTATTTTCCCTCCGAGCCAGAGCAGAGTGGGGGGCTGCAGTGCCTCCGAGGCTCCAGCAGAGGGCGGGAGCCTCTCTCTCTCTGATTGGCTGCCAGCCCTTTTGGAGGGAAAATCCGAGGAGCCCTTTCTGAGGGAGAGAGTTGGGCAGGGCCTGGTCAGAGAGGGGAGAGGGGGATTATTATTATTTTATAACAATAGCAATTATTATTATTATTATTCAAAGAGGTTCTGTCTGAGGGAAAACTGGCTTTGATCTAAGAGGGGAGGTAGGGATATTATTTATTATTATTATTATTATTATTATTATTATTATTATTATTAGCGCTGTCTGAGGGAGAACTGGCTCTGATCCAAGAGGAGAAGGAGCCTCGCAGCAGCTTACATACAAAGACGACCCAGTGGAGGGTCTGGGGAGAATATGGAGACAGGATTTAATCTGGAGGTCCGAGTCTGAGGCAGGAGAGGGAGAAGCTGTGGGAAGATGGACTAAAGCAGGGTCTCCTTCCAGTCAGGAGGGGAGAGATCTGCTAGGAAAAGGAGACCCCCAAACCAAGAACAAGGCCTGCGAGGATCCCCTGGGTCTGTGGGAAATCCCTCAGGAGTGGGATGGCTAAGAGAGAGGCGGACGAACGAAAAATGCCCCTCGCTCAGGAACCAAAGTATTAGGCTGAGAAGGAAGCTGCGCTGCATTAAAAGTATTTAAGTGTAGCCCTGGTCATAACTAAGTAAATGAACAGAAACCGAGTTAATTCTTTTACCTCCTGTGGTAGAAACCTGAACATTTAACTGAAGTGCAACAAGAGAGCTTTTAGCAACTGAAGTTTAAGAAAAGCTGTGCATGTACTACAGTGAGATCTTTCTATTTAGTTTACGTAATAAGCCAACTTTTATTTGGAAGAATGCACCTCCTGACCCCAAATTTGTTTCATGGACCTCTTCTTTTGTAAATAAGACTGTTCTTGTCCATTCAGCTCCTGCCTAAGTCTCTAAATCACTAAGTTTCCCCTCTCACAAGGGAGCCTGTGGGAAATTGCAAAAATTTGTGTAATTTGCATATCATGAGGTGGGTTTGCTATACAGTGGTGCCCCGCAAGACGAATGCCTCGCAAGACGGAAAACCCGCTAGACGAAAGGGTTTTCCGTTTTGCAGGTGCTTCGCAAAATGAATTTCCTATGGGCTTGCTTCGCAAGACGAAAATGTCTTGCGAGTTCCTGCTGGGTTTCTTTCCTTTCCCCTCCCTTTTCCCCAAGCCGCTAAGCCGCTTATCAGCTGATCGCTAAGCCGCTTATCAGCTGATCCGCTAAGCCGCTTATCAGCTGATCCGCTAAGCCACTTAACAGCTGATCACTAAGCCGCTTAACAGCTGATCCGCTAAGCCGCTTATCAGCTGATCCGCTAAGCCCGCTAATCCGCTAATGGGCTTGCTTCGCAAGACGAAAAAACCGCAAGACGAAGAGAATCGCGGAATGGATTCTTTTCGTCTTGCGAGGCACCACTGTATTTAATGGGGGGCAGTTAGTCCTTTATTAGTTGATGGTCACTGGTGGGATCCAAGAGCCCAAAGCAGGGTTCATCAATTTTCACATAACTAAAATAAGAAATGGCTAAGGTAAAGGTACCCCTGCCCGTACGGGCCAGTCTTGCCAGACTCTAGGGTTGTGCGCTCATCTCACTCTATAGGCCGGGAGCCAGCGCTGTCCGGAGACACTTCCGGGTCACGTGGCCAGCGTGACAAGCTGCATCTGGCGAGCCAGCGCAGCACACGGAAACGCCGTTTACCTTCCCGCTATAAAGCGGTACCTATTTATCTACTTGCACTTAAGGGTGCTTTCGAACTGCTAGGTTGACAGGCGCTGGGACTGAATGACGGGAGCACACCCCGCCGCAGGGATTCAAACCGCCAACCTTTCGATCGGCAAGTCCTAGGCGCTGAGGCTTTAACCCACAGCGCCACCCACGTCCCTTAAGAAATGGCTGCCAATGTCCAAATGCCCTCGGCACGTGAGGCTTTTTCTGTGGCCCATCTCTCGCTCGCCATGCACAGCTCTACCTCTGGCTTCTCATTCACCTTTCTGTCTCACAGATGGCGGAGGGATTCTGGCAAGACCGCCTCATCCAGCTTTTCTTGGTGGCGGAGGAGAAGTCGCGGCTGTGGAACCAGACGAGGTGGGGAGAAGGAGCATGGGGGGGAGAAGAGGCCGGGGGGTGTAATGAGGTGGGTCTGCTATATTTAATGAGGAGCAGTTGGCGGGGTGAATCCGTCACACATGGGGGGGGGGGAGAGATAAAGCCTAAACAGGGGTCAACAACCTTTTTCAGCAGGGGGCCGGTCCACCGTCCCTCAGACCTTGTGGGGGGCAAGACTATATTGGGGGGGGAATGAACGAATTCCGCAGCCCCACAAATAACCCAGAGATGCATTTTCAAAAAAAGGACACATTCAGGATTTACCCCGCCTCCTCCCAGCAGGAAGGGAGCCCCCACTCCAGCAGGGAGGCACTGACCCCTCCCTGGCCCAGCCAGCCCCCCCCCCCTGCTCCTTCTCATCCTCCCAGAGGGGCTCAGACGGATCCCAGCACTCAGTCCGCATCCTCCAGCCTGACGGACTGAAACTCAACAGGACGAGACTGGGCTCTGGACCCCCCAGGAGACTCATCGGCTATTGCAGCAAACTCAAGTCTGGGGGGATGAAAGCCATGGCTTCCCCACAAAGCGGTGAGCAGCCTTTGCTATAATAAAAATGATAACAATTATAATAATAATCATCATCATCATCATCTAATTGTACCCCGCCTATCTGGCTGGGTTTCCCCAGCCACTCTGGGCGGCTTCCCACAAAATGTTAAAATACATCAAACATTAAAAGCTTCCCTAAAGAGGGCTGCCTTCAGATGTCTTCTAAAAGTCTGGTAGTTGTTGTTCTCTTTGACATCCGCTGGAAGGGCGTTCCACAGGGTGGGCGCCACCACCGAGAAGGCCCTCTGCCTGGTTCCCTGTAACTTGCCTTCTTGCAGGGAGGGAACCACCAGAAGGCCCTCGGTGCTGGACCTCAGTGTCCGGGCTGAACGATGGGGGTGGAGACGCTCCTTCAGATATACTGGACCGAGGCCATTTAGGGCTTTGAAGGTCAGCACCAACACTTGGAATTGTGCTTAGAAACGTACTGGGAGCCAATGTAGGTCTTTCAAGACCGGTGTTATATGGTCCCGGCAGCCGCCCCCAGTCACCAGTCTAGCTGCCGCATTCTGGATTAATTGCAGTTTCCGAGTCACCTTCAAAGGTAGCCCCACGTAGAGCGCATTGCAGTAGTCCAAGCGGGAGATAACCAGAGCATGCACCACTCTGGCGAGACAGTCCGCAGGCAGATAGGGTCTCATCCTGCGTACCAATGGAGCTGGTAGACAGCTGCCCTGGACACAGAATTGACCTGCGCCTCCATGGTCAGCTGTGAGTTCAAAATGACTCCCAGGCTGCACACCTGGTGCTTCAGGGGCAGAGTTGCCCCATTCAGGACCAGGGAATCCCCCACACCCGCCCGCCCCCGTCCCCCAGAAACAGTACTTCTGTCTTGTCAGGATTCAACCTCAATCTGTTAGCCGCCAGTTTGCTGTAAAGGAAGAACAGGGTTGCAGCCCTCCTGCAAAACCACCCGCCCCCCGGCTTTGCAGAGAGCAAGGAGAGGGCGCAGGACCCTGGGGGGCACGCATGATCTGAACGCGCCCCCCCCTGCACCCTCGCCTGCAGCCCAAAGGGAGGAGAGAGAGAGGAGACTCACCAGATTGCAGCAGGAGCCCCCCAGGCAGCGAAGCTTGCAAAGGAGACACACAAAACATCCACGCCCCGCTTGCAGGAAGTGACCTGCCCCCCCCCAACACCATTCTCTCCTCTCTAGGAATTCGGCTCAGTTCCTCTTAACCCTTGGCGAGCCGAGCGCCCCAGCTCATCCCCACCCCCCTCTCTCTGCGTTTTCTTCCTCCAGAGCCGGAGCGCAGGAGGAGCCCCGCACATTGCTGCCCCCCCCCAGATGCTGTGTTTTGGGGGATCTGAGCTGGTCTCCCCCTTGGCCAGAAAAAGCTTGCAGACAAGAAGGAACCAGATCCCACGTGCAGCTGAGCCACGTTCACGGCTCGCCCTTCCCCGCAAGGCTGCGGGCCTGGCGAGTTGAAGGGTGGGGGGTGGAAGGGGGTGGGTGTAGGGGGTGGGTGTAGGGGGAGTCCCACCCCTTCAAGGCAGCGTGCCAGTCCCACCCCCTTCCTTCCTTCCTTCCAGTCTCCTGGGGGCCTGATCCTGGACGCCCAGGAAGACACCTCTGCCACTGTAATCCACTGGTCTACAGATGCCTCAGAGGGTTGAGACTCTGGGGAGATGTCCTGAGGGTCGGAAGTCCCAGGTCCTACGTAAAGGGACCCCTGACCATTAGGTCCAGTCGTAGCCGACTACGGGGTTGTGGCGCTCATCTCGCTTTATTGGCCGAGGGAGCCGGAATACAGCTTCTGGGTCATGTGGCCAGCATGACTAAGCTGCTTCTGGCGAACCAGAACAGTGCACGGAAATGCCGTTTATCTTCCCGCTGGAGCGGTACCTATTTATCTACTTGCACTTTGACGTGCTTTCGAACTGCTAAGTTGGCAGGAGCAGGGACTGAACAACAGGAGCTCACCCCGTTGTGGGGATTCGAACCACTGATCTTCTGATCAGCAAGTCCAAGGCTCTGTGGTTTAACCCACAGTGCCACCCATATCCCTCAGGTCCTAGATAGCGGTTCCCAAACACTTTAGGGCCGCTGCCCCCCAACACCCCAGTGCCTCCTACCAGATAAAAGCATTATTCAGAATAGCCGTTTGCACAACCCACGAAGAAAGATAAAAACAATAAAATTCTAAACAGCAACGGTTGCATTTATTCAAAATCCAATTAAATATACGTAGTTTAATTAACTCATGACAAAACCAATGAACCTGATCAAGTGGTATCAGCTTTTCAAAGTCTGGGAGTTTACACTGCCACCCCTTTGCCTCTTAGTGCCCCCCAGGAACAAAACCCTTCAGAGGAGGCACAGGTTTTAAGTGTCGAGGTGGAGCATTCAAGGGGCGGAGCCTAAGGTTAGCGAATAGTGAGCCACATCCATTGGTAATTCCAGGCCACCCCTGACACAACTTGTATGTTGTAGTTTTCTTAAAAAGGGGGGAGGAATTATATGTATATCCTAACCCATAAATACGATATTATCATCATAATACTAATATAAACATCTTTAGCCTACTACATTTTGTATTAAAAAGGTAAAGGTAAAGGGACCCCTGACCATTAGGTCCATTCGTGGCCAACTCTGGGGTTGCGGCACTCATCTTGCTGCATTGGCCAAGGGAGCCGGCGTACAGCTTCCGGGTCATGTGGCCAGCATGACTAAGCCTGGAAACGCCATTTACCTTCCCGCCAGAGCAGTACCAATTTATCTACTTTCACTTTGACATGCTTTTGAACTGCTAGGTGGGCAGGAGCAGGGACCGAGCAACGGGAGCTCACCCTGTTGCGGGGATTCAAACAGCCGACCTTCTGATCGGCAAGTCCTAGGCTCTGTGGTTTAACCCACAGCGCCACTCACGTCCCTTTATTGTTAGTAAAAGGTAGGTAAAGGTACCCATGCCCGTACGGGCCAGTCTTGACTCTAGGGTTGTGCGCCCATCTCACTCAAGAGGCCAGGGGCCAGCGCCGTCCGGAGACACTTCCGGGTCACGTGGCTAGCGTGACATCGCTGCTCTGGCGAGCCAGAGCCACACACGGAACGCCGTTTACCTTCCCGATAGTAAGCGGTCCCTATTTATCTACTTGCACCCGGGGGTTCTTTTGAACTGCTAGGTTGGCAGGCGCTGGGACCGAACAACGGGAGCGCACCCCGCTGCGGGGATTCAAACCGCTGACCTTTCGATCGGCAAGCCCTAGGCGCTGAGGCTTTTACCCACAGCGCCACCCGCGTCCCATTATTGTTAGTAGGTAGGTGTAAAAAGTATTCCCTGGCTTTCTAGTTTCTATCACTTGGTCCAGAGTCAATATACCTGTTTCCATTAAATTCTTCCACAGTATCATCTTTTAAGCAATTTTTTATATAGGGTTTCCCCACAGCGCAAGTTTGGCATGCGAGTATAGATCAACTTTATTTTTATTAGACAATATGTTCCATATCTTTTTTTTTTATAATAATATTTTATTAGGGTTTCCAAAAAGTTAACAACCAACAGAAATCAACAAAAATCACGAAAACAGACAACAAACATCAAAAATCCAAACAAAAAAGCAGAAAAAAGAAAAATACAAAAGAAATTTAACATAAAAAGAACACTCTTTCATACTGATAACTTTCAAAACCTTATTCTCTTTACTTCCACCCGCCTTCCCTTCTTGTATTCTATTTTAAAAATTAATTCAGCAAGATCATTGATTATTCATTTTAAACCTTTATCCCTCCCTTTATAGTCTATTTATCTTAATCGCTAGAAACCCCTTCATTTCATTTTCAGAGCCCTCAGCATTCATAAATTTTACAGTATTTTTGTAGATAGACTTTAAACTTCTTCTAGTCCTCTTCCACCTGCTCCTCTCCTTGATCTCAGATTCTGCCAGTCATTTCTGCCAGTTCCATATAGTCTATTACTTGCATCTGCCATTCTTCCAAGGTGGGTAGATCTTGCGTCTTCCAATGCTTTGCAATAAGTATTCTTGCTGCTGCTGTTGCATACATGAAAAAGGTTCTGTCCTTCTTTGACACCAATTGGCCGACTATGCCCAGGAGAAAGGCCTCTGGTTTATTCAGAAAAGTATACTTAAATACCTTTTTCAGTTCATTATAGATCATTTCCCAGAACGCCTTAATCCTTGGGCACGTCCACCAAAGGTGAAAGAATGTTCCTTCAGTTTCTTTACATTTCCAACACTTATTGTCAGGCAGATGATAAATCTTTGCAAGCTTGACTGGTGTCATGTACCACCTGTAAATCATTTTCATAATATTTTCTCTTAAGGCATTACATGCCGTAAATTTCATACCGGTGGTCCACAACCGTTCCCAGTCAGCAAACATAATATTATGACCAATGTCTTGTGCCCATTTTATCATAGCCGATTTAACAGTTTCATCCTCAGTATTCCATTTCAACAGCAAATCATACATTCTCGACAATATCTTAGCATTGGGTTCTAACAGTTCTGTTTCCAACTTTGATTTTTCCACCTGGAAGCCATTTTTACTGTCCAAATTATAGGCCTCTCTTACTTGAAAGTAATGTAACCAATCCTGCACCTTATTCTTAAGTTTCTCATAACTCTGCAATTTCCACCTGTCCCTTTCTTGTTCCAAAATTTCCGAATATCTCGGCCATTTAGATTCCATATTAAGCTTTTTCACAGCTTTAGCCTCCATTGGCGACAACCACCTAGGAGTCTTACTTTCCAACAAATCTTTGTACCTAGTCCAGACATTAAATAGTGCTTTCCTGACAATATGATTTTTAAAACCTTTATGAGCTTTAACCTTATCATATCACAAATATGCATGCCACCCAAAAGCATTGTTAAAACCCTCTAAATCTAAAATGTCAGTGTTCTCAAGAAGTAGCCATTCCTTCAGCCAGCAAAAAGCTGCTGCTTCATAATATAACTTAAAGTCCGGCAGGGCAACCCCCCCCCCCTCTATTCTTAGTATCGGTAAGGATTTTGTATTTTATTCTGGGCTTTTTGCCCTGCCAGACAAATCTTGAAATTTCTTTTTGCCACTTCTTGAAACAGTCCATCTTGTCAATGATTTGTAACGTCTGAAACAAAAATAACATTCTTGGCAATACATTCATTTTGATAACCACAATTCTACCCAATAAGGAAAGCTTCAAGTTTGTCCAAATTTCAAGATCTTTTTTCACTTCTGACCAACACTTCTCATAATTATCTTTAAATAGATTAACATTTTTGAAGTCATATTCACCCCTAGGTATTTCACTTTTTTCACCAATGATAAACCTGTTTCCCCCTGAAACCTTTCCTTCTCAGTCGATGTTAAATTCTTCTCCAAAACCATAGTTTTCGATTTATTCAATTTAAAACCTGCCACATGACCAAATTCTTGTATTATTTCCAAAGCTCTTTTAGTACTGGGAATTGGCTCCTGTAATGTCAGTACTAGGTCATCTGCATATGCTTTAAGTTTATACTGTTTAACTCCGACCTGTATACCCTGAATCTGTTGGTCCCTTCTAATCATGTTCAGCAAAACCTCCAGGACTGAAATAAAAAGCAGAGGGGAAATTGGGCAGCCTTGTCGTGTCCCTTTCAATATGTTCCATATCTTTTAAACTGACTTAGTTCTTTCTAGAGTCACCTGGGATTTCAAATATTTTGATCCTAGTACAGTGGTACCTCTGGATACGAACAGGATCCATTCCAGAGCCCCGTTCACATCCAGAAGCGAACGCAACCTGCACATGCGCAGGTCGTGACTCGCCACTTCCGCGCATGCACGTGACGTCATTTTGACCGTCTGCACATGCGCGAACGGCAAAACCTGGAAGTTCCGTTACTTCCGGGTTGCTGCGGAGTGCAACCCAAAAGCGCTCAACCTGAAGCACATTTAACCCGAGGTATGACTGTATTCTCCAGCCCACCAAAGGTGCTGTATGTGCATATTCTAAGGTCACCCACATGGGAAAATTAAGACCAACAATGAGTTTCCAGTATTTAATACATAACAGTAGATATGTATAATGTAGATAAATATAAAGGCATTTCCTAAACAGCGAGTTTATCATTTGAAAACATGAGATATAGAAACTGCAAGTCCTCTCAAAATATAAATTAATCTGGGAACTATATTCATTTTGAGAACATTCCGCCTTCTCCAAAGGGTAAGGCTCAATGACTTCTGTATATCAATACAGTGGTACCTCGCAAGACGAATGCCTCGCAAGACAAAAAACTCACTAGACAAAAGGGTTTTTTGTTTTTTGAGCTGCTTCGCAAGACGATTTTCCCTATGGGCTTGCTTCGCAAGACAGAAACGTCTTGCAAGTTTGTTTCCTTTTTCTTAACACCGTTAATACAGTTGCGACTTGACTTCGAGGAGCAACTCATAGAACGCGGTGTGGTAGCCTTTTTTGAGGTTTTTAAAGACTTTGGTGATTTTTGAAGCTTTTCCAAAACTTTCCCGACACCGTACTTCGCAATACGAAAAAAATCACAAGACGACAAAACTCGCGAAACGAATTAATTTCGTCTTGCGAGGCACCACTGTATATGAAGAAATCTCTTTTATTATTTTCTTTATATTAAGTTTGACTTATTTTTTTTATCTCTTGGTATTAAGCTGCCTAGATATTGTAGAGATTTGGAACAAATCTGGAATTGATATTCCTTGAAGTAATGTGCAATCAGATTTTGGCCTACTGGCATCAATTCCGATTGGACCAATTAACAGAATAATAGAATAGAATAACCTGATATTGTACCAAAAGCATCTATCATTTGAAATAAGCAATAAAACTAGTTTATATTTAAATGTATGGTGAACTACTCTGTGAAACTCAGTGTTGTCTCATGGTGAAAGCCAAGCGTTCGAAGCAGATATTAAAAAGCAATGGCGAGATAGGACATCCTTGTTTGGTTCCTCAGGCCTGAGGAAAGGTGGCAGAGAGATTACCATTCTCTTTGACTCTTGACATAGGTGCTTCATAGATTACTTTAATCCCTTTTAAAATATCCAAAGGAAATTCAAATTTAAGTAAAGCTACTTCCATGTACTGTTTACGGATTTTGTCAAAAGCCTTTTCAGCATCTAGCGATATAATTACAAACTGGTCTTTATCTCTATTTTGATCTACCAAATCCACCACTAATCTAATATTATCTGCAGTTTGTCTCACTTTTATAATGCCGGTCTGGTCACCCTTGACTGGCTATTACCTGATGAATTTGCTAGAGTCCTTCCAAAAGTGTCCAAAGCTCTTGGAAAAAATCCTCCATAAACTTAGTTGCTTGAGCCCGAGTAGGAGAATTGGTAACCCCATTACTATCCATGAGAGTTAAGATTCCAAAATAGTGAGGCTTTTACTTGAGTTCTTTTCACACAAGACAAGATGCATGTTCTCCCTCTGCTGCTGGCTTTCTAGCTGTGGCCTTGAAGCACACTCCTCCGATCCTCTCCCTGGAGCTGATCCTGCCTTCCCTTCCTGACAGCTGGGGACCTGAGCACTAAGGAAGTTCTCTGGCTGGTGCGGGGGTCAGTTTCCCTTGGATAGAACACCCATGTACCACTCAAAGACTTTTCATTCTTCCACTCTCACTTCTCCTCTTCAGCAGTGCAATGCAGCAGCAGCAGCAGCAAAAAAAAAAGCTGATCCTATTCTGGGCTGCAACAAGTTCCCTCTCCTTTCTCCTCCTTCTTAAAAGTTTCTGCCCCATGTGTCTCCTTAGCATGAACAGAAAGTTCCTGTCTCGGGACTATTTTGGACTCTTGGCACCCTTCCCAGGAAAGGGGAATGAAAGCAGTTCAGCATGTCCAAAGATGCTGCAGCTGAATGAGATAAAAGTCAGTTCTCAGGCTTGAGTATTCTTGGCAATGACAGAGCCTATTCATTAACTTTTTGAAGCCTTCTCGTACCGATAAAGGAATAACATTTTTCCTATGCATCTTGTGAGAAAAGCAGAGAAGAACAGAGAAAAGCTGTTTTGGATTTTTTTTTTAGAAGACAAAAGGAATTTTGGACAGTTTTGACGCCTGGGGTGATTATTGGGGGGGGGGGGGTTGACTTCGGGCCTAGGTGGGGTCACCTGTCCTCACCTCCTTCATTCCTTTGATGATATTTCCCCAGTCTTGCAGTTCTGGAAGACTGGTCCGCTGTATGAATTATTTGCTGGGAAGTGAGATGGGCGCTTCGAATGAAGCTCTTTCCACATTCTGAGTGTCCCAGTGTCCAAGTATCCCAGTGTCCAAGTGTTCCAGGGTCATGGAGAAAAAGCAGTAAAACAACTCCCACGCCCCCCCTGCGATGTTTCCTGAACAAATTGGAAAGACGCCACGAAAGTAGATGATTGAGGATTTAAAACCTGGTGAAAAATAGACTCCAAACACTTATGTGAAGTTGCCTGACCGTCCCCCATGGCTTAGGAAAAGTAGAACTGTGACTACCCAAGCCAAACTGTGCTCAGTATGGCAGCAAGTACAAGTTAAAAAAAACCCACCAGTCTTGTCAGTCCCAGGAGAAAAGGAGGAAGGAGTAATTTGGCCCCCTCCAACCTACTCACCAATTGCACCCGTTGCTGCACAAGGGTTGCCAAATCTGGGAGCAGGCGAAGGGTGAGGGCACTGGTCCTTTCCCCCTGCCCAGAAGAACACAGGTCCTTCCCCCCTTGCACAGGCTAAGGATCCCCAACTCCCAAGAAAAGAGGATGAGGAGAAAGGGGAGGGAACTGGAAGGGAAATATATGCTCTGTGCAAATGGCTGTGAACTCATGCTTGTTTTGTGAACTATCACACTTGCTCCTTCTACCACTTCATGGATGGTAGAAATAAAGCTTTTTCTCCAAAACTATTCCTTGAGTGTCTGTTGACTCCCATTTTCCCTTTCCCGGGCGCAATATTTTTTCCCACCCGAGGGCAAAGCCTCATAAGGCTTCAGGGTCACCTGTCCTCACCTCCTTCAGTTCCTTTGATGATATTTCCCCAGTCTTGCAGTTCTGGAAGACTGGTCCACTGTATGAATTATTTGCTGGTAAGTGAGATGGGCGCTTCGAATGAAGCTCTTTCCACATTCTGAGCACTGGTATCATTTGTCCCCTGTGTGAATTCTTTGATGGACGGACAGCTGGGTGCTCTGACTGAACCTTTTTTTACATTCAAAGCACTCATACGGTTTCTCCCCTGTATGAATTCTTTGATGGGGAGTGAGACTGTCCTTCCAAGCGAAGCTCTTTCCACATTCCATGCACTGATATGGTTTGTCCTTGCTGTGAGTTCTTTGATGCGAACTGAGATGGGAGTACCGACTGAAGCTCTTTCTACATTACAAGCACTGAAATGGCTTCTCCCCTGTATGGATTCTTTGATGCCGCATGAGACCAGTTCTCTGACCGAATCTCTTCCCACATTCCAAGCACTCAAAGGGCTTCTCCCCTGTATGGATTCTTTGATGCCGCATGAGAACAATTCTCTGACCGAATCTCTTCCCACATTCCAAGCACTCAAAGGGCTTCTCACCTGTATGGATTCTTTGATGCCGCATGAGAACAATTCTCTCACTGAATCTCTTCCCACATTCCAAGCACTCAAAGGGCTTCTCCCCTGTATGGATTCTTTGATGCCGCATAAGAGATGCTTGACGAGTGAAGCTCTTCCCACATTCCAAGCACTCAAACAGCTTCTCCCCTGTATGGATTCTTTGATGGTGCATGAGACCTGCTCTATGAGTGAAGCTCTTCCCACATTCCAAGCACTCAAAGGGCTTCTCCCCTGTATGGATTCTTTGATGGGACACGAGACCTGCTCTTTGAATGAAGCTCTTCCCACATTCCAAGCACTCAAAGGGCTTCTCCCCTGTATGAATTTTTTGATGTGAAGTCAGACAATCCTTCCGGCTAAAGCTCTTCCCACATTCCATGCACTGATATGCTTTCTTCTCGCTGTGACTTCTTTCATGTGAAGTGAGACTGCTCTTCTGACTGAAGCTTTTTCCACATTCCAAGCACTGATACGGTTTTTCCCCTGTATGAATTCTTTGATGGGAAGTGAGAATTTCCTTCCGAATGAAGCTCTTTCCACATTCCAAGCACTGATATGGTTTCTCCCCTGTATGAGTTTTTTGATGGGATGTGAGACTTCCTTTGTGGATGAAGCTCTTTCCACATTCCAAACACTGATATGGTTTCTCTCCAGTATGAATTATTTTATGGCCTGTGAGACTACTTTTCTGGATGAAGCTCTTTCCACATTCCAAACACTGATATGGTTTCTCCCCTGTATGAATTCTTTGATGGGTTTTGAGATGGGTGCTTTGACTGAACCTCTTTCCACATTCCAAGCACTGATATAATTTCTCCCCTGTATGAATTCTTTGATGGGAAGTCAGATTGTCCTCCCGGGTGAAGCTCCTTCCACATTCCAAACACTGATATGGTTTCTCTCCACTATGAATTCTTTGATGAAGAGTGAAATTATGCTTCTGACTGAAGCTCTTTCCACATTCCAAGCACTTATAGGGTTTCTCCACGCTGTGAGTTCTTTGATGGACTGTGAGACTTATCTTCTGGATGAAGCTCTTTCCACATTCCAAGCACTGATATGGTTTCTCCCCTGTATGAATTCTTTGATGAAGAGTGAGATTATCCTTCCGAATGAAGCTCTTTCCACATTCCAAGCACTGATAGGGTTTCTCCACGCTGTGAGTTCTTTTATGGAAATGGAGATAGGATTTCCGAATGAAGCTCTTTCCACATTCCAAGCACTGGTATGGTTTCTCCCCTGTATGAATTCTTTGATGATGATTGAGATTATCCTTCCGACTGAAGCTCTTTCCACATTCCAAGCACTGATATGGTTTCTCCCCTGTATGAATTCTTTGATGGTCTGTGAAACTTATCTTCTGGATGAAGCTCTTTCCACATTCCAAGCACTGATATGGTTTCTCCCCTGTATGAATTCTTTCATGGGCTGTTCGATTGACCTTCCAGGCGAAGCTCTTTCCACATTCCAAGCACTTATAGGGTTTCTCCACGCTGTGAGTTCTTTTATGGGAACGGAGATTCGATTTCCGAATGAAGCTCTTTCCACATTCCAAGCACTGATATGGTTTCTCCCCTGTATGAATTCTTCTGAAGCTTTCTATACGCTCCAAATATTGATACCGCTTCTCCATTGTGTAGATTTGGTCTCCCTCATTCTTCCTTTCTGATTCATCACCATCTGCAACAAAAAAGAAACGGATCACAGCCTCAGGGACTGAATTTCAAAAAGAATTCCAAAAGAGATATTGTAATCCAAAAAGCAGCCTTACCAAGAGAATCCATGATCCCACGATTCTCCTCCATTACTGCCTTATACAGAGCTCTTTGGTCAGGATCCAGCAACTCCCATTCCTCATCTGTGAAATGAACAGCTACATCTTCAAAGCACACCAGACCCTAAAATAAAAAGGGAAAGGTCCCCTTCTTAGACAACGTACAGATTATCTACTACACATTGCTCTGTTGTTTTCTGCCTGTTCATTGCTGTTTTGTTTTAATGTAATTGTTTTGCTGTACATTTTTATTATGGATGCATATTTTAATGTTTTAACAAAACTGTTTTTTTGTGTGTATTTTAATGACTGGTATTAAGCTTTTGGGGGAATGAATGGAGTGCCACATGGTGATCTTCAAATACCGTATTTTTCTCTCTATAACGCGCACATTTTTTCTCCTACAAAGTAAGGGGAAATGTCTGTGCGTGTTATTGAGCGAATGTGTGGTCCCTGGAGCCGACTGGCCCGAGTGCAGGGGCAAAAATCAGGCAAAAATCAGATCGCGCGGAGGAGGGAAGGCTGCAGAAGCGAAGCTGCTGCTTTCCTGCATTCTGCCTCAGGGTCTTACTGCCCACCCACTTCTGTTTTCGGTTGCTGTGTTTGCTCAAACGCAACAAAGAGCAGGGAAATCCCCTGCCCTCCTGGCAAGCAGAGGGAAAAGGAAAGGATCGCGTCCTTCCTTCTAATTCCTTCCTAGTCACACTGCGCGCAGGCTCCAGCCCACCCGGCTCAGGTTCCGTCGGCTAGGAGTGCAGCCGACAGCCACCACCTCCTCCTCTCCGTGCTCCGGTGCTGCGTCCAGCATTCTAGGGACTCGCAGGCAGCCGGAAAACATGCAGGTTGGAGAGGGGGGGGGAAGGCTGACTTGGGAGGGGGGAACTTTTGCCTTCCTTTCCTCCCTCCCGTTAAGCCGCTCTCCTGCATTGTTAGCCAGCTGCTTCTCCGCACACCCCTCTCGTACTCCTTGTCCCTTCTGTTTTTCCTTCCCTCCCCACTTAAAACGTGGTTACAAAGCACGGATCCACATGGATCCTCAGGATCTTTGCATTGGGTCACTCCAAATTCACCATCAGATCACATAGCATGTTCATGGCTACAGCCTGCACCAAAAAAACCACGCACCCACTGTTGCCTGGGGCTGCAATGGTGCAAAAACGTGGTTACAAGCATGGATCCACATGGATCCTCAGGATCTTTGCATTTGGTCACCCCAAATTCACCATCAGATCACATAGCATGTCCATGGCTACAGCCTGCACCAAAAAAACCACGCACCCACTGTTGCCTGGGGCTGCAATGGTGCAAAACCGTGGTTACAAAGCACAGATCCACATGGATTCTCAGGATTTTTGCATTGGGCTACCCCAAACTCACCATCAAATCACATGTCTGTGGCCACAGCATGAAGCACAAAAATGATACATCCACTATTTCTTTCAGAATTTTTTTTCTTGTTTTCCTCCTCTAAAAACTACGTGCGTGTTATGGTCAGGTGTGTGTTATAGAGCGAAAAATACGGTAATTCTCTCTGCTCATCGATTCCAGTTTCCCAGATGGAAGGATCCTCTCTTTGCTTTCCCCATCTACTGTTCTGGAGGTGGGGGGAACCTTCACAATGCATTAAAGTCAACTTCAGGGGGTACTGCGGGTCACGGGGAGGGGAATGAGGGGAAAGGTGAATTCTGGCCACTGTTTTTATGATTTGTCAACTGCTTAGAAGCCTATTTCAGCATTAAATGTTAAATCTGTAAATAAAACTGCAACTACTGATAAATAATAGTGGTACCTCGTATTACATACGCTTCAGGTTAAAGACTCCGCTAACCCAGAAATAGTGCTTCAGGTTAAGAACTTTGCTTCAGGATAAGAACAGAAATCGTGCTCCAGCAGTGCAGTGGCAGCAGGAGGCCCCATTAGCTAAAGTGGTGCTTCAGGTTAAGAACAGTTTCAGGTTAAGAATGGACCTCCAGAACGAATTAAGTACGTAACCAGAGGTACCACTGTATTAGCAACATTCAGGAGGCTAGTCAACGTGAGGTGATTGTTCACCATTCTCAGAACATAAGGCTCCTGCAATGGCCTTTACAGCCAAGAGAAGGAGGAGAGAGATTCATTGGGGACTCTTTCACCACAATCCTTCATTCTCCCTACCTGATCTGGTTCCATGGCTGCTGCTTCTCTGCCTTCATGCAAAGATGGATAAGCATCTCTTGCCAGCATCATTCTGTCACCTGCGAGAGACAAAGGTAAGTGGCAGGCCATTTTCACATGCTCCTCTTAGAGGTGAAGCAGTGCATCTCTAACTACAGGTGGGCCTGTAAAAAAGTCTCACCTACTGAGTGCATTTTGACATTTGTATCTTAGCTAGGTAAAAATACTTTCCCCCACTTTGGGCTCTTGGCCCCTAGTGTCCTCCCCAAAATGTTGGGGGGGGAACCCACAGATTAGTGGCAAAATCTACAGAATGTGTGACCAAATGGGGAAAAACCCTCCTTCCTCCTTACCCAGTGGTCTCTCTTTGGTCTCCAATGGAGTCTTCTCTGCCTCACAGGAATCCAGGCCCGTTTCTGCAAAGATAATCTTTCCCTGAAAGGGCAGAAGGGATTGGAAGCAGAGAATGGAGACAAACATTAGAAAAGGACTGGGAGAGGCAAAAGCTTTAGGGGTATCCGATATCATTCCTTGGAGGCTTTCCAAAAAAGGTTGGGGGATTAAGAGAGAATTTTGGGATACTCTCCCTCCTTTTCGGAGCCCCTTGGGAATATCTAGAGGCAAGTCTCTCTCACCTGCTTTCTCTCCTCTGCCTGACTCAGGAGGAAACCTTCGGCCAGGGCCACCGCCTGGGAACTGGTCTCCGCTCCACATTCCCTCACCCAGCTCTCCATCTCTGGCGGAAGGACAGCCAGGAACTGTTCCAAGATCACCAGGTCCAGCATCTCAGCTTTCGTGTGCCTTTCTGGCTTCAGCCACTGACAGTCAAGGTGGTAGAGTCGGCTGCAAACCTCTCGGGGTCCTTTGGCCTCCTGGTAGCTGAACTGCCTGAAATTTTGTCTTTGCACTACTGAGCTGAAGGTGTTCTCCTCACCCTGGATCTTCAGCAGACAGTTTCCCCAGATTCCACCGCTGCTCCCAGTTTGGATGGCATGGCCTCTTCCTGCTTCAGGGCCAGCGGATTCTGGCTCATCCATCTGGGCTCTGTGGAATCCCCCAAGAGATCGGAAGAAAGGTCTTGGTCCTACTACCAAGTTCTGTCTGTCCTAAGTAGAGGGCTTTGCAAATCCTACAAAGCAAATACATTGTTCTGTTATGAAATTGATACACAACCAAGAAAAAAAAAAGATTCCCGGAATCTTATTAGGAACCAGGGCTGGACTGCAACACAGCCCAGACTCTGAACTTTCTTTTTCAAAAAAGGAAAAGGAGAAGCCGGCGTCCAGCCCTACTAGACGTTACTATGCAAAATGTGCAGGAAACATAGGGAAGGTCTGAAAAATGAATCGGCCTAGTTGCTCCTGCCTTTCAGTGTTTTCAGTCAATGAAAGAAGACAGAACTGTGATTGACAAGTGAGTCATTTGTACAAGTGTAATTGTGACACTAGGCTAGGGCCTCTGCAGCCGCTGCAACCTTCCAACAGTTTGACCTCACGCCCAAAGGCACACTCTCCCCTTTTCTCCTGAGACAAATGGATGCCAACCAACCAACCAACCCACCGTGGGATACTCAAGAGCTGCTCTCCCTCCCTCCCACAGTTCAGTGACCACTTCCTTCCTGCTTCTGTCCCATTTTCTAGCCACTTGGAATGTGCAAAGTTCTCAAGACAAACTGCTGGGGTGGAATCCCTTTTTCTTAGGTCTGAGGGCCAAAGGATAGCACTATAAACAAGTGAGAAGGGCTCACATTCCTCCTATGATTGTAAATAATTTTTTTGGGTAAGTGCCCCTTTCCAGCTCCGGCCAGCTTGCCCACCACTGTCCCCTTGGAGCAGAGATGACATGGCCAGGGAACTCTCTGCTGTGGATCAGAGAGGATCATCGCAATGCCCTCTAAGTGGAACTGCTCTTGAGGATGGTTCAGAATCTGCTCCAGATTGTTGGCTGGGCTCCCTTTCTTTAGGAAGGGCATTTATTTCCCCCTTTTTTCTCCAAGGAGCATCCATGGGTCTACCCCATCTCATTGAATCCCTCCCATTACAAGCCCTGACAACACATTTAATTCCTGTTTTAAAACAGCTGCATTGGTGGTCCCTTCATTTCCAGGTCCAATTCAAAGTTCTCACAGGAGTATAATATAATAATAGGAATTTATTATTTACCCCCCACCCATCTGGCTGGGTTTCCCCAGCCCCTCTGGGAGGCTCCCAACCAAATATTAAAAACACAATACAGCATTAAACATTAAACAAATAACCCAGAGATGCATTTTCAATAAAAGGACACATTCCGGATTTACCCCGCCTCCTCCAAGCAGGAAGGGAGCCCCCACTCCTGCAGGGAGGCACTGACCCCTCCCTGGCCCAGCCAGCCCCCCCTCCCTGCTCTTTCTCATCCTCCCAGAGGGGCTCAGACTGATCCCAGCACTCAGTCCGCATCCTCCAGCCTGACGGACTGGAACTCCACAGGACTAGACTGGGCTCTGGCCCCCCAGGAGACTCCTCGGCTATTGCAGCAAACTCAGGTCTGGGGGGATGAAAGCCATGGTTTCCCCACAAAGCGGTGAGCAGCCTTTGCTATAATCATCATCATCATCATCATCTATTTGTACCCCGCCTATCTGGCTGGGTTTCCCCAGCCACTCTTGGCGGCTTCCAACAAAATATTAAAATACTGCAATACATCAAACATTAAAAGCTTCCCTAAAGAGGGCTGCCTTCAGATGTCTTCTAAAAGTCTGGTAGTTGTTCTCTTTGACATCTGGTGGGAGGGCGTTCCACAGGGCGGGCGCCACCACCGAGAAGGCCCTCTGCCTGGTTCCCTGTAACTTGCCTTCTTGCAGTGAGGGAACCGCCAGAAGGCCCTTGGCGCTGGACCTCAGTGTCCGGGCAGAACGATGGGGGTGGCGACGCTCCTTCAGGTATACTGGGCCGAGGCCGTTTAGGGCTTTAAAGGTCAGCACTAACACTTTGAATTGTGCTCGGAAACGTACTGGGAGCCAATGCAGGTCTTTCAAGACCGGTGTTATATGGTCTTGGCGGCCGCTCTCAGTCACCAGTCTAGCTGCCGCATTCTGGATTAGTTGTAGTTTCCGAGTCACCTTCAAAGGTAGCCCCACGTAGAGCGCATTGCAGTAGTCCAAGCGGGAGATAACCAGAGCATGCACCACTCTGGCGAGACAGTCTGTGGGCAGGGAGGGTCTCATCCTGTGTACCAGATGAAGCTGGGAGACAGCTGCCCTGGACACAGAATTGACCTGCGCCTCCATGGTCAGCTGTGAGTTCAAAATGACTCCCAGGCTGCGCACCTGGTCCTTCAGGGACAGAGTTACCCCATTCAGGACCAAGGAATCCCCCACACCAGCCCGCTCCCTGTCCCCCAGAAACAGTACTTCTGTCTTGTCAGGATTCAACCTCAATCTGTTAGCCGCCACTTTGCTGTAAAGGAAGAACAGGCTTGCAGCCCTCCTGCAAAACCACCCGCACCCTGGATTGGCAGGGAGCAAGGAGGGGGCGCAGGACCCTGGGGGGGGCGCATGATCTGAACACGGCCCCCCTGCAGCCCTGGGACCCCCTTCTCCCCCAAAGGGAGGAGCGAGAGAGGAGACTCACCAGATTGCAGCAGGAGCCCCCCAGGCAGCGAAGCTTGCAAAGGAGACACACAAAACATCCACCGCCCGCCCCCCCCTTGCAGGAAGTGACTCGGAGGGAGGGACTTTGGTTCTGGAAGACCCGCCCCCCTTCTGTCCTCTCCTCTCTAGGAATTCGGCTCAGTTCCTTTTAACCCTTGGCAAGCCGAGCTCCCCAAGCTCATCCCCACCCCCCTCTCTCTGCGTTTTCTTCCTCCAGAGCCGGAGCGCAGGAGGAGCCCCGCACATTGCTGCCCCCCCCAGATGCTGTGTTTTGGGGGATCTGAGCTGGTCTCTCCCTTGGTCTGAAAGAGCAGGATAAGCTTGCAGGGGAAGCGTGCCCCCCCCGGCTGCATCTCCTTTCGTCCCCATCCTTGCCTCCTGCTTGGCTGTAGCCAAAACCAGACAAGAAGGAACCAGATCCCACGTGCAGCTGAGCCCCGTTCACGGGTCGCCCTTCCCCGCAAGGCTGCGGGCCTGGCGAGTTGAAGGGTGGGGGGGTGGAAGGGGGGGTGTAGGGGGAGTCCCAGCCCTTCAAGGCAGCGTCCCTGTCCCACCCCCTTCCTTCCTTCCAGTCTCCTGGGGGCCTGATCCTGGCTGCGATGCTTAGAGTGTTTGTTGTGGGGGAGGAAGGGAAAGGAGAATGTGAGCCGCTTTGAGACTCCTTAAAGGGAGTGAAAGGCGGGATATCAAATCCAAACTCTTCTTCTTCTTCTTCTTTGTCAGGTGGGGATGTGCGCGTGAGTGGGGGGGGGGGGGGCTGAGCAGAAAGGAAGGATGCAAGCAAGCAAGCGGAGAAGCCTTTTCCTGCTGCCTGATCCCCCCCCCCCCCCGCCGCCCTCCATCGGCTGGGAAGACGTCGTGGCCCTTGCCTCTGGACCGGGGCGACTGTAAAGGATGATAGGAGGGGCAGAGGGGGGAATTTGGCAAAGGACGCAGAGTAAGGGCTGCAAAAAAGAGGGGAATCTAGTCTTTTCTGGGAGTGAGCTAGTTTACGGGATAGTTAAAAAGAGAGGGCACTGTACAAAAATGGGGATCTAGCGGGGGGGGGTGCTGTTGGGGCTCCATGCAGCCTTAAAGTTAGGGAGATCAGATTGGGGAGCTGGGAGGGGAAGCGGTTTCCTCCGAGGTGTGGCCCGTCCCAGGTGAAGCCCGAGTCTCTGCACCTCCTTCTTTGAAGCCCAGGAAGACACCTCTGCTACTGTAATCCACTGGTCTACAGATGCCTCAGAGGGTTGAGACCCTGGGGAGATGTCCTGAGGGTCTGAAGTCCCAGGTCCTAGATTGCGGTTCCCAAACATTTTTGGGCCGCAGCCCCCTCCCAACACCCCTAGTGCCTCTTACCACATAAAAGCATTATTCAGAATAGCTGTTTGCACAATCCACTAAGAAAGATAAAAGCACAATAAAATTCTAAACAGCAACGGTTGCACATTTATTCAAAATCCAATCAAATATACAGTGGTACCTCGGGTTAAGTACTTAATTCATTCCGGAGGTCCGTTCTTAACCTGAAGCACCACTTTAGCTAATGGGGCCTCCTGCTGCTTCCGCGCCGCCAGAGCACGATTTCTGTTCTCATCCTGAAGCAAAGTTCTTAACCTGAAACACTATTTCTGGGTTAGCGGAGTCTGTAACCTGAAGCGTATGTAACCTGAAGCATATGTAACCCAATGCACCACTCTACATAGTTTAATTAATTCATGACAAAACCAATGAACTTGATCAAGTGGTATCAGCTTTTCAAAGTCTGGGAGTTGTGTACACTGCCACCCTTTGCCTCTTAGTGCCCCCCAGGAACAAAACCCTTCAGGGGGGGTGTCGCCCATTTTGGGGATGACTGTCCTAGAGGAGGCACAGGTTTTAAGTGTCGAGGTGGAGCATTCAAGGGGCGGAGCCTAAGGTTAGCGAATAGTGAGCCACATCCATTGGTAATTCCAGGCCACCCCTGAAACAACTTTCTATGTTGTTTTTTTTTAAAAAAGGGGGGGGGCTTATATGTATATCCTAACCCATAAATATGATATTATTATTATCATAATACTAATGTAAACATCTTTAGCCTACTACATTTTGTGTTAATTTGTTCCAAATATTGTCATATTTACAAGCAGAGTCTACGTCTGTAAGCAGTCTGTCCATAAATTGCAACTGCTCTCAATCCGCTGATTAAAGGAGATCATGTCTTTGTTCTTCCAGTTCATCAATAGCAGTCACTGAGCTACCATTTTCGTTGTCCCGTTAACTTGCATATAGTAGGTATCTAGTTCACAAAAATATTCTCTGCTGCAAATTTTAGTTTCTTCTGATCGGCCATAATTATACAAACCAGCATTTTCTCCCAAAACCTAGTACTGTAAGTATATAAAAAGGTAAAGGTAGGTAAAGGACCCCTGGATAGTTAGGTCCAGTCAAAGACAACTATGGGGTGCGGCGCTCATCTAGCTTCAGGCTGAGGGAGCTGGTTTTTGTCTGCAGTCAGCTTTTCTGGGTCTTGTGGCCAGAATGACTGAACCGCTTCTGGAGCAACGGAACACCATGACGGAAGCCAGAGCACACGGAAACGCCCTTTACCTTCCCGCCGCAGTGGTACCTCTTTATCTACATGCACCAGTATGCTTTCAAACAGCTAGGTTGGCAGAAGCTGGGACAGAACAATAGGAGCTCACCGCTGTCAAGTGGATTTGAACCACCAGCCTTCTGAATGGCAAGCCCAAGAGACTATAAACCAATGTTTCAGGGAGACATTGTCCTTACCACTTCTCCAGCATAATGCAACCTTAGCAAATCCTTTTTATACAGACCTCTATGTGGAGTCCAATAGATTCTAAAATAAGTTCCCACTGTGCAGGTAATATTGACATTTCTCTGACTGAAGCTCCTTCCACATTCAAAGCACTGCTTTGGTTTCTCCCTTTAAGAATCATTTGGTGGACTGTGAGGGTGGCACTATGACTGAACTTTTTTCCACATTCAAAGCACTGATACGGTTTCTCCCCTTTATGAATTCTTCGATGGGAAGTGAGACTTTCCTTCTTGGTGAAACTCTTCTCACATTTTGAGAACTGATATGCTTTGTCCAATGTGTGAATTATTTGATGGGAAGTGAGAGTTACTTTATGGGTGAAGCTTTCCCCACTTTTTTTTTTTAAATCGCTGTATGTATTATTTGATGCACCTTAAGGACAGCACTCTGACTGAAGCTTTATCCACATTCCGAGAACTGGTATCATTTGTCCCCTATGTGAATTCTTTGATGGACCAAGAGCTTGGCGCTATGACTGAACCTTTTTTTACATTCAAAGCACTGATACGGTTTCTCCCCTGTATGAGTTCTTTCATGGGAAGTGAGACTTCCCTTCTGGGTGAAGCTCTTTCCACATTCCATGCACGAATAAGGTTTCTCCTTGCTATGAGTTCTTTTATGGGAATTGAGATGTGAGTTCCGACTGAAGCTCTTTCCACATTCCAAGCACTGAAATGGCTTCTCCCCTGTATGAATTTTTTTATGGGAAGTGAGAGATAATTTAATGGTGAAGCTCTTTCCACATTCTATGCACTGAAATGGCTTCTCTCCTGTATGAACTCTTTGATGGTTCTTAAGGCTAGCACTGTGACTGAAGCTCTTTCCACATTCCAAGCACTGAAATGGCTTCTCACCTGTATGGATTCTTTGATGGGACAAGAGACCTGCTCTCTGACTGAATCTCTTCCCACATTCCAAGCACGAAAATGGCTTCTCCCCTGTATGAATTCTTTGATGGAAAGTGAGATTTAATTTCTTGGTGAAGCTCTTCCCACATTCCAAACACTGAAATGGCGTCTCCCCTGTATGAATTATTTGATGCGCTTTAAGGTTGACACCCTGAGTGAAGCTCTTTCCACATTCTAAGCACTTATATGGTTTCTCCTCACTGTGAGTTATTTGATGGGAACTGAGATAAGATTTCCGACTGAAGCTTTTTCCACATTCCAAGCACTGATATGGTTTCTCCCCTTTATGAGTTCTTTGATGAGAAGTAAGAATTTCCTTCTGAGTGAAGCTCTTTCCACATTCTAAGCACTGATATGGTTTCTCCCCTGTATGAGTCCTTTGATGTAAAGTCAGACTAGTCTTCCAACTGAAGCTCCTTCCACATTCCAAGCACTTATACGGTTTTTCCCCTGTATGAATTCTTTGATGGAAAGTCAGATTTTCCTTCCGGGTGAAGCTCTTTCCACATTCCAAACACTGAAATGCCTTTTCTGCCGTATGAGTTGTTTGATGGGATGTGAGATGGACCCTCTGACTGAACCTCTTTCCACATTCCAAACACTGATATGGTTTCTCTCCAGTATGAATTCTTTTATGGGACCTGAGACCTGTGCTCTGACTGAAGCTCCTTCCACATTCCAAGCACTGATATGGTTTCTCCTGCGTATGAATTCTTAGATGAAGAGTGAGACTATCCTTCCGACTGAAGCTCTTCCCACATTCCAAGCACTGATAGGATTTCTTCCTAAAGAGATTTCTTTGGAGGGGAGTGGAATGGGAGCTCTGACTTAAGCTCTCTATACACTCCAAATATGTATATCGCTTCTCCGTTGTGTAGACTTTGTCATGGTCTGCCTTGTTCTTCATTTCCGAAACATCACCATCTGTAACAAAGAGAGAAACAGATCACAGCTTTAGTTAGAAAGGCAGCCCTCAATTATTGAACAATGCTAATTAATCCTTGGGACAGAGGAAGAACTGAAGGGAATTAAATGTAAGGTCTTACTACAAGCTTCACGGCTTTTGTTGACAGGCATTAATGAACATATTTATGGGAACCTGAGTGTCAGGAGTGGGGCAGCAATAAATCACACCGAGTAAGTGAAGTTAACTCTTTATGAGAAGAAACAGGCTGCTCAGAAGTGTCAGGCTTCACGATCACAGCAACACTGCTCAGCAGGCCTTGCCCCAATGACTAGGATTCTATGATTCCAACATCAGTCATCTTTTTGGTGAATCAAAAACTAACAGAAGCTACTTCAACTTCCCGAACGTCTCTAAAGCCTGAATTTCAAAACCTAAGCAGTTCAGACCAGCCAGATCATGATTTTTAAAAGCAAAACTGGAGGAAGAATATTCACAGACAAAACAGTAGCTAACTCTCCAGTGAGGCTGTCAGAACCCCAGATGCTGTGGCTGTTGTTGTTTAGCTCCATTAAAACACTTGAGGTTCATCTCATAGAGATCCATACTGAATTTCAAAAGAGATATTGTAATCCAAAAGGCAGTCTTACTGAGAGAGTCCATGAGCTCACGATTCTCCTCCATGACTTCCTTATGCAGAGCTTTCTGGTCAGGATCCAGCAACGCCCATTCCTCGTCTGTGAAATGAACAGCTACATCTTCAAAGCACACCAGACCCTAAAATAAAAAGGGAAAGGTCCCCTTCTTAGACAACGTACAGATTATCTACTACACATTGCTCTGGTGTTTTCTGCCTGGCTGCCCCACCTCATAGCCTCTTTGCCTGCACTGCTCCTCCTCCCTACCTGATCTGGTTCCAGAGCTGATGTTTCTCCTCTGCCTCCATGCAAAGATGGAAGAAGAGGTCTTGGCAGCATCATTCTGCCACCTGTGAGAGACAAAGGGAAGTGGCAGGCCATTAGCACATGTTTTTCTTCGAGGTGAAGCAGTGCACCTCTAACTACAGATGGGCCTTAGAAAAAGTCTCACCTACTGAATGAATTTTGACAGTTGTATTTAAAAATACATGTCCCTCATTTGAGATCTGGGACCCAGGTGTCCTCCCCAAAAGATGAAAATAACCCACAATGGATTAGTTTCCAAATCCACAGAATGTGACCGAATGGAGAAAAAAAATCCTTCCTCCTCACCCAGCGGCCTCTCTCTCCTGACCAACGGAGTCCTCTCTGCCTCACAGGAATCCAGGCCCATTTCTGCAAAAATAATCGTTTCCTGAAAGGGCAAAAAGGATTGGAAGCAGAGAATGGAGAGAAAGATAAGAAAAGGAACGGGAGAGGCAAAAGCTTTAGGGATATCAGATATCATTCCTTGGAGGCTTTCCAAAAAATATTGGGGGATTAAGAGAGAATTTTGGGATACTCTCCCTCCTGTTAAGTGACCCCTGGAAATATCCAGTGGACAGTTTCTCTCACCTGCTGCTCTGCCTGCTTCCTCTCCTCTGCCTGACTCAGGAGGAAACCTTCGGCCAGGGCCACCGCCTGGGAACTGGTCTCCGCTCCACATTCCCTCACCCAGCTCTCCATCTCTGGCGGAAGGACAGCCAGGAACTGCTCCAAGATCACCAGGTCCAGCATCTCAGCTTTTGTATGCCTTTCTGGCTTCAGCCACCGATGGTCAAGGTGGTAGAGTCGGCTGCAAACCTCTCGAGGTCCTTTGGCCTCCTGGAAGCAGAACTGCCTCAACTGCTGGCTCTGCACATCTGAGCTGAGAGTGTCCTCCTCACCCAGGATCTTCCGCATGGAGCTTTCCCAGAATCCTTCACTGCTCCCAGTTTGGATGGCATGGCCTCTTCCTGCTTCAGGGCCAGCTGAGTCTTGCTCATCCATCTGGGCTCTCAGGAAGCCTCCAAGAGATCAGAAGAAAGCCCTTGTTTTTCTGCCCAGTTCCGTCTGTCCTAAATTGAGGCGTTTGCAAATCCTACAAAGCAAATATTATTCTGTTATGAAACAGATACACGGTCAAGAGAATAAAAAGGTTTCCTGAGAAAGTGTGGGTGAATCTTGCTGGGAACCAGGGCTGGACTGAAACATAGCCCAGACTCTGAACTTTCTTTTTCCAAAACGGAAAAGGACAAGCCAGCATCTAGGCCAGACATCCCCTCCAGATGTTTTGGGACTACAACACCCATCATCCCTAGCTAGCAGGACCAGTGGTCAGGGATGGTGGGAATTGTAGTGCCAAAACATCTGGAGGGCTGAATTTGGGGGTGTCTGATCTAGGCCTTCTAGAAGGGAAATTACCATGCAAAATTTGCAGGAAACAGGGAATTTCTGTTGAACGAATCTGCCTGGTTGCTCCTGCCTTTCAGTGTTTTCAGTCAAAGAATGAAGTCAGAACTGTGACTGACAAGTGTGTCATTTCTACGAGTGTAATTTTGACATTAGGCTATAGCCTCTGGAGCCACAGCTGGCGCAGTTTGATCTCGCCCCCAAAGGCACGCTCTCCCATTGTCTCCTGAGACAAGACGGATACCAACCATCCCTGGGGTCCTCAAGCGTTGCTCTCTGTCCCATCCCCACTTCAGGGCCCATTTCCTTCCTGCTTCCGTCTCATTTCCTAGCACCTGGAATCTGCAAAGTTCTCACGGCAGACTACTGGGGTGGGATCCCTTTGTCTTACCTATCTAGCCACCCCCTGGGGGGCCAAAGGAAAGCACTAAAAAGTGAGTCAAGAAGGGCTCACATTCCTACTGGGATTGTAAGGGACCATTTCCAGCTCCGGCTACTTTGCCAGCCACAGCCCCCTTGGGGCAGAGAAGACGTGGCCAGGGTATTCCATGCTCAAGATGACATGGGGTTATTGCAATGTCCTCTATGTGGAACTGCCCTTGAAGAAAACTGGCTCAAAATGCGGTGGCCAGATTAGTGGCTGGGTCCCCTTTCTTTATAAACAGCATTTCTATCCCATATTTTCTCCAAGGAGCTCAAGGTGGCCTCCATGGGTCGACCCTGTCAGGCTTGCGCTCTCTCTCTCTCTCTCTCTCTCTCTCTCTCTCTCTCTCTCTCCCTCTCTCTCTCACACACACACACCATGACATTGGCCATTTACTTCATATTTATTAGTCCATCACAAGCCCCAGTTGGAGCTCAGCAATTTCAGTCCTCGCTGGAGGATGGAGTTGCCCGGACTGGGCCCCTCCTCTTCCTTCCCCAACAAGGAAGCCCCCACCCGCGTTTTTGTACAATCCTGGCCAGCCTGCGAGTTTGGGGCGATTCCACCCTCCTTACTTCCTCCAAGTCTGAATCACTATCAGAACTGGCAAGTTGCCTTCTGTCCCTCTGGCTCTCTCTTTAGTTTTTTCTCTGTGTCCAGAGACCAAGGGACTGCTGCTCCCTGCTTCTTCTCCCTCCCCTCTGAATTCCAGCCTTATCTGTTCTCACTCTGTGCCTGCTTTCATTTCCTGTCAGTGAAGCAACGTAGCTGACATACACCTGCTCATGGAATCCCTCTCATTACAACCCTTGAGAGCACATTTAATTTCTGTTTTAAAAAGCTGAACTGGCTGCCATTCATTTCGGAGCCCAGCGCAAGGTGCTCACATGAGTGCTTCACTTTGGCCCCAAATATCTGAAGAGGCACCTCCTTTCCTACAGACCCTCCTGAGTGTGAAGGTTGGTCAAAAGAACCTCTTGGTAGGCTCTTTTCTTAAAAATAATAATAAAAAAATTGTATACATATTCAATTACAATGTTTACACATTCCAATCCATATAACCATACAATAATAATCACTGACTTCCCTTCCCCTCTTCCATAGTTCTGTTTAAATATCCATTACAACTGCATGTTCTGATTGCTCCTTATATTTTATCCCCCCCCCCCTTTCACTATACAGTGGTACCTCGGTTAGTGAACTTAATTCGAAGTCCGTTCTTAAACCAAAACCATTCTTAAACCAAGGTGCGCTTTCTCTAATGAGGCCTCCCACCACCTGTGCCCTTCCACCGTTCGGCTTCCGTTCTTAGACCGAAGTAAAGTTCGCAAACCGGAAAACTACCTCTGGTTTTGCGGAGTTCGTATACCGAATAGTTTGTAAACAAGGCTGTTCTTAAATGGAGGTACCACTGTATCTTCATATATTTTAAACTGCTGAATTTACTCTCACTCTGCTGACATTTTGACCTGTTTGCAGTGATTCCTCAGATATTCTAAAAAAATTCCCACTCTTCTTTAAAAACTCCATCTTCCTGTTCCCTTATTCTATTTGTTAATCTACATATTCCATCAATTTCATCTGCTATTCCTCCTCTGGTTAGTATTGTTTCCTCTTTCTATTTTGGAGCATATGGCATTCGGGCTGCCATACTTACTGTATGTAGAGAAACAGATTATTTTGATCTGTGGGAACATCTGTTCCTAGTATTCTTAATAAAATGGTTCTGGACTTTTAATAAAGGTCTTTTTAAACATTTATTTCATTTAATTATATATCATCTCTCATAAATCTTTGGCTGATTTACATGTCCACCACATATGATAAAATGTATCTTCCATTTCTCAATGCTTCCAACAGGGACCTGATTCTGATCTATACATTTTTGCTAGATTACTTGGTGCTAGGTACCACCTATATATCATCTTTGTCCTTTTTCCACATTCCCGCCCCCCACTCAATTCTATGTTATGTCCTACATCTCTCACCCAGGGTATCATAGCGGATTTAACCAACTCATCCTTTGTTTCCCACTCCAACAATAATTTATACATTCTACAAATTATTATTTTTTCTGTAATATCTCTGTTCCCTTTCAAATTGTGAACTTTGGAGCCATGAAACCATATTCCTTATCCACGTTAAAGATTCCGTTTAGTTGATAACAGTGAAAACAGTCTGTCACCGCACAGCTAACATCTTCGGGCTTCTTCTCTCTTGCTTTGTAAAGTTCAATAATTCTCTATATGTTGCCCATGTTCCATCTTTTCATGGATATTGCTTCAGCAGGTGAGAGCCAAAGTGGTGCCTTCCTTTCAAGCAGGTTTTTAATGTTTGTCCCCTACAAATTCTTCCTAACTACCGTATTTTTCGTCCCATAGGACACTCCGTCCCATAGGACGCACCTAGTTTTTTTGGGGGGAAATAAAGGAAAAAAATGTTTCCTTTATTTCCCCCCCCCCAAAAAAAAAGCAGGTCAGGGAAACCGAACCAGCGCCTCCCTGCTGTCCCCCGAGCTTGTGGGGCTGGCCGATGTCTGCCCGGCGCGCGGGGCGCTCTGCGCCTCACGCACTGGGTGGCAGGCTGCTATCCGCAGCGTGGGGAGCCCTGCGGGGAACTCCTGCAAGGCTCCCCACGCTACGGATGTCTGCCCGGCGCGGGGGGGGCCCTCTGCTTCAGGGCTCCCCTCGCGCTGGGTGGCAGGCTGCTATCCGCAGCCTAGACATCCCTGCGGGACCTCCCACAGGGCTGCCTAGGCTGCGGATGTGTTCCCGAAGCGCCGGGCACTCTGCTTTCAGGGCGCCCAACGCTCCGGGAAGCAGGCTGCTATCCGCAGCCTAGACAGCCCTGCGGGACCTCCCACAGGGCTGCCTAGGCTGCGGATGTGTTCCCGAAGCACCGGGCACTCTGCTTTCAGGGCGCCCAACGCTCCGGGAAGCAGGCTGCTATCCGCAGCCTAGACAGCCCTGCGGGACCTCCCACAGGGCTGCCTAGGCTGCGGATGTGTTCCCGAAGCACCGGGCACTCTGCTTTCAGGGCGCCCAACGCTCCGGGAAGCAGGCTGCTATCCGCAGCCTAGACAGCCCTGCGGGACCTCCCACAGGGCTGCCTAGGCTGCGGATGTGTTCCCGAAGCACCGGGCACTCTGCTTTCAGGGCGCCCAACGCTCCGGGAAGCAGGCTGCTATCCGCAGCCTAGACAGCCCTGCGGGACCTCCCACAGGGCTGCCTAGGCTGCGGATGTGTTCCCGAAGCACCGGGCACTCTGCTTTCAGGGCGCCCAACGCTCCGGGAAGCAGGCTGCTATCCGCAGCCTAGACAGCCCTGCGGGACCTCCCACAGGGCTGCCTAGGCTGCGGATGTGTTCCCGAAGCACCGGGCACTCTGCTTTCAGGGCGCCCAACGCTCCGGGAAGCAGGCTGCTATCCGCAGCCTAGACAGCCCTGCGGGACCTCCCACAGGGCTGCCTAGGCTGCGGATGTGTTCCCGAAGCACCGGGCACTCTGCTTTCAGGGCGCCCAACGCTCCGGGAAGCAGGCTGCTATCCGCAGCCTAGACAGCCCTGCGGGACCTCCCACAGGGCTGCCTAGGCTGCGGATGTGTTCCCGAAGCGCCGGGCACTCTGCTTTCAGGGCGCCCAACGCTCCGGGAAGCAGGCTGCTATCCGCAGCCTAGACAGCCCTGCGGGACCTCCCACAGGGCTGCCTAGGCTGTGGATGGGTTCCCGAAGCCTGGAGAGCGAGAGGGGTCGGTGCGCACCAGATTTCCCCTTCATTTTTGGAGGGGGAAAAAGTGCGTCCTATAGGGCGAAAAATACGGTACATGATTCAAATAACTCTTATGTATTCTTATGGCATGCCATAGACATGCATGCCAAGCGAATTTAACATCCTGGTCCTCTTCTTGGTAGTTTCACCCCCCCTGAGAGATTTGGGTGGGGTTGGCCCAAGAGCGGGCATCCTGGGGGGCAGATCCCCCATTGGGGAATTCCCTCCCCACAGAGGCACCTTCCGCTCTTTCCCATGGCCTCTGACAACGGAGCCGTGTGTTTTCAGGACCCAGCCTATTCCTCTGATTAATATTTGTTTTGACTTTAAAAAATATTTTTAAATGGTTGTAAGCTGCTCTGGGTAACAACTGATTGGTTCAAAATTGGGAAAGGAGTACGACAAGGCTGTATATTGTCTCCCTGCTTATTTAACTTATATGCAGAATTCATCATGCAAAAGCTGGACTGGATGAATCCCAAGCCGGAATTAAGATTGCCGGAAGAAATATCAACAACCTCAGATATGCAGATGACACAACCTTGATGGCAGAAAGTGAGGAGGAATTAAAGAACCTTTTAATGAGGGTGAAAGAGGAGAGCGCAAAATATGGTCTGAAGCTCAACATCAAAAAAACGAAGATCATGGCCACTGGGCCCATCACCTCCTGGCAAATAGAAGGGGAAGAAATGGAGGCAGTGAGAGATTTTACTTTCTTGGGCTCCAGGATCACTGCAGACGGTGACAGCAGTCACGAAATTAAAAGACGCCTGCTCCTTGGGAGAAAAGCAATGACAAACCTAGACGAGCAATGACAAACTTAGTCAAGCAATGACAAACCCAAATCTCTCCATTCTGAAGGAAATCAGCCCTGAGCGCTCACTGGAAGGACAGATCCTGAAGCTGAGGCTCCAAGACTTTGGCCACCTCAGGAGAAGAGAAGACTCCCTGGAAAAGACCCTGATGTTGGGAAAGATGGAGGGCACAAGGAGAAGGGGATGACAGAGGACAAGATGGTGGGACAGTGTTCTGGAAGCTACCAGCATGAGTTTGACCAAACTGCGGGAGGCAGTGGAAGACAGGAGGGCCTGGCGTGCTCTGGTCCAGGGGGTCGCGAAGAGGCGGACACGACTAAATGACTAAACAACAACAACAATCTGCACACTACCCCAGGGGGTCCTGACTAGGCATTTGGCTGTGTGATGCTCAATGTGATCTGTTAACTCTGCTCCGTCCTGTTTGCCCTTTTTCTGCTTTTGCTTAAACCCAATCACGAAGCAAGAAGTCAGACTGACCTCTAATAATGAAGATTACGTTGTAGATATTTCCATTAACCTATTGTGCTATTTTTGTGATGTACCAATGAAAGGACCCCAAGGCCCTTACGGGGAAGAGAGGGGAGACTCGCCAGATCTCAGAAGGGGCCGCCGAGGCAGCTCTTGCGCAGGAAAATGAAAAAATGTCTTTTATTTTTGGCGCATATCTTATTTCTGAATGTTTCCGTCTGGCCACAACCTCTATTAACAAAAGTGACTGCTGCATAAACCTAAATGCGGTTTCTTTGCTTGCCATTCTTTTCTCCACAAAGCACTGAGCATCCATGGTTACAAAGGAAGGTAATAGCAGACCTCCTGCAAAACCGCCCCCCCCCGGCTTGCCAGAGAGCAAGGAGGGGGTGCAGGACCCTGGGGGGCACGCATGATCTGAACACGGCCCCCCTGCAGCCCAAAGGGAGGAGAGAGAGGGGAGACTCACCAGATTGCAGCAGGAGCCCCCCAGGCAGCGAAGCTTGCAAAGGAGACACACCAAACAGCCACCGCCCGCCCCCCTTTGCAGGAAGTGACTTGCGAGGGAGGGACTTTGGTTCTGGAAGACCGCCCCCCCCCCTTCTGTCCTCTCCTCTGTAGGAATTCGGCTCAGTTCCTTTTAACCCTTGGCGAGCCAAACATCCCAAGCTCATCCCCACCCCTCTCTCTCTCTGCGTTTTCTTCCTCCAGAGCCGGAGCGCAGGAGGAGCCCCGCGCATTCCACACCCCCAGAGATGCTGTGTTTTGGGGGATCTGAGCTGGTCTCCCCCTTGGCCAGAAAAAGCTTGCAGACAAGAAGGAACCAGATCCCACGTGCAGCTGAGCCACGTTCACGGGTCGCCCTTCCCCGCAAGGCTGCGGGCGTGGCGAGTTGAAGGGTGGGGGGGGTTGAAGGGGGTGGGTGTAGGGGGGTCCCACCCCCTTCCTTACTTCCAGTCTCCTGGGGGCCTGATCCTGAACGCCCAGGAAGACACCTCTGCCACTGTAATCCACTGGTCTACAGATGCCTCAGAGGGTTGAGACCCTGGGGAGATGTCCTGAGGGTCGGAAGTCCCAGGTCCTACGTAAAGGGACCCCTGACCATTAGGTCCAGTCGTAGCCGACTACGGGGTTGTGGCGCTCATCTCGCTTTATTGGCCGAGGGAGCCGGCGTACAGCTTCTGGGTCATGTGGCCAGCATGACTAAGCCACTTCTGGCGAACCAGAACAGTGCACGGAAATGCCGTTTATCTTCCCGCTGGAGCATTACCTATTTATGTACTTGCACTTTGACGTGCTTTCGAACTGCTAAGTTGGCAGGAGCAGGGACTGAACAACAGGAGCTCACCCCGTTGTGGGGATTCGAACCACTGCTCTTCTGATCAGCAAGTCCAAGGCTCTGTGGTTTAACCCACAGTGCCACCCATATCCCTCAGGTCCTAGATAGCGGTTCCCAAACACTTTAGGGCCGCTGCCCCCCAACACCCCAGTGCCTCCTACCAGATAAAAGCATTATTCAGAATAGCCGTTTGCACAACCCACGAAGAAAGATAAAAACAATAAAATTCTAAACAGCAACGGTTGCATTTATTCAAAATCCAATTAAATATACGTAGTTTAATTAACTCATGACAAAACCAATGAACCTGATCAAGTGGTATCAGCTTTTCAAAGTCTGGGAGTTTACACTGCCACCCCTTTGCCTCTTAGTGCCCCCCAGGAACAAAACCCTTCAGAGGAGGCACAGGTTTTAAGTGTCGAGGTGGAGCATTCAAGGGGCGGAGCCTAAGGTTAGCGAATAGTGAGCCACATCCATTGGTAATTCCAGGCCACCCCTGACACAACTTGTATGTTGTAGTTTTCTAAAAAAGGGGGGGTATATGTATATCCTAACCCAAAAATACGATATTATTACCATAATACTAATGTAAACATCTTTAGCCTACTACATTTTGTATTAAAAAGGTAAAGGTAAAGGGACCCCTGACCATTAGGTCCAGTCATGGCCGATACTGGGGTTGTGGCGCTCATCTTGCTTTATTGGCCAAGGGAGCCGGCGTACAGCATCTGGGTCATGTGGCCAGCATGACTAAGCCACTTCTGGCGAACCAGAGCAGCGCATAGAAACTTGTACCTTCCTGCTATTTATCTACTTACACTTTGACGTGCTTTTGAACTGCTAGGTTGGCAGGAGCAGGGACCGAGCAACGGGAGCTCACCCCGTCACGGGGATTCGAACCGCCAACCTTCTGATCGGCAAGTCCTAGGCTCAGTGGTTTAACCCACAGTGCCACCCGCATCCCTTTATTGTTAGTAGGTAGGTGTAAAAAGTATTCCCTGGCTTTCTAGTTTCTATCACTTGGTCCAGAGTCAATACACCTGTTTCCATTAATTTTTTCCATAGTACCATCTTTTTAGCAATTTTTAATATAGGGTTTCCCCACAGGGCAAGTTTGGCATGCGAGTATAGATCAACTTTATTTATATTAGACAACATGTTACATATCTTTCTAACTGACTTAGTTGTTTCTAAAGTCACCTGGGATTTCAAGTATTTTGATCCTAGTACAGTGGTACCTCTGGATACGAACAGGATCTGTTCCGGAGCCCCGTTCGCATCCAGAAGCGAACGCAACCTGCGTCTGCGCATGTGCAGGTCGCGATTCGCCACTTCCGCGCATGCACATGACATCATTTTGACCGTCTGCGAAACCCAAAAGCGATCAACCTGAAGCACATTTAACCCGAGGTATGACTGTATTCTCCAGCCCACCAAAGGGGCTGTATGTGCATATTCTAAGGTCACCCACGTCGGAAAATTAAGACCAACAATGAGTTTCCAGTATTTAATACATGACAGTAGATATGTATAAAGTAGATAAGTATAATGTAGATAAATATAAAGGCATTTCCTAAACAGGGAGTTTATCATTTGAAAACATGAGATATAGAAACTGCAAGTCCTCTCAAAATATAAATTAATCTGGGAATTATATTCATTTTGAGAGCATTCCACCTTCTCCAAAGTGTAAGGTTCAATGACTTCTGTATATCAATATATGAAGAAATCTCTTTTATTATTTTATTTATATTAAGTGTGACTTATTTTTTTATCTCTTGGTATTAAGTTGCCTATATATTGTAGAGATTTGGCAAATCTGGAATTGATATTCCTTGAAGAAATGTGCAATCAGATTTTGGCCTACTGGCATCAATTCCGATTGGACCAATTAACAGAATATTAGAATAGAATAACCTGATATTTTACCAAAAGCATCTATCATTTGAAATAAACAATAAAACTAGATTATATTCAAATGTATTGTGAACTACTCTGTGAATCTCAGTGTTGTCTCATGGTGAAAGCCAAGCGTTATAAGCAGATATTAAAAAGCGATGGCGAGATAGGACATCCTTGTTTGGTTCCTCAGGCCTGAGGAAAGGTGGCAGAGAGATTACCATTCTCTTTGACTCTTGACGTAGGTGCTTCATAGATTACTTTAATTCCTTTTAAGATATCCAAAGGAAATTCAAATTTAAGTAAAGCTGCTTCCATGTACTGTTTACGGATTTTGTCAAAAGCCTTTTCAGCATCTAGCGATATAATTACAAACTGGTCTTTATCTTTATTTTGATCTACCTCCACTAATCTAATATTATCTGCAGTTTGTCTCGCTTTTATAAAGCCGGTCTGGTCACCCTTGACTGGCTAGAGTCCTTCCAAAAGTGTCAAAAGCTCTTGGAAAAAATCCTCCATAAACTTAGTTGCTTGAGCCCGAGTAGGAGAATTGGTAACCCCATTACTATCCATGAGAGTTGAGATTCCAAAATAGTGAGGCTTTTACTTGAGTTGATTTCACACAAGACAACATGCATGTTCTCCCTCTGCTGCTGGCTTTCTAGCTGTGGCCTTGAAGCACACTCCTCTGATCCTCTCCCTGGTGCTGATCCTGCCTTCCCTTCCTGACAGCTGGGGACCTGAGCACTAAGGAAGTTCTCCGGCTGGTGCGGTGGTCAGTTTCCCTTGGATAGAACACCCATGTACCACTCAAAGACTTTTCATTCTTCCACTCTCACTTCTCCTCTTCAGCAGTGCAATGCAGCAGCAGCAGCAGCGGCCAAAATAGCTGATCCTATTCTAGGCTGCAACAACCGAAGCGCAGTGTCTGGATTGAGGGAAGAAATAGTCATGCTGTATTCTAACTTGGATAGACTCCACCAGAGTTCTGTGTCCAGTTTTGGGCACCACAATTTAAGAAGGATATTGACAAGCTAGAACATGTGCAGAGGAGGGTGACCAAGATGATCAAGGGTCACATGGAAGATGGAGCAAGCTTGTTTTCTGCTGCTCCAGAGGGTAGGATCCAAATGGCTACACATCAGGAAGAAAATTCTGATGGTGACCTCTCCTTCTTTGCAGGTTCATCACCAGAGGTTAAACGACTATCTGTCAGGCATGCTTCAGCAGACATTCCAGCATTGCCACGGCCCTGGTAGTCCCTTCCAACTCTACAATTCTCTGTTTCTATGCCTCTCCTGATAGGCATCCTTTGATGGGAAGCGGGATTGTCACACTCATTGAAGCTCTTTCCGCACTGCAATAACTGAATGGTTTCCCCCTTTATAAATTATTTGATGGGAAGTGAGTTGGGCTCTCTGTCCACATTCTGAGCACCGTTATGCTTTGTCCCCTGTGGGAATTCTTCCATGGGCTGTGAGACTTGTCTTCCGGGCAAAGCTCTTCCCACATTCCAAGCACTTATATGGTGTCTCCTCCCTGTGAGTTCTTTCATGTGAAGTGAGACTTCTCTTCCAACTGAAGCTCTTATATGGTTTCTCCGCTGTATGAATTCTATTTTTTTAATCTTTTTAAAAAGATTTTTATTTTTTAACAATGTCTATAATCATTACATTACATACAGATTTCAATTTTCCCCTTCCCTGCGGACTTCCCTCAACTTCCATCACTGGTTATTACATCTTATATTACATTCTGCTGTTTTTATTTACTTCTATATTGTCATATTAAGTGTCCTATTTTTTGTAAAGAAAATTGCAAATGTTTATTTAAATCCTGCCAATGACTCTTTTTGTTGTTGTTTCTGCAGATATGATGTAAAAGGTTCCCATTCTTTTTCAAAGTCACTATTGTCTTTTTCCTGACAGTTTATCTGTTAGCTTTGCCAACTCTGCATAGTTCATCAGCTTCTCTTACCTTTGTTCTGTAGCCTTATGAGGCTTTGCCCTCGGGTGGGGGAAAATATTCCGCCCGGGAAAGGGAAAATGGGAGTCAACAGACACTCAAGGAATAGTTTCGAAGAAAAAGCTTTATTTCTACCATCCATGAACTGGTAGAAGGAGCAAGTGTGATAGTTCACAAACAAGCACCAGTTCACAGCCATTTGCACAGAGTATATATTTCCCTTCCAGTTCCCTCTCCTTTCTCCACCTTCTTAAAAGTTTCTGCCCCATGGGTCTCCTTAGCATGAACAGAAAGTTCCTGTCTCGGGACTATTTTGGACTCTTGGCACCCTTCCCAGGAAAGGGGAATGAGAGCGGTTCAGCATGTCCAAAGATGCTGCAGCTGAATGAGATAAAAGTCAGTTCTCAGGCTTGAGTATTCTTGGCAATGACAGAGCCTATTCATTAGCTTTTTGAAGCCTTCTCGTACCGAGAAAAGAATAACATGCATCTTGTGAGAAAAGCAGAGAAGAACAGAGAAAAGCTGTTTTGGATTTTTTTTTTAGAAGACAAAAGGAATTTTGGACAGTTTTGAGGCCTGGGGTGATTATTGAGGGGGGGTTGACTTCGGGCCTTGGTGGGGTCACCTGTCCTCACCTCCTTCAGTTCCTTTGATGATAATTCCCCAGTCTTCCAGTTCTGGAAGACTGGTCCGCTGTATGAATTATTTGCTGGGAAGTGAGATGGGCGCTTCGAATGAAGCTCTTTCCACATTCTGAGTGTCCCAGTGTCCAAGTGTTCCAGGGTCATGGAGAAAAAGCAGTAAAACAACTCCCACGACCCCCCTGCGATGTTTCCTGAACAAATTGGAAAGACGCCACGAAAGTAGATGAAAGAGGATTTAAAACCTGGTGAAAAATAGACTCCAAACACTTATGTGAAGTTGCCTGACCGTCCCCCATGGCTTAGGAAAAGTAGAACTGTGACTACCCAAGCCAAACTGTGCTCAGTATGGCAGCAAGTACAAGTTAAAAAACCCCACCAGTCTTGTCAGTCCCAGGAGAAAAGGAGGAAGGAGTAATTTGGCCCCCTCCAACCTACTCACCAATTGCACCCGTTGCTGCACAAGGGTTGCCAAATCTGGGAGCAGGCGAGGGGTGAGGGCACTGGTCCTTTCCCCCTGCCCAGATGGACACAGGTCCTTCCCCCTCTTGCACAGGCTAAGGATCCCCAACTCCCAAGAAAAGAGGATGAGGAGAAAGGGGAGGGAACTGGAAGGGAAATATATACTCTGTGCAAATGGCTGTGAACTCGTGCTTGTTTGTGAACTATCACACTTGCTCCTTCTACCACTTCATGGATGGTAGAAATAAAGCTTTTTCTCCGAAACTATTCCTTGAGTGTCTGTTGACTCCCATTGTCCCTTTCCCAGGCGCAATATTTTTTCCCACCCAAGGGCAAAGCCTCATAAGGCTACAGGGTCACCTGTCCTCACCTCCTTCAGTTCCTTTGATGATATTTCCCCAGTCTTGCAGTTCTGGAAGACTGGTCCGCTGTTTGAATTATTTGCTGGGAAGTGAGATGGGCGCTTCGAATGACAGTAGAGAGCTGTTCGGCAGTGGAATTTGCTGCCAAGGAGTGTGGTGGAGTCTCCTTCTTTGGAGATCTTTAAGCAGAGGCTTGACAACCATATGTCAGGAGTGCTCTGATGGTGTTTCCTGCTTGGCAGGGGGTTGGACTCGATGGCCCTTGTGGTCTCTTCCAACTCTATGATTCTATGATTCTATGAAGCTCTTTCCACATTCTGAGCACTGGTATCATTTGTCCCCTGTGTGAATTCTTTGATGGACGGAGAGCTGGGCGCTCTGACTGAACCTTTTTTTACATTCCAAGCACTGATATGGTTTCTCCCCTGTATGAAGTCTTTCATGGGCTGTTAGATTGACCTTCCAAGCGAAGCTCTTTCCACATTCCATGCACTGATATGGTTTGTCCTTGCTGTGAGTTCTTTGATGTGAACTGAGATGGGAGTACCGACTGAAGCTGTTTCCACATTCCAAGCACTGAAATGGCTTCTCACCTGTATGAATTCTTTGATGGAAACTGAGATTTAACTTCTGTGTGAAGCTCTTTCCACATTCCAAACACTGAAATGGCTTCTCCCCTGTATGGATTCTTTGATGGGACACGAGACCAATTCTCTGCCTGAATCTCTTCCCACATTCCAAGCACTCAAAGGGCTTCTCCCCTGTATGGATTCTTTGATGCCGCATGAGAGATGCTTTATGAGGGAAGCTCTTCCCACATTCCAAGCACTCAAAGGGCTTCTCCCCTGTATGGGTTCTTTGATGGGACACGAGACCAATTCTCTGACTGAATCTCTTCCCACATTCCAAGCACTCAAAGGGCTTCTCCCCTGTATGGATTCTTTGATGCCGCATGAGATCTGCTTTATGAGTGAAGATCTTCCCACATTCCAAGCACTCAAACAGCTTCTCCCCTGTATGGATTCTTTGATGGTACACGAGACCTGCTCTTTGAATGAAGCTCTTCCCACATTCCAAGCACTCAAAGGGCTTCTCCCCTGTATGAGTTCTTTGATGTGAAGCCAGACAATCCTTCCGGCTAAAGCTCTTCCCACATTCCATGCACTGATATGCTTTCTTCTCACTGTGACTTCTTTCATGTGAAGTGAGACTGCTCTTCTGACTGAAGGTTTTTCCACATTGCAAGCACTTATACGGTTTTTCCCCTGTATGAATTCTTTGATGGGAAATAAGACTTTCCTTCCGAATGAAGCTCTTTCCACATTCCAAGCACTGAAATGCCTTTTCCGCTGTATGAGTTGTTTGATGGGATGTGAGACTTCTTTTCTGGATGAAGCACTTTCCACATTCCAAACACTGATATGGTTTCTCCCCTGTATGAATTCTTTGATGGGTTGAGAGATGGGCACTCTGACTGAACCTTTTTCCACATTCCAAGCACTGATATAATTTCTCCCCTGTATGAATTCTTTGATGGGAAGTCAGACTGTCCTCCCGGGTGAACCTCTTTCCACATTCCAAACACTGATATGGTTTCTCTCCAGTATGAATTCTTTGATGAAGAGTGAAATGATGCTTCTGACTGAAGCTCTTTCCACATTTCATGCACTTATATGGATTCTCCTTGCTGTGAGTTCTTTGATGGCCTGTGAGACTTATCTTCCGGATGAAGCTCTTTCCACATTCCAAACACTGATATGGTTTCTCCCCTGTATGAATTCTTTCATGGGCTGTTAGACTGACCTTACAGGCGAAGCTCTTTCCACATTCCAAGCACTTATAGGGTTTCTCCACGCTGTGAGTTCTTTTATGGGAACGGAGATAGGATTTCCGAATGAAGCTCTTTCCACATTCCAAGCACTGATACGGTTTCTCCCCTGTATGAATTCTTTGATGAAGATTGAGATTATCCTTCCGACTGAAGCTCTTTCCACATTCCATGCACTGATACGATTTGTCCTTGCCGTGAGTTCTTTGATGAGAACTGAGATTGTAGTACCAACTGAAGCTCTTTCCACATTCCAAGCACTGATATGGTTTCTCCCCTGTATGAATTCTTTCATGGGCTGTTAGATTGACCTTCCAAGCGAAGCTCTTTCCACATTCCAAGCACTTATAGGGTTTCTCCACGCTGTGAATTCTTTGATGGGAACGGAGATAGGATTTCTGAATGAAGCTCTTTCCACATTCCAAGCACTGATATGGTTTCTCCCCTGTATGAATTCTTTGATGAAGAGTGAGATGATCCTTCCGACTGAAGCTCTTTCCACATTCCAAGCACTGATAGGGTTTCTCCCCTGTATGAATTCTTCTGAAGCTTTCTATGCGCTCCAAATATTGATACCGCTTCTCCGTTGTGTAGATTTGGTCTCCCTCATTCTTCCTTTCTGATTCATCACCATCTGCAACAATAAAGAAATGGATCACAGCCTCAGAGACTGAATTTCAAAAAGAATTCCAAAAGAGATATTGTAATCCAAAATGCAGCCTTACCAAGAGACTCCATGATCCCACGATTCTCCTCCATTACTTCCTTATACAGAGCTCTTTGGTCAGGATCCAGCAACTCCCATTCCTCATCTGTGAAATGAACAGCTACATCTTCAAAGCACACCAGACCCTAAAATAAAAAGGGAAAGGTCCCCTTCTTAGACAACATACAGATTATCTACTACACATTGCTCTGTTGTTTTCTGCCTGTTCATTGCTGTTTTGTTTTAATGTAATTGTTTTGCTGTACATATTTAATTATGGATGCATATTTTAATGTTTTAACAAAACTGGGTATTTTTGTGTGTATTTTAATGACCGGTATTAAGCTTTTGAGGGAATGAATGGAGTGCCACATGGTGATCTTCAAATACCGTATTTTTCTCTCTATAATGCGCACATTTTTTCTCCTACAAAGTAAGGGGAACTGTCTGTGCGTGTTATTGAGCGAATGTGTGGTCCCTGGAGCCGACTGGCCCGAGTGCAGGGGCAAAAATCAGGCAAAAATCAGATCGCGCGGAGGAGGGAAGGCTGCAGAAGCGAAGCTGCTGCTTTCCTGCATTCTGCCTCAGGGTCTTATTGCCCACCCGCTTCTGTTTTCGGTTGCTGTGTTTGCTCAAACGCAACAAAGAGCAGGGAAATCCCCTGCCCTCCTGGCAAGCAGAGGGGAAAGGAAAGGATCGCGTCCTTCCTTCTAATTCCTTCCTAGTCACACTGCGCGCAGGCTCCAGCCCACCCAGCTCAGGTTCCGTCGGCTAGGAGTGCAGCCGACAGCCACCACCTCCTCCTCTCCGTGCTCCGGTGCTGCGTCCAGCATTCTAGGGACTCACAGGCAGCCGGAAAACATGCAGGTTGGAGGGGGGGAGGCTGGCTTGGGAGGGGGGGACTTTTGCCTTCCTTTCCTCCCTCCCGTTAAGCCCCTCTCCTGCATTGTTAGCCAGCTGCTTCTCCGCACACCCCTCTCGTGCTCCTTGTCCCTTCTGTTTTTCCTTCCCTCCCCACTTAAAACGTGGTTACAAAGCACGGATCCACATGGATCCTCAGGATCTTTGCATTGGGTCACTCCAAATTCACCATCAGATCACATAGCATGTTCATGGCTACAGCCTGCACCAAAAAAACCACGCACCCACTGTTGCCTGGGGCTGCAATGGTACAAAAATGTGGTTACAAGCATGGATCCACATGCATCCTCAGGATCTTTGCATTGGGTCACCCCAAATTCACCATCAGATCACATAGCATGTCCATGGCTACAGCCTGCACCAAAAAAATCACGCACCCGCTGTTGCCTGGGGCTGCAATGGTGCAAAAACGTGGTTACAATGCGCAGATCCACATGGATTCTCAGGATTTTTGCTTTGGGCTACCCCAAACTCACCGTCAAATCACATGTCTGTGGCCACAGCAAGAAGTACAAAAATGATACATCCACTATTTCTTTCAAAACTTTTTTTTCTTGTTTTCCTCCTCTAAAAACTACATGCGTGTTATGGTCAGGTGTGTGTTATAGAGCGAAAAATACGGTAATTCTCTCTGCTCATCGATTCCAGTTTCCCAGATGGAAGGATCCTCTCTTTGCTTTCCCCATCTACTGTTCTGGAGGTGGGGGGCACCTTCACAATGCATTAAAGTCAACTTCAGGCGGTACTGCGGGTCACGGGGAGGGGAATGAGGGGAAAGGTGAATTCTGGCCACTGTTTTTATGATTTGTCAACTGCTTAGAAGCCTATTTTAGCATTAAATGTTAACTCTGTAAATAAAACTGCAACTACTGATAAATAATAGTGGTACCTCGTATTACATACGCTTCAGGTTAAAGACTCCGCTAACCCAGAAATAGTGCTTCAGGTTAAGAACTTTGCTTCAGGATAAGAACAGAAATCGTGCTCCAGCAGTGCAGTGGCAGCAGGAGGCCCCATTAGCTAAAGTGGTGCTTCAGGTTAAGAACAGTTTCAGGTTAAGAACGGACCTCCAGAACGAATTAAGTACGTAACCAGAGGTACCACTGTATTAGCAACATTCAGGAGGCTAGTCAACGTGAGGTGATTGTTCACCATTCTCAGAACATAAGGCTCCTGCAATGGCCTTTACAGCCAAGAGAAGGAGGAGAGAGATTCATTGGGGACTCTTTCACCACAATCCTTCATTCTCCCTACCTGATCTGGTTCCATGGCTGCTGCTTCTCTGCCTTCATGCAAAGATGGATAAGCATCTCTTGCCAGCATCATTCTGTCACCTGCGAGAGACAAAGGTAAGTGGCAGGCCATTTTCACATGCTCCTCTTAGAGGTGAAGCAGTGCATCTCTAACTACAGGTGGGCCTGTAAACAAGTCTCACCTACTGAGTGCATTTTGACATTTGTATCTTAGCTAGGTAAAAATACATGTCCCCACTTTGGGCTCTTGGCCCCTAGTGTCCTCCCCAAAATGTTGGGGGGGGGGAACCACAGATGAGTGGCAAAATCTACTGAATGTGTGACCAAATGGGAAAAAACCCTCCTTCCTCCTTACCCAGTGGTCTCTCTTTGGTCTCCAATGGAGTCTTCTCTGCCTCAGAGGAATCCAGGCCCGTTTCTGCAAAGATAATCTTTCCCTGAAAGGGCAAAAGGGATTGGAAGCAGAGAATGGAGAGAAACATTAGAAAAGGACTGGGAGAGGCAAAAGCTTTAGGGGGACCCGATATCATTCCTTGGAGGCTTTCCAAAAAAGGTTGGGGGATTAAGAGAGAATTTTGGGATACTCTCCCTCCTTTTCGGAGCCCCTTGGGAATATCCAGAGGCAAGTCTCTCTCACCTGCTTTCTCTCCTCTGCCTGACTCAGGAGGAATCCTTCGGCCAGGGCCACTGCCTGGGAACTGGTCTCCGCTCCACATTCCCGCACCCAGCTCTCCATCTCTGGCGGAAGGACAGCCAGGAACTGCTCCAAGATCACAAGATCCAGCATCTCAGCTTTCGTATACCTTTCTGGCTTCAGCCACTGATGGTCAAGGTTGTAGAGTCGGCTGCAAACCTCTCGAGGTCCTTTGGCCTCCTGGTAGCAGAATTGCCTGAACTGCTGGCTCTGCACATCTGAGCGGAAAATGTCCTCCTCACCCAGGATCTTCTGCATGGAGCTTTCCCAGAATCCCCCACTGCTCCCAGTTTGGATGGCATGGCCTCTTCCTGCTTCACGGCCAGTGGACTCTGACTCATCCATCTGGGCTGTCAGGAATCCCCCAAGAGATCGGAAGAAAGTTCTTGGTTCTACTGCCAAGTTCTGTCTTTCCTAAGTAGAGGCCTTTGCAAACCCTACAAAGCAAATACATTGTTCTGTTATGAAATTGATACACAGCCAGGAAAAGAAAAAGATTCCCGGAATATTATTAGGAACCAGGGCTGGACTGCAACACAGCCCAGACTCTGAACTCAGTGACCATTTCCTTCCTGCTTCTGTCCCATTTTCTAGCCACTTGGAATGTGCAAAGTTCTCAAGACAAACTGCTGGGGTGGAATCCCTTTTTCTTAGGTCTGAGATCCAAAGGATAGCACTATAAACAAGTGAGAAGGGCTCACATTCCTCCTATGATTGTAAATAATTTTTTTGGGTAAGTGCCCCTTTCCAGCTCCGGCCAGCTTGCCCACCACTGTCCCCTTGGAGCAGAGATGACATGGCCAGGGAACTCTCTGCTGTGGATCAGAGAGGATCATCGCAATGCCCTCTAAGTGGAACTGCTCTTGAGGATGGTTCAGAATCTGCTCCAGATTGTTGGCTGGGCTCCCTTTCTTTAGGAAGGGCATTTATTTCCCCCTTTTTTCTCCAAGGAGCATCCATGGGTCTACCCCATCTCATTGAATCCCTCCCATTACAAGCCCTGACAACACATTAAATTCCTGTTTTAAAACAGCGGCATTGGTGGTCCCTTCATTTCCAGGTCCAATTCAAAGTTCTCACAGGAGTATAATATAATAATAGGAATTTATTATTTACCCCCCACCCATCTGGCTGGGTTTCCCCAGCCCCTCTGGGAGGCTCCCAACCAAATATTAAAAACACAATACAGCATTAAACATTAAAAACTGCCCTGAACAGGGAGGGGTTCACTTAGCCCCCCCCCCAATATGTGAAGAACCACCTTCTTCCCCACAGACCCTCTTGGCTGTGAAATTTGGCAGGGGGGCCCTCTTGGTAGTTTCACCCCCTTGAGAGTCTTGGGTGGGGGTGGCCCAAGAGAGGGCATCCTGGGGGCAGACCCCCCTTGGGGGACTCCCTCCCCACACAGGCACCTCCCCCACTTTCCCAAGGCCTCTGACAACGGAGGACCCAGCCTATTCCTCTGATTGTTATTTGTTTTGACGTTTAAAAATATTTTAAAATGGTTGCAATCTGCTATGGAACAGTGGTAATAGTAGTAAAAATACCAACAAACAATAATAAAAATAATGATAACATAAAGCCTCAAGCATGGAAAAAAAGCCTCAAGCTAACACACAGACCTTCCAGAAACGGGGGGGGGGGGTGTTTGGAATCTGTAGTTCTGAGCATTTGCCTCAATCTCAGGCGCTGACCTCTAATAATGAACCATATGTTGCAGATATTCTCGTAAACTAATTGTGAAATACAAATGACAAGAGAAGCCTCGGTCAGTTTATCTGTCTCCTTTCTTCTTCCTAGCTTTCTCCTTTTCCTTCAACCCAGGAGGTATTTTCCCTCAGAGCCAGAGCAGAGTGGGGGGCTGCAGTGCCTCCGAGGCTCCAGCAGAGGGCGGGAGGGAAAACCCAAGAAGCCCTTTCTGAGGGAGAGAGTTGGGCAGGGCCTGATCTGAGAGGGGTATTATTATTGTTATTATTATTATTATTATTATTATTATTATTATTATTATTATTATTCGGAGAGGCTCTTTTCTGAGGGAGAACTGGCTTTGATCTGAGGGGAGAATCTCTCTAGCCGGAAGAAGGAGTCTCACAGCTTAGGTAGGAAGAAGACCCAGTGGAGGGTCTGGGGAGAGTATGGAGGCAGGATTTACCATATTTTTTGCTCTATAAGACTCACTTTTTCCCTCCTAAAAAGTAAGGGGAAATGTGTGTGCGTCTTATGAAGCGAATGCAGGCTGCGCAGCTATCCCAGAAGCCAGAACAGCAAGAGGGATTGCTGCTTTCACAGCGCAGAGATCCCTCTTGCTGTTCTTGCTTCTGGGATTCAGAATAATTTGTTTCTTGTTTTCCTCCTCCGAAAGCTAGGTGCGTCTTGTGGTCTGGTGCGTCTTATAGAGCAAAAAATATGGTAATCTGGAGGGCTGAGTCTGAGGCAGGAGAGGGAGAAGCTGTGGGAAGACGGACTAATCCAGGGTCTCCTTCCGGTCAGGAGGGGAGAGATCTGCTAGGAAAAGGAGATCCCCCCAAACCAAGAACAAGGCCTGAGGGGATCCCCTGGGTCTGTGGGAAATCCCTCAGGAGTGGGAAGGTTAAGAGAGAGGAGGGCAGACAAAAAATGCCCCTCGCTCAGGAACCAAAGTATGAGGCAGAGAAGGAAGCTGTGCTGCATTAAAAGTATTTAAGTGTAACCCTGGTCAGAACTAAGTAAATGAACAGAAACCGAGTTAATTTTTTTACCTCCTCTGGTAGAAACCTGAACATTTAACTGAAGTGCAACAAGAGAGCTTTTAGCAACTGAAGTTTAAGAAAAGCTGTGCATGTACTACAGTGAGATCTATCTATTTAGTTTAAGTAATAAGCCAACTTTTATTTGAAAGAATGCACCTCCTGACCCCAAATTTGTTTCATGGACCTCTTCTTTTGTAAATAAAACTGTTCTTGTCCGTTCAGCTCCTTCCTAAGACTCTAAATCACCAAGTTTCCCCTCTCACAAGGGAGCCTGTGGGAAATTGCAGAAATTCGTGTTGAAGGAAGATGAGGACAAGTGACCCCACCTAGGCCCGAAGTCCCCCCCCAACCAGGCCTCTAACTGTCCCAAATTCCTTTTGTCTTCTAAAAATCCAAAACAGCTTTTCTCTGCTCTTCTCTGCTTTTCTCACAAGATGCTGTGGCAAGGGCAAACTTTTTTGTACTTTTGTACTTTTTATCAGTACAAGAATGCTTCAAAAAGCTAATGAATAGACTCTGTCAGAGCAGGCCTGAGACTGACTTTTATCTCACTCTAGTTGCAACATCTTTGGACATGCTGAACTCCTCTCATTCCCCCTTTCCTGGGAAGGGGGCCAAGAGGCCACAATAGTCCCAAGAGAGCTTTCTGTACATGCTCAGGAACCTCAACATGGGGCAGGACTCTGGAAGAAGGAGGAGAAAGAAGGAGGGAACTGGAAAGGGGTATATATGCTTGTGCACAGGACTGTGAATTTCGTGCATGCTTTTTGTGAATTATCACAGATTCCCTGAGGATAAGGGATGTGGGTTCAAGGCGTCCCTGCGGTGAACAGCTCGGTTCGTGTCAGCAGTTCCAGTGGGAGGAATTGCCACCCGTTCCTGAGTGGAGACACTGCAAGGACCGGAGAAAAAGCAACGGCCGAAGGAAGGGACCTCGAGGAAAAAGGTAGGCTCCACAGGGTATAGGTGGAAGCAAACAAACAGGGCCTGATCAGCCCGACCAGTAGGGCAGAAAAAGTGCCACTGGTTTTGGTGTCGCCCAGAAAAAGCAGTAAAAGGTGCTGCTGGGCCCCGGTCGAAGTCTAAGCGCTGCCGGTTGGTTGGTTGGTTTTGGTAAAAAAAAGGGTTTTTCTGAATGTGTGTGTGGGGACACTCCAGTGAATGTTTTGAGTGTGTGAGACGTTGGAAGCAACGTCTGGCCTGTGACTGAGTGAGAGAAATGACGTTAGGAGGAGGGAGTGTCCCAGTATCCCCAGGGTTCCAGGGTCATGGAGAAAAAGCAGTAAAACAACTCCCACGACACCCCCCCCCCCGCAATGTTTTTTCCTGGGGAAAAATTGGACAGACGCCACAAAAGGGAGAAGATTGGGGATTTTTTTTAAAAAACCCTGAAGAAAAATAGACTCCAAACACTTATGTGAAGTTCCTGACCGTCCCCCATGGCTTAGGAAAAGTAGAACTGTGAAAGCCAAAACTGTGCCCAGTATGGCAGCAAGTACAAGTTAGAAGAAAAACAAACCAGGAGTCTTGCCAGACCCAGAAGACAAAGGAGGAAGGAGTAATTTGGCCCCCTCCAACCTACGCACCAACTGCACCCGTTGCTGCACAAGGGTTGCCAAATCTGGGAGCAGGCGAGGGTGAGGGCACTGGTCCTTTCCCCCTGCCCAGATGGACACAGGTCCTTCCCCCCCCCCTTGCCCAGGCTAAGGATACCCAACCCCCAAGAAAAGAGACTGAGGAAGAAAGAGAAGAGGAAGCTGAGAATGGTGAAATTCAGGAGGAATCAGGTGAAATGGACAAGCAGACAGTCCCAAAGAGTATTTCAGTATGTGAATTGGCAGAAAGAAAAGAGCAGAAGATTTTTAAAGAGCCGCGTGAGATAGAGCCAGGAAGCAATCCAAAAGAGTGAGCTGGATGTGGCTTCTTGAGTTCTAGAAGCAGCACAATGCAAGGATGTGAATTGACAGAAAGAAACAGAAGGGAAGGCTTTGAGAGCTGCATGGGACAGAACTGTTAAAAAAAGAGACAATTAAAACCCGAGGGGTTAAAATCCCTAGGATTACAATATTGACCATTGAGGAAATCTGCAAGATACATGCCCTCAGGGCAGCGGACAATACTGATGTTGCAATTGAGGCAGCTAAAACTCCACTTAGATGGCCCCACCCCACCAAGTGTACGACCTCCTGGAGTCATCCGACGCCCAGGACCACGGACCTCCAAGCACCCTAAATCAGAATCCTTCTTTCGAAGAGGACCTGGCCAAAATAATTAGGGGTTTGTCTTGAAACAGCCAGAGAGGAGGATGGCACTTAGAGCCGGCAAGCAGCCAGCAGCCAAAAATGTACCGTATTTTTCGCACCATTGGACGCACTTTTTTACTCTTAAAAAGTAAGGGGAAATGTCTGTGCGTCCTATGGTGTGAATGTGTGGTCCCTGGAGCCAAATTGCCGGAGTGCGGCACACTCTTGGACTGGTCTTTGGTAGTGGTGGTGGAGCCGCGCTCCCCTGCCGGCAGCCTCGGCTTCCCTCTGCAGCCCCGGGAAGCTTTGGAGGAACGGGAGGGCTGTGCGCCCATGCCCCACACTCTTGGGCTGCTGAATGGGGTGGGGGGTGCTGCTCTGCCAGCAGCCTGCCCTTCCCCTCAAGGTTTGGAGCAGTGGGCAGGCTGTGCGCCCATGCCCCACACTCTTGGGCTGCTGAATGGGGGTGGGGGGGTGCTGCTTTGCCAGCAGCCTGCCTTCCCCTCAAGGTTTGGAGCAGCTGGCAGGCTGTTCACTGAGAGAGGGGAGGAAGAGGACAGAGAGGAGGGGGACCAAGAAGCTGGGTGAAGGGAGAGGAGGTACCATAGGTTGCCATGAGTGGAGAGTCATGGTAGAGGGCAAAGGAGAGGGAGCAGTGAAGGGGAGAAATTGTAGACGTCACCTGAGGAGTTTGGGTGAAAGGGATGGAGAGGAGGAGGCTGGAAAAGGGGACTGTTCTGCTTGTGGGGGGGGGGAGAGAAAAGTGGGGAAAAGGAAAGCCTCCCAAGCCTGCCGCTGAGAAGCTCTGCTTGGCTGTTTCTTGACTGTAATTCAAGTAAAGGGAATGTTTGCGAGCAGCTGGCAGGCTGTTCGCTGAGAGAGGGGAGGAAGAGGATTGAGAGGAAAAAATGTGGCATTAGCAATGCTTTGGATGGATACGAAGATGGCATTTTACATGAAGATAGCGAAGAAAGTGATGTCAGTGACTGTGAGCAACTGAGCTTCATAAATTCTGACTTTAGCAGTGATGAGTTCTTGGGGTTCACAGAAGACTAGAAGAGTACTCAAACCTTAAAGTCTCTCTTCATTTGTTAATGACAGTGATGATGGTTCTTAATGCCACTGTTGACTGCTGTTCACTTTACATGGCTGTAATGTGATTCTGATATACCGGTTGTTTATTAAATACAGTAGTTTATACAACATTTGATTCAGAATATTTTTTTCTTGTTTTCCTCCTCTAAAAACTAGATGCGCCCTATGGTCGGGTGCGTCCAATGGCGCAAAAAATACGGTAATCCCAGAGGGTATCCACGGGAGGGGCAAAAGACGCCTAGGGAAGAAGCCAGTGCGCCATCTGCAGGCAAGAGGGTCACTGGAAAATGGAATGCCCACAGGCCCCACACCCGACACACCCCACCCCCACAGGCTAGGAACAATAAGATTTCTCAAAAATGATTTCTTCTCATCTCTGTTCTTGCTCAAAGACTGTTGCAGAAAGCATGTGAACAGACTGTTTTTTAATACATTCATTCATGCAAGTAACAGGACATCACCTCCCCCCCCCCCTTGTGCCAGGCGCTTGGAGTAGTTTATCTTTTGGCAGCTATCTCAGAAGGACACTGCTGCATTCAGCCAGCTACTCTGACCTGCTACTGCCTGGAGCCAATTAGGATTTACAGCCAAGCGACATAAATCCGAACGCCAAGGGTTACCCACCCCCTTGCCCCAAGCACTAACCTGGAAAAGTGACTTTCTTAAAAAAGCAAGTGAACGCTTTCTGTGAACTTTGTCAAGAGTATTTTTCTTTTTAAGGTGCAATTTTACTCTGAAAAAGGAGCCACAGCATAACATAGGAACTGATACTTTGAGGAATTTGAAACTTTGCCGGAAGCAAGGAGCGCATTGTTCTTTCTACAGACACTGGCAAATGAACTGAAATTTGCAACATAGCTTAAAGCTCTGAAAAAAATAGAGCAGAGAAAAAGACTTTTAAAAATCTCAGCTGGCAAAAAACTTAACCCAAGAAAAAAAGGACTGTCAAAATAGGGTTGCCATGTTAACCTCCTGCACTGTTCCACGTGTGAAGTCTTCCTGCCACATACCCTAGAACTATACCTATGTGCAAAATGTTATCTATCAATGCGCAGTTGCTGCCGTGTCTGTTTTTCTCTTCTCTTGACAGGTGAACCGGCCAGAGACTGTCCTGTTATCTACAGCTGTTAAGGACGCCGGCATCCGTGACACCTGATCTACACCGGCCCCTTCGACTCACCCCAGACATCGCTCCAGCATTGTTGGAAGGGACCCAAGATGCCCAACGCCCGTGAGATGACCACCCTGCCTTCCTGCATCACGCTGACACTTGACACGGCTCCAGAATCCAGCATGGATTGAAAGAGGACATTTTCTCATTTTCTTTCCTTTCCTTTTGCATAACTGAACTTTATAGAAGGTTGCAGGGCCCCTGGATAGCTTTACAACACCCCTGCAGAGGAGGGTATTTGTGTGGGACGTTCAATCGGGGAAATTATGCCCCAGCCCGCTTCCACCTGGCAGAGCTCCACCCAGAGCCTCCAGAACTTAACTGAAGCCCCCCTTGCACCACAGCACCGACTTGGTAATAACCCTGTGCACAAATGGCACAGATAAGGCTAGGTTCACCGAATTACTGGCTGGCTTTGTGTCAATAAATCAAAGAGCGCCAGTGACAATCTGCAATTGTACCTTCCCAGCCCAAACCATTACATCTGAGTCCACGCCAGGAAGTCTTTCTGGTTGGTGTGGTCTTCAGAAGGGGAAGGTAGTGTCTCTGCTCACAGACGTGTGTCAGGCAGGCTTATGGAAGGCAAGCTTCTCATATCCACCCACAGGGATGGCATGGAGTGTGCTTCCCAGCCTACCTAATTCCTACCATGGGGTTTCTGACCAGATACCCACTGCACCCCGTCAAAGGAGACACTCGGCTGACCTAGCAACAATTGCAGGAGGCAGCTCCCAGCTCCCAAATTTGGGAAAGCATCAGTGACCAACCTGTAAGGGGAAATGTCTGTGCGTGTTATGGAGGGAATGCCTACAGGTGGCGGGGGGGGGGGATCTGCTGCAGTCGTGAGCAGAGGATCCATGGTTCCCCTTCCTTCCCTCCTCCGTGTTTACAAAGCATGGATCCTTGGGATTTTTGCATTGGGCTACTCCAAACTCACTGTCAGATCACATGTCTGTGGCCACAGCATGAACCACAAAAATCATATATCCACTATTTTGTTTAGAATATTTTTTTTCTTGTTTCCCTCCTCTAAAAACTACGTGCGTGTTATGGTCTGGTGCGTGTTATAGAGTGAAAAATACGGTAATTAAATATGAAATGGCTGCCAATGTCCAAATGCCCTCGGCACATGAGGCTTTTTCTGTGGCCCATCTCTCGCTCGCCATGCACAGCTCCCACCTCTGACTTCTCATTCACCTTTCTGTCTCACAGATGGCGGAGGGATTCTGGCAAGACCGCCTCATCCATCTTTTCTTGGTGGCGGAGGAGAAGTCGCGGCTGTGGAACCAGAGGAGGTAGGGAGAAGGAGCATTGGGGGGTGGGAGAAGAGGCCGGGGGGGTGTAATGAGGTGGGTCTGCTATATTTAATGGGGAGCAGTTGGCGGGGTGAATCCGTCACACATGGGGGGGAGGTAAAGCCTAAACAGGGGTCAACAACCTTTTTCAGCAGGGGGGCCGGTCCACCGTCCCTCAGACCTTGTGGGGGGCAGGACTATATTTGGGGGGGGGAATGAACGAATTCCTATGCCCCACAAATAACCCAGAGATGCATTTTCAAAAAAAAGGACACATTCCGGATTCACCCCGCCTCCTCCAAGCAGGAAGGGAGCCCCCACTCCTGCCGGGAGGCACTGACCCCTCCCTGGCCCAGCCAGCCCCCCCCCTTGCTCTTGCTCATCCTCCAAGAGAGGCTAAGACTGATCCCAGCACTCAGTCCGCATCCTCCAGCCTGACGGACTGAAGCTCAACAGGACTAGACTGGGCTCTGGCCCCCCAGGAGACTCCTCGGCTATTGCAGCAAACTCAGGTCTGGGGGGATGAAAGCCATGGTTTCCCCACAAAGCGGTGAGCAGCCTTTGCTATGAAGGAAGGACAGGGTTGCAGCCCTCCTGCAAAACCACCCGCCCCCCCCGGCTTTGCAGAGAGCAAGGAGGGGGTGCAGGACCCTGGGGGGCACGCATGATCTGAACACGGCCCCCCTGCAGCCCTGGGACCCCCTTCTCCCCCAAAGGGAGGAAAGAGAGAGGAGACTCACCCGATTGCAGCAGGAGCCCCCCAGGAGGCGAAGCTTGCAAAGGAGACACACCAAACAGCCACCGCCCCCCCCTTGCAGGAAGTGACCTGTGTCCCCCCCCGCGCCATTCTTCATCTCCTCTCTAGGAATTCAGCTCAGTTCCTTTTAACCCTTGGCGAGCCAAACATCCCAAGCTCACCCCCCCCCCCACGTTTTCTTCCTCCAGAGCCGGAGCGCAGGAGCCCCCCGCATTGCTGCCCCCCCCAGATGCTGTGTTTTGGGGGATCTGAGCTGGTCTCTCCCTTGGCCTGAAAGAGCAGGATAAGCTTGCAGGGGAAGCGTGCCCCCCCCCCCCCCGGCTGCATCTCCTTTCATCCCCATCCTTGCCTCCTGCTTGGCTGTAGCCAAAACCAGACAAGAAGGAACCAGATCCCACGTGCAGCTGAGCCACGTTCACGGGTCGCCCTTCCCCGCAAGGCTGCGGGCCTGGCGAGTTGAAGGGTGGGGGGTGGTGAAAGGCGGGTGGGTGTAGGGGGAGTCCCACCCCTTTAAGGCAGCGTCCCTGTCCCACCCCCTTCCTTCCTTCCAGTCTCCTGGGGGCCTGATCCTGGACGCCCACGAAGACACCTCTGCCACTGTAATCCACTGGTCTACAGATGCCTCGAAGTGTTAGCTACCATTTTCGTTGTCCCTTAACTTGCATATAGTAGGTATTTAGTTCACAAAAATATTCTCTGCTGAAAATTTTAGTTTCTTCTGATCGGCCATAATTATACAAACCAGCACTTTCTCCCAAAACCTAGTAATGTTAGGTATACAAAAAGGTAAAGGACCCCTGGACAGTTAGGTCCAGTCAAAGACAACTATGGGGTGCGGCGCTCATCTCGCTTCAGGCTGAGGGAGCTGGCTTTTGTCTGCAGTCAGCTTTTCCTGGCCACGTGGCCAGAATAACTGAACCGCTTCTGGAGCAATGGAACACCATGACGGAAGCCAGAGCACACGGAAACGCCCTTTACCTTCCCGCCGCAGTGGTACCGCTTTATCTACATGCACCAGTATGCTTTCAAACAGCTAGGTTGGCAGAAGCTGGGACAGAGCAATAGGAGCTCACCGCAGTTAAGTGGAATTGAACCACCAGCCTTCTGAATGGCAAGCCCAAGAGACTATAAACCAATATTTCAGGGAGACATTACCACATCTCCAGCATAATGCAACCTTAGCAAATCTTTTTTATACAGACCTCTATGTGGAGTCCAATAGATTCTAAAATACGTTCCCACCGTCCAGATAATATTGACATTTCTCATTCTTTATTCCAATCATTCCTTAAGGACTGCATATCAAACTTATTTATTGTTAGTAAAAGGTAAATGGACCCCTGACCATTAGGTCCAGTCGTGGCCAATTCTGGGGTTGCGGTGCTCATCTCGCTTTATTGGCCGAGGGAGCCGGCATACAGCTTCCGGGTCATGTGCCCAGAAGGACTAAGCCACTTCTGGCAAACCAGAGCAGCACAGGGAAAGGCCATTTACCTTCCCCCCGGAGCAGTACCTATTTATCTACTTCCACTTTGACATGCTTTTGAACTGCTAGGTGGGCAGGAGCAGGGACTGAGCAACAGGAGCTCACCCCGTCACGGGGATTCAAACCGCCTTCTGATCGGCAAGTCCTAGGCTTGTGGTTTAACCCACAGCGCCACCTGCGTCCCTTTATTGTTAGTAGGTAGGTATAAAAAGTAATTCCTGGTGTCAGAGCTGCTTGAAGATCCTAGCTCACAGAGGATCACGCTAGCCAGCGATCATTAAGTAAAAGTCTTTATTGAGTTACAGTTTCCATTCTCAAGCTGCTGCGTGCAACTCTACGTCTAGTAGCTAGATCGGCGAAGCTCCGTCTGAGTCTCCGCCCCGTGTGCACCAACTTAATATCCTAGCCCGGCTCCACCTTTTCCGCCTGACTGTCCTCCTCTGGGTCCCTCTACCCCCCGGGGTCTCTTCCTTCCGGGATTCTTCTGACGCTGACCCCCCGGACCCTCCTGTCTCCTTGCGCCGGGCTTTAGGACCTGGCTCCCTTTCCGGGCTGCTTACTGCGCCGCCTTCCTCTGCATTTGAACTTGGCGCGCGCGCCCAACCTTCCACTTTCCGCTTAACCGTTTCTTCGCTCCCCGATGGAGGTGTGGCCACTCCTGACTCGTGCCCTCCCTCCTGTGGTGAGCTGCCAGCGCTTTCCCCCTGGCTCCCTTCCTCTTCCCTGCTCTCTGGCGGTGACGCTGGTCCCGATTTCCAACTGCTCTCCTCTGAGTCCCCTCTGGCTCTATCTTCCTGGGGTGCCCCCCTAGACTCCCCCCTTGCCCTGGCCACTGGTGCTCCTTTCTGTGAATCCTCTGATTCACTGGAAAGACTCGGAGATCTCGGGTCGTCGTCATCACTCATCTTTTCTTCTGCCTCCTCCCCTTCGCTCTCTGTTTCCTCCCTTGCCCTTGCCTCTGCTCCTAAACCCCTGACACCTGGCTTTCTAGTTTCAAGTGAATTGCTCAATTGTTCCAGCATCTCACATGTCTCAGAAACTGAGAAAGCTCCTGGCCCAAAGAGACCAGTTAGGAGATGTTGTAACTGAAGATATTGCCTCTGGGCCCCAACTGGTAGATGATATTTTTGTCTTTGAGCAGCATAACTATAACATTCCTCATCTATCACTTGGTCCAGAGTCAATACACCTGTTTCCACTCAATTTTTCCACAGTACCATCTTTTAAGCAATTTTTACTATGGGGTTTCCCCACAGGGCGAGTTTGGCATGCGAGTATAGATCAACTTTATTTTTATTAGGCAATATGTTCCATATCTTTCTAACTGACTTTGTTGTTTCTAGAGTCACCTGGGATTTCAAATATTTTGATCCTAGTATTCTCCAGCCCACCAAAGGGGCTGTATGTGCATATTCTAAGGTCACCCACGTCAGAAAATTAGGACCAACAATGAGTTTCCAGTATTTAATACATGACAGTGTTGTTGTTGTTTAGTTGTTTTGTCGTGTCCGACTCTTCGTGACCCCATGGACCAGAGCACGCCAGGCACTTCTGTCTTCCACTGCCTCCCGCAGTTTGGTCAAAATACATGACAGTAGATAAGTATAAAGGCATTTGCTAGAGTCATTCCCAAAGTGTCAAAAGCTCTTGGAAAACTTAGTTGCTTGAGCCCGAGTAGGAGAATTGGTAACCCCATTACTATCCATGAGAGTTGAGATTCCAAAATAGTGAGGCTTTTACTTGAGTTGTTTTCACACAAGACAACATGCATGTTCTCCCTCTGCTGCTGGCTTTCTAGCTGTGGCCTTGAAGCACACTCCTCCGATCCTCTCCCTGGTGCTGATCCTGCCTTCCCTTCCTGACAGCTGGGGACCTGAGCACTAAGGAAGTTCTCCGGCTGATGCGGTGGTCAGTTTCCCTTGGATAGAACACCCATGTACCACTCAAAGACTTTTCATTCTTCCACTCTCACTTCTCCTCTTCAGCAGTGCAATGCAGCAGCAGCAGCAGCGGCCAAAATAGCTGATCCTATTCTAGGCTGCAACAACCGAAGCGCAGTGTCTGGATTGAGGGAAGAAATAGTCATGCTGTATTCTAACTTGGATAGACTCCACCAGAGTTCTGTGTCCAGTTTTGGGCACCACAATTTAAGAAGGATATTGACAAGCTAGAACATGTGCAGAGGAGGGTGACCAAGATGATCAAGGGTCACATGGAAGATGGAGCAAGCTTGTTTTCTGCTGCTCCAGAGGGTAGGATCCAAATGGCTACACATCAGGAAGAAAATTCTGATGGTGACCTCTCCTTCCTTGCAGGTTCATCACCAGAGGTTAAACGACTATCTGTCAGGCATGCTTCAGCAGACATTCCAGCATTGCCACGGCCCTGGTAGTCCCTTCCAACTCTACAATTCTCTGTTTCTATGCCTCTCCTGATAGGCATCCTTTGATGGGAAGCGGGATTGTCACACTCATTGAAGCTCTTTCCGCACTGCAATAACTGAATGGTTTCCCCCTTTATAAATTATTTGATGGGAAGTGAGTTGGGCTCTCTGTCCACATTCTGAGCACCGTTATGCTTTGTCCCCTGTGGGAATTCTTCCATGGGCTGTGAGACTTGTCTTCCGGGCAAAGCTCTTCCCACATTCCAAGCACTTATATGGTGTCTCCTCCCTGTGAGTTCTTTCATGTGAAGTGAGACTTCTCTTCCAACTGAAGCTCTTATATGGCTTCTCCACTGTATGAATTCTTCTTTTTTTTTAATCATTTTTTTTAGATTTTTATTTTTTAACAATGTCTATAATCATTACATTTCATTCAGATTTCAATTTTCCCCTTCCCTGCGGACTTCCCATCAACTTCCATCACTGGTTTATTACATCTTATATTACATTCTGCTATTTATATTTACTTCTATATTGTCATATTAAGTTTCCTATTTTTTGTAAAGAAAATTGCAAATGTTTATTTAAATCCTGCCAATGACTCTTTTTTTTGTTGTTGTTTCTGCAGATATGATGTAAAAGGTTCCCATTCTTTTTCAAAGTCACTATTGTCTTTTCCCCGACAGTTTATCTGTTAGCTTTGCCAACTCTGCATAGTACATCAGCTTCTCTTGCCATTCTTCCTTTGATGATATTTCCCCAGTCTTCCAGACTGGTACGCTGTATGAATTATTTGCTGGGAAGTGAGATGGGCGCTTCGAATGAAGCTCTTTGCACATTCTGAGCAGTGGTATCATTTGTCCCCTGTGTGAATTCTTTGATGGACAGACAGCTGGGCGCTCTGACTGAACCTTTTTTTACATTCAAAGCACTCATACGGTTTCTCCCCTGTATGAATTCTTTGATGGGGAGTGAGACTTTCCTTCCAAGCGAAGCTCTTTCCACATTCCATGCACTGATATGGTTTGTCCTTGCTGTGAGTTCTTTGATGGGAACTGAGATGGGAGTAGCGACTGAAGCTCTTTCCACATTCCAAGCACTGAAATGGCTTCTCACCTGTATGGATTCTTTGATGGTTCTTAAAGCTAGCACTGTGACTGAAGCTCTTTCCACATTCCAAACACTGAAATGGCTTCTCACCTGTATGGATTCTTTGATGGGACATGAGACCAGTTCTCTGACTGAATCTCTTTCCACATTCCAAGCACTCAAAGGGCTTCTCCCCTGTATGGATTCTCTGATGGTGCATGAGACCTGCTCTATGAGTGAAGCTCTTCCCACATTCCAAGCACTCAAAGGGCTTCTCCCCTGTATGAGTTCTTTGATGTGAAGTAAGACAATCCTTCCGGCTAAAGCTCTTCCCACATTCCATGCACTGATATGCTTTCTCCTCGCTGTGACTTCTTTCATGTGAAGTGAGACTTCTCTTCCGACTGAAGCTTTTTCCACATTCCAAGCACTGGTACGGTTTCTCCCCTGTATGAGTTCTTTGATGGGAAGTGAGAATTTCCTTCCGAATGAAGCTCTTTCCACATTCCAAGCACTGATATGGTTTCTCCCCTGTATGAGTTCTTTGATGTAAAGTCAGATTAATCTTCCAACTGAAGCTCCTTCCACATTCCAAGCACTGATACGGTTTCTCCCCTGTATGAGTTCTTTGATGGGAAGTCAGACTTTCCTTCCGGGTGAAGCTCCTTCCACATTCAAAACACTGAAATGCCTTTGTCGCTGTATGAGTTGTTTGATGGGATGTGAGATGGAACCTATGCTTGAACCTCTTTCCACATTCCAAACACTGATATGGTTTCTCTCCAGCATGAATTCTTTGATGAAGAGTGAGATTATCCTTCCGACTGAAGCTCTTTCCACATTCCATGCACTGATACGGTTTGTCCTTGCTGTGAGTTCTTTGATGAGAACTGAGATTGTAGTACCAACTGAAGCTCTTTCCACATTCCAAGCACTGATATGGTTTCTCCCCTGTATGAATTCTTTGATGGCGTGTGAGACTTTTCTTCTGGATGAAGCTCTTTCCACATTCCAAGCACTGATATGGTTTCTCCCCAGTATGAATTCTTTGATGGCCTGTGAAACTTATCTTCTGGATGAAGCTCTTTCCACATTCCAAGCAGTGATATGGTTTCTCCCCTGTATGAATTCTTTCATGGGCTGTTCGATTGACCTTCCAGGCGAAGCTCTTTCCACATTCCAAGCACTTATAGGGTTTCTCCACGCTGTGAGTTCTTTTATGGGAACGGAGATAGGATTTCTGAATGAAGCTCTTTCCACATTCCAAGCACTGATATGGTTTCTCCCCTGTATGAATTATTCTGATGCTTTCTATACACTCCAAATATTGATACCGCTTCTCCATTGTGTAGATTTGGTCTCCCTCATTCTTCCTTTCTGATTCATCACCATCTGCAACAAAAAAGAAATGGATCACAGCCTCAGGGACTGAATTCCAAAAGAGATATTGTAATCCAAAATGCAGCCTTACCAAGAGACTCCATGATCCCACGATTCTCCTCCATTACTTCCTTATACAGAGCTCTTTGGTCAGGATCCAGCAACTCCCATTCCTCATTTGTGAAATGAACAGCTACATCTTCAAAGCACACCAGACTCTAAAATAAAAAGGGAAAGGTCCCCTTCTTAGACAACATACAGATTATCTACTTCACATTGCTCTGTTGTTTTCTGCCTGTTCACTGCTGTTTTGTTTTAATGTAATTGTTTTGCTGTACATTTTAATTATGGATGCATATTTTAATGTTTTAACAAAACTGGTTTTTTGTGTGTATTTTAATGACTGGTATTAAGCTTTGGGGGAATGGATGGAGTGCCACATGGTGATCTTCAAATAATTCTCTCTGCTCATCGATTCCAGTTTCCCAGATGGAAGGATCCTCTCTTGGCTCTCCCCATCTACTGTTCTGGAGGTGGGGGGAACCTTCACAACGCTTTAAAGTCAACTTCAGGGGGTACTGCGGGTCACAGGGAGGGGAATGAGGGGAAAGGTGAATTCTGGCCACTGTTTTTATGATTTGTCAACTGCTTAGAAGCCTATTTTAGCCTTAAATGTTAAATCTGTAAATAAAACTGCAACAACTGATAAATAATATTAGCAACACTCAGGAGGCTAGTCAACGTGAGGTGATTGTTCACCATTCTCAGAACATAAGGCTCCTGCAATGGCCTTTACATCCAAGAGAAGGAGGAGAGAGATTCATTAGGGACTCTTTCGCCACAATCCTTCATTCTCCCTACCTGATCTGGTTCCGTGGCTGCTACATCTCTGCCTTCATGCAAAGATGGATAAGCATTTCTTGCCAGCATCATTCTGTCACCTGTGAGAGACAAAGGTAAGTGGCAGGCCGTTTTCACATGCTTCTCTTAGAGGTGAAGCAGTGCATCTCTAACTACAGGTGGGCCTGTAAAAAAGTCTCACCTACTGAGTGCATTTTGACATTTGTATCTTAGCTAGGTAAAAATACATGTCCCCACTTTGGGCTCTTGGCCCCTAGTGTCCTCCCCAAAATGTTGGGGGGGGGGGAACCACAGATGAGTGGCAAAATCTACAGAATGTGTGACCAAATGGGAAAAAACCCTCCTTCCTCCTTACCCAGTGGTCTCTCTTTGGTCTCCAATGGAGTCTTCTCTGCCTCAGAGGAATCCAGGCCCGTTTCTGCAAAGATAATCTTTCCCTGAAAGGGCAAAAGGGATTGGAAGCAGAGAATGGAGAGAAACATTAGAAAAGGAATGGGAGAGGCAAAAGCTTTAGGGGGACCCGATCTCATTCCTTGGAGGCTTTCCAAAAAAGGTTGAGGGATTAAGAGAGAATTTTGGGATACTCTCTCTCATGTTCAGAGCCCCTCTGGAATATCCAGAGGAAAGTCTCTCTCTCACCTGCTGCTCTGCCTGCTTCCTCTCCTCTGCCTGACTCAGGAGGAATCCTTCGGCCAGGGCCACCGCCTGGGAACTGGTCTCTGCTCCACATTCCCTCACCCAGCTCTCCATCTCTGGCGGAAGGACAGCCAGGAACTGCTCCAAGATCACAAGATCCAGCATCTCAGCTTTTGTGTGCCTTTCTGGCTTCAGCCACCGATGGTCAAGGTGGTGGAGTCGGCTGCAAACCTCTCGAGGTCCTTTGGCCTCCTGGTAGCAGAATTGCCTGAACTGCTGGCTCTGCACATCTGAGCGGAAAATGTCCTCCTCACCCAGGATCTTCTGCATGGAGCTTTCCCAGAATCCCCCACTGCTCCCAGTTTGGATGGCATGGCCTCTTCCTGCTTCTGGGCCAGCTGAGTCTTCCTCATCCATCTGGGCTCTCATGAAGCCTCCAAGATATTAGAAGGAAGCCCTTGTTCGTCTGTCCTAAGCAGAGGCGTCTGCAAATCCTACAAAGCAAATACATTGTTCTGTTATGAAACATACATGGCCACAGGAAGAATAAAGTTCCCTGAGGAAGCGTGGATGAGTCTTGCTAAGAACCAGGGCTGGGCTGGACTACAGCCCAGACTCTGAAGTGCCTTCAAAAAAGGAGAAGGAGAAGTCAGCATCTAGTCCTCCTAGAAGAAAAGTTACTATACAAAATGTGCAGGAAACCTAGAGAACTTCTGTTGGATGAATCAGCCTATTTGCTCCTGTCTTTCAGTATTTTCAATCAGTGAAAGAAGTCAGAACTGTGATTGACAAGTGAGTCATTTGTATGAGTGTAAATTAGACACTCGTCTATAGTCTGTTCAGCCACAGCAGGTTCTGCACCCTTCCTGCCCTTTGACTTCCTCCCCAAAGAACTCTCTTCCATTGTCTCCTGAGAAGAGACAGAAGCCAGCCAACCTGCCAACTTTGGGGTCCTCTGGGGTTGCTCTCCCTCCCTCCCCCGATTCAGGGCCCAATTCTTTCCTGCTTCTGCCTCAGTTTCTAGCATTTGGCTTCTCCAATGTTCTCAAGACACACTACTGGGGAGGAGTCCCTTTTTCTTAGGCTTGAGGGCCAAAGAACAGTGCTAAAAAGCAAGTATAGAAGGGCTCACATTCCTGCTGTGTCTGTAAGCCCCCCTCTTCAGCTGCTTCCCCTTTTTCTGGTTTTGTTTAAACCTATTCCTCAGACACTGACCTCTAATAATGAACCATATGTTGTAGATAATCCCATAAACATATTGTGCTATTTCTGTGATAATGACACAACATTTTTTTGTATCCTTTATTATTCCTGGTTTTCTGCTTTTGCTTATACCTACATGTTCCCATGAGGTATTTTCCCTCAGAGCCAGAGCAGAGTGGGGGCTGCAGTGCCTCCGAGGCTCCAGCAGAGGGCGGGAGCCTCTCTCTGTCTCTGATTGGCTGCCAGCCCTTTTGGAGGGAAAATCCGAGGAGCCCTTTCTGAGGGAGAGAGTTGGGCAGGGCCTGGTCAGAGAGGGGAGAGGGGGATTGGGAGAGGGTTTGTCTGAGGGAGAACTGGCTCTGATCTGAGGAGAATCTCTCTAGCCAGAAGAAGGAGTCTCACAGCTTAGAGAGGAAGACGACCCAGTGGAGGGTCTGGGGAGAATATGGAGGCAGGATTTAATCTGGAGGGCTGAGTCTGAGGAGGCAGGAGAGGGAGAAGCTGTGGGAAGACAGACTAAACCAGGTTCTCCTTCCAGTCAGTTGGGGAGGGATCTGCTAGGAAGAGAAGACCCCCAAACGAATTACAAGGGCTGAGGGGATCCCCTGGGTCTGTGGGAAATCCTTCAGGAGTGGGATGGCTAAGAGAGACGCTCAGGAACCAAAGTATTATGCTGAGAAGGAAGCTGTGTTGTATTAAAAGTCATAACTAAGTAAAGGAATGAGAGGGAAGGAACAGAAACCGTGTTGATTCTTTTACCTCCTATGGTTGAATCCTGAACTTCCAACTGAAGTACAACAAGTGAGCTTTTAGCAACTGAAGTTTAAGAAAAGCTGTGCATATACCACAGTGACATTTATATTTAGTTTACCGTATTTTTCGCCCCATAAGACGCACCGGCCCATAAGACGCACCTAGATTTTTTGGGGGGAAATAAAGGGAAAAAATTTTATTTCCCCCCCAGGTGCGCTGCGCTACACCAGGAGCTTGGGGCGTGCGGAGCTCAGCGTGCCCCAAGCTTCTGCGTGCCGGCAAGGTCTCCGCTAGCGTGGGAGAGCCGGGCGCCTCTCCCAGGGCTAGCGGACCCCTGCGCTAATCCAGAAGCTTGGGGCAAGCTGAGGTCAGCGCGCCCCAAGCTTCTGCGTGCCGGCGAGCAGTCCGCTAGCCCTGGGAGAGCCGCGGGGCTCTCCCAGGGCTAGCGGATCGCTGCGCTATACCAGGAGCTTGGGGCGTGCGGAGCTCAGCGCGCCCCAAGCTTCTGCGTGCCGGCAAGGTCTCCGCTAGCGTGGGAGAGCCGGGCGCCTCTCCCAGGGCTAGCGGACCCCTGCGCTAATCCAGAAGCTTGGGGCAAGCTGAGGTCAGCGCGCCCCAAGCTTCTGCGTGCCGGCGAGCAGTCCGCTAGCCCTGGGAGAGCCGCGGGGCTCTCCCAGGGCTAGTGGATCGCTGCGCTATACCAGGAGCTTGGGGCGTGCTGAGCTCAGCACGCCCCAAGCTTCTAGGTGCGCAAGCAGTCCGCTGCCGCCCCAAGCCTCGCGCACCCGGTGGGACCTCCTGCCGGGCGCGCGAGGCTTGCAGGCATTCGCCCCATAAGACGCACCCCGATTTCCTCTTCATTTTTGGAGAGGAAAAAGTGCGTCTTATGGGGCGAAAAATACGGTAAGTAAGAAGTTAAGGAGAACGCACCTCCTGACCCAATTTTGTTTCACAATCTTATTTTTTTGTAAATAAAACTGTTCTTGTTCGTTCAGCTCCTTCCTAAGACTCTAAATCAACAAGCTTTCCCTCACATAAGATACTCACAAGGTAAAAAGTAAAGGACCCCTGACAGTTAAGTCCAGTTGCAAACGACTGTGGGGTTGCAGCGCTCATCTCGCTTTATTGGCCAAGGGAGCCGGCGTACAGCTTCCGGGTCATGTGGCCAGCATGACTAAGCCGCTTCTGGCGAACCAGAGCAGCGCACAGAAACGCCCTTTACCTTCCCGCCGGAGCGGTACTGATTTATCTACTTTGACATGCTTTCGGACTGCTAGGTTGGCAGGAGCAGGGACTGAGTAACAGGAGCTCACCGCTGACCTTCTAATCAGCAAGCCCTAGGCTCTGTGGTTTAGATCACAGTGCAACCCCCGTCCCTACTCACAAGGTACACTAACAAGGTACACTAACAAGGTCTCTACTTAGACATGTCTGGTCTAACAGAAGCATGCGCCCCTGACTTCTCATTCACCTTTCTGTCTCACAGATGGCGGCGGAGGGATTCTGGCCAGACCGCCTCATCCATCTTTTCTTGGTGGCGGAGGAGAAGTGGCGTCTGTGGAACCAGATGAGGTGGGGAGAAGGAGCATGGGGGGGGAGAGAGAGACTGGGGGGTGTAATTTGCGTACCATGAGGTGGGTCTGCTATATTTAATGGGGGGCAGTTAGCAGGGTGAATCCGCTACACATGGAAATAAGATAAAGTCTAACAGAATCATAGAAATGCAGCAGTACGAAAAGTAATCAAAATAACATCCAGGACAACACATAAAGCCTCAAGCATGAGATAAAATAGCCTCATGTTACACCCAGAGCCTCAAGAAACATCCATGGTGTGGCTGGAATCTGCAGAGTTTTGAGCACCACAAAACTGTGAGCAGCGTTTGTTGTAAAGGAAGGACAGGGTTGCAGCCCTCCTGCAAAACCACCCGCCTTCCCGCCCCCCGGCTTTGCAGAGAGCAAGGAGGGGGCGCAGGACCCTGGGGGGCACGCATGATCTGAACACGGCCCCCTGCAGCCCAAAGGGAGGAGAGAGAGGGGAGACTCACCAGATTGCAGCAGGAGCCCCCCAGGCAGCGAAGCTTGCAAAGGAGACACACAAAACATCCACGCCCCGCTTGCAGGAAGTGACTAGGGAGGGGGAGGGAGGGGTTTGGATCGGGAGGACCTGGTCCCCCCCCCCCACCTTTCTTTCTGTCCTCTCTAGGAATCCGGTTCCGTTCCGTGTCCCCCTGGCGAAGCCAAGCGCCCTAAGCTCGCCCTTCCCCTCTGCAAAGCAGGCGCCCAGGAGGAGCCCCGTGCGCTGCGTATTTCGGGGTACCCTCCTGGCTGGGCTCTGAGCTGCTCCCTCCCTTGGCAAAAAAACAAGAGGGAAAGCTGGCAGGGGGAGGGAAAGCACAACCCGCGCCCTCCCCCCACGGCTAGACATTGCGATCTACTCCCCCTTCCTTTCAAGCCCATGCTTTAAATTTCCCCCATCATACAAAAAACCAGCATTTAGCAGGGCAGTGAATGGCTCATGATCTTAAAAGCCTTTTCAGTGCTCTACTGATTCAAATTTAAGTCTTAAAAGATGACAGGCAAGAACGATAAATGACGAAACAACACACGTTTTCACCACGTATCTCCCAGGGGAGCAGCAGAAAACAAGGAGGTTGGTCAAGGGGGCCTCTGAGTTTAAGGACAAGGTTCAACGATTTGCTGTTTACTGAATCTAACATAAAGAACAGTACAAGAGGAGGGGGTAGAATTACCAGGGTCTGGGGCACCTGCACAGGAGCACCTGGGAAAGATTAGTAGGTGCCATGGCACCCGCATGTGCCCAGTTGGTGACCCCCTACAGCGCTCGGTTGAACACAAGCCAATTTCTCACGCAATGAATGTAAATAGTTCCTCTCCAGCAGGAGTCCTTTGGTCAAGAGTCTTTGCTCAGGCTACAGCTCTTTCCACATCAGATGTAAGTTTTGTGCTCACACTGAAGAGTTATCGGAGTTGAAATAAGGCCCCTGCGTGAGAGGTACCCTACCTCAGTTCATGAAGTATCAATCGTTGTTTGGAAACTGCTAAATAATTTCCATTCTAGTTTTCTTGTGCCAAGGAGTTTCCTCAACTAAGCACAGGTATCAGTTCTGTAGGTAGAGTGACCCAGATTCCCCAGGATAGGTAGAAATGCCAGTGCAAAGACTCTAATGGGACAAGGCTTTTTAGCTTATAAGTTTAATTCTTCCCCCTTTTCCAGGAATCCTCAGAGGCAGAGTATTCCATTAATGGCAGCCCAGAAATGAATTCATTCCCTGACCCATCCCACGAGAAGCCAGAGTCTCGGGAGCCTATATCTCCTTCCTTGAAGCCCAGGAAGACACCACTGCCACCTCAATCCACTGGTCCACAGGCTCCTCAGAGGACTGAGGGACTCTGGGGAGAAATCCTGAGCCTGAAACTCCAGATCCTAGGTCACCAAACATTTTTCGGCCACTGCCCCCCAGGCCTCCCCAGTGCCCCCTACCATATAAAAGCATTATTCAGAATAGCTGTTTGCACAACACACTAAGGAAGATAATAACACAATAGATTCTAAATGGTAACAGCTGCATATTTACTCAAAATCAAATGCACATAGTTTAATTAGTACGACACAAAACCAATGAACTTGATTATGCAATGGAAGTTCTTCAGAGTCTGAGAGTTGTGTACACTGCCACACCTTTGCTTCTTAGTGCCCCCCAGGAAAAAACCCTTCATGGGGCAGTATCACCCACTTTAGGGACCAAGAGGAAGCCAGTGGTTACAGAGGAGGAACGGTCCTTTAACTGCCCAGGTGTGGCATTCAGGGGGTGGGGCCTCAAGTCAGCCAATAGCAAGCCAGATTCTTGGGGAACTCCAGGCCACTGCTGAGACAACCCTCCCTGTGGAACCCCCTCCCACCAGAAGTCAGGGAGATTCAAGGCCAGGGCTGAGATAACTGCTCTGCCTCTGCTGCAGGATTGCAAGCTGTGGTCTTGAAGCAGACTCCTTTGTCCCTCTCCATGGTGCTGATTCTGCCTCCCCCCCACCACCCCATCCTGATAGCTGAGGATCTGGGCGCTATGGAAGTCCTCTTGCTGGTGCGGTCATCAATTTCCCATGGACAGAACATCCATGTACTACTCACAAGGCTTTTCATTCACCCACTCTCACTTTTCTTCAGCAGTGTGATACAGCAGCAAAAACAGCTAATCCTATTCTAGGCTGCATCAATAGAAGCATTGTCCCCGGATTGAGGGAAGAAATAGTCATGCTCTAATCTATCTTGGTCAGACTCCCCTAGAGTTCTGTGTCCAGTTTTGGGCACTACAATTTAAGAAGGATATTGGCAAGCTAGAACATGTGACCAAGATGATCAAGAGCCACATGGAAGATGGAGCAAGCTTGTTTTCTACTGCTCCAGAGGGTAGGATCCAAATCAATGGCTTCCAGTTACAAGGAAGAAGGTTCGTACTAAACATCAGGCAGAACATTCTGATGGTGGACTCTCCTTCCTTGCAGGTTTTTAAGCAAGAGGTTGGATGACTATCTGTCATGCATGCTTCTTCTTTTTTTACAATAATGTTTATTAGTTTTCAATTACACTAATTCAATGAAAGCCTCATTATAACAATGCCAAATTATAATACAATTACTTATCCCAATCATTCAAATGCCAAATTATATCACTTAGGTGACCTCCCGCATACTAGAATTGATGGTCTGATGATTTACTTTATTTCTGCATTCCAAAATCTTATTCATCTCAATTACACCCCAGTTGAAATAACAATCCCTTCTACAAAACTGCAATATTAACATCCATTCGTGTTAATATCAAATTATTTATAAAGCTGTAGGTGAAGCATTCCAACTATGTCCTCCTGTGTGTGTTATTCTGTCCGTGTTCCTTCCTGTCCTTGTAAAATATTACATCTATCTTTCCCCAGCCGTTGCTGCTCTCCATCATGCCTTGGGAGGAGCTAATATCCCACTGTGGTTTCAGAAGGAACAGTGTAATTTTTGCAGCTGCTGTCAAAGTTGCAGAACAGTGAATCACGGGACGGAGAAATCTCAATTTCTCCGTCCCGTGATTCACTGTTTTGCAACTTTGACAGCAGCTGCAAAAATTGCACTGTTCCAGTAAATATCCTGTTTCGCCTTTTTTCTCTCAGCCTGGGAGGGAGAGTGATCTGAAAACTTCAAATAGTTCAGTAATGAACCTTCCTTGGCAAGTCCACAGATTCCTTTCATCTCTCCATTCAGCCAAAAATAAGCAAATATATTTCCAATTAAATTAAATTCCAAGTCTTTTTAGCATTCAGTCCACAAATAATAGAGAATAGGAAAGTCAGCTCTAAATTTCCATCATAAACCTTCTGCTGAATAGAGCTTTCCTTTTTCCTTCTTTCTTTATAACACACACAGTTCCACTTGGTATTATACTCCATAACTGCAATCCAGCTTCACCTATACATACACAATTGAACTAGCATTTCAGGGCGGGTTGCCAAATCATATCTGTAAAAAATGAAACTTTATTTAAAGACCATAGACTCCCCTCTCCCCACACCGTCGTTTACACTGATTGAAGTCTTCTTTCAGGTTCAGACCTTAGCAGCCTTGCAGCTGATTCAATTGCACAGTTTATGATTACATCTCTTCTTGCACGCACCTGTACTGTAGTCCAAATTAAACTGTAATTAACAGTAGAACCTCTGCTTCCTAATGGCGGCATAGGAGGGTCATTGGCAGGCAAAGTTCTTTTGCACTCCCTGCCTCCCACATTCCATTCCATGCCAGAGCAAGAGCTATGTACAGAGACGAACTGTGAGTGGAGCCTGTTCCCCCTGCCCTTGGGGGGAATTTGCAAGGATAATTACCCTCAATCATCCTTATTTTTCCTTCAATAACAATCTCCCGCTGTCGTGGGAGCTGCCTCCATTAAGGCAGAGCAGCACCAGAAGCCATCTGCCATGCATGCTTTAGTTGAAACTCCAGCACTGCAGTGGGTTGGACTAGATGGCCCCTGTAGCCCCTTCCCACTGTGTTTCTATGATTCTCCTGGTATGCAATCTTTAAGTGGGACGATCAAATTCTCCTCTAGGGCATATTTATTCTTAATTGGATCCTCTGGTTCCCAACAGCTGATCAAATCTTTTTGAGACGATTTGTTTAAGCTCCTTTATGTTCTCCTCTTTAGAGTCCTTTTATATTTCTGGGATCTGGCCTCTTTAAAGTGAAGAATTAGCGGTGATAAAATCTGGTTGTTAAAAGACTCATACTGGGAAAATTCCTTTGGAAATCAACATAGGCTTTGTGCGATGTAGCAGTGAGGGAATTTTGGGGGTCCTAAAGGACAGTAATACTCTCTGAGCATGATTGTAGTAGTTTGAAGGATCCACATTGATTAAGTCTATATGACCACTTGATCCCCTGATAAAGTCCTCATATGTCTCTTGGCCAGTTGACCCAGAATATACTGTATTTTTCCATGTGTAAGAAAACCCCATGTTTAAGACGACCCCTATTTTTTTAACCCAAAATTAAGAAAATGCACTATGCACTATCCGTGTATAAGGTGACCCCTTATTTTAAACTTGAAAAATTTAGGAAATAATTGTTACGATATAGAAGCAATGCAGCCGCGAGCTGCTAGCTTGAAAGCAAAACATAATGGGAATGTTGGGACTGTTCCGTGGGAAACAGAGGGACAGTCTATTCACAGTGCGAAGCACCGGAATTAGCTCAGAGTGTAATATGAGCTGTACAGGAAGTACAGGAGGAGTTTGTCTCTCAGCTGTTGGAGTTTGAAGAGAGCAGACGTGTTTTTCTGTAACGCTGCAAAGACAGAAATAAAGGCATGTAAATACGTTTCTATCTATCTCTTTCCCCTGCCTGGGGGGGCAGGAAAGAGGGGGGTATTCTTCTCACGCCGAGAAGGATCGCCTATCGCGACCTAGCCTGTATCCTGCCGGGGAATGCAGACAGGGAGGTCAACCGGAGATCAAGCCGGGTGCCTGGAGAGTGGCCAGTTTTTCCTGATAAAGGCTTGATTCCTAACAAAAATATGGTCTTATACATAGAAAAATATGGCAGTAAGGCTAACCTTATTCAATAGAAGCACTAAATGATGTTGTTCTTTCATTCCACTGTCAAGCTTCTGCCTTGTAAACTCTTGTGATTTAGAGCTCATTTCCTGAACCTTATCTTTGGCTCTCAATGAGTTCGGTAGAAAAGGTTTTATTGATGTCTTGTGACTTATCAAGTCAATCTCCTTTCTGAGTGTCTCTGTAAACCTGTTGATTAGAGTGTCCATTTCAGAATGAACTTCTTTCTGACAGAAAAATGACAAACTAGAACAACTTTTTATGTGTATGTGATTTTATACTATTTTATTTTGTTCTACTCAACTTTGTTCTAAACTATTCAATTTTGTAATTGGTGTTTTTATCTTGATACTGGTCACTGACAGTAATGACTACTGCTACCACTACTGGTATGCATTCTCAGATGCGAAGTTAGAGTTTCCTTCCAGGTGAAGCTCTTTCCACATTCCAAACACTGATATGGTTTTTCCCCTGTATGAATTCTTTGATGGGGAGTGAGACTTTCCTTCCGGGTAAAGCTTTTTCCACATTCCAAGCACTGATATGGTTTCTCACCTGTATGAATTCTTTGATGGACTGTGAGATGGGGCTTCTGACTAAAGCTCTTTCCACATTCTAAGCACTGATATGGCTTTTCACCTGTGTGAATTCTTTGATGGAAAGTGAGAGTTAATCTCTGAGTGAAGCTCTTTCCACATTCCAAACACTGATATGGTTTCTCCCCCGTATGAATTCTTTGATGGTTCGTGAGACTTTCCTTCTGGGTGAAGCTCTTTCCACATTCCGTGCAGTGATAGGGTTTCTCTCCTGTATGAATTCTTTGATGGGCTGTGAGATTGGTCCTCTGACTAAAGCTCTTTCCACATTCTAAGCACTGATATGGTTTCTCCCCTGTATGAATTCTTTGATGGAAACTAAGAGTTAATTTCTGACTGAAGTTCTTTCCGCATTCCAAACACTGAAATGGCTTCTCCCCTGTATGAACTCTTTGATGTGTCTTAAGGATAGCACTCTGACTAAAGTTCTTCCCACATTCCAAGCACTGAAATGGTTTCACCCCTGTATGAATCCTTTGATGCGACTTAAAATTGGATCTCTGATTGTAGCTCTTTCCACATTCCAAACACTGATATGGTTTCTCCCCTGTATGAATTCTCTGATGGGAAGTGAGACTTTCTTTCCGACTGAAGCTCTTTCCACATTCCAAGCACTGATATGGTTTCTCCCCTTTATGAATTTTTATATGAGATCTGAGACTCTTTTTCTGGGTAAAGTTTTTCCCACATTCCAAACACTGGTATGGTTTCTCCCCTTTATGACTTCTTTGATGGGTGGTGAGATGGGCACTCTGACTGAAACTCTTCCCACATTCCAAACATTGATATGGTTTCTCCCCCGTATGAATTCTTTGATGAGTGGTGAGACTTTCCTTCCAGGCGAAGCTCTTTCCACATTCCAAGCACTGATATGGTTTCTCCCCCGTATGAATTCTTTGATGGGAAGTGAGACTTTCCTTCCAGGCAAAGCTCTTTCCACATTCCATGCACTGATATGGTTTCTCCCCTGTATGAATTCTTTGATGAGTGGTGAGACTTTCCTTCCAGGCAAAGCTCTTTCCACATTCAAGGCACTTATATGGTTTCTCCCCTGTATGAATTCTTTGATGGGTCATGAGACTTTCTTTCTGCGTGAAGCTCTTTCCACATTCTAAGCACTGATAGGATTTCTTCCCAAAGGGATTTATTTGAAGGGAAGTGGAATGGGAGCTTTGACTAAAGTTCCCTTTACACTCTGTATATTTACATCGCTTCTCCATTGTGTAGACATTGTCATGGTCTCCCTCGTTTTTAATTTCCAATTCATTACCACCTGCAACAAAGACAGAAACAGATTACAGACTCAGGAAGAAATGCAACCCTCGGTTATTGAACAATGCTAATTAATGCTTGGGACAGAGGAAGAAGAGAAGGGAATTAAATGTAAGGTCTTACAACCGGCTTCACTGCTTTTGTCAGGCATTAATCGGACCTGAGTGTCAGGAATGGATCAGCAATAAATCACATGGAATAAATGAAGTTACCTTTTAGTGAAAACAAACAGGCTGCTCAGTAGTGTCAGGCCCAGTGAGCACAGAAACCATTCCCAGTAGACTATGCCACTATGAGGAAGTCGTAACAACTTCAAGTCCCTGCCTTCCCCTAACTGACTAAGCCTCCTCTTCTTATGGGTCCTTCCCTTCCACCAGCACAACTGTCTCTGCTCCTTCTTCTTCATACCTCTTCTAGTTCAGAGAGACGAGGGGGGTAAGGGAGCTTACCACAGCAGGAGGGCGAGACACCCTGGCTTCATCACCAGCCTGACTTGTCTGTGCCTCTTGGCCTCCCTCTTCTTCAGCTTCTACTTCCGGACTCCTCTCTGCCACAGACTCCCCCTGCTCACTAAAACCTGTTACTTCCTCAGCTTCCAACACCTCCTCCTCCCAATCTCTTCCTCCTTTCCCTCTGACAACTCATGGTTGTCCAACCACCACTCCCCGGGCTCTGGGCCTTATTCCCTTGGGGGTTTCCCACCTGGTTCCTCCCACCATTCCTCTACATCCAGCCAGTCCGTGACAGTGGGATTTGAAAAGCCTGGTTCTATTCTGGGACAGATTTTGTTCTGCAGAATCATGGAATTCACACCCTACCAATGTCAGTCATCTCTTTTGTCAATGAAAAACTGACAGAAGCAAATACAGAAACCGAAAACGTGACAGAAGTTTCTTCAATTTCCATAACATCCCTGAAGGCCCAGATAGTTCAGACCAGCCCAACCATGGTTTTAAAAGGCAAAACCGGAGGAAGAATATTCAGAGACAAAAGAGTAGATAGCCCTTCATTCAGGGTTCACTGTGAGGGTGTCAGAATCGTAGATGCTGTAGGTGGTGCTGTTGAGCTCCATCAAAATATTGGAGGTCCATCATATATAGATACGTATTGAATTTCAAAACACATCATGATCCAACAGGGAGCCTTACTGAGAGAGTTCATGATCCCACAATTCTCCTCCATGACTTCCTTATGCAGAGCTTTCTGGTCGGGATCCAGCAAAGCCCACTCCTCATCTGTGAAACGAACAGCTACATCTTCAAAGCACACTGGACCCTAAAAGAAGATGAGAAAAGTCTTCCTCTTAGACGGCCAACAGATTATCTACAACAGAGTGCTCTGCTGCTTTCTGCCTGTTCATTGCTGTTCTGTTTTAATGGGATTGTTTTGCTGCACATTTTAATTATGGATGCACATTTTAAGGTCTAAACGGAATTGTTTTATTGTGTATTTTAATGATGGGTATTCATCTTTGTGTAAATGGATGGAACTTCATCTGGTGTTCTTCGGATCATTCTCTCTGCTCAAGCATTCCACCCTTTCCTCTCCCCGTCTACTGTTCTGGAGCGGGGAAACATTCACCATGCCCTAAAGAACCAAGTACTTGCAGATCAAGCTATGTCATGCAAGGGATTGTATCCAGAGAGGACTCATAAATGTGTCCTACATGGCAGGGAAGGAAATTCCTGCTGATTTGTTGTCTAAAGTTGTTAACAGAGAACAACTGGATGTATATGTACATAGATTGCTGATGTACTAGATATTGCAATGGTTATCATGAAATGGGGGAGGATATTAGTATTTCACTCCTCCCATTGCAAGGATCATCTGATTGTATTGTTTACTTTCTGTTCTGTAAAAAAGGAAGCCTGTCTGTGTGACTTCCATCTCTGGTACTATTGTACCTTTTCTTTCTGCTCTGTCTTGCGACAAGACTGGATGTCTGTATGAGGGCTGCTCCCCTCATACGTGTTTGGTATGTTCTTTAATCTGTAATTAGTAGAAATAAAGTAGGTATGCCCAGATACCTCCTCTCTTCCGTCTGCGCTACTTTTACTCTGCTAGACAGGGTGCTCACAAGAGAGCAGCTGTGAGTCCCACAACACCAGGATCCCTTTCCGGGAATGCTGCGTAGCTCTTCCAGTTGCCGGAGGTGGTCATGGGGCCTGCAGGAGTGTTCCATTAAAGCCAACTTCAGGGGTGCAGGGGGCCACAAGGAGGGGGGAAGCCCTATAATGCAACTGATGGGACTCGTGAGGTGAATTCTGGCCATGGTTTAATGGTTTGTCAATTGTTTAGAAGCTTATCTTCGCATTAAATGTTAAATTGATAAATAAAACTGCAACTACTGATAAATACCGTATTTTTTGCTCTATAAGACTCACTTTTTCCCTCCTAAAAAGTAAGGGGAAATGTGTGTGCATCTTACGGAGCGAATGCAGGCTGCATAGCTATCCCAGAAGCCAGAACAGCAAGAGGGATTGCTGCTTTCACTGCGCAGCGATCCCTCTTGCTGTTCTGGCTTCTGAGATTCAGAATATTTTTTTTCTTGTTTTCCTCCTCCAAAAACTAGGTGCGTCTTGTAGTCTGGTGCGTCTTATAGAGCAAAAAATACGGTAATACTAGCATCATTCAGAAAGCTGGTGAACGTGAGGTGGTTGTTCATAATCCACAGTACATAAACCTTCTGGAATGACCTTTACAGCCTTTGTTAAGGACAATTTTGATAGAAGTCAAGAACAGGAGGAGAGAGAACCCTTGGTGCCCCATCTCTAAACCTCTTTCCCAAAAATCCTTCATTCTCCCTACCTGATCTGGCTCCAGAGCTGCTATTTCTCCTCTGCCACCATGCAAAGATGGATGGGGAGGTCTTCCTGGCATCATTCTGTTACCTGTGAGAGGCAGAAGTAAGTGGCTGGCCATTAGTGTATGCTTTTCTTAGCAGTGAAGCAGTACATCTCTAACTACAGATGAGCCTCAGAAAAAGTCTCACCTACTGAATTAATTTTGACATTTGAGCTCCTGGCTCCAAGTGTCCTTCCCCAAAAGATGAAAAGAACCCACAGGTTAGTTTCAAAATCTACAGAATGTGATGAAATGGAGAAAAAGCTCCTTCCTCCTTACCCACTGGTCTTTCTTTCGTGTCCAATGGAGTCTTCTCTTCCTCAGTGGAATACGGGTCCATTTCTGCAAACAGATCCTTTTCATGAAAAAGCAACAAAGATTGAAAACAGAGAATGGAGAGAAAGAATAGAACAGGAATGGGAGATGCACTTTAGGGTATCAGATATCATTCCTTAGGTGCTTTCCAAAAAAGGTTGGGGAGTTTCAGGATACTCTCTCTCATGTTCAGAGCCCGAGAGTATCCAGAGGACAGTCTCTCTCACCTGCTGCTCTGCCTGCTTCCTCTCCTCTGCCTGACTCAGGAGGAATCCTTCGGCCAGGGCCACCGCCTGGGAACTGGTCTCCGCTCCACATTCCCTCACCCAGCTCTCCATCTCTGGCGGAAGGACAGCCAGGAACTGCTCCAAGATCACCAGGTCCAGCATCTCAGCTTTCGTGTGCCTTTCTGGCTTCAGCCACCGACGGTCAAGGTGGTGGAATCGGCTGCAAACCTCTCGAGGCCCTTTGGCCTCCTGGTAGCAGAACTGCCTGAACTTTTTTCTCTGCGCATCTGAGCTGAAGGTGTCCTCCTCACACAGGATCTCCTTCACGGAGTTTTCCCAGAATCCTTCACTGCTCCCAGTGTTGATGGCATGGCCTCTTCCTGCTTCATGGCCAGCTGAGTCTTGCTCATCCATCTGGGCTCTCAGGAAGCCTCCAAGAGATCAGAAGAAAGCCCTTGTTCTTCTGCCGCGTTCCGTCTGTCCTAAGTGTGTACAAATCCTACAAAGCAAATACATTGTTCTGTTATGAAACTGATACATGGCCACAGGAATGACAAAGTTCTCTGAGCAAGCATGGATTAGTCTTGTCAAGAACCAGGGCTGGGCTGGACTACAGCCCAGACTCTGAACTGCCTTCAAAAAAGGAGAAGGAGAAGTCAGCATCTAGTCCTCCTAGAAGAAAAGTTACTATACAAAATGTGCAGGAAACCTTGGAAATTTCTGTTGGATGAAACCCTCTTCAGCCACAGCAGGTTCTGCACCCTTCCTGCCCTTTGACTTCCTCCCCAAAGAACTCTCTTCCATTGTCTCCTGAGAAGAGACAGAAGCCAGCCAACCTGCCAACTTTGGGGTCCTCTAGGGTTGCTCTCCCTCCCTCCCTCCCCCAATTCAGGGTCTATTTCTTTCCTGCTTCTGCCTCAGTTTCTAGCATTTGGATTCTCCAATGTTCTCAAGACACACTACTGGGGAGGAGTCCCTTTTTCTTAGGTCTGAGGGCCAAAGAACAGTGCTAAAAAGCAAGTACAGTGGTGCCTCGCAAGACGAAATTAATTTGTTCCGTGAGTTTTTTCGTCTAGCGAATTTTTTGTCTTGCAAAGCACGAAATCCCATAGGAATGCATTGAAATTCAATTAATGCGTTCCTATGGTCAAAAAAGTCCAAACAAAGCCAAATTTGGTACAAGAGTTTATTAAGTGCTCTTTAAAGTCACACATACTGTAAAGAGCATTTCAAAAATTGAAGGAACAATAAATTAAGTTTCTAAACATGACAGAAAAACATTTAAAAATCAACAAAGTGTACAGTACATTTTCTAAGACTCTGGGGGACAACTCGAAGAAGGTTCCTCTTCCACTCTTTGCTTCTTGCTGAAGTACCCCCTCCACAACTGTTCCCCCAGCCACCCACCACACAGAAATTCAAATCCAGAATTTTTTTAAAAAAACAGCAGAGTGGCCCAATGGTCACAGAAAATCATAAAAATGCAGGAAAAAACCACACAAGCTTCCAGATTCTTGCAAACCCCTACTCAACTGTTCCCCCAGCCACCCACCACACAGAAATTCAAATCCAGATTTTTTTAAAAAAAACAGCAGAGTGGCCCAATGGTCACAGAAAATCATAAAAATGCAGAAAAAAACACACAAGCTTCCAGATTCTTGCAAACCCCTCCCCAACACCAAGTCCTTGAATTCCAAACACCCCAACCCAAAATCCAAAAAACCCCCAAAAAAGTTTTAAAAGTTTAAAAGAAGTTTTGGGAAAGCTTCAAAAATCACCAAAGTCTTCAAAAACCTCAAAAAAGGCTACCACACCGTGTTCTATGAGTTGCTCCTCGAAGTCAAGTCGCAACTGTATTAACGGTGTTAAGAAAAAGGAAACATGCAAGACGTTTTCGTTTTTCGTCTTGCAAAGCAAGCCCATAGAGAAATTTGTCTTGTGAAGCAGCTCAAAAAAAGCAAAACCCTTTCGTCTAGCGGGTTTTCCGTCTTGCGAGGCATTCGTCTTGCGGGGCACCACTGTATAGAAGGGCTCACATTCCTGCTGTGTCTGTAAGCCCCCCTCTTCAGATGCTTCCCCCTTTTCTGGTTTTGTTTAAACATATTCCTCAGGCTCAGACACTGACCTCTAATAATGAACCATATGTTGTAGATATTCCCATAAACACATTGTGCTATTTCTGTGATATACAAATGACAAGAGAAGACTCAGTCAATTTCTTTGTATCCTTTCTTATTCCTAGTTTTCTCCTTTTGTTTAAACCCACATGCTCCCATGAGGTATTTTCCCTTCTAGGCCCCTCCCAGCCAGAGCAGAGTGTGGGGCTGCAGTGCCTCTGAGGCTCCAGCAGAGGGCGGGAGCCTCTCCCTCTTTCTGATTGGCTGCCAGCCCTTTTGGAGGGAAAATCCGAGGAGGGAAAGAGTTTGACAGAGCCTGATCTGAGAGGGGAGGGGGGGATTTTATTATTGTTTTATAATAATAATGATAATTATTATTATTATTCAGAGAGGTTCTGTCTGAGGGAGAACTGGCTCTGATCTGAGAGGGGAGGTGGGGATTGGGAGAGGGTTTTTCTGAGGCGAAGGAGCCTCGCAGCAACTTAGATAGGAATATGACCCAGTGGAGAGTCTGGGGAGAATATGGAGGCAGGAATTAATCTGGAGGTCTGAGTCTGAGGAGGCAGGAGAGGGAGGAGCTGTGGGAAGACGGACTAAAGCAGGGTCTCCTTCCAGTCAGGAGGGGAGAGATCTGCTAGGAAAAGGAGACCCCCCCCAAACCAAGAACAAGGCCTGCGAGGATCCCCTGGGTCTGTGGGAAATCCCTCAGGAGTGGGAAGGTTAAGAGAGAGGCGGACGGACAAAAAATGCCCCTCGCTCAGGAACCAAAGTATGAGGCAGAGAAGGAAGCTGCGCTGCATTAAAAGTAACTGTAACCCCGGTCATAACTAGGTAAACGAATGAGAGGGAAGGTACAGAAACCAAGTTAAGCCTTTTACCTCCTATTGTAGAACCATTTCTATCATAAACCAAGAACTAAGACACTGTCTGACCTCTAATAATGAACTATATGTTGTAGATATTCCCATAAACTTATTGTGCCATTTTTGTGATATACAAATGACAAGAGAAGACTCGGTCAATTTCTTTGTATCCTTCATTATTCCCATGATTGTTATTATAAAACTCAATTAAAACTTATTCCAAAAAGACAACATACACTCACAAGCCCCCCCAGTGCTGCATCTGTAAAGCAGGATGAGACCCGTTTAAAGAGTCCATAGTTTGTAAAGGGTGCTGAGCGTTGCTAGAGAGGTTCCCTTGGAGTGGCTAGGCAACCGTCCTCCTTGCCAGGGAACTCAGGAATTACAGCTGGTGGGAAGAGGGTCTCCCAGTAACTCTCAGCACTGGGGGGGGGGCTGCCTCTTTCACCCCCACCCATAGCTGTCAAGCATCCCTTATTTGGAGAGACAGTCCCTTATTCCAGCGCCATGTCCCGCTGCTGTCCCTTATTGATGGATGTCCCTTAAATGATGTCCCTTAAATTTCAAAGGAAGCAGCTCCTCTCCCTCCCTCCCTGCCGGCCAGGGAGGAGGGATGCTCCAACTGTGTTGCTTGGCTGTGTTGCTCACCCAATAAGAAGTCTAAGAACGACTGGGGGGTGGAGCTTGCATGCCTTGTGCTGATCAAATCGGCTGCGTTCCCTGGGGACTCGCCTTTGCTCAGCACTTCCCAGTCGAGAGGTGACGGTGGTTTTCCTTGAGGCTTCGTTTGGCTGCTGGCTGGGCTTTCTGCCTTTGGCTCAGAGGGGCTCAGAAGTTGAACATACCTGTGCTGAGTGCTCGGATCGGAATCGGATGGATACGTCATCGACTGCCCACTCACCCTTGCCGGCGAAAAGGTTTGTCTGGAACCGGGGCACATGGTGGGGGGAAAAGGAAAGAAGATCTCGTGGGGGGGGGGCTTTTGAATTTGTTTTGGAGGCTCCTTCGATTGACTTATGGGGGGAAAGAAAGGAGCTGGTTGACTAAAATGGTGGGTGACTGGCGATTTCGTGGCGGGGGGGAGGCTGTGTGTGTGTGGCTAGTTAATGCAAGCTGAGGGGATTCTTGAATGCTGGACGCCATTTTGTTGCACGTGCTGCTGCAAACTTTGCAGTGCAAAGCCAGCCGGGGGAGCCATCTTAAGTTGAGGCTGCATAGGCCTTGTGGTGCATGTGATTCAGATTCTATTCATTGAACCTCTGGTTACAAAGTTGGTTGGACAGTGTTCTCTTTTTTTATATATAAAATATTTATTAAAGTTTCACAAATTTTATAATCAAACACAACAATGCAAACAAACACAAACAAGAAGAAGTGTGGTATCTGAAGAAGTGTGCATGCACACGAAAGCTCATACCAAGAACTAACTTAGTTGGTCTTTAAGGTGCTACTGGAAGGAATTTTTTTATTAAGAAAAAACAAGTATAATTTCAAATCCTTATTTTCTTAAAACTTACTTCCCCGACCTCCTCATATCTCCCCTTTCTGCATTCCACTTTCAAATTTTTAGTTCAGCAAATCCTCACCCGTTGGACAGTGTTCTCGAAGCTACCAGCATGAGTTTGACCAGACTGCAGGAGGACAGGAAGACTGGAGTGCCTGGAACAGGTGAGGCTGCAGGTCCCTTATTTCCAAGGCTGCTGGTCCCTTATTTCCAAGGCTGCTGGTCCCTTATTTTCAAATCTGTAAGTTGACAGCTATGCCCCCATCCCTCCCAAGGTCCCCTCCCTTCCCAGCAGGTCTTGGATTCCTTGGGTGGGGAGACCTCTGGTGGTTCTCTGTTCAGGGCTTCCTGGTCAGTCTCAGAAGACCATTTGGACACCTGAGAGGCTGCATGTCTGAACGGGCGCACCTGGGTCAGCCAGGAGTCTGGATAAGACCCCTGCCTGATGAACGGGTGGTGGGGAAAGCTTTCCTTCTAACTGGAGGACAAGGGAGGGTTCGCTTGCATCTGGATCATTGAAATGGATGCAGAAAATCAGTTTCTTCCAAAAGCGCCTGGATCTGGTCAGCGACCACTTACTCAAGAACTTTGCTGAGGAAAGGGAGCTTAGCCACTGGCCCGGAGTTAGTTAGGATCTCTGAATCCAGGGAATTCACCCCGCCTCCTCCAAGCAGGAAGGGAGCCCCCACTCCTGCAGGGAGGCACTGCCCCTTCCCTGGCCCAGCCAGCCCCCCCTCCCTGCTCTTTCTCATCCTCCAAGAGGGGCTCAGACTGATCCCAGCACTCAGTCCGCATCCTCCAGCCGGACGGACTGAAACTCCACAGGACTAGACTGGGCTCTGGCCCCCCAGGAGACTCCTCGGCTATTGCAGCAAACTCAAGCCTGGGGGGATGAAAGCCATGGCTTCCCCACAAAGCGGTGAGCAGCCTTTGCTATGAAGGAAGGACAGGCTTGCAGCCCTCCTGCAAAACCGCCCTCCCCCCTGGCTTTGCAGAGAGCAAGGAGGGGGCGCAGGACCCTGGGGGGCGCGCATGATCTGAACACGGCCCCCCTGCAGCCCAAAGGGAGGAGAGAGAGAGGAGACTCACCAGATTGCAGCAGGAGCCCCCCAGGCAGCGAAGCTTGCAAAGGAGACACACCAAACATCCACCGCCCCCCCTTGCAGGAAGTGACTAGGGAGGGGGAGGGAGGGGCTTTGGATCGGGAGGACCTGGTCCCCCCCCGCCTTTCTTTCTGTCCTCTCTAGGAATCCGGTTCCGTTCCCTGTCCCCCTGGCGAAGCCAAGCGCCCCAAGCTCGCCCTTCCCCTCTGCCAAGCAGGCGCCCAGGAGGAGCCCCGTGCGCTGCGTATTTCGGGGTACCCTCCTGGCTGGGCTCTGAGCTGCTCCCTCCCTTGGCAAAAAAACAAGAGGGAAAGCTGGCAGGGGGAGGGAAAGCACAACCCGCGCCCTCCCCCCACGGCTAGACATTGCGATCCACTCCCCCTTCCTTTCAAGCCCATGCTTTAAATTTCCCCCATCAGACAAAAAACCAGAATTTAGCAGGGCAGTGAATGGCTCGTGATCTTAAAAGCCTTTTCAGTGCTCTACTGATTCAAATTTAAGTCTTAAAAGATGACAGGCAAGAACGATAAATGACGAAACAACACACGTTTTCACCACGTATCTCCCAGGGGAGCAGCAGAAAACAAGGAGGTTGGTCAAGGGAGCCTCTGAGTTTAAGGACAAGGTTCAACCATTTGCTGTTCGCAATGCAATGAGTATTTGTCTGTGGATGTCTCTGTTTACCGAATCTAACATAAAGAACAGTACAAGAGGAGGGGGTAGAATTATCAGGGTCTGGGGCACCTGCACAGGAGCACCTGGGAAAGATTAGTAGGTGCCATGGCACCCGCATGTGCCCAGTTGGTGACCCCCTACAGCACTCGGTTGAACACAAGCCAATTTCTCACGCAATGAATGTAAATAGTTCCTCTCCAGCAGGAGTCCTTTGGTCAAGAGTCTTTGCTCAGGCTACACCTCTTTCCACATCAGATGTAAGTTTTGTGCTCCCACTGAAGAGTTATCTGAGTTGAAATAAGGCCCCTGCGTGAGAGATAGCCTACCCCAGTTCATGAAGTATCAATCGTTGTTTGGAAACTGCTAAATAATTTCCATTCTAGTTTTCTTGTGCCAAGGAGTTTCCTCAAGCTAAGCACAGGTATCAGTTCTGTAGGTAGAGTGACCCAGATTCCCCAGGATAGGTAGAAATGCCAGTGCAAAGACTCTAATGGGACAAGGCTTTTTAGCTTATAAGTTTAATTCTTCCCCCTTTTCCAGGAATCCTCAGAGGCAGAGTATTCCATTAATGGCAGCCCAGAAATGAATTCATTCCCTGACCCATCCCACGAGAAGCCAGAGTCTCGGGAGCCTATATCTCCTTCCTTGAAGCCCAGGAAGACACCACTGCCACCTCAATCCACTGGTCCACAGGCTCCTCAGAGGACTGAGGGACTCTGGGGAGAAATCCTGAGCCTGAAACTCCAGATCCTAGGTCACCAAACATTTTTCGGCCACTGCCCCCCAGGCCTCCCCAGTGCCCCCTACCATATAAAAGCATTATTCAGAATAGCTGTTTGCACAACACACTAAGGAAGATAATAACACAATAGATTCTAAATGGTAACAGCTGCATATTTACTCAAAATCAAATGCACATAGTTTAATTAGTACGACACAAAACCAATGAACTTGATTATGCAATGGAAGTTCTTCAGAGTCTGAGAGTTGTGTACACTGCCACACCTTTGCTTCTTAGTGCCCCCCAGGAAAAAACCCTTCATGGGGCAGTATCACCCACTTTAGGGACCAAGAGGAAGCCAGTGGTTACAGAGGAGGAACGGTCCTTTAACTGCCCAGGTGTGGCATTCAGGGGGTGGGGCCTCAAGTCAGCCAATAGCAAGCCAGATTCTTGGGGAACTCCAGGCCACTGCTGAGACAACCCTCCCTGTGGAACCCCCTCCCACCAGAAGTCAGGGAGATTCAAGGCCAGGGCTGAGATAACTGCTCTGCCTCTGCTGCAGGATTGCAAGCTGTGGTCTTGAAGCAGACTCCTTTGTCCCTCTCCATGGTGCTGATTCTGCCTCCCCCCCACCACCCCATCCTGATAGCTGAGGATCTGGGCGCTATGGAAGTCCTCTTGCTGGTGCGGTCATCAATTTCCCATGGACAGAACATCCATGTACTACTCACAAGGCTTTTCATTCACCCACTCTCACTTTTCTTCAGCAGTGTGATACAGCAGCAAAAACAGCTAATCCTATTCTAGGCTGCATCAATAGAAGCATTGTCCCCGGATTGAGGGAAGAAATAGTCATGCTCTAATCTATCTTGGTCAGACTCCCCTAGAGTTCTGTGTCCAGTTTTGGGCACTACAATTTAAGAAGGATATTGGCAAGCTAGAACATGTGACCAAGATGATCAAGAGCCACATGGAAGATGGAGCAAGCTTGTTTTCTACTGCTCCAGAGGGTAGGATCCAAATCAATGGCTTCCAGTTACAAGGAAGAAGGTTCGTACTAAACATCAGGCAGAACATTCTGATGGTGGACTCTCCTTCCTTGCAGGTTTTTAAGCAAGAGGTTGGATGACTATCTGTCATGCATGCTTCTTCTTTTTTTACAATAATGTTTATTAGTTTTCAATTACACTAATTCAATGAAAGCCTCATTATAACAATGCCAAATTATAATACAATTACTTATCCCAATCATTCAAATGCCAAATTATATCACTTAGGTGACCTCCCGCATACTAGAATTGATGGTCTGATGATTTACTTTATTTCTGCATTCCAAAATCTTATTCATCTCAATTACACCCCAGTTGAAATAACAATCCCTTCTACAAAACTGCAATATTAACATCCATTCGTGTTAATATCAAATTATTTATAAAGCTGTAGGTGAAGCATTCCAACTATGTCCTCCTGTGTGTGTTATTCTGTCCGTGTTCCTTCCTGTCCTTGTAAAATATTACATCTATCTTTCCCCAGCCGTTGCTGCTCTCCATCATGCCTTGGGAGGAGCTAATATCCCACTGTGGTTTCAGAAGGAACAGTGTAATTTTTGCAGCTGCTGTCAAAGTTGCAGAACAGTGAATCACGGGACGGAGAAATCTCAATTTCTCCGTCCCGTGATTCACTGTTTTGCAACTTTGACAGCAGCTGCAAAAATTGCACTGTTCCAGTAAATATCCTGTTTCGCCTTTTTTCTCTCAGCCTGGGAGGGAGAGTGATCTGAAAACTTCAAATAGTTCAGTAATGAACCTTCCTTGGCAAGTCCACAGATTCCTTTCATCTCTCCATTCAGCCAAAAATAAGCAAATATATTTCCAATTAAATTAAATTCCAAGTCTTTTTAGCATTCAGTCCACAAATAATAGAGAATAGGAAAGTCAGCTCTAAATTTCCATCATAAACCTTCTGCTGAATAGAGCTTTCCTTTTTCCTTCTTTCTTTATAACACACACAGTTCCACTTGGTATTATACTCCATAACTGCAATCCAGCTTCACCTATACATACACAATTGAACTAGCATTTCAGGGCGGGTTGCCAAATCATATCTGTAAAAAATGAAACTTTATTTAAAGACCATAGACTCCCCTCTCCCCACACCGTCGTTTACACTGATTGAAGTCTTCTTTCAGGTTCAGACCTTAGCAGCCTTGCAGCTGATTCAATTGCACAGTTTATGATTACATCTCTTCTTGCACGCACCTGTACTGTAGTCCAAATTAAACTGTAATTAACAGTAGAACCTCTGCTTCCTAATGGCGGCATAGGAGGGTCATTGGCAGGCAAAGTTCTTTTGCACTCCCTGCCTCCCACATTCCATTCCATGCCAGAGCAAGAGCTATGTACAGAGACGAACTGTGAGTGGAGCCTGTTCCCCCTGCCCTTGGGGGGAATTTGCAAGGATAATTACCCTCAATCATCCTTATTTTTCCTTCAATAACAATCTCCCGCTGTCGTGGGAGCTGCCTCCATTAAGGCAGAGCAGCACCAGAAGCCATCTGCCATGCATGCTTTAGTTGAAACTCCAGCACTGCAGTGGGTTGGACTAGATGGCCCCTGTAGCCCCTTCCCACTGTGTTTCTATGATTCTCCTGGTATGCAATCTTTAAGTGGGACGATCAAATTCTCCTCTAGGGCATATTTATTCTTAATTGGATCCTCTGGTTCCCAACAGCTGATCAAATCTTTTTGAGACGATTTGTTTAAGCTCCTTTATGTTCTCCTCTTTAGAGTCCTTTTATATTTCTGGGATCTGGCCTCTTTAAAGTGAAGAATTAGCGGTAATAAAATCAGGTTGTTAAAAGACTCATACTGGGAAAATTCCTTTGGAAATCAACATAGGCTTTGTGCGATGTAGCAGTGAGGGAATTTTGGGGGTCCTAAAGGATAGTAATACTCTCTGAGCTTGATTGTAGTAGTTTGAAGGATCCACGTTGATTAAGTCTATATGACCACTTGATCCCCTGATAAAGTCCTCATATGTCTCTTGGCCAGTAGGATAGGACCCAGAATATACTGTATTTTTCCATGTGTAAGAAAACCCCATGTTTAAGACGACCCCTATTTTTTTAACCCAAAATTAAGAAAATGCACTATGCACTATCCGTGTATAAGATGAACCCTTATTTTAAACTTGAAAAATTTAGGAAAAAATATGGTCTTATACATAGAAAAATACGGTAGTAAGGCTAACCTTATTCAATAGAAGCACTAAATGATGTTGTTCTTTCATTCCACTGTCAAGCTTCTGCCTTGTAAACTCTTGTGATTTAGAGCTCATTTCCTGAACCTTATCTTTGGCTCTCAGTGAGTTGGGTAGAAAAGGTTTTATTGATGTCTTGTGACTTATCAAGTCAATCTCCTTTCTGAGTGTCTCTGTAAACCTGTTGATTAGAGTGTCCATTTCGGAATGAACTTCTTTCTGACAGAAAAATGACAAACTAGAAGAACTTTTTATGTGTATGTGATTTTATACTATTTTATTTTGTTCAACTCAACTTTGCTCTAAACTATTCAATTTTGTAATTGGTGTTTTTATCTTGATACTGGTCACTGACAGTAATAAAATGACTACTGCTACCACTACTGGTATGCATTCTCAGATGTGAAGTTAGAGTTTCCTTCCAGGTAAAGCTCTTTCCACATTCCAAACACTGATATGGTTTTTCCCCTGTATGAATTCTTTGATGGGGAGTGAGACTTTCCTTCCGAGTAAAGCTTTTTCCACATTCCAAGCACTGATATGGTTTCTCACCTGTATGAATTCTTTGATGGGCTGTGAGATGGGGCTTCTGACTAAAGCTCTTTCCACATTCTAAGCACTGATATGGCTTTTCACCTGTGTGAATTCTTTGATGGAAAGTGAGAGTTAATCTCTGGGTGAAGCTCTTTCCACATTCCAAACACTGATATGGTTTCTCCCCCGTATGAATTCTTTGATGGTTCGTGAGACTTTCCTTCTGGGTGAAGCTCTTTCCACATTCCGTGCAGTGATAGGGTTTCTCTCCTGTATGAATTCTTTGATGGGCTGTGAGATTGGTCCTCTGACTAAAGCTCTTTCCACATTCTAAGCACTGATATGGTTTCTCCCCTGTATGAATTCTTTGATGGAAACTAAGAGTTAATTTCTGACTGAAGTTCTTTCCGCATTCCAAACACTGAAATGGCTTCTCCCCTGTATGAACTCTTTGATGTGTCTTAAGGATAGCACTCTGACTAAAGTTCTTCCCACATTCCAAGCACTGAAATGGTTTCACCCCTGTATGAATCCTTTGATGCGACTTAAAATTGGATCTCTGATTGTAGCTCTTTCCACATTCCAAACACTGATATGGTTTCTCCCCTGTATGAATTCTCTGGTGGGAAGTGAGACTTTCTTTCCGACTGAAGCTTTTTCCACATTCCAAGCACTGATATGGTTTCTCCCCTTTATGAATTTTTATATGAGATCTGAGACTCTTTTTCTGGGTAAAGTTTTTCCCACATTCCAAACACTGGTATGGTTTCTCCCCTTTATGACTTCTTTGATGGGTGGTGAGATGGGCACTCTGACTGAAACTCTTTCCACATTCCATGCACTGATATGGTTTCTCCCCTGTATGAATTCTTTGATGAGTGGTGAGACTTTCCTTCCAGGCGAAGCTCTTTCCACATTCAAGGCACTTATATGGTTTCTCCCCTGTATGAATTCTTTGATGGGTCATGAGACTTTCTTTCTGCGTGAAGCTCTTTCCACATTCTAAGCACTGATAGGATTTCTTCCCAAAGGGATTTATTTGAAGGGAAGTGGAATGGGAGCTTTGACTAAAGTTCCCTTTACACTCTGTATATTTACATCGCTTCTCCATTGTGTAGACATTGTCATGGTCTCCCTCGTTTTTAATTTCCAATTCATTACCACCTGCAACAAAGAGAGAAACAGATTACAGACTCAGGAAGAAATGCAACCCTCGGTTATTGAACAATGCTAATTAATGCTTGGGACAGAGGAAGAAGAGAAGGGAATTAAATGTAAGGTCTTACAACCGGCTTCACTGCTTTTGTCTACAGGTGTTAATCGGACCTGAGTGTCAGGAACGGATCAGCAATAAATCACATGGAATAAATGAAGTTACCTTTTAATGAGAACAAACAGGCTGCTCAGTAGTGTCAGGCCCAGTGAGCACAGAAACAATTCCCAGTAGACTATGCCACTATGAGGAAGTCGTAACAACTTCAAGTCCCTGCCTTCCCCTAACTAACTAAGCCTCCTCTTCTCATGGGTCCTTCCCTTCCACCAGCACAACTGTCTCTGCTCCTTCTTCTTCATACCTCTTCTAGTTCAGAGAGATGAGGGGGGTAAGGGAGCTTATTACAGCAGGAGGGCGACACACCCTGGCTTCATCACCAGTCTGACTCACCTGTGCCTCTTGGCCTCCCTCTTCTTCAGCTTCTACTTCCGGACTCCTCTCTGCCACAGACTCCCCCTGCTCACTAAAACCTTTACTTCCTCAGCTTCCAACACCACCTCCTCCCAATTTCTTCCTCCTCTCCCTCTGACAACTCATGCTTGTCCAACCACCACTCCCCGGGCTCTGGGCCTTATTCCCTTGGGGGTTTCCCACCTGGTTACTCCCACCATTCCTCTATATCCAGCCAGTCCATGACAGTGGGATTTGAAAAGCCCGGTTCTATTCCGGAAAATATTTTGTTCTGCAGAATCATGGAATTCACACCCTACCAATGTCAGTCATCTCTTTTGTCAATGAAAAACTGACAGAAGCAAATACAGAAACCGAAAACGTGACAGAAGTTTCTTCAATTTCCATAACATCCCTGAAGGCCCAGATAGTTCAGACCAGCCCAACCATGGTTTTAAAAGGCAAAACCGGAGGAAGAATATTCAGAGACAAAAGAGTAGATAGCCCTCCATTCAGGGTTCACTGTGAGGGTGTCAGAATCGTAGATGCTGTAGGTGGTGCTGTTGAGCTCCATCAAAATATTGGAGGTCCATCATATATAGATACGTATTGAATTTCAAAACACATCATGATCCAACAGGGAGCCTTACTGAGAGAGTTCATGATCCCACAATTCTCCTCCATGACTTCCTTATGCAGAGCTTTCTGGTCGGGATCCAGCAAAGCCCACTCCTCATCTGTGAAACGAACAGCTACATCTTCAAAGCACACTGGACCCTAAAAGAAGATGAGAAAAGTCTTCCTCTTAGACGGCCAACAGATTATCTACAACAGAGTGCTCTGCTGCTTTCTGCCTGTTCATTGCTGTTCTGTTTTAATGGGATTGTTTTGCTGCACATTTTAATTATGGATGCACATTTTAAGGTCTTAACGGAATTGTTTTATTGTGTATTTTAATGATGGGTATTCATCTTTGTGTAAATGGATGGAACTTCATCTGGTGTTCTTCGGATCATTCTCTCTGCTCAAGCATTCCACCCTTTCCTCTCCCCGTCTACTGTTCTGGAGCGGGGAAACATTCACCATGCCCTAAAGAACCAAGTACTTGCAGATCAAGCTATGTCATGCAAGGGATTGTATCCAGAGAGGACTCATAAATGTGTCCTACATGGCAGGGAAGGAAATTCCTGCTGATTTGTTGTCTAAAGTTGTTAACAGAGAACAACTGGATGTATATGTACATAGATTGCTGATGTACTAGATATTGCAATGGTTATCATAAAATGGGGGAGGATATTAGTATTTCACTCCTCCCATTGCAAGGATCATCTGATTCTATTGTTTACTTTCTGTTCTGTGAAAAAGGAAGCCTGTCTGTGTGACTTCCATCTCTGGTCCTATTGTACCTTTTCTTTCTGCTCTGTCTTGCGACAAGACAGGATGTCTGTATGAGGGCTGCTCCTCTCATACATGTTTGGTATGTTCTTTAATCTGTAATTAGTAGAAATAAAGTAGGTATGCCCAGATACCTCCTCTCTTCCGTCTGCGCTACTTTTACTCTGCTAGACAGGGTGCTCACAAGAGAGCAGCTGTGAGTCCCACAACACCAGGACCCCTTTCCGGGAATGCTGCGTAGCTCTTCCAGTTGCCGGAGGTGGTCATGGGGCCTGCAGGAGTGTTCCATTAAAGCCAACTTCAGGGGTGCAGGGGGCCACAAGGAGGGGGGAAGCCCTATAATGCAACTGATGGGACTCGTGAGGTGAATTCTGGCCATGGTTTAATGGTTTATCAATTGTTTAGAAGCTTATCTTAGCATTAAATGTTAAATTGATAAATAAAACTGCAACGACTGATAAATAATACTAGCATCATTCAGAAGGCTGGTGAACGTGAGGTGGTTGTTCATAATCCTCAGTACATAAACCTTCTGGAATGGCCTTTACAACCTTTGTTAAGGACAATTTTGATAGAAGTCAAGAACAGGAGGAGAGAGAACCCTTGGTGCCCCATCTCTAAACCTCTTTCCCAAAAATCCTTCATTCTCCCTACCTGATCTGGCTCCAGAGCTGCTGTTTCTCCTCTGCCACCATGCAAAGATGGATGGGGAGGTCTTCCTGGCATCATTCTTGTCAGGGCTGCCGCCCAGTCCCAGCTCACATAGGACCAAGTCAGCCAGCGTTCAGTTTCAAAGAGTCTTTATTGGATTACAGGTTCCATTTCCAAACTGCAACGTGCAGCCCTACTTCTTCTAGGTCAGAACGACGAAGACCCGTCTGAGTCTCCGCCTCTAGCGCACCAGCTTAATACCCTAGCCTTGCTCCACCTCCTGCGCCTTTCCTTCCGTCTCTGGGTCCTCCTGCCCCCCTGGGTCTCTCCTTTCCTACTCTCTTCTGACGCGGATCCCCCTGACCCTTCCGCCTCCTTGCGGCGGGCTTTGGGACTCGGTTCACTCTCTGGGCTGCTGGCTGCGCCAGCTTCCGTTACATTTGAACTTGGCGCGCGCGCCCAACTCTCCACTTTCCTCTTGATCGTTTCCTCGCTCCCCGAGGTGGGCGTGACTACTCCTGACTCATGCCCTCCCTCCTTCTGAAAGTCTCCAGAGCCCGATATCTGGTCCCCTTTCTCCCCGCTGCTCCCGGCTGGGAACGTGGGTCCCGATCTCCAACTGCTGCTTTCTGATCCCTCTCTGGACCCTTCTTCCTGGGGTGTCCCCCTGCTCTCCCCCCTTGCTCTGGCTGCTGGCGCTCCCTTCTGGGAATCCTCGGACTCGCTAGACAGGCTCGGTGATCTCGGGTCGTCATCCCCACTCATCCTTCCTTCGTATTCCTCCCCCTCGCTCTCTGTCTCCTCCCTTCTCTGCGTCTCTGCTCCTGAACCCCTGACATCCATCCCCCCCTCGAAGCCCCCCCTTCCCCCCTCCCCGCTTTCAAGGGTGGTTGGTGGGTGCTCCGTCATCACGGGAGTGAATGTCGGATACAGTTCGCTCCCCGTTGCTGGCCGCCAACTGAAGACCTCCGAGTCTTCCTCCCCGCGTTCGTCAACGGTGGTCTCCTCCGCCTCCATCTCGGTGCCGCCGTGCTCGAAACCAAGGTCCTCCCCGCAAACGTCCATGTCCGTCTCTGCGTCTGTCGCTGGACCTGGTGTCTCCTGCCACTTCCGGCGCCACTGCTCCTCTGGCCGATCGTCCCACCAATACGAGTTGTCGGACGCCGAACCCTCCGGTGACCCCTCTGGGGAACGTGTGCGCGGTGCGGGTTCCCCTTCCGAGTCGAAGCCATGGAACGTGCTGGAGGAAAGCGTGGGCGTGAACAACCAGTCGTCGAAGAAGCCCGCTGGCATAGGTCTGTGTGGGAAAAGGGCATGAAACTCATCCTTGAGCAGGGGTTCCTCCAAGGCGTAGTCCGGCACCCAGCTATTAGTACTGGCCCGGGTGCCCTCCCTTGCTAGTAGATATTCTACTCCGTCTTCCCCCCATCTGGAGTCCAAAATCTCCGTGACTTCGTTGATGGGGTCCTGCTGTGGCAATCTTCCCACCTCCGTCCGCTCCGGAGACTGACTCGGTGCCGTTCCTGGTTCCTGGAACCTGTGCGGTGCCCTGTAGGGAGTGAGCACCGACCTGTGGAACACCGGATGCATCCTGGAACCCTCTGGTAGCACCAGCCGGAAAGCCACCGGGTTGATCTGCGCTTCGACTCGGTATGGACCGAGTTGCTTGTGCCCTAGCTTCCTCTTGGCTAACGATCGGGTCGGCACCGCGTGGGCTGCCAACCAGACCCAGTCTCCCACTCGGATCTCCTCGCCAACTCGCCTGTGCTTGTCAGCTTGGACCTTGTATGCGTGCTTCGCCAGCTCCAGCTGCCGTCTGAGTTGATCGTGGACCTCTTGCAACTCAGCTGCGAAAGCGTCCGCCGTCTGTGGTTCCCCTTCCCCCACTCTGTCCAGTCCCGGGAAGGTTCTGGGATTCCTCCCATTGTTGGCGAAGAACGGCGTCACCCCTGTGGATACGTGTTTCGTGTTGTTGTAGGCGAATTCGGCGAGCGGCAGGTAATCCACCCACGTCGCCGGCTGTTGATTGGCATAGCATCTCAGGTACTGCTGCATGATGGCATTGACCCTCTCCGCTTGCCCGTTGGTCTGCGGGTGCCTTGCCGATGTCAGGTTGATCTTGACGTTCAGGAAGCCCATCAGCTTTTGCCAGAAATTCGAGATGAACTGGCGTCCGCGGTCGGACAGTAT